>NC_090440.1:1981163797-1981798262 GCF_031143425.1 Pleurodeles waltl | reverse complement strand
TGATTTTTTTTATTTCTTAGGCATGAAGAGATTAAGGGGGTCATTCTAACCCTGGCGGTAAAAACCGCCAGGGCGAATGACCGCGGTAGCACCGCCAACAGGCTGGCGGTGCACCGCTGGGCATTCTGACCGCGGCGGTTCTGCTGCGGTCAGTAGCGGGAAACCGGAGGTCTCCCGCCGGTTTCCCGCCGGTTTCCCGCTGCCCTGCAGAATCCCCCATGGCGGCGGAGCGCGCTCCGCCGCCATGGGGATTCTGACACCCCCTACCGCCATCCTGTTCCTGGCGGGTCTCCCGCCAGGAACAGGATGGCGGTAGGGGGTGCCGCGGGGCCCCCGTAAGCGGGCCCCAAAAGGAATTTCAGTGTCTGCTTTGCAGACACTGAAATTCGCGACGGGTGCTACTGCACCCGTCGCACTCCAGCAACTCCGCCGGCTCCATTCGGAGCCGGCTTCATTGTTGCTGGGTCTTTCCCGCTGTGCTGGCGGGCGGCATTTTGGCGGTCGCCCGTCAGCACAGCGGGAAAGCCAGAATGGCCGCTGCGGTCTTGTGACCGCGGTGCGGTCATTTGGCGGTAACCGCAAGGCGGGCGGCGACCGCCGCCCGCCGCGGTTAGAATCACCGCCTAAGTGATTTGCCCTTAATCATGAGATGTTGAGCTGACAGCTCTAGCCATTACGCCACATTCCCACCTCTAGCCTTAAATGCCACCATATTCAAGGCAACCCCCAGGAGAGCAAATCCTGCCACTGCAGCACAAGTAGGCTTGTTGATGGAAAGTCCCAAAGATGTCAGGAGTTGGGCTGTCGTGCGGATCTGGCTTGCAACTGCAGCAAGCCCATTTTTAGCAGCCAGTTGTTGAGGTACAGGAACACATGTATCCCTAACCTTCGAAGGTGGACAGTGACTACTGCTATAACTTTCATGAACACATGCATGCAGCTAAGGATAAGACGAAGGGGTCAACAGCAAATTGGAACTATTATGATATCATTATGAACCCATTTAATGCCTGTGAGACTGCAGGATTGGTCTATCAAAATCCATGTCCTGCAACTCCAGTGACTCCCGGGTACAGAGCAGAAATAATTTCCATCTTGAATTTTTATTTCCACAGAAAGGCATTCAGTGGACAGGTGGCCAGTATAGGCTAAAGGCCTCTGCCCTTCTGTGGTACAAAAAAGTAGTGTGAATAACCCTTTTTTCTTTGAAGCTGCACCCGCTCAGTAGCACTGTTGGCCAGAAGAAGGTCGACTTCTTGAAGCAAGACTGTAAAATGATCCGCTGAGTTTCTCAGATTTGTGGAGAAAATGGGGACGGGTGGAAATGAAAGGTAGTGCGTAGACCCTTTGAATGATTTGTAACATCCATCTTTCCACATGGTGGATATTCAGCTGGGGAGGTTATGTTGTATCTTGCTTCCTACTAACTGGGGCCTGCTAGAGCAATTTAAAGTTGGGATGGCAGCTTATATGACAAGTTAGGAAGAGATAGAGGAGAGAGAAGGCTCACGTTTTCAGTTGGTTAGCCCACAGGAATAACCCCTGAGGATTCTGTGCTGTAGGTGGAACTGCTTTGCAGGAGAGAAGAGTCACAAGGATTGTGCTGTGACTCAACAGTCCTTAAATAATCCAAGAGCTGAATCAGACTTCTCAGCCAGTCTAGAGCCAAAGAAACGCATGTACATAAGGAACTCCTGGAAATCCCCTGAAAACCCAGTTGATAGCATCCAGATGTGACTCCTAGACCCTACATTGGTGTCAGTAGTTTTGCCCACTCACTCCCTGCTGTTCAAACCAGCACGCAGACATACTCCATTGTGTCCTGGCCACCATGTATTGGTTTAGCCAGTGAGGACGGTAGGGAACGCACTTGGGTTGACCTTCACTTTTGAGGCCTGCACCATCAGGCTCTGAGGGGAGGAATGCTGGGAGAGAAAGGCTGGTACTCCCAGGGGAAGAGGGGAAGCTGATGTAGACAGGTAATCATTCAATGCACAGGAGCTCATGTATGGTTTTGGACAGATCCCCAGGAGCACATCGGTGAGGACTTCATTAAACAGGAGCAGGGGCTCAGGATAGCCTGTCCCAGGTTGAAACACTTTCGTCAAAACCTTAGACTTGACCTCTCCAGCAGACAGTTAGAGATAGAGGACCTCTTCCGGCCTGCCCATCACAGTGGTATAAGATGCATCTTCTTGAAACCCGGCCCAGAGGGGAAAGCATGCCAGAGTCTCAGGAGGTACCCAAGCTACTGGCATCACCCAGCTCATCATACCAGTTTTCCTCTGCAGTGTCCTTATCTAGGGGACCATACACCGCTTTCTCATGGCTTAAAGCCTATCAATGTCTATGGGATGGCAGGGCTTGGATGCTGCTGGCATCAACGCTGAGTGGTGCTGAGGTGGCACAGGTTGGTGCCACTGAATTATAACTGGCTTGTTGCCAAGCAGTACCAGAGCTGGCACCAGCTGGGATGGAGGCACGCGTAGTGGCATCAGTCTGGATAAAGGAGCGGATCCTGAGAGACCAGATGGCACTGAGTGTGAACCTGCCAACAGTAACCCAGTAAGGGCACCTCTTGGCTCAGTAGGGCCCAAAGACATGCCAGAGGGAGTCGGTGGCCCAAAGATTGCATGCATGGCATCACATAATTCCTTAAGTTCGGCAAGCATTGCTCTCCCAGCGGGAAACTTGGAGAAGCTCAGTGCAGGCCTCTGCAGGTGGAGTGAGGAAGCGGGACATGGAAGCAAGAGGTCAGGAGAGTAAAGCCGAAGAAAACTTTGACTCCTTCTTCTTGTGCTTCTTCAACTTACCTGGCTTCAACAAGGGGGTCTTGGAGCGAGAAGATGATTGTCTGCAGGAAGATGATAGTCCATGATGGGACGGAACCAGGAACAGTGCAGAGCAAATAGTGCAGAGCCTTCTTCTGCCATGCTGCCAGAAGATTCAATGCCTGCTGGCTAATTGCCTTCATGTGCATCGATTTGCACTCAGCACAGATCTCGGGTCATGTCCCAACCCCAGGCACCAGAGACAGACCAAGTGGGGATCAGTCACAAACATCTGCCTGTGACAATCACCACAAAGCATGAAACCTGAAGGTTTTGCAGAAGACAAATTCCCTATCACACAGGGAGCAAATGCTCAAAAAAGGTCTGACTCCTGGGGCATATTCTAAAGTGAGAATTCTGCGGTTAGAAGTCTCTATTACAAAAAGTGAGCAGTATCATGAATTTTATTCACATTATCAACATCCACAATACCTATTAGACACATATATCCCTATTTTTACTGCATTATCAGCCAGCTGCGATTTTGGCAACATCACTGAACAATACATTAAAAAGTAGTAATACATTACACCAACATAAAATGCAAGAGCAACTGCTAAGACATAAAAACGCACTGTTGGGAAACACTATGGATATTGTCAAATGTTTTGAGAGATAATAAATTTCCACGAAGCACTGAGTAATGAAGCTCAACATGGTATGTGTTGTTGATACCAATCAGCAGGAGAATCAAATATTTATAAAAATGAAAGAAAGAAATGCTATTAAAGCAAGTCCGAGAGGTAAGCATTTTAGGTGTAGTTTGAGGCCTCACGCTGCTAACAATAAGTCATTGTCTAGGTATTGCGAAAGACTGTTTTGTTTGTGTCAACTATGTACATTTTGCCAAAGAGCACAGCCGTCGCTAAAGGTCAATCTGGTACAAAAACAACAGTGGACTGAATAACTATATGAACAGTTTAGGTCTTGGTGTAACAAAAACTTTGCAGACTTGAAGGCAACACAATCCCATTTCATAGTGATTGGCTAAAACTCACTAATGGGCTTAGTGAATCGCTACTTCACGATTCACAAAGATTCACTATTGTAGCAATTTGCTACTAGGGCTGCTAAAGCTCTCTTTTCTCTTAAACCAACTATATTGTCAACAAGGAACCAGCTGCACTGGAAAACAACATCCTAAAGATCACAGTGGAGTGACTGAGATATTAGAAAACCCACTAGCAGCTTTTTGTGAGTAGTCACTAGACAAAGATGATGTACCCAGAGACTGGAGGAGACAAGGTATGCTTATACAAATAGGTAAAACAAGCACACAACAATACGACAAGTCAAAGGCTTGTCACCGAGGGCACCTCAATTTAAAAAAAAACATGGTACATTTTTCTGAAGCTCTAGAGAAGGGTAGCTTTTCAAATGAACGTCAGCATGGGTTTGTGAAAAAAATTATCACAAATTAACCTAGATCTTTTGTCAATGAAGTCTAATTATGCCGGATCAAGGGAAGGCAGGTGTCTTGGCCTTAACTTTATTCAACCATTAGATATTTTTTAAATCAGAAGGTAATAAGATTAGATTCAAGTAGGTCATTACAAACCTGGCCAATGTGGTACGACCAAGAACTGGTTAAGCAGTAGCAGTTACTAGGCAGTATTAAGTGAAATAGCTACAGAAAGAGAAAGTATAACTCATGAAGTTGCTCACGAGCCATTGTTTGAACTCATATTTTTCAACATATTTATAATTAATCTACAGAGGGGACTTCAAAGCAGTGTTGAAAAATGTTCAGATGACATGAGATTAAGAGCCAGATGTATGACACCTTTTTGAGTTTGCAAACAGCCCGATTCGCAGATTCAAGCCATTTGCAAACATAAAAGGGCACTTTGATATGTGTATTAATCCCAGTTGTGATAACATGTTATTGAATCGCAATTTGAAATGAGAATACATACCGATTTGGTATTTGGGAGGGGCATGTTTAGGGCGTCCCTTCAAAATACTGAATCAGAAATGGATGTATGAATGTTTTATAACTGAAATGCGATTGCAAACATTTGCATTTTCCCACCAACTCAAAGTTGGTAGTAACCCATTTGCAAATGGGAAGGGGTCCCATTGGGAATGTTTAAAATAATATTTATTAAGAGCCTTCGCAAATGTTTAAAAAAATATTTTTTAAGAGCAGGCAGTGGTCCCACTGACCACTGCCTACTTTTAACAGATAAAAATGAAACCTTTAATTTGTAAACGCATCCTTAAAGGAAAACGGGCTGCATTTAAAATATATATTGCTTTATTTGAAAGCAATCACAGACATGGTGGTCTGCTGACCCCAGCAGGCCACTACAGCTGTGATGACAGTGAATCGCAGTGGGTGACAAATTGCAACCTACCTCATCAATATTCATGAGATAGGTCTATTTACAACCCACTGTGAATGGGGGCTAAATAACCCCTGTCTACATTAGTAATAGCGATTACCATACAGTGATTCTCAAAAAAACGCTATTTGGTAATCGCTATTTCTATTCTTCGCACATCTAGCCCTAAGTTACCTTAGATTCAGACATCCCACATAAAACTACCCCAAATCCCATACAAAGCAGACCTACAGCAAATATTGTGAAATGTATCTCAAATAAACTTATTGGGGTCTAGGCACAAAGGTAATCTTACATGCGAGTGAATACTTTCGGCTATTCACCATTTAGGACCATAAAGTTACTAAAAACGTGCAGACATACATTTGCACATCCCCTTAAATGGTGGGTGGAGTCATTAAAACATCAAATATGACTGTACAATTACCTCTAATACTTACTTTATGACCATATTTTAAGTTCTACATATGCAGCTAAGACCTCCACAAACATGGCCAAGGAGTCCTTATGGTAATGTATAGAAAAATGGATTCAACTTTTATTAAAGTTTTTTTTTTTTAAAGTAGGATACTGTATGTTAAATAATTTGATTATATGTATTTCAAATGTAGCATTACTGTCGTTTTAACTGAATTCTATTTTTAAGTACATTTAAGTATAGTAAATTGAAAATATTTTTCTAAAGATACTTCTATGAAATGAAAAATGTTAACTTTTGAGTGAATTAAAAGTTACAAATGTAAATGTATTTCTTTCAATTTGTTTTTTTAAATAATAAAAGTTCCATTTATTTTTAAATTGTAAAAAGGTAATTAAATTATCTGAAGATAAAATAATATATATTTATATTTTATATTTAATTTTGCAATATGAAAATAATGTAATATAGATTTTTTTAAATGGTAAATTAGTTCATTTGTTTAAAAGTATTTTCTATTGGGTCCCTGACTCCATTATTTTCAATGGAGGGTGCAGCAGTACTTATGAGTGCCCATGGGTGATTCTGGACTTACTCCAGTTCTGAACATTTACTGTTTACAACTGTATCTGGTCTTTTTTTGGCTGTAGTACATACAGAAGTGTAGTTTGTGAATAGGACTGATCTTACTCTTTTTTTGGGGGGGTTGGGGGGGCGGTATGTCCCTTCCTAAACCCCTTTTCACCCCTCTCTTAATCCCTCTGTTTAGTTGTAACTGTTCCCCATTTTTTCAGCTACTCCCCCCTCACATTTTGTTACTAAAAATGTACCTACATATGTAGAGCTCTCAGCAGTCAGAGAAGACATATTTGCACATAATAGACACAAGAGGAAGAGACATTGACCTCCACCATAAGTTGATGAATAGCATTTTGTAGAATGTTAATGTTAGAAATGGGGTCATTAGTTGGCAGTCAGTTTACACCCTCACTCTAGTCAGGGTAAGGGAGATACACACCTAGAATAACCTCTGCTCAACCCCCTGGTAGTTTGGCACAAGCAGTCAGGCTTATCTCAGAGGCAATGTGTAAAGTATTGGTACTAACACACACAGTAACAGAGTGAAAACACCACAAAAGCTCTCAACACCAGTTTAGGACAAAAGGTCAATATTTATATGAGTAAAACAAGACCAAAGGAAAGATATGATTTTTCAAAGATTAAACTTCAATATAGCGCTTAGAAACACAATAGCTCCAACTGGGGCTATTGCGACATTATTGACGGAGTCGTTCCCAACAATCTGATGCTACCCCGTGAGGAGGGCAGCGCCGGTCACGGACTCTCACGGACCCCCAAGAACAGTACCTTTGGTAAACGAGGAAACAAGTGGGTGAACGGAATGGTGGAGGTGAGGTGTTGCTGGATCCAGAGCAGCATTGGTTCCTTACTGCCAAGCAGGGGAAGTGATGCAATGTGGGCGCAAGGGGTTGGTTCTTGACGATCCGGCAGGTTCGATGAATCTGTCGGGTCAAGATGCGATGGGCAACCTCACGGGGTCGCGGTCATGCCACGGGGCTGCAGGCACCGCGGCTGAGTCAGATGTCAAGCATGTCGGTGACACAGCACTTCAGGACTCACAGAGGTGCTGCATTTCAGCGAGGCTGTGGCGGTGTTGGACCTGCGGTGTCGGTCGGGGTTGTCGCACTCCAGCTGGGACCACAGCTTCAGGTTGCAGGAAGCGACACGGGGTCGTGCAGCAGCGCCGGTCCTGGAGTAGTCCAGAGGTGAGGTGCCTGGAACTACTACTTTTCTCACCAGAACTCACTTCCAAGGGCCCAGGACCTGGATTGGCACCACTTGGCAAGTCAGGGTCCTCAGCAGGAGTACCCAGGTGCTGGCAGGTCAAGTCTTTGATGTACCTGAGACTTCTTAACAGGAAGCAAACTCAGTCCATGCCCTTGGAGAAACTTCACAAGCAGGGTTTCAGAAAACAAAGTCCAGTCCTTTCCCTCTTAAGGCAGAAGCAGTAGCAGGCCAACCCAGCAAGGCAACAGGCAGAATGGCAGGTCCTCCTCAAGCATCAAGATCTTCTCCTTGGCAGAGGTTCCTCTTGATCCAGAAACAATCAGAATATCTGGGGGGTTGGTTCTACTACTTATACTCATTTCTGCCTTTGAAGTAGGCAAACCTCAAAGTAAAGTCTCTGTGGTTCACAAAATCCTGCCTTGCAACTGCAGGATAGCTCCACAAAGCACACTCACAGGCAGGCAGGGCAGCTCTTCTTCCTCAGCTCTTCTCCAGGCAGAGGTTCCTCTTGGTTTCCAGAAGTGTTCTAAAGTCTGTGGTTTTGGGCACCCTTCTTATACCCATGTTGCCCTTTGAAGTAGTCTTACTTCAAAGGAAAGTCTCTCTTGATTTTGAAATCCTGACTTGCCCAAGCCAGGCCCCATACACACACCAGGGGTTGGAGACTGCACTGTGTGAGGACAGGCACAGCCCTTTCAGGTGTGCCAGCTTCTCCCTCCCCACTCTAGCCCAGGAGACTCATCCGGATATGCAGGACACTCCTCAGCTCCCTTTGTGTCACTGTCTAGAGGGAATTCACAAACAGCCCAAATGACAGTCTGACCCAGGTGTGGATTCCACAGGCAGGCTAAGCACAGAATGGTTGAGCAAGAAAATGCCCACTTTCTAAAAGTGGTATTTTCAAACAAACAATCTAAAAACCAACTCTACCAAAAGATGTATTTTTAAATTGCGAGTTCAGAGACCCCAAACTCCATATCTTCATCTGCTCGCAATGGGAAACTGCACTTAAAAGATATTTAAAGGCAGTCCCCATGTTAACCTATGGGAAAGACAGGCCTTGCAATAATGAAAAACGAATTTGGCAGTATTTCACTATTAGGACATGTAAAACACAACAGTGTATGTCCACCGTTTATATACACTGCACCCTGTCCATGGGGCTACCTGGGGCCTACCGTAGGGGTGACTTACATGTAGCAAAAGGGAAGGTTTGTGCCAGGTAGAATTGGCAATGCAAGACCGCAGACACTGCAGTAGCAGGTAAGAGACATGCTTATAGGGCTACTTATGTGGGTGGCATAATCAGTGCGCAGGCCCACTAGTAGCATTTGATTTACATGCCCTGGGCACACATAGTCCACTTTACTAGGGACTTACCAGTAAATCAAATGTGCCAATTGCAAAAAAACAATTACCAATGTATTTTAGACAGAAAGCACTTGTACTTCAGCACTGGTTAGCAGTGGTAAAGTACCCAGAGTATCAAAATCAGCATAAACGAATTACAGCACGGGATCCAAAAACAGGGGGTCAAAAGCAAAAAAGTACAGGGAAACCATGCCAAGAGCTGCCAGGTCTAACAGTTTGTAGTATAACTCTTTTGTTACTAAAGGTACTGCAAAATACAGTTTATGAATAGGTCCTAATGTGCCCTGACTAGTTTCTGTCACCGGGCCAAAATACTTTCAGTCTCTGAAAGTTGCAGCAGTCATTTAATCCAATTGTAAAAGTCAAAATCCATAGATGGAAACATGGAGCCGGATTCACAAGAAAAGTTATATAGTTTCTGATGAGTTGTCTATACCTCCTCTTTGTAGAGACTTATGATTGCTTTTCTCAGACACAAAACCTAGAGTCCGGCCTGGAAAATTATCTTCAGAAATCTATGGTAGTACATACATTTCTGGCATTCACCAGATTCACTTAAATCTTCTTCTGCAATATCTGTATTACATACGCCCCACGTGCACAGCGCATCCTTTCATTTCATTTTCCTTCTCATGGGAAATAATATGCACTGCAAAGCCTATCTTACCAACTAATTCCCTAAAAAAATATGGAATATTGTTGCATTTTGCATGCTTTCTGCAAAACGTACAACTTGATTATTCAAATACAGGTTTGAGAGTGTAAACATATGTTGTTTTGTGAATACCTACAAAGTTACAACTGTCACGACCCCCGTTCTTTTGAAACGTATTCATTCAGGATCAGAAACACAAGGATGATAGCTTTAAAATTGGGATCAAAAGACGTAGAATCAATATTTAATTTTGACCATATAAAGTGCAGGGGCAAGGGGCCCAGAGATTTTGTTAGAGGCCTGCAGCCACGATCTAGGTTACCAGGTATCAACGCTGCAAGGTCTCGCGTATGTCTTATATCTTACTCTTCGGCCATCATCAACTTTGTGTCTCTCTAGCTCACTGACTCAAGCTCTCGTTCATTCTGACTGTTTGGTGTTTCCCTGCAAACAGCTTCAGCCCTGGGCTGGAGACAGCACTGCATGCAATACCATACAGCAGTGTTTAATTTTCTGCCTCAAGCATTTATTGCTAGCAAAAGACACATTTGGGAAAGACGGAGGAAGAGAAAAACGAAAAAGTTTCGCAAAGAGAGAGAGCAGAAGGCTGCAGGAGTGAGCTAAGGGGGCAGGGAGTGGCTATAAATGGAGTAAAGAGGCCAGAGATGGCTTCAGGATTACCTGCCTCAGTATTCCGTGTTCGCACATTTAATTGCAGCAGCCGAGTATTTAAGAGGAGGGCTTTGTGCATCGGCATGTTTTTATTTACAAATTAAGCACTGCCATAGAGAGAATTTTGGAATGGCCCCTTACTCATGTCTACCTCAGTTCCTTGTTGTTTATTGGACGGCCTCTCACCTTATTCTTGCGTTCATGTTCCTTTAACATTTTATGTACCCTTGTACTTTACTGACACGGCAGCAGCAGACACATTTGAAGTGTGTTATTCTGAAGATGACCGCCATATTTCTTCATGTAATGTGAAGGCACGCAATATGGCAGCCATTTCAAAAGTATAGAAAATAATTTTTTCAAACTTGTAATATATTTGTCACACTGAATGCTGTAACATAATGGGTAGTAGACACCAAGCTGCGCGTGAGAGCTGTGGACAATCATTTGCAAAGTAAGGACTGCGCGGATTATTCTTGAAACTCCATTTCAAACAAATGTTTGCGAGCAGCGCCTGAGAGGCCATTAGCTCGCCTAGGAGACCGAGGTGAACTGCGAAAGCGGCTGTCTGGGCGCCAGACACTGTGTTACGACAGATGCGCTTTGGAAGAGCTGTGTGTTATTCTGGATGCCTCGATAACATGGGCCTTTGCGGGTCATTGGTGTGACGCGTTATTTGACTTGTGTGTGGGGCAAAGATATAGCAACAAATGTTTCGAGTCGGGGTAATGTGCAACTGAAGAGCTTTCTACGGGTGAAAATACCGGACTAGCAGTTGCTGATATAGGTCAGCAGTATCAAGTCAAAAATGCACTAAACATGCATAGTTAATGAAAACCATTAAATGAGAAAACCTTGTTTCAAGTAGTCCCCTACTACAGATGCAATCTAAGATATAAAATACAAGATCATGAGTCTATGGCTAATTGCCAGAGCTGAGGTTTTAGTTACACTGTTAGAGCTACATTAGAACTGCTAGAACAGTTTGTGATTTCCGTAGAGCTACAATATCTTTACCAGAGCAGGCTGTGGAATGCAAGTAGGGCGACATTAGCACTGGTGGCCCAGATGATGGTGCACCGAAGAGCTACTTTAGCACTGGTAGAGCATTTTGTCATAAACTGGCAGAGGTACTTTACCATTGGTAGAGCTGTCCTTTTGATTTGCTCCACTTGATGTCACCAAGCCATCTAGACCAATGGCTCGACAAAAGGAAGAGAGAAACACCAATCGGGGATGTCTATGTTCATGGTCCTTCTAACCATCTCGATAGGCATCTTCAAGAGGAGTTAAAAGTGCTTCTCTTTCAAAAGCTCCTTCCAATCTGAAATACCACTTTGTTGAATTTCCCTCTCTCTACCTTCCCTTACAGTCCACCCCTCTACTCCTCCCCTTGTTCCTTTCTCTGCTCCTATCTTCTCTTCACCTACTTATATGTAACCTCCCTTTTATTCCTCCACCCTGACTCCATCCAAACTTGGGTAACAACCAATTGCAGATATCTGTCAGTTTGTTTTATACATGTTATTTTCTTGTAAGCTTCTTTTTCTCTGTAAATGCATACTGCAACTTCTAACGTTTGCATTCCAGACAAGGACTCTGTGGTTTAGCTCGCGCTAGATAAAACGGCAAAATAAAGAAGTAAATAAAAGCATACTTACATTTTACCCCTTATCAGCGATCTGCTCAACAACACTTCCCCCGTTGCACGAGGAGGGCACATGCTCCTTTTGTGTGTTGTAAACTAGAGCCCAAGGACGGCTAGTTCTTAATAAAAAGTGAAATCACCCTCGTGTACGTGTTTGTTACTTTTCAAACTCTCAGAAGGTTCGATAAGGTACGATAAATGGCGCTGTACAGGATCCAGTCACCTACCTTCTCAGCCACCAGCATCGCCTCCGCACCACGCGCGAGGAGGACTTCTCCATCCATTACCTCTAAAAGCAGCGTAACCGTGCCAGTGAGTGTACAGAGCCCCAAGTCTACTGCTGAAGGAAAGCCTTGCAGGCATCCCAGCGCGACTCTACGTTTTAAATAAATACCAAACAAAATCTCGGATAGATCATGTACACAGAGGAAAATATACACCGATAAATGCAGATGGAAATGATAAAATATGAACACTATAACCCCCGGAGCATTACTTAAAAAGAACGAGGTGCATCCAAAGGTTTAAGGCTCTTTCAAATAAGTCAACGCATACTATTAAATAAAGTGTGCCACACCAATAGAATAATCACTAAAATATAAAACTCATAAGGCATAAATAGGGGATCCTATTAGGCAAACAAGCTGGCAGGCTCTGAGCAGCCTCTCATGCAGGTGAGTGCACTTCACGCTCGTCGAGAGATCCATCCGAGACTGACATCCGCGTATGCCACGGCCTGCAGGCGGCCCACTGAGGGTCCTCTCCAGGCTTCTGTGGTCAGGCTATGCCTATTGCTCTGATCCCTCCAGGACAGGGGAGGACTGCAAAGGGCGGTGCGGGTGACACTGTGACTTGATTTCAATGTGAGATACGGAGGTGCAGGGAAGAGAAAAAGTGGCGAGAGTGCAGGGGAGAGTGAGGAGGATCATGGAAGAGGGTCTGGACACCGTGGAGCATGGTGATGTCTGGCACTTGTAGAGCTTGAAGAATGAAACGATACTGTAAAACAATCAATGGCACTTGCCCACTACACTGGGCAAAAGGGAAGAGCGCCAACAGTTCTACCGAGGGCTCCACAAAAGCCTGTGCCTTCCCTGCATGTGCCCGAGCTTCAGCCACATAGCACAAGAAGTGACAGCTGTCCCTGGGCACGAATCCTACCTCCGTGGTTGTGGTAATGGAGTAAGGGGCTCAATTTCAGGTCATGAATGAAAGAACAGCCAGGAAGGTCAACCACTTTCGTGGTTGCAGGCACCAATACACCAAACTTAAACAGTATTGACATTGCATGTTTGTGTTAGATCACAATATGCACATAGAGCTGTTAAGACTATTTCTATAAGGGTGTGTTGAGAAAAAACAACTGCTGCTATCCCAACCTCTGTCCAGGTGCCCCAATATAGAAATGTTCATATAAATAGTCTAAAATATTATCAGGGACAAAATGTATCATAGATTTGTTGCATTTTCCACTTACCATTTTGCAAATGAGATTCACCCATGCTATCTTGTTTCAGGTTTAAAACAATAATAATTGATAAAATCTCAATGAAAGGTAAAGTATCCTCATCAGTGTAAACAAATACTGATAAACAACTACATAACTACAAAATAAAATGCCATTCAAGGAAAAGAAAGTAACAGAGAGAATGAGTCATTTTAATTCTTCCTGAAGGGGCCAAAACAATATAATTTTGAAAAACAAAGTAGCAACCAAAAAGACTGGTGTATAGATGTCACTAAAATATTGTTTTTTCTTTCTTTTGTTTCTTCCAGTTTTGCATGCTTGAATTGAAGATTAGAAGTTTAGAAGCATGTTTTGGATTTGTTCTGATTATTTTATACACTGTAGAAAATCTGGAAATATTAAAACATGCTTCATCCTTTAGCAGTGTTTAAATCTTTCACTGATTGGTGAAATGGCTAGCTAATACGAATCTTGCCCAACATGTACAATATGGGTAAAACACTTTGATACTCCCTTTTCTAACACAATACTATTGACAGCAAGTCAACTGCTAAACAACCCATGCTTTAAATATTCAACTCAAGGTGTAGTGAGAGGTACCTCTAAAAAGAGTGCTGTTAACAAGTGTGTGGAATAGTGGTGAAACCATGACAAAGGACTTTCCACATACCAACAACATTTATATGTGCAAGATATCCCGTTATTATGTGTGGTACCTTCAGTTAATCCTAGCTTTTTATCCAACTGAACTTTACTGCTGGGTTTTTTTAACCCATATTTACAAGTTTTACAGTAAAATTTCAAGTCCCGGAATATAAAATGTAATGTCTGTTAAAAGGTTAGGACTGATATAAAGTGACACAGTTGGAATGGGGACACTGGGGACAACAATGAATATTCGCACAACAGCATCACCTTCATGAAGTCAGACGAAGAATGCAGAAAACTAGTGCACACATGCTTAAAGCATCAAGTTTCAGGTGCCTTATAATGCAGGGTTACACATTAATTTGGTGTAATTTAAAATCTTAAATGTTTTACAAGGTAATATGCTGTTGGCAGGGTTGACCACTCCTACCTTGTTATATTATTCATTTAGGAGTTGATGAATGCCCTCCGCCTGTGTTCAGGAATTTGTTTAATAAAACATTTGAATATAGCATGCTTACCTCCGTAATCCATAAGCAGTCTTGCAAACAGACAGATTCCTGACAGTGTGCGTGAGAGGTGATGAAATGTGAGAGAGGGTAATGAGATGTGCGTGTGAGAGTGCAATACACTGACTTTTCGTGCTTAAAACAGTGTAACGTAAGCCCATTGGATACACTGACAATGGAAAGACATTGCATAGCCTGCATTACTTATCCTTTAAATTAAATATGTGCTTTATAAAAATGACTGCACAAACAACATGGTCATGTTTTGTAGACACTGGAAAAATGCAGTTTTTGCCTAGTTTGGGTCTTAGGCAGCTGAATAAACACTGAAAAGCTGTGATTTCAAAAGATATGGTAACCACTGAGAAAACAGTTCGGAAATTAACAAAAAATAAACACAAGAAACAGAAGAGCTAGATACAGGAAGTGTTATTATTTATAATATGGTTTTATTTCGTTTAACATAAAATATACAAATACAAAACCATAAAATAGTAATCTTAAACAATCCAGTGGAATAGAAAACGTAGACATCACATTCACATAAAAAGCAGTAATCAGATGTGCCATAATATAACCCGGGTGATACTGCAGCCAATAAGTGGTCGCATTTACAACTGTCTCCTTGTGACATAGACATTTTCTGTAACCTACCATAAGAAATCTGCCTTAAAGAAGGCCCCCATCTCGGAGTTTAATATTGAACTACTGAAACCAGTTTAAATCAAAAGAACAGGTCAAGCAAGGCCATTTGGTGTTACAGTATGAAGAGAAGAAGTTAACTTTTTCCAAAGTGCTCCACTATCGTGCTTGATTAAAGAGGAAATACAATTCTTATTTGGTAGAGTTGTATAATGGACCAGAATAATGTACCCCTACATCAACCACAAGGACTACATGAACTACAAAGTGACCAAGCAATTTTCTACAAAAACAAATCCAGAAAGAGCTTCCAAGACTACATGAGCTACAAAGTGATTGCAAGCCCTTCAACACTAACTGGCCCCTAATTATGATGACATGAGCAACAAAGTGATCACAAGCCCTTCAACATTAAATGGACCCTAATGACGGCAAAATGAGCTACAAAGTAATCGTGCACCCTTCAGCCTCAGCTGGTGCTTTATGATGACAGTGAGTTACAAAGTGACTGCACACCACTTCAACATTAACTGGCGCCTAATGATGACAACCAGAGCAACAAAGTGATCTGTCTCTTGGAGCAGAATCTGATGATCACAGTGGATGGAGGCTTATAGCAGAGTCTTAGTGTTGGAAACTGGCACCAGCAGTAACAAAGGAATCCAAAATTGTTATATCATATTACCATTTTCCCCAAAGATGCTAGGGTACACTTTTACCCCACCCCCTTTAATGTCATCCTCCGAAAGAATACTCCGGATGTAGACGCTGTGCTCAAATAGGCAGTCGGAGCATGTTTTTATAACAAATAAAATTAACTATAAGGTCCATATCCTCTCAAATGTTTTCACTGTAGCAGGGTTTACATCCGACGATGTTTCATTCTTGCAGGCAATCTTCCCTTACGCAATAGCTTCCGCGGATGATGTTCTTTAAAAACAAATCAATAACATTAACTGTGCTTTACTTTAATGCATTAAAGATGTTTATTGAAACATATTCAGATATTAAATGGAGGTTAAAGTACTTTTTTTGACAAAACTGCAACAAAGTATTAATTAAAATCAAATTCCAAATTTGCTATCAAAGAAGGAAATCAGAGCTGTAGCAGCTACACGGGTATATGAATAGAAAGCCTGTCAATATTATGACACATTAGCAGTGTATATGAAGAAGTATAACCAGAGATACTTGAATTTCCCCTGGTTGCAGGTTCAGAGACAAAGTTTTGATTAGTAGTAGGTTAGGGAGATGCTTAAATTCTGTACTGGGGTCAAAGCCAAATACTGATGTATTGTTTACATTTAAAGTGCAAAATGTATTTTTTGTGTCAAACTAAGGACCTGATTTAAAGTTTGGAAGATGGGTTATGAGTTACTCTGTCACAAATGTGACGGATATCCCATTTGCTGAATTACGTTGTCCATAGGGTATAATGGAATCGTAATATGGCGGGTGGGATATCTGGCATGTTTGTGATGGAATAACCCCATCAGCCAAACTCTAAAGCGGGTACTATGTGTTTTATAATATATTCTTTAAAAAAATGTCTACATTTGTTTCTCTCTCTACTTGTGTTTATGTTTGAGCAGTTACTTTGGCAGTAAATGTTCTAAATGCATTACAATTACAAATTCAGCCTGAAAGTCTATTTGTGAATAAACGTCAACTACTGGGAAAACACAAACCTATTGCTGTCTTGCCACTATGAGGGATGATGTGAAGTCAAATACTAAAATACCAAAGGGAAAAATAGAAATAGAAGGATACACATGTTCTTTATTTTTAGGATGCTTTTTCTGTCTTTAGGATTGAAGCACTTGTGCTTCTTACCTTGGATGCCACAGCCTTAAGATATCATGGTAACATTATATTAAATCATTACTGATAAGCTCAGAAGGGTGGATTTATTTGCTGGATGCTGCTTGGGGGAAAAAAACATGGGGTTAGGGATGAGTTCAGTGCCCACGCTATCCTACCTAGGCTTGCAGAGGAGATGAAGAAAGTTTCAATACAGGAATACGTCATTATCCAAATCACAAGGAGCTTAAAACCATACCTGAATCTTGTTACAAACCCATGAGAGAGAAAACTGCTTACACGATTTTGTTTCGGTTCTATCTGTAGCCTTCTTTGCTTCCTTCTAGGACAATTCCACTTAGCTGCCACAGCAATATGCCCATGTGATGAATCCTCCCCCAATCTCTATTGCGCTTTGCATTGTTTTGTACATTATATAAACTGTTCAGCAGGCAATGTAAATACCAGTTTTGATATCCATTCTTAAAAATAACAGCGTTTAAAACATAAACCTGTACTTTATTTTCTAAAGATGTTAAGCACACCGTTTAAGTCTAAAGCTGTTGAGAGTTTTTTTTAAGGTCTGCAATAAGTTAGCATAAATCTTTTTTTTTTTAATAAAAATGGATCTATCATTAGCGAATCTTCCTCTATTGTTGCTTATATGGTAACACCTATTTTACAATTATTTTTAATAACCAAATAAGATATTCTGTCTATATGTCTGTGTAGAGTTTAGGGTTGGACATGCATTTTTGTGCACCTAACTGACACTGTGGTGCACAAAACCTTTGAGAATTGGGCACTTAGAGACTTGATGACAACCTTCGGAGCATTAATGTAGAATCAGACAGTAACCTCAGACTGAACAACAAACTATATTCAAAGCAGCCTACATTTCACAAAGAGAAATATTGAGCATGTAAATATCACGGATAATCAATCACAAAATATATCCATGCAGTGTATTTACTTTACTTTGCCTGCTAAGAAAATCTCTCTCCTGGTCTAGTACAGCCCAATCGAGAGAGACTAAGACTAAACTCAGAAATATACTCCCATGGAGCTACTCATATGTCGGAAACAAATTTCGTTCTGTAAGGATTCACAGAGAATTCCAGGAGTAGCCCAGGAAAAAATGTGCATGGTTCATTTTTTGTTATGTTCTCCACGAAGAAATATTTTTACAAGTAGAAAATCTTGTCCTGCTCTCCCACTGAAAATGGAGGTGTTCCCTCATCTTAGATGTAAAATTTAACAAGCTAAGTTGGCAAACGCAGATTTTTCACATTTGCAAAAATTACGAACACTAATAAGTGATGACATTTTGGCTACAAAAGACAATTAAAATGTAAAGATGGAAGGAACGTTTCCAATGGTAGAATCGGTGATTCAGGGAAATGTAATGACTGGCATTGTCAGATTATCATGTATATTTGCTTTCCTGCTGGACTATTCTAATGGTCATTTCACTTCTTGTTTAATTCATGACCAAGTTTAAACGTTTCCTATTCAATTTATGCCAGTACAAAATAATGTATTGCTTTATGTTCTGCTGTTCTTAAAACTTCTTTCAGTACAATCCTGCAAAAGTTTATGAGAGCAAATGTTAATTGATGTCTAAATGGTCGAACATAGTGCAACATTTATGGCATTTAAAAATGGCTGAACCCATCCACTCACCAGGGGCACTCTTGCTGATGTCACTGTCAGAATCCTCATTCAGGGCATCCCCTTGGAGGCTCTCTGTGGCACTTGTGGCTCCACAGCGCTCGCTGCCAAGGCTATTCGTGCTAGCGGAAAGGGCTGGATTGAAATTGCCCATATTGGACTTGGCACTACTGGCAGGTACGGTTGTAGGCTCTGTGCTGGAAACTGCATGATAAATCCAATTTACAACGGGTATACAAATGTTCCACTTTATTAGTAGCATTAGCATTCTACAAACAATTCGCTTCAAACAGCTGTACACTGCAAATATAAAAAGGCATACGCGATTACAATATGGAACACAGAAAACACTCTCCATTGGATTCCACTTCAAAGCAACACACCATTGTTTCCGTGGAAAGTCACTCCAAAAGCTCAATAAGGCATAAAATAGTTTTGATAAATAAAATCCGGGGTCTTCAAATTGGGAGGCCCCCTGGGGGTGTGGAATGATATCAGGAGGGGAGAGGGTGGGGTGCCAGGCTCTAGCCAAGGGGAGCTTTTAGTATATCCCTGGTGAGCAGAAACATTTTGAAAAACAGCACTGAGGTTTTACTGAAAGAAGAGGGTGAAGATGAGCCACACAGTAATAGGAAATCAGCAACTGGTTTATTATTCATGTCCAGGCTGGGGGCTGGGATCAAAGGGTGGTCGCCAAATAACTCCAGCTCCTCATTTCTGATAACGAATCACACAATCAACATTTTAGTACAGCAGGTCTGCTAACATGTTGCTAATCATGTTCTGGACTGTACGATTTAATATAACTACTAGGTTTGAATTGCTTAATAAGTATAGAACTGCCACATGTGGGCTGATTTCTTGTGAAACATATGTTTTTTAGCTACCAGTGTATTCTAGTTTGGAACTTGCACTTTCGTATTTAAACTTGTAGGGATGGGCTAAAAAATTCCACTATGCAGGGGTTCGAGGTATCACACATGACATGGGGCCACTTGTCAGCTGGGCTGTCTTATTGTCCCAAAATAATGAGCAAGAATGCATATCATTTTTTCCAAAATTGTCTTTGGCGCTCCCTTACATGTTTTGGCTCATTAAATTATTTTGTTTTTTCAATTTGACATACAGGATTTATTTTAACAACGAAGTAAAGACAGAACATGGCTTCTGCAAAATCGTGACCCAAAGTGTCTGGCCTGCAATGTTATATCTTGCATATCCAGTGCGAAGTTCAAAAGTGTTATTGCTAATCAGCACTGCTTATACTTGTTAGGGTGTGTGCGCTTAGCCCCAATAAAATTATTTAATTTGCTTGCTTTAATTAAAGTTTTAGAACTGTTAAAATGTGTTTGTCATGTTGTGGGGTCCCCACAGAAAATCAATAGAAGGTACCTGCATTGCAAGGTTGGTTCATTTAATCCCTGAGATCTGAATTTCTACCAATGTAATTCTTACAGCATGTTGAAAGTTAAGAAAATCTTGTTTCCAACCTCAAACTCCTCAGATTGACAGAGGAAGCCTATAAAGTTACTAATTTACAATGAAGATGCAGGTGGCGTAGTATTTCATCCTGTTAAGACAAAAAGAGGTTAATGGACAGAGTCATCCTAGTCTAGCCAATGTAAGGGTAGTGAGCAGTGCATTATGTTTTAGTCCAATTTATATCCTATCTGTACTTCACAAATACACATGCTAGTGTAAGGAAGAAAAAGGCTATGGAAAGCTAAAGGCGAAGCACCAAAGATGTCATCAGAATGGAGCTCGAGATGCAGAAATAGATGGGTTTGGCTTAAAGATACCTTTCTCATTGAAAGATATTTAAGCCATGCTGAGCAGGAGTAACAGTGACATCTGCAGCCCAATAATAACACAACATTTAAGCAAATAGCCCTATAGATTAAAAAACAGTAAAAAAGTAATACTCTTCATTCAAACAGTTTTTCTGCTTGAATTCTCTCAACTGTCTTAAAGTATCTCTCAAATAAAAATATACTTAACAAGCTTTATCAATGACAATGTAGATTCTTCAATTGTTATGATGAAAGAACCCGGATTGTATTAAAGACATGAAGGCTAATATTATGCATGCCCCTTAAATCACTTTGTTTCCATACCAATCATGCTTTTAAAGGCAAACAATAGCCAGGAGCAAGATTTCAAACACAACACCAAATTCCATATGAACCCTTGACTATTACAGTCCTTCCTCTTTGCTCCTAGACTAATAACCTGAAATTTGAAAATGAACAATCCTTAAATTAAAACTAGAGTTAATCGTCTTAATCATTAACTTGTTCTCCTCTGAATAACAAATTATTTCACGTATGTCATAGGAAAAAAAAATGAAAGAATAGGTAACAATTAAAAAAAAAAATGTTAGCCTCTGTGTGTTCCAGAAAATCCATATTCTCTCATTATAAGACTTGGAGAATTTACATTTTATGTCAAGACCAAAGTCTACCATCAGGCATGTTCAAAGCTCCTCAAAGCTGCTTTTGAGACATGCTCAATGGATTTCAAATATAAATTTGGAAAAACTGACCCACCAGACCAATCAGCTGCTCTCAAAATGTCTTCCAAGAGTCCAGCTCCCTGAAATGCTCCTGAGGCCATTGTTCCCCTGAGTGAACTGAAAATTTAGACATTGTCCCACCTGAATAGTTAATCACAGTTCATACCCACTTAGATATTGTAGCTGTCAACACCACCATATAGGGGTTAACAAAATATATACGCAATTGATTCTCACAGTCTTTAGCAAAATCGATCACCAGACTCTCACAAACAACGCAAGGCATAATTTTGGATATGTATAAAAACTTGAAAATAAATTGAAGAAGACATTGTTTTAGTATTCCTTTACACCACCTGGCACATTATTCTCTTCCAAACCACGCACAATCAACACTCTCCTAAAAAGCAGCAAACAAAGTTAGGTTGTCAACTTCATGCTCAAACATTTCAAAGCAAAAAACTGTTTTCTGGCCAGCCTTCAAACAAGCTTAGCACCTACATCACACCCAAAAGGCAATCAAATGTATTACCTCTTTGGATTCAACCTGATGCCTTTCATGGCCCTACATACCACAGGTTCCTTGTCAAATTCCAATAACATATAACCAGCAGACCCCACAGATCCATAACAATGTATTGTTCTATATCATAAACATATACAAATAAAATGAGACAGAATGCTAGCTAGATCCACTGTGTATGCTTCCAAGGGATCCAACCCCTTACCATACACCAACAAACTAAAATGCACCTGCCACGCACCCCTTATATTTCTTTATAGTTCCAGGTGCCAAGACCCATTTAAAATACCTCTAGCCTCCCACAAAAGGCTTGCAAACTGTAAAGATCCCCTGATATCTTCCACAGAAGAAGGTTGAACACTCCGTCTAGACAAAAGTCTATTCATCTCCATCTGGGCCTACCAGAAAACCTGATAATTCATGAGGCAAAACATGTCTCCTCTTCCGCCAGTTCCAACAGACCTGAAAACCATGTTAGCCTACCCAAAAAGGAGTCATCATAATTAGTTGATTCCTCTGCTTTCTGACCATCATCAGTACTCTCCAAATCACTGAAAAAGGAGAAAAAGCATTATTCTTCAGAAAACTCCAACGGTGTATTCACAGTATTGATTTGAAAACCCAGAAATTCCAATTGTCTGCTTGGCACCATGATTGATCTTTCCTGATTTATTGATTCATTAGAAAACCTAAATTCTCAAACAAATCTATAGTCACAGACATTACAATTCTCCTGAATCCTGTGACATAACCAGAAAATCATCCAGGTACTTGATAACATGTATATCTGACTCCCTCAAGCAGGCCAACGCTCGTCTCATCACCTTCATGAAACACCAAATTGCTATTGCATAGCCAAAGACTAAACTACAGAACTGGTAAAGGTGAACACCTCATCTGAATAGGAGATAACTCTGACTCACATAATCGAAAGGTACCATAAAAGAAACATCCTTCAGATCTAGTTTTAATAGCCACTCTCCCTCCTGATGAATATCAATTAGATGATGGACTTCTTCCATCTTAAAATAACGACATTGCACAGACCAATTCAGATCTCTTAAATGTATCACTCGACACCAGCCTTTGTCCTCCTTCTTATCTAAAAAAAAAAGCTAACTCACAAAGTCTTTAGATTTTTTCAGCACCTGTACAATAGCTCCTTTGTCTAACATCTGAGCCACTTCTATATCCACCAGAGAGATCTGATCCTGGCTAAAGGCTATCATACATGGTTCTCTGTTGCCAGAGAGAGTTCACAGACTGAATCATATACCATTGACTGTTTGCAACACCCAAGGGTTGCCTGCAATTAATTTCCAACTGACTCATCCCTCTCCTCCCACCTTTCCTTTTTGGAAGAACCAATGACAGTCTTCATTCTCACAATGAATCATAGCAGCTTGAACTGCTCTTCCTGGCTAGCATCTACCCAACCTCCTGTTTGTGAAAACACCCCATGTTAGAATAGAATCCACAGAATAATTCTGTTTCTTTTATATTCGGACTTCTGAAATCCACGGCCAGATGAACGTCTTCTTCCTCTGCCCTTCCCAAATACTCCACTGCCATCAAAGACTCTCCTTAATGAACTTTGGGCCTTCTATAAAGCAGTGAAGACCTATTGGCCAATTTCCTTCAAACACACCTTCTCCGTACAAAAGCCCTTCGAATCCTTCACAAATTCCCTCTTAGCTAATTTGCCAAGTTTGGCACCAACAAGCACCAGAATTGCTTTATGCCTTTCAAGAATTTAAGCTGCATTAGCAGCTCCCAACAAACATATTCCTCATTGGCTCCTTCCACGCAAAAAAATAATATCTACCTTCACCTCCTTACAATGTGCCTCTTCTGCCACATCTAGAATCTTTGTGAAATGACATTTCTCATCAAGACTACTGTCCTGGCACTGCTTCAGTGCCCTTTACTTTTCTTGGACCTGGACTTCTAACCAGCTTCAAAATAAAACGTGTTAAGTGTGGGTTCAGGTCTTGAGTTACACAGGCCTTATTTTTTACACCACAGGCCTCAAACACTCTGCCTTCAATTACACTTTTTACTTCTCTCTCCATAGACCTTCACATCCAGAAGGTTAAAAACTCACTAATATGATCTGCAAAGTTTGGTAGATGTCTCGGAGACATAGACCTTGGAAACTGGACTCCTCCTCTTTCACCAGTGCCATACTGACATTGTGGGACAATGGGGCAGAAAGAAACAGCCTTGCTTCCTGCCCTTCTCAGATGACACTGCTAGAACCTAGATTTTACACTGGGTCTGCAAGGAGAATGCTTCATTAACTGGCAGATAGCTTCGTGCAAAATAATAGGTAGCCTTTAAGTTAAAGAGGATATTATCCCCTTTAACAGATTAAAAACAGTATATGGGCTCACATAGGGTGACTGGATGCAATATCTGAAGGTCCTACAAAAGATGGGACACCTGGCAATAAAACCGCATGCACAAAGGCCACTTACAGCTTTTGAAAAATGGTTGTTTCTGAAGAGCATCAACAAACAACTGCTGTTAGAAATGGGGTCTTTGGTTGGTAGTCAGGTTACCCCCTGTCCAAGCAAGGACCCTCACTCTAGTCAGAGTAAAAGAGAATCACCCTCAGCTAACCCCTGCTTACCCCCTTGGTAGCTTGGAACGAGCAATAGGCTTAACTTCAGAGTGATAGGTGTAAAGTATTTGTACCAACACACGCAGTAACTTAATGAAAACACTACAAAATGACACAACACAGGTTTAGAAAAATAGAAAATATTTATCTAAATAAAACAAGACCAAAATGACAAAAATCCACCATACACAAGTCAATTTATCACAAAAAATGCAAAAAGAGTCTTCATGTAATTTTAAACACAATGCTAACGCTGTTAGTGTGAAAATGTACCTTGGGCGCGTCAAAAATAACCCCACACAGGGGAGTATGTGTCAAAGAGGGCTTACGGTGCGTCGATATCACTCACGAGCGACACCTTGCGTCGTTTCTCCTTCAGTTGGGTCGGCCTGCGTCGTTTCTTCTCTCCGCAGGAGAGCGATGCATCGATCTGGTCAGCACTCTCGGGTCCGGGCAGGCCTTGCGTCATTTTTACACGCCCAGCGGTGTTTGCGTCAGAAATCCAGCCGCACGATGATCCGAAAACAAAGTAGCGCGGGTTGCGATCTCACCAGCCTCTGTCAGCGATGCTGTGCATCGTTTCTCCAGCCGCGGGCGTCGATCTTCCGGTCACGTTGCAGGCGAGCGTTGATTTTCAGACACGAAACCAGTCGATTTTTCAGCTGCAGATCGGAGTCGTGTCAATCTTTTCCCCACACGGCGGTCTGCGCGTGGATTTCTCACTCTGTCCTGCTAGCTTCTCCTTTCAGGGTCCCAGGAACTGGATGGGCACCACTTGGCAGAGTAGGATTCTCAGCAGAGGCTCCAGGTGCTGGCAGAGAGAAGACCTTGCTGTCCATGAGACTTCAAATACCAGGAGGCCCGCTCTAAATCAAGCCCTTGGAGAGTTCTTCTCAAGATGGAAGGCACGCAAAGTCCAGTCTTTGTTCTCTAGTACAGGCAGAAGCAGCAACTGAAGGATAGCTCCACAAAGCACACTCACAGGGAGGGCAGCTCTTCTTCCTCAGCTCTTCTCCAGGCAGAGGTTCCTCTTGGTTTCCAGAAGTGTTCTAAAGTCTGTGGTTTTGGGTGCCCTTCTTATACCCATGTTGCCCTTTGAAGTAGTCTTACTTCAAAGGAAAGTCTCTCTTGATTTTGAAATCCTGACTTGCCCAAGCCAGGCCCCAGACACACACCAGGGGGTTGAAGACTGCATTTTGTGAGGGCAGGCACAGCCCTTTCAGGTGTGAGTGACCACTCCTCCCCTCCCTCGTAGCACAGATGGCTCATCAGGAAACGCAGACTACACCCCAGCTCCCTTTGTGTCACTGCCTAGTGAGAGGTGCAACCAGCCCAACTGTCAAATTGACCCAGACAGGGAATCCACAAACAGGCAGAGTCACAGAAATGGTTTAAGCAAGAAAATGCTCACTTTCTAAAAGTGGCATTTTCAAACACACAATCTTAAAATCAACTTTACTAAAAGATGTATTTTTAAATTGTGAGCCCAGAGACCCCAAACTCCACATGTCTATCCACTCCCAAAGGGAATCTACACTTTAATCATATTTAAAGGTAGCCCCCATGTTAACCTATGAGCGGGACAGGCCTTACAACAGTGAAAAACGATTTTAGCAGTATTTCACTGTCCGGACATATAAAAGGCATTACTATTTGTCCTTCCTTAACCATACATTACACCCTGTCCTTGGGGCTACCTAGGGCTTACCTTAGGGATGTCTTACATGTAAGAAAAGGGAAGGTTTAGGCCTGGCAAGTGGGTACACTTACCAAGTCGAATCTACAGTTAAAAACCGCACACACAGACACCGCAGTGGCAGGTCGAGACATGATTACAGAGCTGTTTGTGTGGATGGCACAACCAGTGCTGCAGGCCCACTAGTAGCATTTGATTTACAGGCCCTGGGCACCACCTCTAGTGCACTTTACTAGGGACTTACTAGTAAATCAAATATGCCAATCATGGATAAACCAATTACATACACATTTTGTATAGGAGCACTTGCACGTTAGCCCTGGTTAGCAGTGGTAAAGTGCCCAGAGTAACAAAAACAGCAAAAACAGAGCCCGGCACACATCAACAACCTGGGAAACAGAGGCAAAATGTTAAGGGAGACCACGCCAAGGATAAAAAGTCTAACAAATGCTTTCTGAAATGTACTCTTTCCCGTCATCACCTCCCCTGACGGAGAAATTCCTTGGCAAAAAGCAGTGGGAGACCAAGATAGGGCGTGCGTTCACACAAAAGGAATGGGAGGACATATTTCACATGTTCCCAGCAAAGAAACAATGAATAAAATAACAAAATATTGGCTTGGAGGTGGATGTCTTGAGCACACCAGGGAATGTTTGAGGTGCGCCAGGGACCCTTCTTTATCTTTTTTGGGACTGCCCTAAGTTTGCCCGATATGTAGAGGCAATTTTGAAAGATATTCATAACACCTTTGACACTGAAATCCCCTGCTTCCCAGCAAAAACGATTTGGAGTTTGCCAGATAGACCTTCCTTCTGGGGACACTGCTTGGACACCTAACCACACAAACTGGTTACACATGATTTGATATATGTTTGGTATGGATAAAATAATGTACTTCCTAGAATTTAAAGTGGATATGTTTCAAGAAATGTGGGCATCGATCATAGTACTTCTATCTACTGTGTGTACTGAATTAACCTGTCTTAGGTATCGCAAATTACAACATATAGCAACACACCTGACCCTGGAGATACAGGAGGCAGGACTGCCCTCCTTGACAAGGGAGGCACGCATAGGATTTCCTTCTGCTTGAACATCACTGGGGAGGATAGTGGCAATTTTATGCATCATTGAGTCTCGTGTAAATAGGAGTGGGTGGCTACTGGGTGCTTTAAGGTAACCCATCTCCTTTTATTCCATTATTTTTTTTTCTTCCTTTTCCCTCTTGCTTCTTATTCTCACCTATACTTTCCACCAGCCTCCGGGCTGTTGGTGGTGATACTATACAAGCTTCAAAATTCAATAAATAGAATTGATTCATAAACTCACCAACATGGGCCAAAGGCCACCACTCTGCACTATGTGGATGACAAATATCAGAAGGATTAAACATCAACTGTTTACTACTAATCGTAGCATTCTCTGTAAAGGCATAGGTTGGATGAACATGACAGCAAATGTGGCTCCTCCCGTGCTCTTCCTAAAATCCTGCAGTATCCTTGCTGCTACACATCAAAGCTATGCAGACGGAACAGATCCTGTGATAGGTTCAACCTGGGCCTTTATTCCGAGGACCTCATCCGAGGAGTTGAGATCAGGACCAGGGAGTGACTGCGGCTGGGTCTGGAGGTGCAGCTGGAGTGATGCAGCCTGTCGAGGCTGTGCAACAGGCATGGTTGGCCACAGACCGGCAGGCCTGTGGATTGGGCACAGCTGGTACGCGGCCACCTTGACAGGTCACGCCTGGGACTGGAGTGCAGGAGCTACCCCATTGAGGCCTGCGGGTCCAGTGCGGCTGATCTACACAGCGCCGCATGGATTGTTCTGCTGCCTGGACTGCAAGAGGTGCCAAAACTACCATAGGCCGGTCTTTTCCCTGAGATGCATCACTATGGGGGCCAATTAATGAGCATGAGTGAAAGGTGAGTGTGCTCCCCACAAATACGATGGTGCCCGAGTAGGGGACTGACTTTAGGATGACTCAGGAAGTTGATCTGCAAAAAATCATACGGTGCCCAGACTTTGTGGAAACCCGTATTGAGGGACACTGTCAGGCATTTTAGAGGTACTTTTATGATCAGGACTGCTGGTAGGGATTGTACTGACTTCCCGGTCTCTTGGGTTCCGTTGTTTCCTCACCTACTGGCTCCTGGAGAACCCTACTGCAACTAGTGAAGAGTCTACCCAGCCATAAGATGGTAGTAGATACAACAGGATTTCCAGATTCTGATTGGAACGCATTGCTCCCCTGTGTCGCAAGTGGTGGTAGCGATCCTCCCTGACCACTTGTGCCGCCTAGTCCCTGGGGCAGGCCAGATCTATGGGTAAACCATCTGGCATGGACTCTTCCTAGTAAGACACCAGACGATTCAGGGTGGTCAGTTGGCAGCAGAATAGTTATAAAACTTGATTTGGGCCTTAGGACACCTGCCTTGCATCTAGGATGTCACAACCATGGCCACTAAGCAAGAAAAACCGGATAAATTTGCCAAGCCACTCAGCTCGGACCCCTCCCACTGAAGTCCCACGGCAGTGGGGAACATGGGCCACTGGTTCCACAGCAAAACTCATGGGCTAATACAGATGTTGTAATCCAGGTTAATGAAACCTTACAGCGTGCCCTTGAGATGCAGACTGTAGCAGCTGGATCGGAGGTTACTCTCCTATGACAAGACCCAAGGAAGACAGTTGCCAACTTAGTGGAAGCAGAGGGACTAATTGCAGTAAGGGAGGCTTCTATAAAAGATATGGGCTCAATGGTCCGCAAGTTGAAAGTCAAAAACCTCGATGTCAAGATGTAATAACATTCAATTAGTGGGATTTCCCACGGGTTCAGAGTGCAGTGAAGATGTGGCCTTCCTGGAGATGTGGCTGAAATCAAAACTGACGAGTCTCTAACATCTCCTAATTTTGCGATCGAGTGCGCACAT
Organism: Pleurodeles waltl; assembly: GCF_031143425.1. Taxonomy (NCBI): domain Eukaryota; kingdom Metazoa; phylum Chordata; class Amphibia; order Caudata; family Salamandridae; genus Pleurodeles; species Pleurodeles waltl. The sequence goes on along the minus strand of NC_090440.1, from coordinate 1,981,769,491 downwards.
CGCTCCCTGGGTCTATGCCCAGTCCCTGGTGTGCCCCACTGGACTACCATTGCTCATTACTGAATAACAGGGATAGACACTTAATTTTCCATATGGCAATAACCTCATCAAATCTTACCTATGAGTCTTACAAAATGTCAATAATTTCAGACTACACTAAGCCAGTGAAGCAATAAAGAAGATCGTTTGATGCTGTGAAGCAAAAATTGCATGTCATGGGAGTGCACTTTATGCTGATATTTCCAGCAAAATCAAATTACTTTTTAATAATAAACCCCACTTCATCTAATCTCCTGAATAGGCCCGGTCATCCATTGAAGAATGGTTGTATCCTCTCCAGAAGGGCTGAGAAAGGGCTAGAATTCCCAGAGAAAATGTGATGGGCCTCCACCCTCGGGAGCATCGGATCAATCGTTGAATGAAGACCCGCCCAAGACAGGCAGGGACTGTTAGACCTGACATGCTTGAGGAAGTGTTCCCCCAAACTTTTTTGCTTTTTCCCGTAGGTTTTGCTGATCTTCTTTTAGTGGCATTCGGGCTCTGGGCACATTCCCACTGTAAGTATAGTGTGAAAGTGCACGCGCCCTTTTTACACATGTTGGAAAGTGGCGCTTAGGAGTGTGTGCGCACTTGCAGCAAGGGTGTTTCTGAACGTGAGCTAAGCCTGCCATTGCAGGCCTGAGAGTGCACGCTTGCACCATGGTGTTGTAAACATGGGTCCCGCCTGCCACTGCAGGCCAGTTTTTGCACACTTGCACCAAGGGTGTTTTTAAACATGTGCTAAGCCTGTTTTTGCAGGACTGTGAGAGCGCCATTGCACGTATACTCAGGTTGACCTTTCTAAATCCCCAGCCAACCCTGAGGAGACCATACACAACCAATCGGGCACCCCTAGGGTAAGTCCTGAAGGAGTGAAGCGAGTGGTAGGTGAAAGGCAGTGCAGGTACACAGAGGTATTCTCTGTCCAGATAGTGAAAGATACCTATGTGTGTTCCCCATACCTCTGAAGGTTGCTCTTCCCATAAGCCTAAAATAGAGGACTGACTGAAATCACTCCAAAATGCAAAACAGGATTGCAGTGGAGCAGCGCCATAATGTTTCTTGTCATTGGGTTCACAATGAAAAACCCCTTCCTACGGTAAAGGTGGTTTTGTCATTAATGTCTTAGAAATTCCACCTCTGGAAATTGGGCATTTCTCCACTCTAAAATTTGTTGTGTGTCTTTCTACGTGGCTCCAATCCACAATGGAGGCAGGGGGAATCTTCTGCTGGGCCAGCATACAGTAACAGTGTTACTGTCCGCTGGCCCAGCGGAAAAGTCACATCAACATTGCTGCCGGCTTGTAATAGAGCCGGCGGCAATGCTGATCTGCAGCGGGTGCACCCGTCGCGCAAATCACTGCCTGAAATTCGGGCAGTGAAATGCGCGACGGGGCTATGCCTGGGAGCCCCTACACTGCCATGCATTTGGCATGGGCAGTGCAGGGGCCCCCAGGGGCACCCCAAGTCCCCCTTACCGCCAGCCTTTCCATGGCAGTGTTTACCGCTGTGGCCATGCTGGTGGTCAGGGACTCATAATATTTGCACCGCTGCCCTGTGGATTATGACCACCAGGCTCTGGCGGTATGGCCGTGGCTATTGCGCCATGGTCATAATAGCTGGCGGAACACCGCCTGTTGGCGATGTTACCACCAGCTTACCGCTGGCTGCCAGGGTTGTAATGAGGCCCTAAATTCTGCATTCCACAACCCAATAGCAGACAGGACTGAAAGTGAGGGGAGACATCTGTAGTTCAAAGGGAGAACCTCTGAACCACCCCCAACTTTAAAGGCACAATACAGTGTAACTACTGGTGCCATACATCAGCCGGGCAGAGATACACTTGTGGGGACATAGGACCAGAGAACCTTATCAGCATGGTGCACGCTGCCAGAGGAATCTGTTGTGCACAAGGAGGATTACTGTCATTGGAAAGGACCGCGCAACCTTCCTGAATAGTGGCTGGCCTGGCCTAACTACCTGCTGCTGTTTGGCACCCTGAATTGTGCTCTCCAATGGCTTGTTGGCATGCCCCCTGTTCTCTTGTGGAGGTCTCAGTGACATCAAAGACCTCCTCTGAGGGACCCACACAGACTACTTGGGACACCTGGAGTGAGGTGCCCTCATAAGAGCCCACATAATCTGCTGAATTCCAACTGTTAACGCAGTGTGAGCATGGAACTAAGAATTGTGCCTGGAAACCAGATCACCTGAAGCGGAGCCCCAAGAGCATTCCCCGCATGATGGGGCCTCCACACATATAAGCGTTTTGTTGGTGGTGAGTGGATTCACCAGTTGCGGGACCCCACTTGGCCTGCTTCAATGAACCTGCTGCTACTCTCTCATGCGACCCACCGACTGCATGCTCATTGCGTGTGGTATCCGGTTCACCAAGGTAACCCTTGGACGTGAGAGCGCACCCGTAGTAGAGCCTCATTTACCTTGTACGGCACTGCTGAACTTACGCCTGTGCATGTGACCGAAACTGTGCGACCCGTATCAACCCGCAACATGCATTGTGCCTAATTCCCAGGGAGGCACGGAACTTGTGCCTCTTTGTTGTGTGTTAACAGAACTGTCTGGTGCAACCTGTACCAACACGTACCAGGCATTGTGCCTCATTTCCAGGGAGGCACAGAATTTATAACTCTTTGTTGTGTGTGACCGGAACTCTCCGGTCTGACCCGAATCAACGTGTACCAGGCATTGTGCCCGGATTGCCTGGGTGCGACCCTAATCTCTTTTCCCTTCATTGTTATTTCCTTTTGGACCCTCCTTGTGGCGAACTACCTGCCCTCTCCTCATTTGGCTCCCGACGACCTCATGTTGCCACTTAGTATTGCCTGGACTGGGCCCGGGTGGTGAGAGTAAATTGACTGGGCTGAAGGAACGAAGGCCGAGAGCGAACAAAAGCGTGTCAAGAGACTGCACAACCTGCTCCCCGGTGCTTCGCAGAATTGGGCTGGTGCTGGAAGGCACATTACGGAATCCTTAGGTCGAACAAACTATTGCCCTCAGCTGCTTCTGCTCCCCCTCCTGGGGGTGAACTTCCCGAGTGGTGGCCAAACCCCTCATTTGCCAACTGCCTCCTAACCAGTCCTGTTACCTACCCACCCTCCCACCACCTTTGCTCCTGGAATCCTAACTAAGCATGACTCTGACGCGATCAGCCTAGTATAAGGGGGGGGGGGGGGGGGAGAGGGTGATTTCTCTCCAACCAGTGGCTGAAGGCTAGTCAGGATGAGCTGGAGAGTGGAGGAGGGCTTGGGCCACAGGGTCTGCATTATGCTATCAATTGACCTGCTGTATATCAGTTGAACTGCATTTCAATGCTGCATGCATGTGTGTTCATGAGTGTGTTCCCTATGAACCTGCCTGATATTCGGGGCAGCATGTATCAGTGCTGAGTGAGAGCGGGAGTGACTGCCTGAGTACCGGCTGTCCTGTTTCATAAAATGGAATCTCACACATTACTCAAACCAAACAAATTGTAGCTCACAAAATTCTCAATTTAAGACACACCACGTTGTAAATGTCTGAATAGTTTTTAGCTGTGAAGGAGCAGCAATGAAAAGAGGAAGGACTGGGTTGGTCAAGAGCATTTGGTGCTCTATTTTGGAATTTTGATCCTGTTTTTTAAGCTGTTTCGAGTGGCAATAAGAAGACTTATTAAAGTTGATGGTAGCTTCTTTTCTTTTTACATAAAACCTGCTGTCTTTCAGATTTCATTTAATTTATGTGTAAATTTTTTATAAATTATTTTTATTTTATTGGCTTCTGTAAATCCAATACAATTCTGAAACATTTTGGTAATACAACAGTATGAAAATAAAGAACAATCCCTGCCATCTCTGAACAATTGACATGTGAGATCTTCATAATCATGCTGAACATGACATCCTAGTGTATGAAGCGATAGTCTATCTTCTGTGAACTCTGCTTGCATTATCCTAAAGCGCTCCTGTCCAGTTGAACAGGCTCTGGTCTTAACATCTCTTTTATTTACTTTACCCCTCCTCATCCGTTGTGCTCTCTATTGTCTCCCTTGCCCTCCCTTCAAATTACCATGTCTCCCACATTTAGAGATCTTCAGCTGCCTCATCATTTTGTCATTTTCTGAGGTGAATTTCTTCCGCCACCATTCATTCCGCAACATCCCTTTTCCATCCACCCATACTCAGACCCATTGGGCCCATCCATGCAATGGCCACCCTTGGTTTTGTCAGCAATAGTACCAGTTGACTGAACTTGTGCTGTCTAGAGAGGGTAACGCCATGCTAAATGTAGAAAGGTAGCTTTTTGTTCATGGCAACGGTAACAACTGCTATATCTGTCAGAGTCTATCCTGTGCAGAAATGTGAGGGTAATATATGTGTGATGTAAATAGTTAAAGTGCACAAGTTTAAAGCTTGAATTACAGGATACCGTGCGGACTTGGGAGCACACCCTCTGCCAAACTGTGTTCTCTATTGGTATCCCCAGTTCTTTCCAGGCAGATCTGGCCAGGAACTGTGTTTTAGGCTTATCTGCTACCATAGCTGTATAAGAGAACAAGGGACTCATGAAGAGTGTGGTGGTCTACAGATCGCCACCCTAGTGGTGGTGGTCTACCGCCACATTACAACCCAGGAGGTCAGACCACTGGGGAACCACCAGCACAGCTAGGATCCATGATTCTGGCGGCCTGGCGGTACAGGAGACTGTAATCCGCCAGGGAAGCACTGCATGCAGCGCTGCCCTGCGGATTATGACCTTGTTCTCTGCCAGCCGTTTCATGGTGACCTACAGCTTTGCAGCTGGCTAGATTACGAGCCGGAGACAATGTTGTAGCCTGTTTCCCGTCAGGCTAATGGGTGGAAACTGAGGTTTCCGCCCGCCAACCTAGCGGGAAACACTTAATAACTCTGGTGTGGTGGTCACTATGAAGGCGGCGGCCACACTGTCGAGAGTTGCAGATGGAGAGGCGGTTGGGTATGTAGGCCATAGTTTTTGGATTATGTTTGCAATACTAGCTTACGTTAAGAAACTGCCCTCTCACACTGCAAATATTTCCTGTGCCATCTCAAATGTGATAAACATCTCATTTGGGTATAAATCACTCAGTGTGTCGCAGCGTCCTTCCCTTTGTTTCACAACATTTACAGTACCATCCAGGTGTTGAAAAGTTGGTAGGTCCCAAAAGTTAAACTCCCAGGCAGATGGTGCCCTTACCAACACTATTTCCACCACTCCTTTCCATAGTCATGCAGTATGACTGATAAGGTATGGGACTCTGTTTGTGTCCCGCCTGCCAGAGTATAGTAGGTATGGGAGTGTTGTGTGTCGAACTGCATCCACCAGCAGGGCTTTCTCCCAGTTCTCCCCTCCGCAAGCCAGTGGGCTGCATGCTGTAGTTGAGATGTCAGATAGTATAATTTCATATTCAGAATAATGAGACCTCCCTCCGTCGTGGGCAGTTGCAGGTACTCTCCGGCCTCTTTGCTTCTGGCTCCTACCCAGATAAGTGTTGTGAGCAGTGAGTGTAGACGTCAGAAGGTTGCCCGTGGTACAGTGTCAAAGGTAGGTAGTTGGGTATACAGGCACTGTGATAGGGAGAGCATTTTTGCCACTGCTATGTGCCCCATTTCAGATACTGGAAGGGAAGTCGAAAATTGCACTGACGCCCGAAGACCCTCTGTTATTCAATCTATGTTGTATTGTTTCTTTTTCACAGTGTAGGGGCAATCAGTAGTCCCAAATACCTAAACTGTTCAGTCCCCCATTTTATGGTGGTAATGCAGTAATTTCCTTTCCTGACAGTCTGCCCAGCAGAAATAACAAACGTATGTGGGATAACCCTCAGCCCTGTAAGGTCTCCAGAGTCGTCAAAGTATTGCAACAGTAGTGGCAGTGAGTCTCGTGGAGCAGTAAGATAGAACAATGTATCGTCAGTGTAAAGTGACACTAAATGTGTCGCATCTCCGACCCATATATCTCACTCCGCCATTGCACGTCTGATTTGTATCACTAGGGGTTCTAATGCTACCATGAATATCAGGGGTGACGAGGACAACCCTGTCACGTCCCACTATCCACCGTAAATGGGATCGACCATAATCGACCACGGCGGACTCTAGCAGTGGGTTCGGTGTACAAACAACCTTATCCATATCCTGAACTGTTGTCCGAACCCCATTGCTTGTAACACGATATTGCCAGTCCACAGTGCAAAGGCCTTGGCTATATCTACCAATACCTCCACCATTTCCTCCCCCCTCCTCTCCACCTCATGCATTACATATATCAATCTCCCAAAATGTATAGTCGTGTTCCACCCTGGGATGAACCTGCACTGATCACAGTGTATCAAGTGGGTGATCACTGGCCTCAGACGGAGGGCAAGCACCTTACATAGCACGTTGGTGTTCATATTTATCAGTCAGTGGACAGGATGAAGGGTCTGATGGCTCGGATCTCGGCTTTAGTACCATGGTGATGCATCCCTCGCTGATACTGGGAGGTAGTACTCCCTTTTCCTTTGCATCGAGATATACCTCTGGGAGGTGTTGTGTAATGTCTGATGTGTAAGTCTGATAAAAGTCCTCTGGAAAGCCATTGCTGCCCGGCGTTTTGCTTCCAGGGAGGCACACAAATGCCAGTCTCACCTCTTCAAGCGTGAGATCAGAATCTAACTCTTGTGCTGTCAATTCCTCCACTCGAGGAAGTGGTATACCTGCCAGGTAAGTCGAAATCTGTTCCCCATCCAGAGCACGAGTTAGTACATACCAACTCAGGGTGATCCCTGAGCGTGTTCATGACCTCATGTTGTGTGTACACATCATCTCCCTCTTAGATTTTAAGATGTAACACAGGGTATTGCAGTGTTTCGCGTCTAAATATCCACGCTAGGAGGCGTGAGCTATCCCCTTCCCTGTGTAACAGCTGGTGGTAAGACCTGAGGGTGGATTGTACAAGTCTGTCTCTCACAGACGCTGTCTGGCGTTGCAGTATAGCTTCCTCTTGATTCTCCTGTTCAGCTCTGGGCTGAGATTTTTTAATTTTCACTAGAGCCTCCTCCTTAACAAGGAATTCTGACTGGAGAGTTCTGCGCACACCGCACGTAAGGCCCACGCATCGGCCTCTCAAAAACACCTTCATCACCTCCCACTCTGTGATGCGGCTCTGCGTTGACTTACAATTAACCTCAAAGTATTCCTTCAAATGCCTCCGCAAGCATTTCCCTTCCTACAGTGTCCTGCAGTATCTCTGTTGAGAATCGCAATGTGTAGGGTGATCATTGAACGTGTCCCCATTTGAGTGTACATGCAATCGGAGCATGGTCCAATATGTTGCGTAATAAATTAGCCTAATGTTTGGTTGTTAGAATATGATCTAGTCGACTGAAGTGCCATGTGTTTGGGAGTAACAGGTATATTCTTATTTATTTGGGTGTGTCCCTCTCCATAGGTCACACAGTTCCAGATGGGACATAGCCCCTGCGACTGTGCTGTCATTTGTGGTCTGCTATTCTGGAGTGCATGATAGTAGCCTAACTTGCCATCATCTATGTAATTAAAGTCCCCCATCCAAAACAGTGCTGCATCAGCTGTTGTGGATACCACATCTCTGATCCCGTCATAGGAGTCATTATCTATGTTGGGACCATAGGAATTCACAAATGTCACATCCATACCACCTAATCTGCCCTGCAAAACTATGTATCATCCGTCTATGTCCGCCTCAGTATACATCATCGCAAATGGAACACCCGGGGCAATCCATATCAAGGCCCCCACCCTAGAATAGGAGGAATAATTAGCAAAATACACCTGTCCCCTCCATTTTTTATCAACTTTCCAGCCTCCTCTTCTGTAAGATGCATTTCCATAATGCAGGCAATCCTCACCCCATGCCGTCGGTGCAGGGATAATACTATCTTTTTTGTAATGTGCCCAAGCCCTGCACATTCCAGGACAGGACTTTAAACTTTGGTATGTTTGTCACAGGTAGTTCCCAACAGTTGATTCTCACCCTTAAGCCTCTGCATGTCAATAGGGCAGTGGATGCAACCCTTGAACCATTTCACTAATTTAACATAACTTCCCTTCCCCCACTCAGGACAAGAAATAGCAACCAGTAACTGCATACTTGTCCTCCCCATTCGATGTGCCAGGACGAACACTACCTTACCCCTTTAACCAACCCGCTCTGAACTACTTTTCCATCAACCTACTAAAACATCCCTCCCTGCCCCTACCGTTCGCATGAATTATGTCTCATTCGTAATTCCCATCTATTCCAGAGTATGAGCTATAGTACTTCTGTCAGTACTGTGTATGTACTTGTCCCCTCATCAGTACCTAGGAGAGAAACATTCAAGCGGCAATCCCGCTGGCAATGTCTGTGGTGGCGTCACATGAGGCAGCTCCCCCTCCCTCCCTCCTCTGTGGTGCTTCCACCTAGTGGTCCAGAGCAGGTTCCCCATCACTGAGTGGTGTATTCTTATATTAGTACATTTTACCCGACCCCGGTGCAAGCGATCTCTCAATGTTATCCAGGTGTGAGAGACCAACAGGAGGTCTTCATCGATTCCCAGTTTCCAGTGCATGGCACTATGTCATCTGAGCCCCACTGCTAATTCCTCTCCTCTGCTGGGGTTCACATTGTCAGGGGGCTCTGCCCTCATGTGTGGATTGACTGGGGGCTCCGACACAGTGCCATCCTCTTGTATGACTACTCTGCCTCAGCCTCCCCGCTCCACCGGTGTTTTTGGCCATGTGATTCCATTTTGCTCCCTTCTGTTTCCCTCTGGTATGGAACGTTTCAGCCTCCACAAAGAGGCTGTGAACGGTCGGTGGGTGGCCGTCCATTTGGAATGCAAAAAAACAGAACTACTGGAAGGGTTTCTCTTGACTTTTATTTTGTGCTCTTTTCCTTTAAAGTTAGACGTATAACTGTTTTGGTTGTAGGTAGTCTCCTTAGGCCCTCCTTCCTCTTCTTAACCACTGTTATGCTCTCTCCCCAGGTGGTACAGCTGGTGGGACGCCTTTGTACCTCAGCCAAACAGCACAGAAAAGAAAAAGATATCAGGTATGTATTCCTCTTTTGGTCAGGGTTTTGAGGAGGGGTAGTGCTTGTGAGGTGAGAATGGAGGTGAGGGGGTTCACCCGTGTAGGCTTCAGGCTCCTTGGTGCTCCCAAAGTCTCAAGACTTGGAGGGCTCAGGTAGTGCCTTGGTGCCCTTCTATGCAGCCCCTTTCCAGGCCCGCTATCCTTCCCCCTCTCTCTCTTACTCCCTCTCACACGGAGTGTCTGTACGACGTAGCAGATGTCCTCCCCCTAATATGGTCCGTACCTTCGACAGCCATGTCCCTACTGGAACGTGACTAGGAACTTGCACCTGTCATCCCTCTCTCCTCCTTTGGGCTCCTCCGCTTCACCTTTCGTCGTCCGTGCCAGTCCTCCTGGCCTTGGACGTCTCGCCACACATCCCCGCCTTCACTCTTCTGTCCGTCACACACTCCTCTTCCACCTTCTCGCTGTTCTCAAATCCCCTGTTATATCCCTCACTGCCTCCTTTAACCCGGAAATCACACAGACTTCCGGGTGGTTATCCGTCCGGAGTCCCCCAGAGGGACCGGGGAAAAGGCCCATCGCGGGCTGGGGCTCCCGCGTCGTTCTGCCACTCCGCAGCCTCCCTGTCACAGGGGCGTCTGTGCAAGGCCCGTCATATCCAGCCATGCCCACACCTCTGCAGGGCTTTAGAAGAAATGTGTCTTCTCTGCATCAATAACTTTACATTTGGCAGGATATAATTACATGTATCGGAGACCCATTGATCGTAGGCGCGTCTTGATATCCGTGAACGTTTTGCAAAGCTCCAGCACCTTCCATATATAGTCTGGGCATATTGCAATATTGCGCTCCTAGCACGGTGGCATCATCAATTCTCTGGCCGCCCTCGGTATTTCATCTCTATAGCTATAGTTCAGTAGACTTGCTATAATAGGTCTTGGAGGGGCTACCCGTGGGGGCATTAGTGTTAGTGCCCTGTGTGCCTGTTCAATGACAAAGTGTTCAGACAGTCCTTTTGGCTGCAGTTCCTCGGTCACTCTTCGCTCCAAATATCGTTCCATAGCTCTACCTTGCGCATGTTTCTGAAACCCTAATAAGTGCATATTGTTGCATCTTGACCTGCCTTCTGCATCTTCAGCTCGATCTTCTAGGAAAGTAAGGTCGCATTTATGCACTGCACCTGTTGTTATAGCTGCCGCATGTCTCTCTATAGGGCGGTGATGTTGGTTTCCTATTCACCCATCTTCTCAGCCATTTTGCGTACGTCTGCCCAAAGGCGATTTACTACTGTGGCTACTGCAGCTATCTGCCCTTTTATCACCAGCCTCCAGCCCTGTATTGCTTCCAGCAGCTCAGCTCTTATTGGTTCCCTTGACCTCTTCGGGGAGCGATCAGGAGTGCCGCCGCCCTGTCTAGTGATACTGCGAGTAGGCTGGCGGAGCGTGGTATATTGTGCAATGGTATTGCTCGCAGCCTGCTTTTGAGGTTTGTCTTTGCCCATGATGCTCAGAGAGTACAGCTTTTCTCACTGAAAGCACAGTTCTTAGGGAATTCCTTACGGTCCATGAAAGGAAGAGCAACTGCTGGATGTTTCTCGCTGCCCGTGTAAGTGTGAACTGTGTTCCCGGCCCTCTGAAGGATGCGGCACGGCGTCCACAGCCGCACGGGTGCAATTCCAGGGCTCCGGGTACCCCCGTTGTGCAGCAATATGTATATTCACAGTCAGATCTGCACTATCACTCCTCCGCACTGTAACCCCCTATGTGTGCCCCCCTCCTGTATTCCGATGTCAGCTCAGCGTTGTTGGCAACGTCTCCCTGCATAGAGTCTTTTCTCTCATGTAGTGCTCATCTACGCAGGCATTTGTCCCCCTTTCCTTGGCCTCAGGGGCACTACCCTCTGGTGTCTCTGGAAGGGCCTGGGCTAGTTTGCCCTCTCCTGGCTTCTGGTCAGTCTCCCCCCCTGTATTTTCAGGGAGCAGTGAGCCTATTTGGGACCAGCGACCACTTCTATACCAGTTTCCACGGGGTGGAAGTCGCCTGCAGGGGGAGTTAATGTTCACGATCTCCAACGTGCTTTGGGGGCCTTATTCCTGAAATGTTTTGCAAGTTTTTAGTAAGTAGGAGCTCTGTAGGTGCCGGGGGATGACTTACCGTTCATTATATGCCCATGTCTTAGCAGTCGACGCTCAGGCCTCCAGCAGCAGTGCGCCGCCCACTGCAGTCTGCACTGCACGGATCTGTGATCTGGCCTGGAGACCGCGCACTGCTCTCTCCCAGAGTCGAGGGCCGGTCCTCCACTCTTGCTACTGCACCAACCCGGGGCCGAACTCAGATAGTGCCTCCTAAGTAAATTCCTTGGTCCCAGCACAGTTGGGAGGTCGGTTCCTGTAAGCAGTATCCCTCCGGTGCAGTTGTCGCTTCGCAGCGAGACCACACCAGCCTTGTCCGGTACCGATCATGACTCTTGGTGGTCACTCCCCTTCAGTGCATCCCGCGCTCACCGTACACCGCACCGCACCGCCCTGCCCCAGACAGCACGGGCACCTCACCGCCGGACTCTCCCCTCTGGTCCGCGCTGTCCAGTGCGTGCAGGTCACCACAGCGCAGCACCCTCCCTTCGGGCAGTAAGGCGTTTCGCTCACCACATGTTCCTGATTATGTTTATAAAAGGAAGGATTTGAGTTTGTAGAGAAATTGTCTTGGTGGAAACGCCAGGAATGAGTAGGATTTACCAGTCAGGGTTGGAGCTCTTTAGAGATGTGTCCTGTCAGCCATTTTGCCAACCACACCCCCACGTGTAAATTTTTAACATTATACTTGATTCAATGATGAAAGTCACAGAGCACATTTCGGTGAAAGACATGTCTTTTTAGGAGAACCGCAAAGTAATTTTAGTCTCACTCATTACCCATTTTCAGCAAAGCTTCTACTGACATGACCCAACAAGTACAATACCAAGGTTTAATACCTATTTAGAGGGCCTGGGCCACGTGTGGATCAAACTATAGAACAACTAAAGTGGGGTATTTGTGGGTTCCTAGATCATGGGAGACTGTACACTACAAAGCTGATCCTGACAGGTTGAGGATCATAGCAAACTAGTTTAATTAGATAATGATAAACCTCTGAAAGGATTTTAACAAGAGCTTTCCATGTCCATGCCAATAAAAACATTGTCTCATTTGGAGGTACCACAAAGAACTAGACCTGCCAACTGCCACGGTGCCACCGTGTGTCACATTCATTTCAGCTCCCTTCACACGATCACTTAGTGAGGAGCCAAAATTACACAGTGGCAGGAACACTAGCTGGACACTACTGCACAGAGTGGCTTTCCTGCTAGTTTTCAGAGGCTGTAAGCAGCCCATGTCCAATAGGGGTGTGTAAACACCCCAGGACATCGGCGACGGCCTCAGTGACCCTATGATTATTTTTTGGGAGTGGAGGCAGTGGGGCTAGGTGGAGTGTTTCTTTGGAAGGAGTGGGTGTGAGAGGTTGGTGGAGGGCAGAGAGCCTCTTGGTAGCTGTTGGTAGAGGCTCCACCCCCCTCTTCACACAGTGACATTTCTTTATAATTTGACAGATACGGAGATCCCGAAGTTCAACAACTCAAAACAGAACCTGGAGTGAGCTGGCATACTAGATTTTGTGTTTTTTTCCAAATGACCCATGTGACAATCAGAGAAGTTGGTCACACTGCAGTTCTTCCTTACAGCAGCTGTGTTACTTGCTAACGTGTTCATTAAGGCGTTTAGTATCTCTGATCATTATAACAGTAAAATCAAATTAACTCCAGGAAAACATCAGTGCAAGCAAAAGATGCATCGTCACAAGGCACGAGAAAATCAAATTGCTCATACTTTGCTACTGGTCATAGATGGCATATAGCTGAAGTCAGTATCTCTGGTTCAATGACTGTCAAACTCCGGCCATTGGGAATGCAAAAGGAGGTGGATGTACGACTAACGAATTTCAAATGAACCGAACCCACTGACATCAACAAAACATACAGAGAATGTACAGTAGAAATTGTTTTCTTAAGACAGTACAATCAATGTCAAGGTGCTGCCCTCTAGGGAACAAACTCATTTTTTCCACGTACTCTGTGAACGTAAGCAGGTACTGAAGTCTCCATCCACGAGGCGCGCAACCTTCTAATGGCAGAGTTGGTAGAGCTAGATGTACTCACTAGTCTCTTCACCTCTGGTGATGGGGCTTAAGGAGAACAAAGAAAATCAGCAAGAAATAGTATGCGTGAGTTTACAGTGCACTATCAACTCTGGTCCCATTTATGAATGTACATTTGGGGCAACCGAAAGAGCTGTAGCTGTAAAATGACGAAATATCCCTGATGCTCTTAGAGGAAGTCAGATCACCACTTTTGTCTACACCCGAATAACACCTCTAAAACAGGCAGAGCAATGTCAGTCTTCTTCACTGGCCCAAAAGATGAAGCTGAGTCATTTCTGCAGGCAGACACGTCTCTCTGCAGTCTGAACCTAACATTGTGAATAGATGGAATTTTCAGTAAATGGAGATGAGAATATCAAAGATCAAAGTGATCTGAAAAGAGAGCAATGCTGAATTCTACAGACCAAATATCCATTAAATACCCAAGTAGGGCTTCAATAGCCAACTGACGACCAGCTGTTAAAAAAGCAAGGATTTTAAACAAATAACACGTTTGGAATGTGCAAGAAACTGCCACTGAAGACAACCTGAGATGACACACTGAGCTTCACATCAATTTTAAGTCCAAGGCTTTTCACTGTGGAAGCGTGCACATACTACAGTTGGCCAAAGATGACCTGACCAGTGATCAGTCGCCCTCCACCATCACACCATTTTTTTCAAGACTGAGTTTAATCTTGTCTCTGACCACCATTAGATTTTGGAGCAATACAGTGAAATCAGATGTGTTGCGGCTTAAAGAATCATGCATGTATCTATTCATAAAAAACGCTCCCACTCAACATCAGACAGGCCGCCTCGCTGAAGCAGTTCGGGAAGGATCTCAAGACTTGGCTCTTCAATTGAGCAGCATGTGTGCAACAGTGTCTTGAGACCCCATAGGTGATAAGCCACGTTTTACAAGTCCCTGATAGATTGATTACATATGGTATCTAGCCAAAAGGCGGCAGAGTGCTGCACAAGGCCAAAGGCAGGCATAGAGTCGATGAGTGATAGAGGTAGCTAGGTTGTATACTGTTAATGCATTGTGATGCAGTCTTCTTTTAAGAGGTGCGCCTTCAATTATTTTCTAAACTGGAGAATCGTTGGGGCTGCTCAGATGTATATGAATGAGGATGTTGTTTCATATCCTGGGTGCACAAATATAAAAGGCTTGCCGCCTTATTTTTCCTTTTTTACACTACTTAGTCTGAAGACTGATGGTGTCTTGGCTGCAGTTGTGTCGAGGACCACCAGAGATGGCGATCCTGTCTGGAAGACAAACAGGGCTGCTGGTCATGATGGCTTTGTAAATGATGGAGCTGCTTTTGAAGATGATGCGGGTCAGCAAGGGGAGCCAATGGAGTTCTATCAGGATGGGGGCGATGTAATACATTTTTTCAGGTTCTGGATGAGACACTGTGGCCTGTAGAATGCCCATAAGGAGTGCCATTGTAGAGACTGGTTGGGGAGGTGAGGTATGGGGAGGTAAATAGGGGGTGATGTCACAGAACAGGGCATTACCACCATCCAGTTGTGAGAGTATGACGGCTTGACCAGAAGTTCTGAAGTTGCTTTATGAAAGAAATAGTTTTACTTTCTTGAGAAGAGAGCTGGTAACAGGCCATCTTTGTTTTCTTTGGCAATTTGTTCCTTGAGTGTGAGGCTGTTACTCCGGATGAAACCAAGTTCCTTGGAATTCAGTGAAAGTTGGGGTTCAGAACTATTATGGATCATGTCACTGCGCCAGATGTGTACTGTTTCCTGTTTGTTGATCTTGGCATATATAATAAATTCTGTTTTGATTGGGTTCAGCTTTAAGTTGGCACTGGAAATCCACGTCTGGATGATGTGCAGGGAGTGTCTGAAGGGCTAAATGTCTGAAAAGCAGAGGAGACTTTGAAGTAGAATTGTGTATCGTCTGCATATTGGTGAATCTGTTACCTCTGAGTAGAATCCAAGTGACTCCATGTATAGGCTGAAGATGACAAGAGAACCGTATAGACCCTTGGGATACTCCACAGGTGACGGAGATCGTTTGGGACCTTGAAACGCTCATGTGCAAAAACTGGTGTCGGAAGAATAACCAGAAGGAGAACCAGTGAAGTACATTGCCAGTGAATCCCATTCTAGACTCTAGGGTGTGTCGAAGTCAGCTGAGAGGTTCAGCAACAGCAAGAGGTAGCATATGTATAAGAGTGGAGGCAATGGGACCGTATTAGGGAGGAAAAATGCCCTATATGAATGGTAAAGAGGGACAGTGAAAGTGCAGATCCCATGACACATCACAAATGATATCTGCTGCAGCTGAAAAGAATAGACTAACTGTCCCTGGCTACACCAGTAAAAATGAAAAGTTACTTACCTGTAATAATACCGCTGCACAACACAGGCACCTTTCCATAATGATACCCTGTAGAATCTTCCATACAGTCGTGAACATTCGCAAATGATTGACTGAATATTGTTTTAAAAGATTTTTATTCAATTTTCATAAATAAAATATCATGTCTAGTCAGCAACATAATTTTCTGCTCACCCGAGAGTCCCTATTTCTGCAGAAAGGGGGGCTCCCAGCAGGGCATTTAAACACTCCTGTATTCAAATTCTCATGAGGGAGTGTTTTATGGGATAATAATGTGATTTGTAATAGCTGCCATCAACTTACCACCTACCATTAGCTTAACAGCAGACAAGACATCAGAACACAGACTGGGATTCAGCATCATATATGAGCAAGGCTGCTATGCCCTAGAACTCCTGGTGCAGTACCTAACCAAATTAAATTGCTAGTAGGAATCAATAGGTGAATGTGATTATATGTTACTGCGAGGCTGCTAAGTTGTATTTCCTCTTTATCCACCTGGCCTTCAGCATCACATTCATCCTTTAAGGAAGTAATGAGCTTTCTCACTTCTGACTAGTCCTCAAACTGGCATGATCTATCACCGATGAACACTATGTATTCCATGAAATTGCATTTTCTAGATTCTGGGCTCACGACAGGAAACTAATCACAATAAATGATCTGCCTGTCTCTTGCACCCAGAAGTGTTTTATCTCTATTCTCCTTGTATCAGACAATGAACAATATAGATGGGCATCCAATCCTCTTCTTCAGATCCCCAAGGGAGTTCATTTTTAGAATTTCTCTGAATTCCAAGTAGGGCCTGGATCTTAGCTTTCACAAAATGATTTAAAGATATTTCATACAGCCTCCCACAGGAACACTTAGTGAGAGAAGGTTGCTGCACTCCAGTTAGATGTTGTTTCTTCATTAGATGGCATCTATTTTCTTGAATCTCCAAAACATTCATGGGGCTCAGCTTACTTTCTACTGCATTAGCTTTAAGATCAAAACTAGGTTAGATGAAATACTCTTCAATTTTGTTTCAGTTGCACTCACTTTGAGGGTGCTGAGGAGGTTTGCATTATGTTCAATGTTTTGCAGTTATTCCAAGATGCTGGCGTGAGATGCCAAATATGAGAGCAAGTCAAAGGGGACTGCAGTGTGTTCTCATCACTTTTCTCTGCATGCTCCTTTTTTAAGATCTTTTTTAATCCTCATTTTGTAAACTTTCTTGGTGCGCACTACAGCAACACTTCTGTCTTTGGTGGACAAAGGTCAAAGGTACGCTGCTGGAGTCACCTACCTTAATCTCTTTATGCCTCAAGTATGGAGCCTCAATTAGCTCTTGCTAAATTTGTTCACATTTTGTTAACTCTGTTCCCATCATATGCACAACTTCGCCAGCCAAAATTATCACTGTTAATGCGTGCTCTGTTTAGAAGGTACCATCACTACACTGTTTCCCTTTCCCCCGCCTGAGCTCTAAAAGGCGAACAGTCTGTGATTGCTTATGCTACTAGGCAGCTTGAACTGGCTTCAAATGTCTGCTATCAAGTTTAACTCTAGCTACTCCTATCATCACTTCATCACTCACTTGGTCGTTTTCACTGGTGTGGGATAAGACTTTCGTTGGCAGTAGATCATCAAATATAAATGTTGTGTCCTAAGTTCCATCAACACAAATATTACCCACTAGAGTTAACAATAGAGAGAATACATCTGGTAAGGTGGTATTTTTGTAAAAGATATTTAGAACAGGATAATTATGTTAGACCAAACTTCTTTGTAGGACATTCTGGGATACAACCTCCTCAGAACTGTCCTACTTGGTTACAAGAGGCACCTCTAAATCTGAATCGGAATAGACCAGGTTACTCAGTATAATCTCTCCTGAGAGGGGTAAGAGTTAACACTACAGTGCTTTTCAACTTCACAAGACAAGTAAGGGATAAGACTCTTTTTTAGGGAGCCATACATAATTTTGGCAAAGTCAATAATGCACTAGCATGTATGTTTTTTAGGGTCAACACAACTTCTTAAATGCAATGATAAGCAAAGGTGTCCTTAGCATGTGATATAGCCTGTATATACTAATTTGTGTTTGTAACATGACAAACTGGTCTTATGGCTCCTAGCCACATACCTACATTTCAGTCTAAGGTGAAGAAGAAACAGTTTTTACTCAACAGACACAATCAATTAATATTTGTATTTATGTATCATGTGGCAACTTATATCTGAAAAGTCCAGTTTCTAGGCATACAAAGCTAAGATGAAAAGGGATAGGAAAAGAAAGAGTACAAAAACTGCCATTGGGAAACATTTGAAAAGGAAAAGTGAATTGAAGACATGATGATGTTGGTCATTTGGAGGCTACGTAGCTACTGAACTCAGCATGCATATTCGAATTAGAAAAGGGCAGTGCAAACTAATATGGAGTCAGTAAATATCAGGTGAGATCTTGTTCATGAAGTGTGTTTTAAACTTGGATGTGTAGGTGTTGAGACATGCTCAATTCACTATCTATGGTGCTTTCTTCTTAGGCTTTTCCTTCACCATTTGGCAGGAGCGAGCTTACATTCTTTCTTGAATAAAGAATTATTTTCTACTTTAGAGTGAACATAACAGGAAGATGTTTGGGGGAGCTACGGGGTGTGACCTTCCAAATGATGCACAGGGTGTTTAACTTGATTTGTTGAATGATAGGCACCGACTTTAGTTTGGTGCAGTGCGAAGATACATGTACATGAGCTTTTTAAGCCAAAGATGATTCCTACTGCTCTGTTTTGGATCATTTGCAGTTTTGTCAGGGTCTTCAACTGACTTCGGATAAGACTAGGGCTTGAATGAGGAAGACATTTTGAAGTAAACCCAACAAGAAGAAGAGCTCAGAGATGTTACAGAGACAATGATTTCACTGTCTGGTAATTGCTCTGACTTGCAGGGCAAAGGAGAGTTCTGAATCAAATGTAATTCCCACATTTTCTGCTGTTTGACAGGAGCACCAGGAGTTTCCAGTTCCACTGGACAAATGAAAGCAGGCCTCGAAAATTCTACCTGCCCAATTGCTTTGGGGAGTCCTATTTTATCAGGTCGAGCTATTTTTAGGACCTATTTGCCCCTTCTGGCGAGTTAACAAAGAACAGATGTTCTGTTCAGTCAGAAAGTGAAGGAGGCCTTTAAATCTTGTTTTTGTCACATGAGCTCTGTGTTCAGAAACAGAGGTCAAAAATCAGTTTGTCTTACAATTAATTTTCTTTATGACTACAGAGTTCCAGGACTTTGTCCGTTTTTTCCTAACACACAATATATTTCAGTAGTTGTGAAAGCTGTTTGTTTGTACTTCTGTGTGATGAAAAAAATATTTTAATAGGGTGAAAACAAATCAGATCACTTTCTTTGGTGATGTGCAAAGAATAAATATGTTTTCTAAACCGATTTTCACAGATTGTTAATACATTATAGAGTTTTATCAGTAAAGCTGCAAGTTAGTGGGAAGGTTTTTAGATATTACTTGGAAATGTTCTATCTGTAAATGACAGTGTGCGACCACATCATTAAAAGAGCAGTATTTCTACGTTTGTATTTAAACACTCAATTAGTAAACTAAGGAGCAAGTAATGGATCATGTGTCCCCCATATGAGGGATAGATTCTTTTTATACATGGAGCAAACGTTTAGTCTGCTTAATCAAACCAAAAAGTTTTTTGTACAGCAGTAATTCTGTACTCCCATATTTGAAGGTACACTCATGTGAGAAGGAAGAAAAAGGCAACTCTGTAAACTAAGATATTTGCCTAGGATCACACAATTTGAGACATGTCAAGTACATTACAGTTATGCTCCAGTAGATTACTCAAGTTACTCGACCTGCAGGCCTAGTAACATTTTTATGATTTTCCGAGGCCTGGAAAGGGAGCACAGAGGGAAGTTTTAAACCGAAACATCAATATTTCTGTTTTGTCGATCTTGCCAACCAGGGCAGGAGCCAATATTTGAAGAGTTGAGAATGTCTTGGGGAGGTCTACTAGAATATGAGTGTTATCAGCATACACTGAAAAACTGAGAATGAAAGAAGAGATTACATCAGCTAGGAGTCGCATGTACATTGTGAACAGTGTAGGAGAGGAGTAAGCCTTTTGGGACCGAAATGATGACCTCAGTATCTTTGAAAGTGAACTGACCTACTTTGACGATTTGTTTCCTGTTTGCCAGAGGTGATCATATCCAAGAATGAGCTTTGTCAAGAATGTCAAAATAATGATCTATATCAGTCTAGGAGTATATTGTGGTCAATAGTGTCAAAGGCTGCAGGAAGATCTATTAATAATAGTGATGCACTATTGCTTTTGCCACAGATCATAAGCACTTATTTCCTGATGTTTAGGATTGCCATTTCTGTGCTGCAGTATGGTCTGAAGCCATATTGGAAGTCTGATAGTAGCTGGATTGATTTCCTGGGCCAGATTCACTGCCTTTTCAAGTAATACTGAAGCACGACTTTATATGCTATAAAAAGAAAACCTACGAGTGTAAAGGTCCACTTCCATTCAGTCTCCACCTCTCCTATCTCTTCTATCCTCACACATGCAAGTTTACTACATAGGAGTAAATGTGGGTGGGACCACAAGGAGTGCCTGGAAAAAGGGGCAAACTTACTACTAAATGGGAAGGGCTTAGGGAGGAATAAGGAGAGGTTTAAGGAGGGATTTAGGGCAAGACACCCAGCCGCAAAAAACTGAATTTCTAAAGTTGCTACAGCTAAAAAGAACCCAAAAGAGTAGAAATTGTGCTCTAGTTCAGAGTTTGAGTAAGTCCAGAACTATATCTGGCTAACCATTGGTACCTCAACAGCTTCCCGTTAAAAATAAACCCCTGTGAGAAATTATTTGAAATATACATAAAATTACCTTAATGTTTAAAAAAGTCAAAAAATGTCAAAAATGAAATATTTATTGTGTTTTTAAATATACACTACTTTTAATCATTTTAAATGCATAATAAAAATATTTCGTTTTCAAATGAACAAGGCAAATCTGAAATGCAATGACGCTGTAAACCTGCACCTCTGCACTTTTTGCATATTAAAAGATCTGAACTGCTTCCAGAGTGCTGTGCTCTCTCCTTGGATGTTGGGGAGAGGAGAAGAGATTGAGGTGCTGTGGCGTCAGCACAAGTCAAAGAGCACCACTGGCACGTTCCGGTGCTGTGAGTGTGCGTGTGTGTGTGTGTGTATATATATATATATATATATATATATATATATATATATATATATATAAATATCAAAAACGAAGTTGTCCTCATGTGAAAGCGCACTCCCAACAGGTTATATAAACGGGAAGAAAAAGCCAAGCCAGCAACTCACAGTGAATTCTTTAAGCAGTTTCATTATTCCAGGCCTTAAGTTATAAAATCATCTCTGGACACGTGTTTCTAGGTCAATCCTTTCTTCAGCAGAGAAAAATATAAAAGTGTTTCACCCTCATAGGTGCAGCCAGTACTGGAAGTGTTCCAGGCATTTCTTTCTTACTGAAAAGACCGGCATGGCTTCAGCTTGTCTAATTACAGGCACCTGATTAGTCTCTTTGAATACCAGTCCGCCCCAGTGGGCCTCTCAAGTGAGTAACAGTGCATGCTGGTTGTGGTGGTCCTGCAATTTTATCATTTTGCCCCAAGTGGGTTGCTGGAGCCAAACGAAATAATGAACCAAAGTGCAAAACCTTTGTAGGCGAATTCAAAGTAAAATTGTCAGATTTGCTGTGAATATCCCAACCTGACTGCTCTTATGTGACAATCCATTTTTAGTCACACAGACCTGCTTCGATGTGCAGTGGTGCTGCTTTCCCGACTGGACAGGCCGGTTAATTATCAAAAACGAAGTTGTCCTCATGTGAAAGCGCACTCCCAGCAGGTTATATAAACGGGAAGAAAAAGCAAAGCCAGCAACTCACAGTGAATTCTTTAAGCAGTTTCATTACTCCAGGCCTTAAGTTATAAAATCATCTCTGGACACGTGTTTCAAGGTCAATCCTTTCTTCAGCAGAGAAAAATATAAAAGTGTTTCACCCTTGTAGGTGCAGCCAGTGCTGGAAGTGTTCCAGGCATTTCTTTCTTACTCAAAAGACCGGCATGGCTTCAGCTTGTCTAATTACAGGCACCTGATTAGTCTCTTTGAATACCAGTCCGCCCCAGTGGCCCTCTCAAGTGAGTAACAGTGCATGCTGGTTGTGGTGGTCCTGCAATTTTATCATTTTGCCCCAAGTGGGTTGCTGGAGCCAAACGAAATAATGAACCAAAGTGCAAAACCTTTGTAGGCGAATCCAAAGTAAAATTGTCAGATTTGCTGTGAATATCCCAACCTGACTGCTCTTATGTGACAATCCATTTTTAGTCACACAGACCTGCTTCGATGTGCAGTGGTGCTGCTTTCCCGACTGGACAGGCCGGTTAATTATCAAAAACAAAGTTGTCCTCATGTGAAAGCGCACTCCCAGCAGGTTATATAAACGGGAAGAAAAAGCAAAGCCAGCAACTCACAGTGAATTCTTTAAGCAGTTTCATTATTCCAGGCCTTAAGTTATATTAGAACATTGGAATGCTGGTAGCTCCATTGGAGACAATGGAGTGCTGCAGGCTTTTACTGGCCGGTAAAAGCCCGCAGCGCCAACATTCCAATGTTCTCTTTGTTCACAGCAACAGCTGTGAACAAAGCGTCACGGAGCCCGAGGAGATTTAAATCCCCTCGGGCTTCGTGAACATTTTTTTTTTAATAGAACATTCTGCCCTGTGTGGCAGAATGTTCTAATAGCCTTAGAACCCGCCGTAGCGGGCTCTACCGGCTATTAAAGTCCCTCTCCCTTGTTAAATGCCCTCGCCTTCGGTTCGGGCATTTAACGCGGGGAGCGGGCCTTTAATAGCCGGTAGAGCCCGCTACGGTGGGTTCTAAGGCTATAAAATCATCTCTGGACACGTGTTTCAAGGTCAATCCTTTCTTCAGCAGAGAAAAATATAAAAGTGTTTCACCCTCATAGGTGCAGCCAGTGCTGGAAGTGTTCCAGGCATTTCTTTCTTACTGAAAAGACCGGCATGGCTTCAGCTTGTCTAATTACAGGCACCTGATTAGTCTCTTTGAATACCAGTCCGCCCCAATGGGCCTCTCAAGGGAGTAACAGTGCATGCTGGTTGTGGTGGTCCTGCAATTTATCATTTTGCCCCAAGTGGGTTGCTGGAGCCAAACGAAATAATAAACCAAAGTGCAAAACCTTTGTAGGCGAATCCAAAGTAAAATTGTCAGATTTGCTGTGAATATCCCAACCTGACTGCTCTTATGTGACAATCCATTTTTAGTCACACAGAACTGCTTCGATGTGCAGTGGTGCTGCTTTCCCGACTGGACAGGCCGGTTAATTATCAAAAACGAAGTTGTCCTCATGTGAAAGCGCACTCCCAGCAGGTTATATAAACGGGAAGAAAAAGCAAAGCCAGCAACTCACAGTAAATTCTTTAAGCAGTTTCATTATTCCAGGCCTTAAGTTATAAAATCATCTCTGGACACGTGTTTCAAGGTCAATCCTTTCTTCAGCAGAGAAAAATATAAAAGTGTTTCACCCTCGTAGGTGCAGCCAGTGCTGGAAGTGTTCCAGGCATTTCTTTCTTACTGAAAAGACCGGCATGGCTTCAGCTTGTCTAATTACAGGCACCTGATTAGTCTCTTTCAATACCAGTCCGCCCCAGTGGGCCTCTCAAGTGAGTAACAGTGCATGCCGGTTGTGGTGGTCCTGCAATTTTATCATTTTGCCCCAAGTGGGTTGCTGGAGCCAAACGAAATAATGAACCAAAGTGCAAAATCTTTGTAGGCGAATCCAAAGTAAAATTGTCAGATTTGCTGTGAATATCCCAACCTGACTGCTCTTATGTGACAATCCATTTTTAGTCACACAGACCTGCTTTGATGTGCAGTGGTTCATTATTTCGTTTGGCTCCAGCAACCCACTTGGGGCAAAATGATAAAATTGTAAGTTGCTGGCTTTGCTTTTTCTTCCCGTTTATATAACCTGTTGGGAGTGCGCTTTCACATGAGGACAACTTCGTTTTTGATATATATATATACACATATATCTATCTCCTAAGTGGTTATAGTTAGGACCTAATTTTTCTATAGAAAGAGCGTTTTCTGTTTTGCTAATAACTTTGGTGCCGTTTGATAAATATTCACAAACCTTTCCAAGAAAATACGACACTCACTTCAGCTGCTGTCTGGAAAGTTTCAGGGTGATCCATCAAGCGGGAGCCGAGAAAAAGGGGGGATTGGGGGGGGGGGGGGGGGGTCCAGAAACACGTTTTTCCCATTAGTTTTTCAATAGGGATTTTGAACACCCATAGTGCCCAAACCACTGAACGGAATTACACCAAATTTGGCAGAAATGTAGCTCTTGATCCAGAAAGAGCCCTTTCTGTTACTTGGTGTAAATCTGTTCAGATGTTTTGAGAAACTGAAGGAAATCCAAATTTGTGTAGGCAGGGACGCAAAGGATTCACAACCCCTGCTGATCTCGTGCTGAGATCTGACTGGCTTCCAAAACTTCAACAAGGTAAGTACTGGCAGCCATGTTGGGACCCCCTCAAGGGCTAAAAGCTTTTTTCTTTTTAAAAAAAAAATTTCACTGCAATTCGTTCCGGATCCACAGATCTGGCAAAATTTAAACAAAACAAAGCGCGGGTCCTGGGTGGGCCAAGTCCCAGGGACATTGCTAATATAATGCGGGGCCCCCCGGAGACCACCTCCTCCCCGGGGCTTTCATGAATTGTAAGGGAGGAGGCCACCCATCCCACCGACCCCTCCCCACCCTTCCACCCACCTGGGGACAGCCACCTCCCTGGGGCTAAGAGTAAAAGTTATGCAGAGGAACCGTCTCCACCCCCACCACCGGGGCTTGAATTCTATGCTGGGGGCCACGTGCTCCCCACCCCCGCAGCTCGGGGGACCGCCACCTCCCCAGGGCTTTAATCTAATTCAAAGCAGGGAGGCCACATGCCCCCCGCAGCCCCGGGGACCCCCAACTCCCCGGGGAAATTAACAAATTGTGTGCAGGGGCTGCAGCCCCCCCACAGCCCCGGGAACCACCACCTCCCCTGTGCTTGAATCTAATTCTATGACAGGGGCCGCACCCCTCTGACCCCACCCCCATGTCCCCAGGGACCGCTGCCTCCCCAGGGCTTTAATCTAATTCTATGCGGGGGCAAGTGGACAAAAAAAAATCAACAGCAATTCTTTCCCATGTGTGATTTGGCAACTCTGAAATACTTAAAGGATGTTGAGTGATTTTTGATGACAGGCCGATACATAGATGACAGGCCTTCAGCTCTCTTTTAATAAGTTCATCAAGATGAGGAAACCAGACCTAATCTCAGACAGCTTGTTTAGTGGCAACATTTCCACTTTGTCCTTATGGGCCACTTCAATCATCTGTTGTCACTGACTCCCTGGAATTAACTTCGTCAACCCCTCAGGATAATTTCTTCTTGTGTCATAGACAGTTCTCCCACTGTCACTGGTGAGAGGTTGAGTATGTTAGTTTCATGACTGATGGGTAATAATAACTTTCAGTTTTAACATGTCACTATCTTGACTCATGGTAGTGACTATTTGTTCCAACGAAATAACAGCTGAAGTTTATGTAGGCCTCAGTGGTCTTAAATGGGTTACCTTGACACTGTATAGGCACTCTGGAGAAGTAGTAAGCAGGGTTTTGATCTTTCCCTAGACGATGCACAATTGCTTGGTTGTACTCTTGTAATCAAAGGCCTCAATGTTCAATGGGTGGACAAATCTTAGATTTTCAATTACCAAACAATTTCAACAATGCTTGATCTTCTGTCACAAGCGCAAAAGGTTTCACAAGCCCACACCACACCTAAACTTTCTTTTTCAGGTTGTGAATAACCACGTTCAGTCTGGGATACACTCTTGCTTGCATAAGCCACAATACGTCTTCGAGCATTTGGTTGTCCGCTGTGCTGAGCAAGTATAATGCCTAACCCAACTGGGCTAGTATCAAAAACTTCTGTATGCAACTTTGGATTTAAATATGCCACTTCTGTAGTGTTTTCAATGGTAAAACTATGCTCGCATTCATGTGACCAGTAAAAAGAAACATTATTTTTCATCAACTCTCTCAATGAAGCACTTACAGTGGCAAAGTCTTGTATATATTTGGAACAGTAACCGGCCATGCCAAGGAATAAATGTAGCATGGAATCAATTTGTGGGGGACTGACAGTTGACAATGCTTGTACTTTAGCTGGATCTGGCAGCATACTCCCATCAGAAAATATATTACCAAATAATTTTAGCTTTGTCTTATTGAATTCACATTTCTCAGCATTCAGCTTTAAACTGCATCAACAAGTAAATGACACACTTGCCTTCGAGCTTTGTCGTGTTCCTCCTGTGCAGGGTCATCACTATAACTGAAAGCATCTACATAGGCTGTATGATACATCTAATGACATCTTGAAAATCTCTGCAGCTGATGACACAAAAAAACGTATGGCCTGATAACGATCTTGGCTGATGGGCTACTCCGTCATAAACGTGAAAAATATCCCATCTGCCATATTACAAGTTCCCTTATATCCTATGGAACTTGTAATACGATGGACGGGATATCTGCCATGTTTGTGATGGAGAACCCCATCGACCCAGATCGTAATCAGGCCCTTAGTCTTTTATATTGAACCAGACCAATATGTATAGAAAAGGTTGTAATGTATCTCTCCGAGTTCTAATTGATGATATTCTTTATTTAAATCAAGGCGAGAGATCTTTGCACCATTCAATTGTGTTATAATGTCAGCAATGTGCGTACCTGGATACTGTGCTTTTGCAACTGCCTTGCACACTTGCTGCATATCCCAGTGATGCGTACTGCCCTTTTTGGGCACTACCACTATGGGATAAATCTATGGTGTCGGTCCAGTAGAACGCTCAGTGATACCGTGTTTACATAACGATTCAAGTTCCTTTTCAACAGCTTTTCAACAGCTTTTCAACAGCTTCTTGTAAATGAAATTCAATTCTTTTGTGTCTTTGAGCAACCACAATTACATCCTCATTAATATGCAATTGTGCTTTCATAGTCTTGAGTTTTCCTTATCCATGACATAATGAAGGGAAATTACTTACTATTTCATGATGAGCATTCGTATTGTAGTTTTCATATCCCATATCAGCAGCTGTGCAGAAGCTGAGTAAACAGGCACTTGACACCATACCTTGAAGTATGTGAATGGGCACTTGCAATTTTGTTTTCTTGTGTTTCATAGTTGCAACGCATAGATCTTTACTTTTCAAGGGTGTCAATGCAGCCCATGTGTACACTTTGGTTTACAATGGTGCCAGTCATGGCAATGGAGACAGTCATTATATTTCTTCTCATGCATAATATTTAGGGAGACACCACTGTTGATGATGAAAGCTGTTATTAAACAACCATTTATTTTCAGTGTAATCATGGGACAATGTTTGAAAGACTTGGGTGCTTTTTCATGTTGACTTTTTTTTGCCCTGGTATTCTTCTTTACATGCAGCCAGTCCAACGTGTGCATATTTAAATATTGACATTGCACAATCATCTTCTTCTTTCACTTGATACTGACACTGACAAACTTTTTGACGATGATTTAGATTACGATTGACTTTGCTGTTAATTTGTCTCAACTGATGTTGCAGCTTGCCTTTGTGGGCATGCGTCAGGCATTGCTTCTCGAACGTTTGGTTGGCTATTTTGTCTTGTCGCCATTTTTCACTTAATTTTTCCTTTGCCTTGCTAATTGCCATAAAATGGTTCTCGTTACCGCAGCCTCTGCATATCTGTCCAATGGTAGGACATTTACTTTTGTGTGGCAATGACAATACACATCTGAAACACAACTTCTTTTCCCATGGAGATATTACCTTGTGTCCTTCAGCTATGTGCTTCTGTTTGCTTTTTATATTCATAACTGACTCACTTTATGCACCTCCAGCTTCCATGTCAGCATCTTGTAAATCGACATGCTCTGGCAGCCATGAGAACTCACTCCAGACTAAGAGTTTATCTCAACATTCGGCGTCTGAAAGAATCTGTTGGGCATCCGTCAATAACTCTGAGGCGTAATGCTTCTTTGTCATTAAATTAATTGCATCTGCAGTGTTTTACAAGCATATCCAGTCTCTTAATAAATTCATCTATGGTTTCAGCAACCCTTTGTCATTCTTGACTGAAAATGGATTTTTCGTAATCTACATTCGGAATTGGATTGAACTTGAGATTCAAGGGTTCTTATATTAACTGTACGTAACTTAATTAGCTTGCAATATTGCCTTTATGACTTCCTTTACACCATCACCAGCAAGATTTTTGAGGTATTTGATATATTTTTGTTATCTGTTTCTCTAGGGCATCAATTAATTTATCAGACGTCTCTATCCAAGCAGTCGATCTATTGTCAATATTTTGCTTTTTGACGACAGCAAAGGATGGAGGTGGTTTCAGGAAGGTTGCAGCAGCATTATAACTGTTCATGGGATTAGCTGAGACTGTGACTGGTGCTCTCTCTGAACTCACCTGCCAGAAATCAAGATTGGTTCCATTTATACCATCAGCCTAGCCCTGTGACTTGCTGGCATTGGGGTCATCTTTTATGCCTATGGGAAATGTGGCCCCTTTCTTTGTCTCCATTGGAAGAACGGCCTGCTACTAGGCCTCTCGTCACTGCAGGTATGGACGGCTCTGTAAGCACAACCCCAGGCACTTCTCTTGGGGCTACTTTTAGCAGAAGTATGATGACTCTCTTTAATCGATTCAGGTAAGCAGATGACCTTTTGTTGTACCTGCTTTTTCAGGCGTTCTTATGCTCTTTTGGCACCTGCTTGATCTCTGCCTTGTAGTGCATTTGATCGTAGCGTTATTGTGTAATTTACTGTTGCTATTTGTTGCCATTTCAACACCTGGTTGTGTCCGCCCTCAGCAGTAGCGCTCCGTATACTGTATAGCTTTATACTGCGTAGTAGTGCTGTTCCTATTCTGTATGGCCTTGCTGGTAGTTTCTTGACCAATGATGCATAGAATTTTCTGTGAATTT
Source organism: Pleurodeles waltl (assembly GCF_031143425.1). Lineage (NCBI taxonomy): Eukaryota > Metazoa > Chordata > Amphibia > Caudata > Salamandridae > Pleurodeles > Pleurodeles waltl. The sequence continues at coordinate 1,981,740,749 of NC_090440.1, read as the reverse complement.
CCGTCATTTTCAAACGCTTCACACGGCTGCAGCTGTGCTTTGACGCCACATACACCAAATGCTGATTCAGCACTTCGACGAAGGCGCACGTGGCATACACGAGCAGTCTGCTTGGACCATGGCAAACTCTATGGGAGGCGCTTTGTGAGGCAACTACTGCCCCACGAAGAGTGACAGAAGCCCGGAAGGGAGGTGCGCATTACTCCCTGGATCACCAAACAGATCTCCAGGTAACAAGGAGGCGAACCAGATAGCGCCCAAGCAAGACCTGAGGAGCAGTGACTTTTCACCCCTTCGCCCCTATGTGGATCTACTGAGGCAGAAGTTGTAATACCAGTGACAGAAGGCAGAGGGACGGAGAAGACTGGAAACCCCTTACCAGGGAGCACTGAAAACCCTGGTTCCACAGCTTGTTTTTCTACTCCATGAGCACTTCTGGAGTACTAAACTTCCAGTACAAAGTAAAGCTGTCTTCCCTTACCTCTGCCTGGCCCACCAGGAAAACATTTAGATGAAACCATCCTCTGGGGATTCCTTAAAGAGCCCACAGTTATTTCATCTCAGTCTCGTCAATTAGTAACCTTATAAATGGCTTTCATCCAATGGGCGGTAGTCCAGGTAGGAGTATAAGTCACTAAGGCCTATTTTCCATGACCAGGGTTGCCAGGTCATAATATTTATTGTAATCATTTATATCTCACTCAATGCCAGGGAGAAACATCACACGCCTATCCACTGGAATTTAGTTATGTTTTCCCTTCACTGAGTGATGACTCATGGATGCTAGTGCTAGCAAAATGTAATCACCTTTTTGCCCCAGTATCGTGCTTCTAATGCCGACTGCACAAGACAGTTGTTTCCAGTAGTTGTGGGATCATGGAGAGAAACGCCTTTCTGAAAGGACCGATAATCCATAATTTCAGAAGCAAACCTTTCCCAAAATCTTCTCACTTGCATTTGCTTGAGGAGCAGAGCAAGTCTACTTTAACTCATGCAGGGATCATGTACCATGTATAACATATTTATAAGGGATTTCCTACTTTTACGTTTATGCAAACAGATGAAGTAGCAGATCTTTCATAACATGTCCCAAATTTAGAAGTATTTGCACTTCTCTATTACACTACAACAGCTGCGCTTATAGCAAATAAAAGAAAATAGGAAAGTGCAGTGCCTTGGTCTCTGTGAAAAGATCAGGAATTACAGTTTTTCTTACCAGATTCTTTGCTGTATTTTCTGTTCGGCTGCCCCTTTGATCCCACCAGAGAAGATTTGTCATCCATACTAGACGAACTTAATTCAGAGTCGCTATCACTAGAATCCACTGCAGGAGTAAAAAAAGAATTCAGTCACTTAGACTAAAAGGTTTTATGTTCCTAACAAGAAAAATACAACTCTACTATGTTATTACAAAAAGCACAGAAACATAAAATGTAACGGCAGATAAGTAATGCCAGTCACGGTCAGAGTGATATATCACTGCAAACACCAGTGGCGGTCGGCAGTTTTAGAAGGGAGGGTAGTGGGCGGGAAGCACACTCACACTTTCACACACACACGCACGCACGCACCCACATCAACATTCAAACATGCATGCACCAAATATTCATTTAGTAAGATCACACTCACACACCCAAACACACACACACACACTTACCTTCAGCCTCGGAGGTTGGGACTGCTGCTTTTCCTCACTGGCTGACCTTGAGTCAGCCAGTGAGGGAAGGCAGCAGTCCCAACTTCGTCACAGAGTGGGATGGGATCAGTGAGACTGCTGACCCCACCCCACCCCACTCTGTGACAAGGTGTCACTGATTGACACTCGTCGTGGGCGCTTCAGGGCTTAAACCTGAAGTGCCCAGGTCGAAGTCAGTGGGTGACGCTTCCCTTGTCACCCGGGGGAGGGCCTCGAGGCAACTTTATTGAGCCGAGGAGGTCACGCCCACAGGAGCTGTGACCTCTTCAGCTCAGCAAAGTTCAGCTCAGGCAGCCAGGAGTCTGCGCAAATCGCGCATGTCTGCTCCTGGCTGCCTGACATGAACATGAAGAATGTCTGTTCAGCCTGACGGCACTATTCATGAGGGGCAAAAGGTGGGGGGGTGGGCCCCTCCACCCTAAAGGACAGGCTGCGCCTGACAAACACTTAAAACAGCTTAGCATGCATTTTACATTTTATTTTTCTCTGCACAATAGCTGTATTCCTCCTTTAAATAATGTTACTGCTTCAGTCCAATCGATTATGCTGGAAAAAAGGCCCAAGCATTCACTATTTCATGAAACTATTTACTTTTTCACATTTTTACAAATATGTTTTTGCGAGCCACTGTGCACACTCCAAAAGAGACAAACATTACACAGTGGCCATCTGTAGCGCACAGAAGGCGAGCAATCACCTTAAGTACACCTGGGAAGTAGAACTGGGCGGCAGCTGACCTGGGCCTTCATTTTGCTTTAGACTGGGTACGGTTTTAGATCAGATTTCACGCACTTACATTTTGAGTGCGGTCAGTTTTGGTGATTAGTTTGTGGGCTTCCACTCCAGGAACTTTCTACAGGCAGTCAGAGGAGCAGCTTGTCTGTGATGTCATCACAGGATATTGACGCTAGAGCTGATTGTGCATGAAGCAGTTGGCGAGAGAAATGAGAGTGAAGAATAAAGGGAGCTGTGTACCAGCTCGACTGAGGAAACTTCATCTGAAGTAATACCAGGGTACACTATTCATCGCTGTAATCAGGTGCTAGGCTTGTACTGATGAGGTGGATTGTTTGGTCATACAATAGAAACTTGCATTGAAATTGCAAAATAAAGAAATAATGCAACCAAAAAATGTGCCACTTTATTCTGCCTAATTAGCCTGTTCTTACCACATAATCTAGTCAACCCGTTTAAATAACATGGACCCTCCTCCCGAGCATAATGCCAGTGGCCCTTACTGTAATCTCAGTAGAATAATGTCCTTTAAGGACAGGAACTAAAGAAAAAAGGCTTCAGCCGCACCACAGAAAGGCTTTTTAATTCACTAGGAGCATTTCGTCAATTTTGTTACTAGGAAATACGACTAGACATTAGGGGCCAGATGTAGCAACCGGTTTGCATGTCGCAAACTGCGAAAAACGCAGTTTGCGACATGCAAAACTGCCACCACGATGCAGATTCACATTTTGCAAGTCGGTACCGACTCTCAAAATGTGAATCGGACTCGCAAATAGGAAGGGGTGTTCCCTCCATATTTGCGACCGCATCGCCATGCTGAGTTGCATTGTGACCGCGAAAGCGGTCGCAAACCAACTCGCAGTTACCACCCACTTGAAGTGGGTTGTAACGCATTCGCAAACGGGAAGGGGTCCCTATGGGACCCCTTCCCCTTTGTGAATGTCGCTGAAAATATTTTTTCAGAGCAGGCAGTGGTCCAATGGACCACTGCCTACTCTGAAAAAAATGAAACCAAATGGTTTCATTATTTTTTTGAATTGCAACTCGTTTTCCTTTAAGGAAAACGGGGTGCAATAAAAAATAAAAAAACTGCTTTATTAAAAAAAGCAGTCACAGACATGGAGGTCTGCTGTCTCCAGCAGGCCACCATCCCTGTGAGTGCAGGGACTCGCTATGGGGTCGCACTTTGCGACCCACCTCATTAATATTCATGAGGTGGGTCTTTGCGACCCCATAGTGAGTCGCAGAAGGTGTCTGAGACACCTTTCTGCATACTAGTTTGCGCGTTGCAATTTGCGAGTCGGTATGACTCTCAATTTGCAAGTCGCAAAATCTTTTTTTGCTACATCTGGCCCCTAGGTATCTAACAATGTCGAAGAGTGAGCCTGTATAGCTCGCCACGTCAAACATTCAAGCATACATGTTCCTACAGTGCTACAAATAATGGAATATGGGAAATAAGTATCAGGGCTTCATGGGAGATTTTTTCTGGCAGAATATCTGTGTGCTAATGAATCTATTAATCTCCTGCTCTTCCATTCTATATCATGAAATATCCTGATAAAGCACTACACGCGGTGATCCATACACTGACAGAACATGTAGAGAAAGTGATTCTGAGTAGAACAAAGCTGGGAACATGCGAGTGACTCAGAACATTGGAGCTGGAATACTGGCGTTAAACAATGTGTTGTGGCCTCTTGCTATCGTATGCATTCTGCCCACTACCTTAATGTTCCCTGCTGCTCAGCCAGTGAAGGAGGTCATTGTATGGTTGGAATGTTGGCAGTGTTTGTGCCTGGATATGTGGACAGTTGGAGTGAGAAGGGCTGAGAGGCAGGATGTTCTCCTGGTGGGGCTTTATCTGTAACCTACAACTAAGCTAATAAACCTACTTCTTTTATAAGCTACGAGCATCCATCATTGATTGCAACACAGGCGACGAGGATGGGATATCTGAATTATTAACAATGATAGGAGAAGCAAAGGTCTTCTGTACCATCGACCTTGCTTCAGCCTATCATCAAATACAGTTAGAAGAGTTGCCTAAAGACCTTTACCACATTCATAACATCGTTCAGAACATTTAAAAATACCGGATTCCCTTTTGGTTTAATATCGGCTGCATCTGTTTTTCAATAGGTTATGGAAAAACTATTGAAAGCAATAGATGGGGTCTGTATATATCAGGATGACATACTTGTGAATGGAAAAGAAAAAAATGAACATGATGCAAGTCAGACAAGTTTTGAGCAGGTCATGTGATCATGATCTTACTGTAAAATTAGACAAATGCAGGTTTGGTATCAATACTATTGATTATGTAGGCCATACTGTAACAGGTGAAGGAATGATTTCCAAAGAAGATCTCGTGAATACCATTCAGGAAATGGTTCCCCCCCACTACTAAAGAAGAACTGATGCGTTTTCTATGGATGCCAGAGTATTATCACAAATTTTTTAAAAATGTTGCTGATAATACATACAATATAAGGGGTCTTTTGAAAAAAGGAGTCAGTTTCTCTTGTAATGATGAGTGTGAGAGAGAATTTGATTAAATTAAATGCAAATTAGCACAGGCACCTAAATGTAAGAATTTTGATCCAAAGAAAAGCTCAATTATTACCATTGATGCCAGCCTCAAAGGTCTTGGGGCAATGTTACAACAAGGACGGTGTGGTCCTGAAAATACTATCACGTTCATATCAAGGAGTTTGAAAGGTGCAGAACACAAGTACTCTGTAACCGAAAGGGAAGCCCTTGCGGTTCAGTGAGCAATAAAAAAAAATAGAAGAAGTTTTTGTGGAGAAGTACTTTTACAGTAAGAACAGATCACAAACCTTTGTGTGAGGTTTTCAATAAGAAAGGAATTGATTCTATTTCGGCTAGAATCTATAAATGGGACGTAAGCTTACAAGAGTATAATTTTAGTGTGAAGTACATTCCAGGTGTGGAAAATTTGCTAGCAGATATGTTGTATAGATTAGTGCATGAAAGAAAGGGTGACCAAGTTTTTGATGCTGCCAACGATTACACAGAGTTTGTTTGTGAAGTTGATTATGAGATAATATCAAAAGAAAGATCGCATGAGGAGGTAAAGGGAGATGAAACGTTACAAAAGGTGACAAATCTTATCTGTTCTGACTGGAAATACAAACAACAAGAAGGTGTACAATGCAAAAGTTTTTGGTTGGTGAAAGATCAGTTATCCATTAATGATGGGTTATTGTTACGAGTGACTAGATTAGTTCCTCCAGTCAAACTAGGAGAAGAATTGTTGGATATAGCTCATAAATGTCACTTAGGTATTTCAAAAACCAAGGAAAGGTTACGATCAAGTTATTGGTGGCCGGGAATGGATACTCAAGTTGAACGTTTGGTGAGAGAATGCATGCAATATGCTTTGAGTGAAAAAAGCATGAAACCAAGGACTCAACCTATGATAATTAGGAATCGGTCTAGTGAGCCTTGGTAAGACATTGCCTTAGACATTTTAGGACCCATACATGGGGATGACCAGGAAAGTTATCTCATAGTTGTGATGCATATGTACTCCCGATGGCCTGAAATATGTTTTTCCAGAGGCACTGAAACACATCATGTAATTAATTTTTTGAAAGACCTCTTTATAAGGGAAGGTCTCCCTGAAACATTAACTGACAATGCAGTGCAACTGGTTTCTAAAGAAATGAAGAGTTTCCTTCATGGTTGTGGAATTATACACAAAAAATGTGCTCTATATCACCCTGAATCCAATGGAATGGTGGAAAGATTTAAACGGGTGCTAAACGAGACCATTTCTTTGGCTAAAAACAATTGTTTAAATTGGCGGGAAGAAGTATCCAAAAGGGTTGGGGTGTACAGGTTCACACCTCACACAACCACGGATATGTCCCCATTTGTATTGTTTTGTGGAAGACACCCCAATACTGTTCTAGAACCATCTTGGGTAAATACATTTTTAGGAAGTAATAAACCAAAAGTTTAATCCAAACAGTGGAGGATATGAGAGGCCTTGAAATTCAGAAACACAAATACATTTTGATGAAAAACACTTCGTCAAATTAACAGCTGTAAAAGAAGGTGATGTTGTCATAATAGCCAGGTTGGCATGTGTGTGGAAACAAACTGTTGAAAGCTATGAGAGTTATCAAAGTTTTCACTAATGCCATAAGAACTGAGGATCACCAACTGTGGAATCTCAACAGAGTGGTAATATATAAAGGAAATATGTTGTATGACGCTGAGAGTCATTTCCAGCAAGAATGGGATGATAAGGAAAAGGATGCCTCACAAAGAGAGAAGGATGATAGTACATCAAAAATGAAGATGGAATTTCACCAAGGAAGTCTGGCAGAAAAGTATAAAGTCCGGCTTCTCTAAGTGACTATGGGGGTCATTCTGACCCTGGCGGTAATTACCGCCATGGAGGAGGTTGGCGGTAGCACCGCCAACAGGCTGGCGGTGCTCCGCCGGGCATTCTGACCGCGGCGGTACAGCCGCGGCCAGAAGCGGAAAGCCGGCGGGGTACCGCCGACTTTCCGCTGCCCATGGGAATCCGCCATGGCGGCGCAGCTTGCTGCGCCGCCATGGGGATTCTGACAGCCCATACCGCCATCCTGTTCCTGGCGGTTCACCCGTCAGGAACAGGATGGCGGTATGGGGTGTCGTGGGGCCCCTGGGGGCCCCTGCAGTGCCCATGCCAATGGCATGGGCACTGCAGGGGCCCCCGCAAGAGGGCCCCACAAAGAATTTCAGTGTCTGCTTTGCAGACACTGAAATTCGCGACGGGTGCAACTGCACCCGTCGCACCTTCCCACTCCGCCGGCTCCATTCTGAGCCGGCTTCCTCGTGGGAAGGGTGTTTCCCGCTGGGCTGGCGGGCGGACTTTCGGCGGTCGCCCGCCAGCCCAGTGGGAAAGCCAGAATGACCGCCGCGGTCTTTTGACCGCGGAGCGGTCTTTCGGCGGGAACCGCTTGGCGGGCGGCGACTGCCGTCCGCCGCGGTCAGAATCACCCCCTATGTTTAGTGCCCAAGATTGATATGACTTTGGAGTTTTAATGTATATATTTATATGATATAGTAGTATCATTTCTGTAAAGTATACTTATATATGATGTAGTAATTTGACTTCTGTAATATTATGTTCTGTAAAAACCTCCAAAGAGACTGACATACTTCTTATTTATGTTTGTTGAAATTTTCATATAGAAGGGAGGTGTATAGTATTGTGAGCTGATGTCAGACCATCTGACATCAGCTCAGAATAGAATGGTTTGGGGATTCTGTAGAGGTTGGGGGAAAGGATCGGAGGATGCTAGAGGAGATGGATGGCTGAGTTGTTTCTCCCTGAGAACATAAATAAATACTTGTATTTACACCCACAACTGTGGCCTCGTCTTCAGTACAACACATGTGTAGTATTGTGAGCTGATGTCAGACGGTCTGACATCAGCTCAGAATAGAATGGTTGGGGATTCTATAGAGGTTGGGGGAGAGGATCGGAGGATGCAAGAGGAGATGAATGGCTGAGTTGTTTCTCCCTGAGAACATAAATAAATACTTATATTTACACCCACAACTACGGCCTCATCTTCAGTATAACACTGGTGACGGCTTTGGTCGAGGCAAGGGTAAACGGAGTGGCATGACCTGTCCCTATGGGGCTGGTTTTCATCACTGACAGCAAGCTACCAGAGGCAGCAAAGTGAGGCACCGCTGTGCCCCCTAGTTGTCATCACTAGCAATGTAAAGTGTAGCTCTGCAGACGGAAGGAGTAGCTGTGGAGAAGCTAAGGTGCATCATTCCAAAAGAGACTAACAAGCTGCTACGTGCAGGGGGCTAGGAGGGCCACATGAGTGGTTCAAGCTGTTGGCATGTGCAGGTGTGGAAAAGTGTGGGCCAGGGAGGCAGAAATCGCAGGATCCTGGCATGGGGCTCACCAGTGGGTAAATCTCTGATCATGAGAAGATGTGGATTGAGGGAGAACGGTGGCCACACAACCTGCTGGCTGACGTACAAAGAGAAGATAAGTTACAACACTCACATCGTGAGTGCATGCACACTGCTAATGGCTTCTTGTTGTTTGTCTTTTATCCTCTAAAGAGGAATAAAAGGCTACTGTTGATGCTTCCCATTCAGAAAGAGTCAATCTGCAGGACCAGCGGAAAAAAACAAAGTGAATTCAAAAACATCGCTAAAAATGAATTACCAAAAAGGTAAATTATACACATATGAATACATTACATATGAATACAATACAGAAAATCACAATCCAGTTAAATAATAACATGCCCTCCATGAAAAAATGACATTGTTTGCTCATAGAAAGAGCACTTGTGCCAAGTAAGAACTCTAAAGTAATTAAAAAGGCAATGTGCAAATATATAAAAACACACACACAAATAAAATGCTTCTAGCAAAAATAACTGCAAATGAAAAATAGAAGTGCAGACCAGGAGAAATTCATGCAAAATGAAGTGAGTAAGTGAAGATAACGCTTGCCAAAAAATCAAGCCTTTTTATAATGAATCAAACAATGCACTCATATGGGAAAATACTGTGATATTTTAAAATACATTACATTTGTTAGCAACAAATTAAGGAAACGAACGCTGTTACTTCATATTAAAGACATTTCTTTTGATTTCGGTCTAGCTGCATCTTCTCGTTAATACGCACGCATTCATTATTAATGTAGCCTTTTCACTAGATGCGTACAGAACAGTGATCCCAAGACCATGGATATCACAATTAATGTGCAAATATATCAAATAATCAATTTATATTGAAAATCACAAAAATGTGAAGTTGCAGTGGGTGTGTGGTGAGAAATGTGCTCGGTGCTCTCATACAAGTGATACACATGTGCGACAATATGTGATCAAGAGTGTGCATCAACTAAGAACAACACAGCCCATTTTATTTATATGTACAAACAGAACTAGTCAACGTTTTGATCCTTTTCCACTCAGCTCTCCTTTCAAGCAGTATTGTCGGTTGTCTAAGAAAATCTCGCAGTATTACTCTGGAGATCGGTTTACATTCTAGAAGCGGCCCCCCACTCACATTTCCAGATCCCTCTGGACCCCACCCGTACTACATTAGCAAATTGTGATGACTTTTGGAGCCTGTTCAATCCTTGCACAGGTGTAGCTGAATTGAGCCCATTGGAGCCTTCAGTAATGTTTGACTAGTGCCCATCCTCTATGTTTCTTGGGCTCATGTATTTTTAGAGTCCTCATGATGATCCTTCTATCTGTCTAAAGGATCAAAACGTCACCTATTAATTCTATGGACCCAATCAGCCTGAGTCTGCCACTGTAAACTAAGCTGCTATCCTCCTAAATGAAGCATGGGAACTGAGAAGTTTGCCCCATAACCTCCAAATGAGTTCTTAAATCAGGCAAGCAACTTAGTGGTGACAGAATATAATATTTACAATCAATAACAATGGGTACAGCAAATGATTGTGCACAGTCCTTAATTTATAAATGAATAAGTGCAGGTGCCCAAGTTTTGCTTGGAAACCTGCCAGAGATGCAATTAAAATTAAATGTTAGTATGTTGATTACCACGGCTTCTTAGTATTGAATCATCCTCATTACTCTTCCCATCCACTATCAGACAGTCCATGGCCCTTTACCTCACTCTTGGAGGTTACTACTTTGTCCCTCTGCAATGGTTTTTCCTTATGTCTTTTCTTACTTCTTTACCCTTTGTGGGTTCTTCATTCTCATGCGCTTAGTTAATGGCTTGTCAGGAAAAATAAGTGCCAGTCTGCAAAAATAACTGCTGGTAGGTTCCATGCGCTCAAACTGAGCACTGATTGTACAGTCTTAGAAGTGTTTTTTTATAGTATTTCTTTATTAACATTTCAAATGCCCAATAGCGATTGGCATGTTGCGACAATAGCATTGCTCATTATACAGGCCTAACATTCTTACTCATAACATCCCAGGATACATTCCTCAGGTCCTAACTCTGTGACCTCCAGTGTGACACTCAGTTTAACCCCATTAGGAAGGTTCCAGTGATCAGTAAGACAACTGATAGGTGTTGCAGTTCTCTTCAGACCATTCCCAATACTATCGGAGTAAATAAGCATCATAACAGTGGACGACTCTATATCCAAAACTGTTAACATTACCACATACAGTGACTTAACATGCCCACCATAAACCCCCGCCACCCATTCCCACCCCCCTCAGGTTCCAACCGCTTAGCGGGTCAAAATATATAAAACACATCAGTAGGAACTGTCTGGTATTCTTTCTCATCTCATACCATACAACGGGAAGCCTCTGAGTATTCTTTGCCCGCCTCTCTCAATCTCCCTTTTGTGTTAGGCAATTATGCAATTGTCTCGGTCTAGTCATCCTCCATTGACTCCACTAATGCCTGAGGCCAGGATATCAAATCATGCGCCACCTTCTTATCCTTGTGGGACCTCCGCATATGGGCCTCCTCAGCGCCAGCCCATTCTAGCATGTCCCTTCTCCAGTCTGACTGGGCATGGACCTTAGCACTTAGTCAACCTATCGCAATCTGCCGCTTGGCCACTATAAGCCCTAAAATCACAAAGCACCTGCTCAGTTTCCTCCTCAGGTTATCTCAAAGAAGTCCCCAGACACACTGCTTAATCGTATGTTGGACCTCCTAACCTGTTGAGTGTTTAATGATGTGCAATATAGCTGTCCAGTACACTGCTATATCTGGGAAGTGCCATATTATGTGTGTATAGTCTGCCACTGGAGATCTGTTTGCATAAATGGTGTGGCTCCTTTTATGGGGGGAGATACGCCATGTGTACAATACAGTATTGGGTCACCTTAAACCTCGCACAAAGCAACACTGTGCGCACACCTGCATGTATTTTTTTGCCATTCCCTGTACGTAAGGGGCTTTTCCCACACCTGCTGCCAAGTGTCCTCCACTTTTAGTGGCGCTAGTCATCTGTTCGCAATGACCGGTATATATGTGTTATGAACTTGAGACCACTCGAAAATTGAGAGCATGATCACTAATGTCTGTGTGGGTTCATGGGCTTTGGAAAGGAAGGCCATAACTATCTCTCTGTAGCTGCTGTCTTGGCATATAGGAACTGTCCATTCCCCAGCACTAATGTCTCTAAAGCACCACGCAGTGTTATAAAGCGGTGTGCCGGATACAGGTCTGAGGGCATAATGCATCCCTCTGCCTCCCACCTGTCAATTGCCATCATTCAAGCTATTTGTTTGAAGGGTCTTACAATCCAAAGGTCTAAATCCAGGACATATGGTGCACCCCCAATCACCCTCCGTACTGCTCTCTTCCAGATATGGCTCACAAGACGTATCAGGTGTAGAAATCTATTTGGTATATCCCTCCCCTTAACAGTAGATCCCAGAGTTGGTATCCATCATGCGTGCTGTCCAGCAGTGCCCTCTCTTCCAGTTAGGCTCCCCATCTAGCCAGTCTATGGGGTGTTCCTGGTGTGCCGTTAGATAACAATGTTTCAGGTCCAGAACTTCCATCCCGTCTCCGTCCCATTCCCTCTTAAGGGTAGGTAAGCTAATTGCCCACCCAAAGGAGTTCTACCAACAGGAGGTCGAGGTCACAGAACACCCTGTGTGGCATCTCATACATGGCTCCTTGCATGGAGAATAAACTTCGAGGAAGGATTACCATTTTTATAAGTGTGATCTTCCCCATGAGTGTTAACTTCAACGTGTTCCAGAAAACAATGGAGGGGTGCTCCTTGTTCACCATGGGTGATATGTAATCTTAAGGTATTTGATGCTACCCTTCTTCCATGGCAGTCCCATGTCAGGGAAGCGATGGATGAGGCAATCCCTTCAGCTGCCCCAGGGGGAAAAGAGACGACTTGGCATTGTTAGCATGTAGTCCTGAGAATTCTGAGAACTTACCGAGGACATTAAGCAGGCGGGGGCCCGTAATATCAGATAAACCATGTTGTCATCTGCATACAAAGAGACCACATGCATCATACTGCCCACCTGCACCCCACAACTGTGTAATGCCTGTTGGTGATGACAAGCCAGCGTTTCCATCTCCAGGGCAAAGATCAAGGGGGCTAATGGACACCCCAGCACATACCCCTCTATATCAGGATCTCTGCTGACACTTAATGCCCAGTTCGCACCCTCGCCATCAGGCCATTATAAAGCAGCTTAACCCACCGGATAAAATGTGGACCCAGATCTATTCTATCCAAGACCTGCCAGATAATCCCATCACACTGAGATGTAAAGCCTGTTCTATATCTAAAACGGCAAGTGCATAAGGATTTTATAGGTCAGGCGCATGTAAAAGATGATGATAACCGGTGCAGGTTCCGTAACGTATTCTGATGCGGTATAAATCCGGAATGGTCTATATGGACCAAAGAGGGAGATAGGGCAACAGTCTGGCCGCCAAACTTTGACTGTGGAGTTTCTGATCCACATTCTGCAGAGAAATCGGACGGTACGAGCCCGCCGCAAGGGGATCCTTGCCAGGTTTCAATAAGACTAAATGGGACACTAATACCTCGGCATAAATTGGTAACAATCTGTCCACAAGAGTCCCTGAGAAGGCCTCATAAAATTCTGCCAGAACCCCATCTCCCCCTGGCGATTTGGCAATTTTCAAAGCATTCACCCCTTCCCCCCTCCCCAGCAATTCCTCTCGAGCCAATTGCTCCCACAGCTGGTCGCGATACTCCGTGGGGAAACACTGCAGTGCCACCCCCGCTAGTTATTCCTCAAGCGGGTGCACCTCCGTCTCCACACCTGGTTCGGTAAATATGTCACTTAAGTGGTCCACAGAAATGTAATTTATTGCCTATTGGGTATGCACCATATGTCTCGGCCATCTCCAAGTGAGAAAATTGGCTGTGGCATGGTTTCAGATCTAACCAGGCGTGCCAAGAGGAGGCCCACCTTCTCCCCCTCCATATACCACCTCCTTTATCAGGTATGACGAACATGTTTCACAGACCCTATGTTGTTGTCAGTCCCAGTCCTGTAAGGCCGCTGGATCACTGGACAGTGCCAACTCAAGTACTTCCTGTCTCATCAAATTATCTTCTAGTGTGCGGCGTATACCTACTGTAGACGCCATGCATACCTCATGGACCACCACCTTCATGGTGTCCTGTTCTGTCATCCTGCTATCCGTACTATCCCAAATATGCTCAAAGTAGTTGATCAGTGCCTCCGAAGGTGTATCTCCATAAGGGTACTCTCTGCAATCGCCTTTCCAGGGAGTATGTGAGCAACAGGGTCGAGTGATCCGATATGTAGCGGGCCAGACAGTACACATCAACCACCCTGTGTATAGCTTCTAAGTGGATGAAGAAATAGTCAAGTCAGCTATGTCTATTTGCCATCCGGGTATAACAGTAAAATGCCTGTGTGTGAGGGTGTCACTGTCTCCATATATCAGTAAGCCCCAAGCCCGTCAGTGTTTGTAACAATGGCAATCTCATGCAGGGTTTTGTCTTGCTTCTGTGCTGATCTATCCATATGTCCATCTAGGACACAATTGAAGTCATCAGCCATAACTACCTCCCAGGCCAGAGATACCTGTGATGCTGTCAGTATTATTAGATGTCCTTTTTGAGTCAGAAGAAACAGAGTAAAAGTCTTCTGAAATGTAAAAGATGTTCCTCTCAAGTGAAGGCAACTGCTTAACAAGCCTGTCAAAAAGCTGCGATAGTGCATGTTGTTATTAAATGTCCCTCGTATGATGCAACTGCTTCAAATTTCCTTTGTTTTTTTCAGGGAATTTCTATGTTTTTTAGGTTGAGCATAGAGCTGCTTTTCCGACGTGTTATTATGTATCTGGGCTTTTAACAACGGCCACCCCACACCCATCACTACCACTCATTCGTGGGCTTGCCCTTTAAAAATCCTTTGATGACATTGGTAAATGGTTTACCTTTGGCCCTCCTTGGGGAGGTTTAGTTACCACCTTGGTCATCACCCCTGTTACATGGCTAATTGCACTTTTGCCGATAAGCTTGACTGCGAGCAAACTTCTTTTTCCTTTTCTGTATCTCTTCATGCATGGCGGACGGGGCGCTGATAATAAGCTCCCTAATGTGAAACACTATTACTTTTAATTTTCCATTTATGTGGCAAGAAAAGTCCAGTTAGGAGTTTACAACGCTAATAACTCCAGCTCGAGCAAATGCAAAACCCATTACATTGCAAATGCGTGTTTGTTAATGTTAAGTAAAATGCCCATCACAATGCACGTTATGAGTCGGACTCAGGGCCTGGCCTGGCATTGTGCTGACCCCATCCAAGCTCGCTGTTCCTGCCTTCTCTCCTCCTTGCCATCCATTGTCCAAGACCATGCCCCTTCTCCCTCATTACAGTCCTGTTTGGCCGTTGTTCTGCCACTGCCCTTCCCAAACTGCCCTGAACAGTTAATATTGCTGCCCATCCCCCTCTTCCCTACCCTATGTTGTCCGGTTGCATGCACCACCCCCCTCCTTCCTGACCTGCATTCTCTGATGTGCTGCTACTGCCCTCCATTTAGCTTGATGTCGCTGCCCACTCCTCCTGCCCTCCACTGCCCAATTCTCTGCCACATCATTGCCCTCCTGCTTAGCCTCTGTGCTTAGTTTGCTGCCCCTAGCCTCCTTTCCTCTGCCCTCCGATATCAGAGTGCTTACCCCTGCTCCCTCCTTTCTGCTCACCATGTTCCATGGACGTACCACTGCCCATACTATCTACTCTGAATGTTCTGTTGAGCTGCTGCTGCCCCTCCCACCTGCCTTGCATAGTCAGATGACTGCTGCTTGACCGTGTCACCTCCACCGTGCTGCCTGTCCAAGTTCCATGCCCCTATCCCTATTGTAGTTTGACTCTTGCTCTGAGCAAGACTGCTGCTTTTAGGATGACAGTACTTTTGTTTGTTGGCAACTAAGCCAATCCTACAACAAGTTGCAACTGTCGCCCAACCTTCCCGGCGCACAAGCAGCACCTTACCAAAAACCCAAACACTAAAAGGTGATTTGTGGCATCCTTTAAGCATAGACTCGAGACTGTGACATCTCAGGGAGTGCTGTGGTTAAACAGAGAGTACCCCTTTCTCACATGAACAACATTTCTCAATCAAACATAGGCAATGAAGGAGATGCAGTAAGGTTTTCAATAGGTTTTATTAACAAAACTGCAATCTACAATACGTTGCATGGGCTGCAATGATTAGGATAATGAATAATGCAAGAAACAGAATTGTGAACACGAGAGTCATCAATACGAAGACCCCCATCATCTTGCAATAACATGAAATGATATAAGATGTGAAATATGTTCTGATCCCCTAATATAATGTAACTAATCTCTAACCTAAAAGAGAGCTATGTGTGTTAAACCTAATCTGGCAATGCCATATCCATGAGAAGAGCCCCCCAGCCCTTGTTACCTTTGAATGTGGTCTCTATCTCAGACTCTGTAGGGACACGAAGACTGGGTCAGCGTCTAGGCGACGTGCAGCATCAATAGCAGCAATGGAATCTGGTTGGAATCCTCTGACTATCTGTCTAAGTGATGTGCATTTATACAGATCTGCTTGTACCCCTGATGTAGGTCTGTTCCCTAACAACAGATACAAAGACAAGCTTGGGAAGGCAATTTATGTAAACAATTCTCTCAAAGGCGTGAAGAGGGAAAGTACGTAATGTGAATACCTATAGTCTGTTTATCTTTGTAGCTTGATATTGACGCCTCAGTTCGGTGGCACTGATTATGTGAAACTAAAACATTGGCTTAGCTAGAAACAATGCAGCCATCTTGGAAACAAATAGTTAAGTAATTGCGCTAAAACAGAGCAAGATAAGTAGGGTAAAAGTCACTACGTGACGGGGGCACAGGTCTGCAAGCCATAAGGCTAAGCTAATTCCTGTTTCCCATTAAAACAAGATAGGATTCACTACAATCCCCTCCCTCCTGTCCTCCATGGTCCATTTTACTGCCAATCCCTTCTGCCCTCCATGCTCTGTGTGCTCCAACTGCTGCTCTTGCCTACCCTGTATGGTCTGTTGTGAAGCTTCTTCCCTGTCCTCTCTTGCCTGTGTTCAGCCCCTACCCATCCCTTCTGTCCTCCATGGTTCTTTGAGCATGCCCCCACCCAGTCCCTTTTGCCCACCATGGCCGTTGTGCTGCCACTAACCCTCCCGCTTGCCATGCATGGGCTTCTGCTGCCACAGCCACCCCCACCTGCCCTGTGTAAATTACCCTGACCTCCTAGCCTTGGTGCTGTGGTCCCCTTGGAACCCAGCCAAGGCACAAAAACTTTTTAAAAAATGTTTTGCTGCAAATTTGCGGCAATAAAATGAAGGAAAACAAAAAGCACAGGCTTGCGCAGTTGTTTTCAAAGAAAGCCCATGGGTGTGCCAGGTCCAGGGGCATAGCCAAATACATGAAATAAACGGAGAGGAAGTACACAGGGCCACCCCCATAGGGTTCTTTAGAGCCCTGAGACCACCACCTCTCTGGGGCTAAATAATAATTTTGGAGGGGGACGCGCAGACCTCCCCTCCATGGGTCCATGAGAAACATATCTCAAGTTCCTAAGTATTGTATAATTAGACTTTGTTGTCAGTCAAATTTTACTTCTTTTCTGACTCAGCCCTGTGACATACCTAAGGAAAAAGGAAAAATTTAATTTCTGTCCTTTTGAAGTCTCTGTCCTTCCGCACTGGATTAAAGACATGCATCAAATAATAACACCCTCCCCATCACCTGGTAAAAAAAACCTGCAGTGATTCAAATATTTACATATATTTCCTCATCTACATTTAAACCTCTACTTTCCTTTGAATCCAGTCTGAGGATATATCTAGATTCAAATTGCACAAATCCTTTTCTGTGTTGCCCTCTCTCATCCTTTTCAGAATACTGTCAATTACTTTGTATCTCAATTCACTAGCATCACCATTATGTTCTTTCCAAAAGTGTTTTTAGGGGTTCTAGGGTGCTGCAAAATCCACTTACACACTTGCATAATTGTATTGCCTACATATGTCTTCATACAGATGCATCTGAGACATACACAGCTTAATTATTTCTGCATGTTACATTTCTTCTGATCTCAATGATTTGTCCAAATATGGTTTATCATGGTGGTTGCACTGTACATTCTGCAGTTTGGCCTCACATTGTACCCTTCTCACACCTTAGTATTCTATGGGAATTTACTAGCTTGTTGGCTGTCTTCCACACCTTCCTTCGGTCTTTTTCTGGAACATCTGAAATGCAACTTTCATCTTCCAATTTGCATGTTCCCCGTTTCTTTGGGGGAAGTCATGGGGAAACTTGAATTTGAAACTTTTAGTCAATGTTATTTTTTCTCTTACATCTTTATTTTTATAATGACAAGGACTTCTGGTTCTTCATCTTGTTGTGCTACCAGACTCTTGTTCTGCCTTTTATGCATTTTGTTATGTTATTAATTGTATCATTTCATTAGTGCATGCACAGCACTCTGGGAGAATGTGCTGCGATAAATAAATAAATTATAATAGCTACAAAGCCTGCTGTGTCCTGTTTTAGCTGTAGTAAAGAAGCTAATTTCGGACACAAACATATTCTAAAAACTACAACTGCACATCACTAAAAAAACTAAGAAAAAATGTACTTACCAATAAGTGTTAAAAACAAAAATAACAATATACATAAAAGTATTAAATAATATTAAGATGTCAAGTATAAACAAACTGGACTATTACACTGGGAAAAAAAGAAAATGTTAGCATTTTATACAGACATCACAGTAACATACCGACAATTGCTACCCAAATAATATGTCCTGGAAGTACAAAGTCGTACATTTATGTAAATGAGCTTTCCACATTGAGCAAGAAGAAAAGCCTAGCATTGTCTATAAGCAGTGCAGTATGCATCCACACATCAAATGTAAACACAGGTACAGAATTACCACCATGATTTTAATTCACACAGTAGCCTAAGAACAAAAACAAGTGAATTCATGTACAACAGATAGATGGCTGTGTGTGTGTGATTCATTAAAATTTGCTGATCCATTATCAGATTTCTTTTGATGATCCATTAAAAGATGTCTAGCTACATAAAAATCGGAAATCACATTTGTAAGCAAATATTTAAAAGCTGCTTCTGAGCACCTGACAATAACAGGTTACTGGTGAATAAACCTTCAGCATGTGCTGCATCACCGTTTCTTAAAATATGTTCAATTTTCTAGGGAATGATGAATCATACCACAAAGAAGCAACAAAAATCTAATTTTACAGAAGACTGAATTTGAGCAAGTTTTAATGTAATATTCATGTTACATTAAACTGTTTTGTTATGCTTTTTGCGGCCCACTTGCTACATATAAATGCAACAGTAGAAAAACATAAGAATTTACACTGCCAGAATTCACAATTTACTGGGCACCTGGTTCTGGTAAAACTAGATACTAAGCTATTCTGAGCTAAAACTGGTTATACTTGAGTGTCTCCTTCAAGAACGAAGGAGGAAGGTCTAGTCCTGGGCTCAGACCGCTCTCAATAATTGATATCCAAACCTTTAGACGAAATTGATATGATGGCACCCTCAACTTCCTACCCAATCCTAACACCCATTCTTGGACATATCTTCTTGCTACTTGATGTGGAGCACATGTTCATGATTTCCAGGAACCCCAAGGCATTAAACATAGTGCTATGAATTTGAGTTTTTCATTAAAGGGCAGCCAATCAATATTCATAAAAAATTTGAGTTTTAGATCAACAGCTGGAGGTGAGACAAAACTTTTTGTATTGTTTCGTATTCATTGAATTCATTTCACATTTTCACGAAAGTGAGTAGTGTAAATATGATGTGAGAATATGATTGTACTACGAATTTTCATATCTGCCTCACCAAGTCCAAATAAGGAAATATGTCATGGACCACATTAAAGTAGTGATATCCCGAAAATCTGATTTAGAGGGGAGGGGGGGTCAGTGCTCCGAACCGAACCCTGGGATCCCAGTTTAGTGACACTCAACTTTGCACTAGAGTACAAGGAGTACTCGGTCATCTTCTGATATTCATCAGAGCTAGGCTACGAAACAGATGTTCTCTTTAGTGCAGGGCAACATATTAAATATAATGGGTAATGAGACTTGAGACAGCGTATTTCTTTATTAGAGATGCATTCTCAGAAAGTTCTGCAATTAGTGTACATGATATGGTGGGACTCAGTTTGCAGATTTATGTCACTGTGGTACAGAGATATAAATTTGGCAGAATATGCCGTGTCACTTCAGCGCAAGAGTTGCAGGATCTAACTCGGGCCTTGAACAGTAAACTGCTCAGAGGTTAAAAAGATACATTTGTATCTAACAAAAGTCTTATATTTGACACTTCTGTTGTCCACAGGTTTTCTGACCATTATGAATGGCCACACGAATGACAATGTGACACGAGATTTAGAGTGGAAACTAGCATTTTAGGGCATGATTTAGATATTGGTGGAGGGGTAACTCCGTCACAAAGGTGACTGATATAACGTCTGACAAAATCTAAATCCCATTATGCCCTATAGGATTTAGATTTTGGCTGATGGGATATCCGTCGTCATTGTGACGAAGTAATCCCTCCACCAATATCTAAATCAGGGCCTTTGTCTCATCTCAATTCAGCACCAACTATATTTCATAATCTTCTCTTGTATGATAAGAAAGGCATATGGCTTCTATCCAGGGTGGCTAGCAGCTCCATGTCACCAGCAGAGTGCTGACAGACCCATTCCCTATAATTGCAGCTCTAAATGTACATTCCTTGTAAAACAACAAAGAGAATTGAAATGTGGTACTCCACATGACCTATGGTGTGAAAAGAGGAGTTAGATGAATTGTTCCCCAGTGTCAACTAGTGCAGTGCTCGTCCCACCAAGTGCACCAAATTCTGCTTACCTACTATTCAGCAGTTTGAGTGAAGGCACTTTCACATTTGCATCATCACTATCATTTGATTACTAGTAGTCTGGGTTAACGACTGGACAGATTCATCATATCCAAAGAAAGCTTCTTAAACAGTGAAGTGACCACTACAATCATTAAGGTTTAATGTAACAGGTCTTCAAACAGTAGGCTCTTCAACAACTCAGAGAGCAATGGAGGGAGATGTGTCAATAAGTAAATATTTCAAGCATGTAAGAGCAGTAAAGAGAGACTTGAGGGTTCAAATCTTATATGATAGTGTGAGTTTTTTTCTGGCAATGGTATTTTAAATTAATAGGGGATGTTGACAGTATAAATATCCATGTTATTGTTTTGCGCCAAAAATCAACCAGAGTCTGGTGAGCAACATGAAATATTCACATAACCCACTGCTCAGAGCTCTTTCAACACGGGTCTCTTATGCCAGAAAGCTTACAGGTGCCTTCGACCTCACAGAAATGTAATTTACATCTCCTTCAGCGCACAAAAATCTATTAGCCTGGCCCAACTGTATAGCAAAAAAACTGGGGGGCATATTTATACTCCGTTTGCGCCGGATTTGCGTCGTTTTTTTTTACGCAAATCCGACGCAAAACTAACTCCATATTTATACTTTGCGTTAGACCCGTCTAGCGCCAAAGATCTTGGAGTTTGCGTCATTTTTTTGCGTGGACACCTTCCTTGCGTTAATGATATGCAAGGTAGGCGTTCCCGTCTAAAAAATGACTTCGAGGCATGTGCGCCGTATTTACACTCCCGGGCAAAAATGACGCCCGGGAGTGGTCGGGTCAAAAAAAATGACGTCCAGCCGCTTTAGCGTCATTTTTTAACGCCTGGTCAGGGCAGGCGTTAAGGGACCTGTGGGCTCGGAAGGAGCCCAGAGGTGCCCTCCCATGCCCCCAGGGACACCCCCTGCCACCCTTGCCCACCCCAGGAGGATGCCCAAGGATGGAGGGACCCATCCCAGGGAACTTAAGGTAAGTTCAGGTAAGTATATTTTTTTGTTTTTTTTTGTGGCATAGGGGGGCCTGATTTGTGCCCCCCTACATGCCACTATGCCCAATGACCATGCCCAGGGGACATAAGTCAAGGGGGCATGACTCCTGTCTTTGCTAATGTCAATGGGGGTTGGGAGTAAAAAAAAATGTCGCTAATCGGGTTGAGGCGAAAATTTTGCCTCAGCCTGACTTGCCCCATTTTTTGGCGCCCAAGCTCCATTTTCCCCTACGCCGGCGCTGCCTGGTGTAAGTCTTTTTTTTTTACGCACACCAGGCAGCTCCGCCGGCTAACGTTATTCCATAAATAAGGCGCCCGCATGGCGCTTTGGAATGGCGTTAGCCGGCGTTACATTTTTTGATGCACAACTGCGTTGGCGCAGTTGTGCGCCAAAAAGTATAAATACGACCCTGGGTTTGATTGTATACAACAGTAGAATGAACATAAAATGAATATTTCCACAAGTACAGTTGTTACATTAAAGACACTACTCACACAACAACAGATCAGTCTAATTAGTTTTAATAATGTTCGGTGCAATATGAGGAGGAAAAAAGCAAAGCACAATCGATCTGGAAAAACACCCCTCTCATTTCTTTTAAGATTTTCCCACGTAGAGAAAAGCTTTTTGACGACGGTAATGCAATATCCTGTTTTAATTGAGAGATAATGTGATTAAGCATTAATCAAATGTCTCTGCATTCAGGCAGGCTTCCAAAGAGGTGAGAACACAGGGTGAGAAACAGCACACGTGCCAGTGTTTATAATGACTTAAAAGGGAGCAGAAGGAGCGACATAAAATGACCTGTTTACAGGAAGAAGAACCAGAGATGGAGCATTTATGAAAAATACTGCAGGGCAAATCACACAGCAGGTCTCAGACGTTGCTCAGAACTGCACTTTTAGCAATTACCTAGGCATTTGGAGCTCTAATGCATTGGCAGAGTGGACTTTGCTTACCAAGGCATTGCCCATGGCCCGGAAAAATAGAAAAATAAACACCGTGTGCTGGAAAATATGTACTCCAAGGTGTTTCAAAAGAGTTAAGTAATTATAACGTCGACCCAATATGAAATGGTTAATGACTGAGCGTGTGCATCATGTGCTGTTCTAGTAAACAATTCTCCTTTGCACTGAAAAAACCTTTAGGTCATTTCAGGTAAGAACTCTGGACAAATTCTCCCCTGAGCGATCCAAACCTATCCACACACAGTAGGGATGCAACTCATCAGCCAGTATAGTCCGACTTTTAGTGCACTATGGTTCACAGCACAGAAACCCCATAAGAAGAAAGTTTAGATTTTTCTCTTTATTCCTTTATGAAGGACTCTGATGTAAGTCTTGGAAATCTCTGACTATCGCTGATTTCCACCAGTTCACCAGGTAACCCCAAAACTGCGAATAGGGCAAATTCACCTATTTGGAGTTCCAACACATTATGCACTTTCCTATATTTTTAGAAACCCATATTTCTCCATAAGGACATCGTATTCCTGTTGAGATTTCTACTGCTATAACACTCCATGCAATACAAGGTAGTCCAAAGCCCAATTCGACCGTAAATCACACTTACGCCCACAACTTGCAGGAGTACATTTCTAGTTTGTGAATTTCCAGAACATTCCAACAAGTGGATGCTCCGAAAGTGTCCATGACCAATGACACAAAACTACAGTTCCCTCTTCCCAACCCTCTTACTTACTCCCAAGCAAACGTCTGCCTCTCTTGGCATACTTTACACACAGAGATCCAGTAGTGTGAAATTTGAAACTCTAAGAATGAAAGTATTAGCTCGTGTACATTAACAAGAGAATATAAAATAATGGAACTGTATATACATGTATGACATGAAGAATCAAATGTGTAATGACTGAGTACTATTTAGAAGTAAAATAGTCTGGCATGCATTGCAATAAAAGGTGAAAGGATAACTCCAAACAGCCATCTTCAAGAGTTAACAGATAAGTACTTCTCTGGAGTGGAGTCAAAACCCACTTCATGTATATTTTAAAATATTGTTAACAGGTGTCATAGAAAGCTCCACTATCAGGGTAGACCTCAAAATTGTTAACACATGAACAGCAAACAAAACTTTCCTCCAACTTCATGAAAACAACTATGGAAATAGAAAGTAAAAACTATGGCCCTCGGTAACCGCCAACAGCCAGGCGGAAGACAATGTACCACCCATCGTATTACAACAGGCCTATCCGCCACCTTTTCCGGGGTGGTACCAATGACATCAAAAGCACGGCGGAAACAGAACACAGAAGGCAAAGGACTCACCTCTGGGCACTCAGGGAGCAACCACGACGCTATGGAGCCTGAACTGCAGGTGTTCCCCATGCTGGTCTACCTCCTTCTACACCATGAATACCAACGCCGGCGAAGATGACCACGGTGGGTACTGCTGCGTAGCACACAAGGGAGGGGGGAGGAAAAAGAGAGTGACACACACGCGCAACACCCCCACCCCCACACACACAAACAGATGCAACAACATGACACATCCATCCCGTACCCCTCAGGAATAATGCAAGGAAGTGATTAAAGTGAGTGTAATAAGATAAAATACTAGAAATACGTCCTCAAAAATCAAAACAGTATTTACACATATGCAAATGGAGGGACACAGCCTAGTCCACAATGTCTGTGGGGCACAGGGCCACATCACATAGGCCAAGGCCCCACTTGACTCCTGCATCAACACGGAGAGAACACTGCAGGGGCATCAGGTCAAAAATACAAAGGCACCTCAGGAGGAATGGGAATGGGGGCACCTCAGCTGGAAGATGGTACAACACTACTTGTCCTGGAGGGGGCAACATGCCCTGTGCGATGTCCTGGGGAGTGCAAAGCCACAGTCTCTCTAGTGGGAGGTTTGCCCACTGCTTGGTCCTGGGGAGTGCAAGGCCACAGTCTCTCAAGTGGATGGCTTCTTCCACTGGTTCTGGAGGGGGCTTTGTGCCCAGTGTGCTTCATCCTGGCAAGGAGGGGCTGAGTGGATGCCTTCTTCCACTGGTTCTGGAGGGGGCTTTGTGCCCACTGTGCTTCATCCTTGCAAGGAGGGGGTGAGTGGATGCCTTCTTCCACTGGTTCTGGAGGGGGCTTTGTGCCCAGTGTGCCTCATCCTGGCAAGGAGGGGGTGAGTGGATGCCTTCTTCCATTGGTTCTGGAGGGGGCTGTGTGCCCAGTGCGCTTCATCCTGACAAGGAGGGGGGTGAGTGGATGCCTTCTTCCACTGGTTCTGGAGGGGGATTTGTGCCCTGTGATGCAGATCTTGGGGAGTGCAAGGTCACAGTCTCTCACCTGGGTGTCAGACCCACACGATTTTCAGGGGTCAGGATGCATTACAGTCCATGGAGGCCAGACTACACCCTGCCCGCCGGCGGCGACGGCTGCTCAGTGGTGGCAGTGCGGGTGTCAGGGCTGGCAGTGGTTGGGGGAGGCTCCAGCCCTTCCCCTGAAGCCTCGGATGGCTGCCCACTGGGGCTGCTGCTGCTGGCAGCAGCGCAGGTGGCGGTGCTGGTGTTGGGGATTCCAGTGGTGGGGGGAGGCTCCAGCCCTTCCCCTGCAGCCTCGGACGGCTGAACCGCCATGGTTGGTGGTGGAGGCTCAGAATCAGTCCCAGCACCAGGCCTCCTGCTCTTCCCCTTGTACTCTGGTGGTGCCTTGTTGCCCTTGCAATCTGGTGGTGCCTCCTTGCCCTTACCAGCTGGTGGTGCCTCCTTGCCCTTGCCATCTGGTGGTGCCTCCTTGTCCCTGTAAGCTGGTGGTGCCTCCTTGCCAGCTTGTGGTGCCTCCTTGCCCTTGCCATATGGTGGTGCCTCCTTGCCCTTGTAAGCTGGTGGTACATCCTTGCCCTTCCCCTTGGCAGCTGGTGCAGGCACACTGCCAGTGCTGATGGGTGTTACCTTGGAGCCTCTCACACTTGCAGTAGCTGCCGACACTACTGTGGCCATGGACTGGGTGGCTGAGGTGCTAGCCTGGGTTCTGACTACCCTGGCCCGACGTGAAGGACGGGGGGAGGGGTAGGGAAGAGGTCAATGGCAGAGAGGAAAAGCTTCTCAGGGGCACTGGGGCGGGAGGAGGGTTAAGGTTTGGGAGTGGAGGAAGAGGGATTGGTTGTTGGAGGTGTCTGTCTGCTGTGTTTGGGTGCATGGGCTGGATGCTGTTGTGAGGTGGATGGCTGTTGGGTGTCTGAGTGCTTGCGTTTGGGTACTTTGGGAGGATGGGGCACAGACACAGTGGGAGAGGACACAGGGGACGTACGTTGGAGGGGGGAGGCTAGAGACAGGAACAATGGCTGCCATCAGTGAGGAGGCCAGAGCCTGGATTGATCTCTGTTGGGCCGCCATGCCAGAGTGAATGCCCTCCAGGAATGCATTTGTTTGTTGCAAATGGCCTGCCAGCCCCTGGATGGCATTCACTATGGTTGACTGCCCAACAGAGATGGATCGCAGGAGGTCAATAGCCTCCTCACTCAAGGCAGCAGGGCTAACTGGGGCAGGGCCTGAGGTGCCTGGGGTGAAGGAGATGCCCACCCTCCTGGGTAAGCGGGCACGGGAAACTCGCTGAGGGGCTACTGGAAGGGCAGTGCTGGTACGGGGGGTGGCAGTTGTACCTGTAGTTGGGGTGGTTACAGAGGTGTCCGCCACCACTAGGGAGCTTCCATTGGAGGAGGGATCACTGTCCAAACTGTCCACTCCGGTCTCCGCCACAGTGCTCTCCTCACCCTCCGTCCCACTGGTGCCCTCACTGTCGGTGGATTCGGCCTCATGGGCCCTGTAGGATGCAGCTCCCATAAAAGAATAAATCTATTTTGTTACATGATGAAAATGTTCCTTACCTTTGTAATGCTCTTTTTGCTGGATACTTTATCTAACCACATAATCCTCATTTTGAGAATACCCCCAGGTGGCAGACTGGATCAGGAAGATTTTCATAGCAACTCCCTCACACAGCAGTATGTGGTGTTTTTTGTTGTTGTTTTTGAGTCCTCATATATAGGCAAATACAGACAAGATAAACCACATCACGTTCTGAGCCAGGGCCTCGGCCTGATGGTCCACCTAGACTCAGATAGCAAACGGTCCCCATCAGCCTTAGGGGAGGGAGGGGCAGAACTAGCCCGCCCCCAACCACCAAGTTACTGGATCTTAAAGGCTTAATCATTGGACTCTTACAAAGACCAAAACCCAAGCCTAGTTATTTCCCACTGGCCTAATGCCTACTGAGATTGTTCTATAAAAAGCAAAAAAGTACTCCCACATTCTAAGGGACCAATCCAAGCCATTACTAAAGTCTAAATCAGAGATTCTCTTAACTGACAACAACCAATCCCTATGAGTGGGGGGAGACTAGAGATCCACTTAATACATATTTCCTGCCGGACTATCAGAACCAAATAGAAAAAAAGATGCTTCAGAGGTCTCTCCAATCTATCACACAGACTCCTCTCGGCGGTCTCAAATAACTGGAGTTGGGGGGGGGGGGGTGGTAAGGTATTCCTTATAAAGAAGTGATTTAACATTTTTCAGCTGGAATGCCCAGTAGTAAAGTTGAAAATCCGGAAGTGCAATTCCTCCATCTAGCTTTTTCTTTCTGAATCTTTTCCATGCTATTCTTGGTTTTTTATAGGACCACATGAAGCTAACTAATACCCCCTGCAATCGCCTTAGCCATTCCTTTTAAAAGATAGAGGGATAGCGTTAAAGATAAAGGTGAATTTTGGTAGTACCACCATGTTTATTAAGTTAGTTCTGCCTAAAATAGCGAGATGTAGATGAGACATTGAAGGAGTAGCTTCTTTGTTTCCCTTAGATGATGCTCAAAGTTCACCTGAGTCATCTCTGCTAAATTCTTGACCACTTTGACCCCTAAATATCGAATTTTGTCTTTTTCCAAGGGGTTGTCCAAAGGGACAATCTAAGTCATTACTTCTGATTTATCTGCGTTAATTAAGTAATTTGAGATTTCTCCAAAACTGGCAATAATTTCCAAAAGTGCTGGGAGAGCACATTGGGGGTTCTGTGTGTATATCAAAAGATCATCTGCATATAGGGCTTTCTTCAGGACCCAGCTGTGATAATGAAAAGGCGTAATTCTCTGGTCTGCCTTAATTCTCCTGGCCAGAGGCTCAATATAAAGATTAAAGAGAAGAGGGGAGAGAGGGCAACCCTGTTGTGTCCCCCGTTCGATCTTAAAGTGTGGGGATAAAATACCATTAACCAGAACCCGAGCTGATGGGGCCTTGTAAATAGTTTTAATTGCATTAGGAAAATTGTCACCCAAGGTATTAAGGTCCATAACCGCCTGCGGGAAGAGCCTGCTCACTCGTCAAAAGCCTTGGCAGCATCGATTGGGGAGATGGTTAAAGGCATATTAAAGGTGGATGCAATATCAATTGCAGCAACTAGTTCATGGGTCATATCCCCTAAATGTTGACTTCTCATAAAACCTTTCTGGTTAACATTGACTAGATCAGTGTTCCCAACCTTTTCACTTCTGTGAACCCCCACTTTATCATTAATGAAACCGGGGACCCCCACTGAATCATTATTGGTATTTGGGGCCCCCTTGTGAGTCATTACTGAAAGCTGGGGACCTAATCTGTTAATGTTATTTATTTTTCTAAGCAGTTGCGGACCCCCTGAAGGGGCTTCCCGGACCGCCAAAGGTCCCTGGACCACAGGTTGGAAATCACTGGACTAGATTACTGATCACTTTATCCAACCTCCTTGCCAACAGATGCACAAACATTTTATAATCATTATTAAGCAGAGAAATAGGAGAAGAATCTATCAAAATCGAGTTCATTAACTGAATCAGGACTGGCGCAAGCTCATCTTTCAGGAGTTTATATACTTCAGCAGGTATTCCGTCTGGACCGGGAGCCTTCCCATTTTTCAAACCAGCCATAACACTGTCTATCTCGCAAGGGAGAAAGCATTGATTGAGGCTCAGCTTCTTAAGTGAGTCTAATCTGGGAAGTGTCTCTCCCTTCAACCATTCTTTGATCGCCACTGCTGAAATCACCGAGTCACCTCTATATAGTTGAGAAAAAAACTTGACAAATTCTCCTATAATGTCTTGGTCTTCTGAGGAGGTTCTGCCAGTTTTGCCTAGTATTACTCCTTTAATCCTATTCCTAATGTTATCAGACCTAGTCTTCCAAGCTAATAACTTGCCACAGCCTTCGCCATACTCAAAATGTGCCAGTTTACTAGCTTCCCATCTACTCTTCACAATTGATTCTAACAAGACCTCGAGTGAATTATGGGCTTCCTTGATTTGATACTGTAGGTCTGCCTGCGTTATTGGGACCTGAGAGGATAACCTTTGGGCTTGCAGTGTATGAAGTTTATCCTCAAGAGTCTCTATTGTTAGTCTGGTTCTTTTGGCTCTAAAAGCGGCATGGCAAATCAGTTTTCCACGGATAAAGGCCTTATATGTTTCCCAAACCATGGCTATTGGAACAGATCCTAAGTTGATCTCAAATAACTCCTTGGAGTCCCTTTTCAACTTTAAAACACTATCTTCTTCCTTCAGAAGAGAGCGATCTAGTGAAAATACGAGAGACAGACAGACTTATAGTCAGCTGAACAGCAGAGTGGTCCAAGAGACGGCTTGGCTGGTGAGAGACTGCTTTTAGGTTATTTCGAAGTTTAATGTCTGTCAGAAAGAAGTGAATTCTAAAAGCATGCCCAAGCTTCTTATTCCGGAAAGTGAACTCCTTGGTTTGTCCCATTCTTCTTCACCGAGGAACAATCAGGCCAAAATGTTCCATGATATTATGTAAGCAAGCTCTCATGCTAGGTGTACTAAAAGCCGGTTGGGTTGTAGACCTATCTAGGGAAGGATTAAACAGAACATTAAAGTCTCCGCCAGCAATTATTATGTTCTGAGCTCTTCTGATCAGTTGCTCATAAAGATCCCTAAGTTGGCCTGGGTCGTCCACGTTGGGACCATAATAGGATATTAAAGTGTATTGGAGACCTCCTAACTTAATATTTGCTAAGACCCATATCCCCATGGGATCAGCACTGATATCTGTCAGCTGACTTCGAACGCTATTCTTTACTATAATCGCAACCCCTTTCACATTGCAAGATTGATTAGTGCAAGCAAAGTGGGTGATCCATCTTTGTGACTTAAGAATACTCATCCACTCCTCATATCTTAAATGGGTCTCCTGCAGGAGAATGATCTGGCTATCAGACAATCTTAGGAACTCCAAAATTATCCTTCTTCTGCTGCTCACTCTAAGGCCATTTACATTCCAAGTCAAAATATTGAGTTTAACTATATCACCACGGTGCACCATCATGTCTTACCCAGTTAATAAAAAACTCTTATCTGACCTCAACAGTTATACAATCGTGCAAGGACTCATTTTTTTTTTCTTTCTTCCCCCATCTTCTCCCCACCCATTGTGACCTAAATCGAATCATTAAGGCAAATAGTGCACTACCCTTCTCCAAGCCCTCCCTGGGGAACCCTCCTTGAAACCTTATTGGGTGGCTCATACTACCCTTAGGCCCCAACACTCCGCAAACTGCTAGCTCTCCCCTTTTATCTGATCAATGAGAACCTTAGCTTTTTGGGGATCACGAAAATTATACACTTTGTTTTTCCACATTACCCTCAAGGTGGTGGGAAACCTTAATTGTGGAGTAGCACCCAAAGACTTAAACTCCTGCAAAGCCTTCCCCAGCTCCCAACGTCGATCTAACGTTGTCCTAGACATATCGGATCTTATTAGGAATGACCAGCCTTCATGCCGAAAACCCTGGACTTTGAGAGCTTCTGCAAGAATCAGTTCCTTTACTCGATATGAGGCAAAATTAAACAGGACCTTTCTAGGTTTCTCCTTATTAGGGTTCCTCTTGAAAGGGTCTTGGTGAACTCTCTGAATTTCCACGCCCAGATCGTGGGAGGTCACCGTCGGGATATGGTCTTTGATCAAGGATATTATAAAGTCTTTAATATTGTCCCCTTCCATACCTTCTGGATTTTCCAGAGACTCCAGTTTCCCTCTTAGGTCCTTCTCACTTCGTTTCAGTGCTTGAACCTCATGAGAATTAAACTCCACTTCTGCCTGTAACGCCCCTATAGAGGATTCCATAGCTCCTAGTCTCTCCGTAAGATTAGTAATTTTCGCATCTAGACCATCGCAGAGCCCCTGAATTTTAGCTAGGTTAGATTCAGAAACGGCAAATTTGTCTCTCATTTCATGCAATAACGACTGGAGGAGGGAGTCTGTGCGTGCTACATTAGTTCTATCAGACTCTACCTCACATGGCAGCACAGAATCCCCCCAGCTTGTATCCTGATCTATCTCCTGCATAACCAGAGTGTGCGGCGAGATCAGCGGTGGGGGTAGAGCTTCCGCCAAATTGGACATACTTGCAGGCTTGTTTACCAAAGAGGTGGGTGCTGTCTGAGAAGCGCAGGACTGGTCTAATATTTTAAAGAAAGACCTAAGGGAGGGGGGTAACTTTTTGCCGCCCAAAAGTAAAACTTGTAATGGTTTTAGCTGAAGGGGCTTGAAAGTCTAAAAGAGAGCCCCCTCTCTCAATTTGCAAGTCTGAAGGTATAGAAATGTTAGAGGTTTTACCTTTTGCCACACGTTTACTTCTTGCCCCATACTCAGAGGAGGTAGTGCTGATGGAATTGCAAAGGGGCAACTTCTGCCCTCGTAACCGTGTTCTGGCCCCCGGCCCAGATGGGCACCTGGGGGTCATGCAGGATAGCTGGTAAGGGGAGGCCTGAGACGAGGGCAGTTCCAATACGTCTAAATCACCCAAAAAAGGCTGCTCCGAGGCTGCCTCGCCTCCTGGATCCTGATACAAGCAGGGCAGAGCCGAGAGCAAGCCTGTGGTGGCTCTGCCTCTGCTACCCTGGAAATGTAGCCTGGCCGCCGCCTCTCTATGCTTGTCTTGTGAGGGACCAGGCAGCCTGAATATAGCGTGTACACAGCTGTGGATCTGCCCGGTCGGAGGGGGCCCCAATGTGAGGAGCGCCCATCTGCCGTAACTCCAGGTAAGTGTAAGGGAAACAAATAAAAGAGAAATAAAAAACGCAGCCGGGACTCGTCCCCGCAGTGGGAGAGCCGGTGGCGTGTAAAGCGAAGGGCAGGGACCGCGGACGGCACACTAGCGATCCGCCATGTTCCCCACACCGGTGATTGCAGCAGTATGTGGTGTTGTGCAGCTCCACATAAGGTCCATTCCGCCCGGACGTAATGTCAGGGCACCTACTTAGCTGCCAGTTCCACACACTGAAGTCAGTTTCTTTATGATCTCTGCCCAGGCTGTTGGACGTGAAGTGCTTAGAAATCAGTTTGCGGCAGTGAGCAGATCTCCCAATTAAAATGATAGTAGAATGGACAAATTAATCCACTTCACAGAACGGGGAGGAGGCTAGGTCGGTGAGGAATCTGCTGGTAGATAGAGTGTTCACCACAACAACAACAAAAAGCATTACCAAGGGTAGGTAACTTCTCTAACCACAGATTCCCCACTCTGTGAACAGACACCAAACCAATACTTCTTCAGGCGGTGGGTCTGTGGAATGACTCAGACCAAGAAATCTTGCAGGACAGAAATGACGAACTGCCCATCCCGGTGTACCCAGCTATCCAGGCAGTAGTGTTTTGTGAAAGTTTGAACTGAAGCCTACATAGCCTCCTGGCAGATATGCAAGACTGGCACACTCGGCATCACAAGCAATGGTAGCAGCCTTGATGCATCTGGAGATGGTCTCCTTCTATGCTGTTTTCCTTTTATTTGCCCCAGAGAAACCCACAAAGAGGCGACCATCCACCTTATATTCTTAGGTGCAATCGATATGGAAGTTCAAGGCTCTCTTGGGATCAAGGCGATAAAGTTCTTCATCTTTAGATGGAAGAGGTGGGGTAGAAGAGGTGAAGGGAAAAAGCTGGCAGTGTGATAAACTATGTATGTCGAATGCATAACAACATTTGGAAGAAATGCAGCTTTTGTCCCGAAAAAAAGTTTGTTTGGAAAGAAGATGGTGTACAGTAGCTGACAAGACAGCGCTTGTAACTCACTGAAATGACGAGCTGATGTGATTGATGTGAGGAAAGGTGTCTTTAGTGTGAGAAGGTAAAGAGAGCAGCTGTGCATTAGTTCAAATGAGGGCACAAAAGGTAAGGAAGACCCAAAATAAGATTACACTGAGACAACACTAGTGGTAGTGGAGGAAGCATGTGAAATAGCTCTTTCAATAGGCACATCATAACAGGTGATATGAATACCAATGGCTGATCAGGTAGAGGTAAGAAGGTCGAAAGGGCCAATAAGTAAGCTTTAACTGTTGCCACAGCAAGGCCATGCTAGGCTAAAGAAAGAAAGAACAACAGTATGTCAGCTAACTGTGTTTGCACAGGCCAGATGTTGCAGGAGGAACACAATACAACAAACTCCTCCTAACATTTTGATAGAGGGATATCTGTCTGCCAATATGGTACCAACTACTTCGGGAGTAAGATCGAAAGCCATCAACTGTCACTGCTCAAGCCCATGCATGGAGGTGTAGGTTTTGCGGGCTGAAGTGCAGGTCCTTGCCCTGCTGCTGTGACACAGGGTCCTCCAGAAGGGGCAGCTGGATCAGAGAAGAGATGCTCATGGCAAAACGTTCAGTGTACCACATTATCCTCGCCAGTCCAGAGCCACTAGGAAAGCTTGGGCTCAGTCTTTGTCTTCAGCAGAAGAGGCAGATGTGGGAAGGCGTACAGGAGTCCTGAGCTCTAATTGATGTGAAAGGCTTCTCCAAGAGTGATCTGTCTTCAGAACTTCAAAGCACATAAGCTTGAACACTACATGTTCTCTGCGATGGCCCATTGCTGGAAGATACGCTGAGCTACACATGAGGGCAGCCTCCATTTGTGATACCCTAGGCTGCTGGCTGAGTTTGCCTGCCCAGGCATTCAAAATTCCTGCATGTGTTGTATGCAGGGCCAAGTGAACTGTTCGCAACTCCAAGTTGAAGTGAAAACAAGCTTACCCAGGAGCCTTTTATCTCCACCACTTTCAGATGACCTCCTCAACTCAGCAACAATACACACATTGCTACCATTACCTCTGGGTACTCTAGGGAGACGGGTCTTCCATCAGTCCAATTGCAGCCTAGCAGCCATCACTACATATCTTTTGCAGTCTCCTCAGACACCTGGATGGAAGTCACAAGGGTACAGAGCCTGCCAACTGGTGTGGTCCACCAACAGGATGCAGAAGGCTAAAAGGCCAAGAAGCCTCAGAGCTGCTCTCACTGACACCCAGATTAAGGGATGAAACTTCAGGTTTCTAGTCAAAGTCCTGGACTTGTTGAGGGAGAAAAGGCTCAAAAGAGCACCATGTCCAGGATGGCTCCAATGAAGGGGAGCCAGTGCGAAGGAGTAAGGTGTGACTCTGGCACATTGATGGAACAACCGAATGATGTGAACAAGTCACCCATCAGCTAGAGGCGGCTTAGGACTATTTTAAGCGAGGTCGTGTTCAGTAGCCAGTCGAGTTATGGGCAGCCACTACCACCATCACCTTTGACAACACTGGAGAAGCACTAATAAGGCCAAAGAGAAGTACTGAGAACTAAAGTTGCTCTTGGCCTACCTGAAACTGCAAGTAGCGTCTGTGGGATTGCAGGATAGGAATGTGGAAATAAATGTCCTAAAGATCCAATGCGACAGTCCAGTGCCCTGGATCTAGTGCAGACAGGGCTTAGGCCAAGGTGAGCATTTTGAATGAAGAAGTTCATACTGCAATAATCAAGAAGGGGGAGGCCTCCACCCTTTTTTGCCACCAAAAAGTAACAGGAATAACAACCAGTAATGATACTGATGCTGGCAACTACTCTATGGCTTCCTTGGTCAAGAGGCTGAACTTTCCATCGAAGTATGAACAAATGGTCCTCCGGGAGACATTGTGCTGTGGAGGCATGTAGCTAGGGGGTGACAGAAAGGGAAGGGAGTAATCATATTGCACAATCTGTGCACTCAGTGGTTGGATGTGATGATCCTCTAGTTATGAAGGTAAAAGGTGATACGGCCTCTGTTATTCCTGTCAGACATAGGGTGGTCTTTTCCCAAACCTTTTCTTTCTCCCTTCCCTCTTGTGCTAAATTTGTTTTAGTTGGCCTTAGGACCCTCTGCACTGCCAACCAAAGTTAAAGTGCTTGTGTGTACTCCGTAAAACATGGACAAATTGGCTTACATCTAATTGGCAGATATAATTTACTTACTAAGTTCTTAGTAAAGTGGTACACCGAGGGTTGGTAAGTATGCCACCATAGTGGGCCTGCAGCACTTATTGTGCCACCCACTTAAGTAGCCCCTCAAAACTATTCTCAGGCCTAGAAGAAAGAAGAAATGTCATGATTGGTGTTTATTTTTTTTTATTTTAAAACCCTCTTTAATGGTATGAATGGTTTAAGTCACAATTCTGGAAATGCCACTTTTAGAAAGTTGGTTTTTCGCTGTCCTAACCATTTGGTGCTTGCAGCCTGCTCTTGGGTCACATTAGTAGGTGTAGATGGTGGCCTCTGTGTATTCCTTCCAGACAGCCACACAATAGGGGATGGGGTGTTGGCAGGATGTGGAAAGGGGCAGAGGGGTGAAGCTGCGTTCAGAACTACTTGCACTTCAAAGCAACTGCCTCAGCCATCACACAAAATACTTTACACAAGCCTTTTATGCCCCCAGACATCTGGGGACCAGGGCAGGAAGGCAGGAAATGCCAGACCCTTCTGAGGGGGGAAATTTCCAGACATTTCTTCCACTTTAAAGCTGGCACCAGATATACAATTAGGCTCTCAGACCCACTTGTCTGATTTTGGGATCTGCAGAAGACTGTTCTGCTACCTGTGGTTGGGCTGTGTACTTCAGAGGACTGCCCTGCTTCACCATGAGGACTGCCCTGCTGTCTGAAGCCTGCCTTATGCCCTCGGAGAACTGCCCTGATGCTTGAGACCTGCTTTTCTAATTTAACTCAGGACTTCTATAGTGACTCATGGGCTAGTTGGCTGGCCTCCTGATCAGGGCCTAAGGGACAGAAAATGCTCCAACCATCTTAAACCCGAACTTAGGCCCGGCCAAAGTCCTGACACTCCAAGTGGTGACCCTCCAGTCCTGGAACCTTGGAAGTGGTGCTAAATGTGCCCAGATAACCCAACTCCAAAACTTGGGACTTTGAACATTTTCAGCCAAAAGGTGTCCTGCTACATTCTTCTCCACAGCAGCAAATAATGTTCAGCGGCTCCTCGCAGAAGGGGTATCTGACCTAGTGAAGCCCTCATCGGCTACAGCCTGAAGCTTTGTCCCGATGCAGATTTTCACCTTCCAAAAAAGAGACCAAGTCTGAACGTATACATTTTCACCACAATTTCATCCAGCCACTCCCAGATGGCAACCCCTCCCCCTCAAACACTGTTGATTGTGACTTTTGTTTGAGTAAGGTTTCAACCCCCTCAACCATCAAACCAATTTCTCACAGCCTCCTACTATGCA
The DNA here is from genome assembly GCF_031143425.1 of Pleurodeles waltl. Classification (NCBI taxonomy): domain Eukaryota; kingdom Metazoa; phylum Chordata; class Amphibia; order Caudata; family Salamandridae; genus Pleurodeles; species Pleurodeles waltl. The sequence continues at coordinate 1,981,704,845 of NC_090440.1, read as the reverse complement.
TACGTGCCCCAATGAGGCAGCTTAATGGGGCTTTGTGGTGGCTGCAGGTGGAGGGGCGAGGAATAGGGCAGAACACTGCCCCTTGGAGCCTGGAAGCTAGCAGACGGATCCCCAGCCTCTACCTTGAATAGCGTGGGAGGCCTTTTGTTGTTGAGGCAATGTGTGACATTATCTCACTGGTATCCCATTCGGAAGCCTCGAAAGATGTGAAATTGTAGAGGAAACTGCTGAACAGGTGGTGCTAACCTAAGAGAATGCACTGCCACCTTGCTCCGCAAGGCTGAGTCCATGTATGCCATCAATAGGCATGTCCATAAGGGACTGTTAGACATCGGTGGTACGAATTTAAGTGTGACACCGAAGCACCACTTTGGTCCTGACTATTTTACCCATGCTTTAAGTAGTGTCTAGACCAGAGCGTATGGAGTACTTTGCTGCATCCTGCCCATCATTAATAAGGCACTGGAGGTTGGTATGGAAGTCATCAAGAACAGCTAGCAAGATATCAGCCACCTTATCCCATAACACATGCGAGTACCGAACAGATGGAGAACATCTCCTCCTCCTGCTTCAACACCCTCTGCATGCTTCGCAGAGTTTACAAATGGATCCCAACAGAAACAAGAAAAACAGTAGCCCAGGCCCTCGTCAGCAACAGACTCGACTACGGCAACGCCTTCTACACCGGTATCCCATCCAAACTCCTCCAACGCATCCAAAATGCCTCCGCCCGACTCATCCTCAACATCCCTTGCCACTGCCACATCACGCCCCACCTAAGAGACCTTCACTGGCTCCCCATCAACAAGAGGATCACCTTCAAGCTCCACACCCACGCACACAAGGCACTCCACAACACCGGACCATCATACCTGAACAACAGACTCAGCTTCTACACCCCCACCCGGCATCTCCACTCCGCTAACCTCGCCCTCGCCTCCATCCCCCGCATCCGACGCAAATCTTCCGGCTGCAGATCATTCTCGTACCTCGCCGCCAAGACCTGGAACACCCTCCCGCCGGATCTACGACAGACCCAGGACCTCCTTTCCTTCAGGAAACTCCTCAAGACTTGGCTCTTCGAGCAGTAGCAGCACCCCCCCCCCACCCCCTCCAGCGCCTTGAAACCCTCACGGGTATGTAGCACGCTTTACAAATTGATTGATTGATTCGCTGCATCCTGCCCATCCTGAATGAGGCCCTGGACGTTGGGATGGAAATCATTAGGAAAGACTAGCAAGATGTCTGCCAGCATGTCCTACAACACGTGAGTATCTCCCTAGGAAACAGCTGGTGTTCACAGACCCGAAAAAGGCAGGCTGTGGTGAACATTCTTTTAGTGAATGCTTCCTTAAGTTTCAATTCTCTGTCTAGTGGGGTAGTCGGAAACGCATTTGGGCTGAGGGGACTTGTGGAGGCCTGCAACCAAAGGTTATCTGAATGGAGTGCTGAAGGAGGAAGATAAGATGCCCAGAGCAGGTTTAAGTCACCTTGTAATCTGCCAAGTTTACTGGAGGGGAAGATCTTAGTTTTGCCCAAGTGGCAAGAAGTAAGTCTGTGAAGGCCTCATTAAAAAGGAGAAAAGCCCCCTGTGATGCCTGTCCTGGATAGAGCCGTTCTGTGAGGTCATAGGTTTTGTCCTCAGTGGTAGGCAATATGTATGGTCTAGCATTTTCACTGCTCTCCTTATTATAGTGGGATTGGAGGCAGCTTCTTCAGTGTCAGGAGAAATATCCACCCACTAGTAGCCTGTAAGTAAAAGATCTCCTCTTCATACAAGTTATTGTCATCATCAGGATCATAATCATGATACTGCATCACTGAATTGGACTCAGAAAGATGCTGAGGTGGATGCATGTCGGTGGAGGTCATTCTGAGTAAGCTTCAGAGCCTGAAAGGACTCCTTTCTCTGGCACTGACATACAGGTCTGTGGCATGAGTTTCTGCACCGTAAGGAGTAGGGTTTAGCATTGTGCCCAAGGTCAGGGCTGACCTCGATTCCAGGTTGAGTGGCACAGTCGGTGTTGTGGACAAATCTGCTGGCAGTAGACCGACTGGAGGCTATCTCAGATTCTTAGGGTCTGCAGGTGCTCCAGAGGGATCCATTCAGATACCAAACATTTTGCCCATGGCCTCCTTAAAACTATGGAGTTGCTGCAGTGTCACCGCTGGACCTGGGAAATCGAAACGCAATGGAACACCGGATAAAACTGGTCCGGAGGATGAACACCAAATTCATGGCCTAGAGGTATCTGGGGCACCCCGCCAGGGCTACGACATCTTATGCTTCTTTGATTTGCCTGAAGACCCCGATCACAAACAGGACTGTTTAGAACAGCAGGCTCTGGAGTAGGAAGGTGTGTGCGCTCTCTACTTCAACTGAAGTTGGGTCTTCTTGGACTTCCGGCGGTGCTCCACAACAGTAAGTTTAGCCTTGCTGTTGCAGATGCCCTAAGGGTTCGTTTTCACACACTTGTCATATGTTTGAGTTGTGTTTAGAGTCCAAACACCAGAGTCACAACTTATGAGGGTCCGTTACTGACAGGATTTACATAATTTAAACCATGTTGTTATTGAAGGGGGCATGTCCCTTTCACACTAGTGAAAGTTGTAGACAATTGCTGTATCAACGTGACAGGATTTGAAAGGGCGAGCTCCAGATCCGCGTGGAAGAGATAGAAAGAAAGGCACTGGCAGCGCATGGAGGTGGCTGGTACAGAGGGGCCCTGATGTCTCTTCCAGACCGGACAGACCAGACACAAAGCCGCACGATGACACCTGCCTGAGTGTAAGGGTGTTCTTTGAACATTTTCTGGTTACAGTTTGGCGCATGGGATTATTCACAATGTAAGGAATCTTTGGTTAAAAATATCCATCAGAATATTCTTATGTTAAAAAGAGGAGGGAGAATGATAAGAAAGTGATATTGTGGGAAGTGGAATTGGGAGGCACACGCCTCCATTCAGAAAGCTCAGTCAGCAGCTGTGGCAGCCTCAAAGTTTGCTTATCTCCCAGACCCCATAGCATACACTCACCAGCGAATTTTCCCAGACGAGGAGAGGGAGTGAACACACCTGGCTCTGTTGTCACATCAATGGCTGCTGATAACAGCAGGAGACTAAACTAATATGCTTAGTCACAGTCAAAAGGGGAAAATGTCAGGAAGTGTGCCATTAGGCTCTGTTAACATTGTGTATGACCAGAATCTTGAGTTATTCCCCATTCTGCAGTAAAGAACCTAGGGCCAGATGTAGAAAGCGTTTTGCATGGCGCAAACTGCGAAATTTGCAGTTTGCGCCATGCAAAACGTGCATCGCGATGCACATTCCCATTTTGCGAGTCGGTATCGACTCGCAAAATGGCAATGCGACTCGCAAATAGGCAGGGGTGTTCCCTTCCTATCTGCGACTTGCACCGTGATGCAGAATTGCTTTGTGACCGTGAAAGCGGTCGCAAAGCAATTCGCAGTTAACACCCACTTGAATGGGTGGTAACTCATTCACAAAAGGGAACGGGTCCCCATGGGACCCCTTCCCCTTTGTGAATGTCGCTAAAAATATTTTTTCAGGGCAGGCAGTGGTCCAATGGACCACTGCCTACTCTGAAAAAACGAAACCAAATGGTTTCATTTTTTCTTTTGTATTGCAACTCGTTTTCCTTTAAGGAAAACGGGCTGCAATACAAAAAAAAAAGAACTGCTTTATTGAAAAAGCAGTCACAGACATGGAGGTTTGCTGTCTCCAGCAGGCCACCATCCCTGTGAGTGCAGGGAATCGCAAGGGGGTCGCAAATTGCGGCCCATCTCATTAATATTAATGAGGTGGGTCTTTGCGACCCCCTTGCGATTCGCAGAAGGTGTCTGAGACACCATTCTGCATATGGTTTTGCAACTCGGAAATTGCGAGTCGCACCGAGGCGCAATTTCCGAGTCGCAAAATCTATTTTTGCTACATCTGGCCCTCAGTTCTCCAAATTAGAAGTGGGGATATGGGCTGTAATCACTGATACCGGCCCACCGTATCACACCTAAATTCGAATTTCAGGGAACTCGTAATGAGACCATAAGGGGGTATGGCAAGACACATCTGAAACATAAGTTTTTCAATAACAACACGTACTTTGCCTGCTCAAACACCTTTGTCACAACAAAGTATTTGATAAGCTTACCATTCATCCCTTTTCCTTATTTTCTATAAATAACGTATATATCACAAAAAGCTTCTGAGGAGTTTGGTTTCCCATGTGCTGGTTGCCTTTGTCACATCTCGCCATGTAGAGAATTGCTTTTAATTTGCTCCACTTCAGCTGGAGTGCTGTCCACCCACAACTATTGCTTACACAAAGCTGCTCTCTCAGGATGAATCAGTCTCCACTCAACAGCGTGCAAGAAAACATCACATCTGAATTCTGAAGAATCAGAATGCTGTTTGGAGGAGTACACAACTGACACAATGAGTTTTCAGGACCCCCAAAGTCCCTGATTTAAAACCGGGGTTCATAAGCAGATGAGAAGCCAACCACACTGTCGTCAATCGGTAGTAAGGGTAAGGTAAACCAATAAAACACCTCCTATAATTTGGGCAGTGATAATGAAACACAACGTCTCTCTATAGATTCCATGTTTACCTGAACAGTAAAGGACTGTTATTGAAGCATTTAATGATTTGTCTCATGATTAAAGCTCATGATTTGGCTCATGAGTGAAGATTTCCCAAACATCCATGGGGGGCACGGGGGATGGGGGAAAAGAGCCCTGCATTCCGCTTGGTCAGGGGAGTACCTTTATTCCTGTTCTCCTGTGGGCCTCCTCTTCTAGCTTTGCCCCTACACTGGCTGCATTTATTTTAAATATGTATTTTAAAAATCTGTCCGGTGCACTCAATCGTTTATAGGTGTGGCCACAGACAGTGCTAGCCGTGTGGAAAGACCTAATTTTACCAAATCCCAGAGAACAAACAACATACACACACACCAACATATACGTACAGGAAAGGGGTTTCGATCAGCCTCCTTCAGCCATTGGCTTGTCTGCCCAAGCCCCTTTTCGGGCACTAGCTCCAGGGGCTGCCCTGCACCTTTTGGATCAGCCCACAATATCTGATGCATGTGCACATCATCTTTTAACACAAAGAGTTACATTTGTGAGGTATAAAAAAATACTTCTCTTAGAAAGCATTATTCGGAATGTAGTAACAATCATATTAACAAGAAATCTAAATCATTGCATCGTTCCGCCCAGGGGGAAGAGAGCCGTGGCCTGTCCTGCAGGAACTCCCGGTAAAGACCATTCCAGCATTGCCACCAGACACATGCTGCGTGAGCTTAGCAACCTGCACGTCTGGGGGCCATCATCTTCAATCTGCCGGCCTACTGGATGAAAGGCCTCTTACTATTCCTGGTTCATCTATAGTTTGTCAGTTCACATTTCGTACGTTTTACGGTCTCTCTATGTCCCTAACTGAACTGCTGCCTGGGTGTGCACAAGTGGTCTGTTACCATACTTAAGTATACACTGGCTGTCTCTTCCTGATCTCATTGTATTTCAAATAATTTTTATTGAGTATTTAACATGGGGTCAAGTTCACTTTAGAAGTATAGTGCAGTACATTCTGTACTCAGCAAGCCAATGGTAGGCTTCACATCGTAGATCCATATAAGTTCCCAGATGGAGGGAACATAATTTAAGATATGAAATCAGCGACCCCCATTCCCACACTTAGGCCCTCATTTCGAGCCTGGCGGTAATTTACTGCCAGGGCAAACGCAGCAGTAGTACCGCCAACAGGCCAGCGGTACTCTGCCGTGTATTTCGACCGTGTTGGAACTGCCACGGTCTTACCGCCGGGACCGGTGGTTTACCGCCACGGATGTCCCGGCGGTAACAAACCTCCAGGGCAGCACTGCAAGCAGCGCTGCTCTGGAGATTTGGACCCCCCCTTACCGCCAGCCTGTCTGTGGTGGTAGACACCGCCATGGAAAGGCTGGCAGTAAGGGGGGTCGTGGGGCCCCCAGGCACAGCCCCACCCTGCTTTTCACTGTCTGCATAGCAGACAGTGAAAAGCGCGACGGGTGCAGCTGCACCCGTCGCACGGTTGCAACACCGCCGGCTCCATTTGGAGCCAGCTGCAATGTTACAGCCAACATCCCCGCTGGCCCAGCAGGATGTTGAAATGCGGCCGATGGGTTTGCGGCCGCATAAGCGGCCGCTTGGCGGTCCAACCTTGGCGGGCGGCGAGACCCTTAGTGTTTAAATGGTTGTAAATGTCTTGCAGGTACTCAACTTTGCAGTGAAGTTTAACTGTAAAACGTACTATGCTGTCAGTGCATTCATTTACTCTTTTTTAACATAGGACTATTTATTCACTGTGGCCTTTTTGTGATTGCCTCTGTTGAAGCCAATATATTAATTATTAGAGATATTAATAAGTGTCTATGCATTTTGAAAAATAATAATAAATTGTAGAATTAAATAATGTAAAGAGTTAACATGCACGTTTGAAAATGTGCCCTCGGAGAGTGGCTACCAAAATTCACAAAATGTACTAATAATATGAATAACATGAATGAATTATAGAAAATGTATAAAAATAATGTAGTAGTATGTCATCTCGAGATATGTAAGGTATGTTTTGCATTATATTATAGAATTAACTTAGCCGAAGTTGTGGCCTAGTTTTGCCAGGCCTCATGCAGAAGCTGAATTACTAGCACGATGTAGAGAAGCTAATGTGCTGAACTGACCCTGAACTGCTTATTGTTTAATAAAATCTGCTCAGCAAAATCCTATGCGCGAACCGACGGACAGGAGATGGTGCAATCATAATTGTAACAAGGACTGTGTAAAGCAGACGAGATGTACTTTCCCAGGACTCAAACAATGGAGACACGGACTGGAGAAGAAGATGCAACATTTTTGATACCTGACAAGCCGGATGATGAGAATATCGTACAGTGAACCAATCGACATCTTGAGAATCGTGTAATACTAGAATTTATAGATTTGAGGAACTGAAAGTACTGGGTAGCCTCATAACTGGTGACTAATTGACCAATTAGGAATTGGGGGATAGTATGGGTGACTTTGATATTATGTTGTGACAGAAGGAGAAAGTTTAGAGATGTGTTAGGGCAGACGTTGGAGGGGAGACCTTCGAGATTGAGAAGAAGAAATTTGAGATTCTGTCATTGGGCTCATGCTCTTGAGAGCCTGATGTGATGCAGATTGATTCATGATCTGAAGACAAAGACTGACTTTGTTGCTGATCCATACCGTGGATAGGTAGCTATGACAATGTGACTGATTTACTTTTTGTGCCTTTTCTTTCTAGGTACCAACTGCGCTGTTTCATAGTTTTTCTCCTAGCTAGATGTTTTTTCAAATTCATGTTCCAAACTGTTTTCCCATGAAGTTGCACATGCTAATCAGGGTTAGGTAGGGATCCTATTCTGAGACGCTGACATATACGGTGACAAATGATTGACGGACTGATTTGCTGAACTCTGCTATTCATGTTAACATATTCATCATTATCGGCTTATGTTCAGGCATTAGAACGCATGTTTTCTCAAGTTCTGATTAGACAATTTAATTGGTGGTCAGTAATTAATTAATCTTGAATTGACTTGGATAAAGTTTGAATTAACCTCGTGACTTAGTATTGTAACTGATAGGGAAATAAAAATTACTTAAGGTATACTGCTTTGTGGTTATTCGTGACTAAAGGTCATGGTGTGATTTATTAACTGTTGATTAATGATTTGCTTATTGGTTTGTGTATTGATTGTTGGTGCACATTGGTCACACCATAGCTAGGATACCCCATGCGAATCAAAAGATTCATCGACCTACACGCATCCCCTTGTAAGTTTACTTACTAAGGACCAGACGCGCTAACAACCTGGTATGCTACATTCAGGTGTCACATTGAGTTCTTGTTCAGTAGTAAATTAATGCCCTTCAGCACTGTGTCAAGGCCATCAACCCTACTCAAACCTACTCAATCTTTCTTGAAGAGAAAGAAACAGCAACATTTTGATTATGTTTCTGAACATTTTAAAACCATTTTGGGAAACATTAAGGTAATTAACCTTATGCTAGTTTAAACAAATTGAACAAAAACATCTGGCTCATCCAGACCGCCCAGGGACTTTCAACCTAAAAAATATTTAATGAGGCAGGGCAGATGGTGGAGGCGACAGGCTCACACCTAATGTCAGGGTGCGAGTATCAAAGCACTAGAGTGTATTTCTGGGACTCTACATTCATCTCTGGAATGGGAGCCTGGACTACCAATCAAAGAAATCGAGATGAAATGGGAGATCCACGACAAGTGATTCAAAGGGTTGTTGCTAAGAACTGGATAAATAAGGAAGAGAAGAACAAGGTGGGACAATTCCTAAAATCAGACAAGATGAGTCCACCAAGACTATCGGAATGTATTGGGTATCTGGGTAGTTGTCTCTGCACACAGGAGAGAAACAGAAGAGGCACTTTCAAGTGGTTGAACAAGCAACACCCATCCACCTTGGCAAACTCTTCTGGTGCAACGGTCAGCTGTTCGTGCTCGTAAAGGGTGAGCAGGGGCTAGACTCCTTGCAAGGTTGTGCAAGGCAATTGCCCACTTTGTCCATGTCTTTAAATGGTTTTGAAATTGAGAAAAAGCCAAACTAGTGATCTGGGTTATCCGTAAGAGTCAAGTACATATAGAATCTTCAAAATATCTGGGATGTAAATTGCACTAACAAAAGGTAAAAGTGTTAAAATGTAATTAGTGTTTCTTTAACATATTGCACTGTTTTCTCCTTTATATACAACTACATCACAGATTGAACTGGGAACCAGTTACCTTTTGATACCTAGTGATTAATATCTGCCATTCTCCCACTGATTTTCAGGATGGAAATCTCGGCAGAGCATCACAGTCCCTCCAAACCCAGTTTGCTTCTTGGTCTTCTCTTCTGCTTTCTGTACTGGGTCACGTGGCACTGGTGAAGATGGTGTGCTACTCCAATGATAGTATTTTTTGGAAACCTTCTCCTGCTCGTCCTTCATTCCTCCTTCAGACATGCCACACATCTGATTTGTTTGCTGGTCGCTGTCGGGTAGCTCCTTCCACTGAAATGCTACCCGTGACTGCGGGTGGATTAGGTCTTCTGGACTTAGAATGCTATTATTCAGCTGCTCAGGACCAATGGATGGTTCTCTGGCTTTCTGCACACCTCCCTGCATGAGATGGGGTTTATCAGTAAAGACTTTTAAGGAAGGCCTAATGCACTGCTCATTGTTTCCTACTGACCATTCTATGGATCACCATTCGGGGTTATCATGCACAGCTTTTTCTTGCCTTGCTAGAACCTGTAAATTCACTGATACAAAGAAACCCTGGGCTCCTGAACTAACTTTGCTAAGCCTTCCCACTCGCACAGGACGGCTGTGCTCAGAGCAACTCCATCAGTGAAATGCTGCAGCTGTCTCAAAATTTGGGGATTTGTTTCTGGACACTCTGGTGTATAACATGGCTAAAACACATTGGCAAAGCCAATAACTCTTGCGTAGACGAGACCTAATGGCTTTGCCAATGGTTTGTTAGTACTATGAGGTACTGAGGTCCCTGAAAGAACTGTGAATGTGTAAGTCCTTATTTTAAACATGCATTTGACACCTTGTCAGGGGTAGTAAGCACTACATAAATACAATTGCATTCTAATATACGCTGCTACAAAATGCACAACTACATTTTGGTTAAATTAAAAAAAGTGCTTCTCAAATACAGATTTGAATAATATACAGTTTATACCTAGTACTAAATTTTTTGGTACCACTCCATTAAAACCACACACTCCACAGCTCACCTTGGAACACCATTACAGTACATCTCTAACAGAAAATATCTTTGCCATCAGAAAGCTTCAAGTGACTCCTCTGATTAAAGTCAATGCATGTTTTCAAGCCACTTTGCATTTGCAGATTTACCAGTTGCACATATTAGCATTTCTTTAGGGAAGGAGACACCCTGGCAAGAAGGCCTTTTCTTATCTGTCTGTCCCTCCCTCCCTCAGAGCACAGGAGACTCCCTGCTTTTCAATCTAGCTGGGGAAACTGATGTGCCTGTAACTTCGCCCTACCGTCCATTGTCCTTTTGGTGAAAGGCTAAAATTACGGACAAATGCTGGCCGTTAAGCCTTTCATCACGGACTACAGACGGCAGGGCGAAACTTTGAGCCATCCGTGAAATTTACAGACGGGTTGTCACCCTAGCACTGTTGCGAGGGGTAGCCACACCGGGAATGGAAGGTCCTACCCTCTGGGGGGATAGCCCAGCCAAAGCAGCAGGTTAAAGCAAAGAAAAATGTCTGAAAATGTGGTAATATCAACCTTCTGTTAATTCGTCCCTTATAACGAGGTAGGACCCTGCTGTGTGATCTACCCAACATGCAGGGCGCATTGGTCGTTTTGTGCTTATGGAAATTCCTTGAATGAACTCCTGAATATGCAAAGGCTCGAACCTATTTGCACTGGTGACCGCTGCAACTCTCAAGAGAGGGGGAGGTGTTTGTAAATAATAAAAAAATAATAATAATTACTTGTCCTGCTGCTGCCTCACTCCTCATAGCTCCAGATGGTGTCCTAGACGTCCCTGGGACACCACCCGTGCTCCCAACACACTCCTGGTGCTGCTCTCATGCTATACATAGCATGACAGCAATGCCAGGATTGGTATGAGCAGCTTGGTCTGCCACTTAGACAGTACATTGGAGTCTGTGCTGTTTCTCCAACACAGCCAGGTTGGAAAAACCTAAGTGTGTATTTCAGTTTGGCCGGCCTAAGGCAGCTGGTCAAACTGATATGCACACTTGAGTGCACTCCACTTCTCCTCCCCCTCCCACTGCCCGTCCCAGCCCCGCCCCTCCCTCCACAAGCTGGTTGAACCAGCAGCTGAAAAATAAAATATTGTTTTATTTTTCAGCTACTGGCTCTTAGCCAGTGGGGAGACGCTCCTTGGCCATTGCGAAGGAGCCGCCACTGCCTACTTGTAAATAAACTTCCCTTCAGGCCAAATCCCAGCGGGAAAACCTGCTGATCGATAAACTCTTTTTATGACGTGTCAGGCACTTGCCTGAGCACACAATTGTACCAGCTGCTGAACATTTATATTTGCAGAATTAAATCTGACTGTTAACCCCTTCACTGATAACCTCCCAAGCCTTTTTTTGGCTATTTGAGGAAGTTCACTCTTGGGCCCCCATAACTTTCTGCCTACATAAGTAATTCATGGCAAATATTTCTGTCCTCTTTTCCAACATCATGGGAATTCTGAAGGTACCCAGGGTTTATGAAGTCTCCTGGATGGGACATAGAAAATGGGCAAAATATAGCTACATTTTGAGTTTTTGGGGAAAAATAGGAAACATGCTGCAGAAGGAGGTGTCTGTTTTTTTCCCCTGCAAATGGCATCAAAAAAGAATTTGTAGTATTAACATCACCATCTTCCCAGCTTTCAGGAACAGGCAGACTTGAATCCGAAAAATAAATTTTGGGCATTTTACTGGGACATAGGCCATTTTCCAATTTTTTTTGCTTTCTTAGTGGCAGAAATGGGTGTAAAACCAATGGTGGATCCTAGAAAGCTATACAGTTCTGAAGAGTAGACCAAATTCTGAATTCAGCAAGGGGTCATTTCTGTAGATCCTTCAAGGTTTTCCTATAGAAAGTAACAGTTGAAATAAAAAAATAAAAATTAAACTGAGTTGAAAAATCCCAGCCATTTGTGTCTACTTTTTCCTCTGTAACTTTTTCTAAACATGGCAGATTTTCAAAGGCAATATACTGTTATGTCCGCTGGACCCCTTTGGTTGCAGAGATATATAGGGCTTGTCCGTTCACCAAGAACCTGAGGTACCCAGAGCCAATATCTGAATTGCACCTTCCAGTGGTTTTTCATTGTGTACCAGGTATACAGCAATTCATATGGTAAAATATAAATAGTGAAAAATAGGTATCAAGGTAACCAATGTATTTCCAAAATGGGCACCAGATCTGGAGTTTAGAAGCAGGGGTTATTTGCACATCTCTGGATTTGTGGGTGCCCATACTAGCATGTGAATTAGAGGGTATTTCTCAAAATTACTTCTTTCTTACACACTGTCTTACATTTGGGAGGTGTAAATGCAGAGAAATACAATTGGTAATAATATTTGTTCTACAATTCTGTGTTCCCCTAAGTCTTCCAACAAAAATGGTACCTCACGTTTGTGGGTAGGCCTGGTGCTTGGGACAGGAAAGGCCCAAAATGCATCATGGAAACAACAATTCTTTCTATGCAAAACTGACCTGTTTTTTGCAAAGTGGGTAGCTGTGGTTTTTGGGCCCTACCTCAGCTGGTACCCAGGTAAACCTAGCAAACCTGTACATTTTGGAAATCTAGACACATAGGGGAATTAAGAATGGATTGATTTGTGTGGCTCTCACCAGGCTGTGTTACGCAAACCTCAAACTTTCACTAAAAGAACACATTTTCCTCACATGGCTGTGATGGTAAGTTCTGGAATCTGCACAGAGCCACAAACGTCCTTCCACCCAGCATTCTCTTACGTCTTCTGATAAAAATGGTACCTCACTTGTGTAGGTAGGCCTAGTGCCCGCAACAAGAAATGGCCCAAAACGCTACATGAATACACCAATTGTTTCTATGCAAAACTGACTCGCTTTTTGCAAAGTGGGTAGCTGCAGTTTTTAGGCCCTAGCTCCGCCAGCACCTAGTGAAACCAAGCAAACCTGTACATTTGTGAAAACTAGACACCTAGCGAAACCCAGGGATGGTTGACTTACATGGATCCCATGAGGTTTTTCTTTTACCCACAATGTACTGCAAACCACAAACTTCACGCATTTTCCTTCCATTTCTGTGATGGAGTTTCCATCACAAAAAGTGTGAGGAAAAATGTAGGCGGCAGTCAACATTTGAGGTTTGCAGGGCATTGTGGGTAAGAACATGGTGTGGATGGATGTGAAGAACACCACGCTGGACTTCCCCAAATGTGTAGTTTTCAGAACTGTCTGGGTCTGGTAGGGTTTTCCAGGAAGCAGCCCATCCAATCCCAAAAAGTGCAGCTGTTCACCATTGTAAGTGGGATGATAATGGGAGTTAGTCAAACTCTCCTGGCTTAACTTGTAAAAACAACACCCAACAAAATCAAATATCCTCTTGCTTGACATTGGAGTGAAATGTGTTAGTCTGCAGGGAAGGAGAAAGACTTTCCCCATTTTGAAGGGGTGGGGGCGACAAAAAAAAAAAAGTAATCCCAGGTTTCTAGTGGGCTTTCTGCCCCACCAGAAGAGGGAGGAGAAAAGGGGGATAGATGCATCAACATGCCCATGCTGGGCAGCCCCCACCAATACAAATACAAAAAGTTATCCCTGGTGGTGTCCAGGGTGCTTTTTACCCCCCTCCCTCAGGGGCAGATGGGGGTATTTGCCCCACCTGCCCCCCAGGGCTGAAAGGCTGTTTCCCTATTATTTATTTTGGGGGGGAAGGTGGCATGGTCAGCCCCCACTGATACAAATTAAAAATAAAAGGAATTTCTCGTGTCCAGTGGGCTTTGTACAACCCCCCCCCCCGCAAGAGGCAGAAAGATTTCCCTTTTGAGTGTTAGGTGGGGAAGGCATTGGCGTGCCAACTGTGGGTAGCTCCCTAGCATTCTTATATTTAAAAAAAAAAATATTCCTCAGTGTCTAGTTGGCTTTCTGCCCAACCTTGGGGGCTCGATCGGGGGAAATAACTCCCAGCTGCCTCCCGGGAAGGTGTGTGTGTGGGTGGGTGGGTGTGAGTGGGGTCAGAAAGATTGTTCTTAATTGTGTCTTGGGAGTGGGGGCATTAGCATACCCATTTTGGGCAGTCCCCACCCCTCTTTCATAAAGAAAAAAATCCCTGGTGTCTAATCGGCCTTCTGCGAGCCCCCCAGGGGGATGATCGGGGATAATAACCTCCATCTGTCCCCCTCCAGGGAGAGCAGAAAGGCTGTTCCTATTTGTATCGGGGGACGGGGCATTGGTATGCCTATTGTGGACAGACCCCACCCCTCTTTAGTAAATCCCTGGATTCTAGTGGGCTTTCTGCCCCCCCAGGGAGCAGATCGGGGATAATAAGACTGCTATTAGTGTTTGGGCTGTGGGTGATTGGCATGCCCCTTTTGGGCAGTCCCCATCCTATGTAAAAAAAAAAAATCCCTGGTGCCTAGTGGACTTTCTGACCCCGCCCCCCCCAAACTCAGAGGGGCAGAAAGATTGAATGGGTCAGAAAATGTGGGAGGGGGCAAAAGACCTTCCCTGCTCCCTCCTCCCTGGTGCCTAGTGGGTGGATTCCCTTTCCAATGATACCTCTCCCACCTGCCTAGGTGCTCGTAAGGCTATTACCTAAGCAGTGAACGTGAAATGAGGGGATTGGCTCATTTCACTTTAGTTTTCAGTGAAATTACGTCAGCGTGCTGTGCACGCTGCTCGTCATTTCACTTGAAACCAAAAACAGCCCCGGGAGCTGAGAAAGCTCTTTCCCAGCTCATAAGGCTGTTTTTAGAAATACCAAATCCCTCTGCTCTTCGCAGCAGAGGGAATTTGGCACTTGTGTGATGATAACAGAATGGTTCGATCCTCAGCACACAAGCGCCAGGGCACATGATGGAACTGTTCCATAATGCGCACAGAAGGGGTTAAAGCTGACTTCTTGGCACATAAATCCTAGATTGCAGAAGCAAAAGAAATTGCCGCTGAGCTAACTCATCCGGTTATGTGAACGAAGCTAAATGTATTGTATATGATACTTTGTTTCTTTATGTATGTTCACCTAGTACCCACGAAAGCCAAAAGTCATGGCCTGTTGTGAAGCACTGCCTGCCCTTTTGCCAGATTTTCAAACCTCAGTGTACTTTTAGCTGCCAGTGGGTGGTGGTGAGGGTGCTGTGTTTATGGTAGCATGGTGTGCATCTCCTGCTTTCATGCTCTGACACTAACATATTCCAACATCAATTATTGCCTCCCAATAGTCCAGAACCTATCTCTACTGTTTTCAAATGTGGTTGTTTGTGGCTACTATACATAATAGTGGTCCATAGTTTCTAGACCTCAGAAAGATGAAAGTCTGTTTAGTCAGGGTTCAAGCAATTAAAGACCTGCATGAAAACAATGATCTTGTCTGTTGAAAAGTGTTATAATAGGAAGCACCCCTGGTGAAATATCAATGGGGAGCGCTGTGAAACATAACAAAACACTCAGAGAAAGGAGAAATGTTATGTATAAAGGATGAACAAAAAAACAAGAAAGTGGTTGCAAATAGTAACCAAAACTATTCTGGTGAACAGAAGGCCTAGTGAAGTGAGCAAAAGGCAGCAGAGTAGCAGACAATGGAGTGGGGCTGGCCAGCACGGGAGGAGGAACCCCTTGATGACGGGCTCCAGGAATGAACAAGGAGATGAGGGTGCTTTTACTTAATTTATGACTTTATTTTGCATTTTTTCAAAGAGATACAAACTGACGTAGGGTAGCCTCAGAATACTTAAAATTCTGTGGTCAGAACTCTGCAAAACTTTAAATCTTTAGAACATAGCCAACAGCATATTACTGTCAGTTTACTCACTTCAACAACATCACTGAAGTTGTGGAATTAATTTTTTGAGTTTTTTTGTTTCATTTCTTCTTTAGCACCCCAGGGATGTATTCATATATAAGGTCAGAAATGTTATTGACACATCTGCAACACACCAGTTGCTGGATGGCAGACCTGGCGATGCCCTAGATATTGAGCCACTGCAATGTCCTGTGCTGATTATCTCCCCATACCATGAGTCTTCTCTCCCTGCCCCGCCCTCTCCAGCCACCCTTCTCCTGGTCAATGCTTATTACCCTACTGACTTTGTCAATGCCAGACACTTTTAAAATATGCAGCCGTTGGCAATGCCTATAACTGCATCACCCATCTTATCTTTCAAGATGGTCACCATGTGTTACACAACATGATGACTCAATGTGACCACCATGTTGTGGGTAAGAATTTTTTTTTTCTTGCCTTTCAAGATGGCCTCCAACTTGTGTGACATGAAGCAATGCTGCATTCATCTTTAAAGTACAGAAAATAATGTTTTTATACTTTCCTGATGGCAGTCACACTATGTTGTAATGTTGCATAATGCAATATTGTGGGCATCTTATTAGAACTAAAATATTGTTTTCTATGCTTTGAAAATGGCTGTCTGCCACTGCTGACTTTCCCAATGCCTGGACATTTTAAAAACAAAAACAGGAGTGATAACGACAAAGCAATGGCAAAGTGAGACCTATGCTAGTTCTGGTTTAGATAGGTCCTAAGCTTTGGAGTTAAGGGCTTTATGTGCCTCAATATACTCTACATAATCTTACCGACAAATCCTATCTTCTACATTCAAGTAGCTCAAATGACTGCAGTAACACTGATAACTCCAAAGAAATAAGACTTGGTCTGTCTAAACCAGAAGCTTCTGCGCTGGCTTCATATCAGCACCCAAATCACTTTCAAGGCATTATGATTCAACCACAAATGACCCTTGATCTTAGTCTGTTAATGCTGATATTTTAATGAAATTATTAATGATTATTCATGTATTCTGAGCATTGAATTTGCATAGAAAATATATTAACCTAGAGAAAAATAATGCACACATTTGAAGGTGTGCCCACCTGAGTGGCCACCAGTGTTCACGAAGTGTACTTATTAATAGCTCATTAATATAAAATGTTGAGAAAATGTTTGATAAATGTAGTGATATGGCATATTAAAGGTTATGAGTTATGTACCAGCTTTATTAATCGTAGGCCTTAAATTAGCGATGCCTTGCCTAGTTGCCTGGCCTCATGTCAAGCTGCATTTCTTAACCAACTTATAAAATGGATATTTAGAGAATTAAATTGTGATTTTCCACTGTGCTGACCTATTGCTCGTAGCTGAAGGTTTTTTTTCATGAGATGTGATGTACTAACTAGAGTTACATTGTAAGTTGTAATGTGTGCAAAGGAGACTTTCCCAGGACAAGACAAAGGGTGCTCTGACTCCAGAACAAGATGCAACAATATTGTTACCTGATGAGCACAGTGACGAGAACAGAAAAAAACAGGAGCCAATCAGCGACATGTGAACCATGTACTAGCAGAGACTTTAGGTATGGGGTTTTAATTTCATTGGACCAAGTGTAAACATGCAAATCTTGAAGCAATAGGGACATGGGAAGTAGTTTTAGGAAATCTAACTTTGCCGGACTGCGCTAAGAAGAGATCACCATTTCTTGACCATACTCCCCGAGAAGGGATGTGCTTAACTTTATTTCTTATAGAGACTTTGCTTTTCTGAACTTTGATGCTGAATCCTAATGCCTTGCTGACCAGACTGATGTCCTGATAACGAGGACTGTCTTAGTTGGCTGATCCGATTGAGGAGAGTTATACCGATTTTATGTTAATGATTACTATGTCTATTTGCTTTTGTTTCTAGGTACCAACCGCTAATTTTGATAGAGCCATATTTAGATGTTTTTCCAAATTTGTGTTGACTACATTGTTTTGCATGAAGCCCAAACATGCTATTCTAATCTGATGTTAGTTAGGATTCTCACTAATGAAGTTTGCTACATATGACAGTTGATGTTTTCCCTTTGCTGAATTCTAAATGTATGTGATTTCGTTTGTGCAGTTATTTTTGCTATTAATTTCTACTGTAAACTTAGAATGTGTAGTAGCTCAAGCTTTGATTAAATTGCGATTCTTTTGCCGCTCTGGTCAGCCAGTGTTGTTTCTGTATTTTTATCATTTGATTTTGAGAATAAGTTACGTTACATTAGCATTGTTAATATAGGGAAATAAACATTCTAACTTTTACACAAAGGTGTGGTTATTCATGGCCGTAAGGTCATGGTGAGTGAAAATTTTATTGACTCCTATTTATTATTAATGCTAATGATTATTTGTTATTGATTGGTATTGGTACAGGGTTAATATGGTGGGAACATCTTAAGAGTAGTCAAAAGGTTCATCTGCTTATTCACGTCCCCTTGTAAGTTTACTTATTAAGGTTTGACGCGCTAACAGAGATGGTAGCAGACGGATGGTTTGTCTCCTTAAGAGCCCACCATAGAGGCCCGGTACATGGTTTATCTTTTAATAACCCATCATCACTGAGAGTTGGATTTACTTTGATTCAATGATACAAATTGGAGAGAAAATGTGTCCCTAGGTCCTTAGTCTGACTTTCCAAGGTTCTTGGAGCTTGCCAATGATTGTTTGAGGATGTTCTCAGCGTTCTAGTGACCGTGTGGATGAAGTAGGTTTTGTGCTTGCACAGCTTATGCAAATTGAGGTGAATTGAAATGTTAGTGAGGGTCTAGGGAGTTTGTGTACTCCAAATTAAGTTGTACAGGAGTATGCGCACTCCGAAGTGTGAGAGTAGGAAGGTCGAACTTCACATGTGTGTGGCGCTTTGTGCTAAAAAATTGTCCACATGGTTGTTGGTATACAGACCGTACATGATCTAAGACTCAGGAGTATATTGAAAAGTGTATGAGACACTTGGTTTTGTTGTAATTTGTCCGGTTTAATACATTGATCGGGTGTGGTCGAAGAGTCTGAGTGGGTGTCAAAGTGATAGAATTTTCGACTGAGATCTGATGAGTCCTGTGTGTACCAGGACAGACCCACTGATCAGCCGAGAGTAAAATTTCAGGGTCGAATTTTGCTTGCAAAGCGCAGAAACTGAGAAAGAAGGAGTAGCTGCTAGAGTGAAACGCCATCAGTGAAAAATCCGTAAAGTTTCTGAAGCGATTGTGTTACCCTACCTGAAGTAAACTGAAAAATTGGGTTATGATTTTGTTTATCGCTCGCAATATATTGCATTAGTTTTGTGTGAATTTGAGTTTGGACAAGCCGCAAGACTTTGTCAGCCGCAGTACATGTGAGAGTGACATCATTGGAGCCGCGCTGGGATCAGTTGGTTGGTGAGAAGTGTCGCGCACTGACTGGCAGCCGCCCATGAAGCGTAATTGGTTGAGGAGGTGGGTGAAGAGAATTCTGGGATTAAAAGTTACTTCCTGATTTGATTTAGCAGAAAATAAAGGTCGTAACGATGACATTTTTCAAAGCTTTAAAGAGTGCTTTAAGGGGAGATGTGTACATCACAACAAGCATAGGGGATGCTGCACTGCTAGAAGGTACACCAGCTTACACTGTAATTGAAGAAAAGGGTTCTGAGCCAGGTCTTTGGTTGAAACAGTGGTGCAAAGTGACAGAGAAAGATGTGAGTTTAGCGTTTCCTGTCCACAGAACATTTAATTTGAGGAGCTTAGAGAATCTGAGGAGGGTGCTATATGATCTGAAACCCCCTCCAAGACCAGCACAGTTTGAGGCGTTGGCAATTTGGGAATTAGTAGCTAGACAGCAACAGAAATTCAAGAGGAGGATGAGAAAGGCAGAAAAGACACTAGCGGAGGCTAGATGAGACAATGATCAAACATTTTGGAGAACCGATACAGGGGATCAAACTGTTTCCAGCGATTACACAGGACAGCAAGAGAGAAGGAAGGAAAGTCAGTAGAAAGACAAACAGAAGCCCCTGTGATAGCAGAGAACGGAGATCAGGGGAGACTAGGAAATCTTTGACAGTCAAGGAAGAGTCAGACGATGAAGAGTTCATCTTGCAATTAATGAGAAACCGTCCTCCACCATATGCAGCACAGGAAAGTGGTCAGAGCACCAGTTAAATCTTTGCGCTCAAACACCAGTTAACGTGATAGCTAGTCCAGTTCCGGTTGATCCGAGCATGGCACCGAATCCAATGAAGAGCAGTCTTATGCACCTACTACTCCAGTAGCACAAACTCAGGTGCCACAGCCAGATGTCCAGAGAATTTAACCTGATGTGCCTATAGTGGAAACCTCCACTAATCTAACTGTGTCTACATGACAGGCTTTCCAGAAACCGACATTGGTTCAGACAGAGCCAACTCTACTTTTACTGCCTCAAGTACAGTCACAAGTAATGCCGAAACTCACTCCGATAACAGGGACACAGTCAGATATGTCTGTACTGATGAACCAGAATGCGGGAACTACGCACCTGCAGAACCGGAGTGTCAGACCAAGCCCAGATGCTGTGTCTGTACAGGTCACCATTGGTCCAATTGTGCCTTTGTTTGCCCAAGAGAACAACAGAGTAGGTGGACAGGGAGTTCTGAGTCAGAATTGAATGAGAGGAGGACTCAATTAGAATATCAGAGTAGTCACTCCTATGGGACAAACCTTTGAAGGAATAAGATCATTGCTAGACCTTAGTCCGCTTGGAGTTTTCCGGATACGGTAATAGGGTCGAATGTTGGTCATAGTCTGAAATTGCTGACACCACAGTCTTCGAATGCAGTCATACAATTGTTGCCTAATGTGCAGGCCAACAACCTTTTGCTGCAAGGATTGACTTCCCAGCAACTAACTGAATGGTTAGACAAACTGAATACCCCGCAGAGTGCTCCTAGGGAGAAGGAGTACTTGAATTATACAAGATTAGGAATGGAAGCGGGCAAGCTCATTGAAGGGACTATGGGGGTGAACAGGCTAGAGCCCTACAAAGAGGCAGAATTGAGATATCTGTGCCCAAAGATTACAAGGGAAGTGAGCAATGTACATAAAAAATGAGCTGATCTGGCAGAGAAGTACGGCATAGAAATAGAGAAAACAAAGCATCTGAAAACAAGTTACAGGTTAGATTTTGAGACAAAAGATTTTGAACACATGAGATCTGCAGGAATGAAGGCACACCTTAGGAAATTGATCCAAATTGCCCATACATGGGAGGCATTAGACAAATGAGAAGGCAGATGGGTGAAGAAAAGATATTCTGTAGAACTGACTGAAGATGGGCAGCAGAATAAAGAGAGATTCCAGGAGGGAATTTTGTTCACGTCCCTTGGAGCAGAAGTGACATTTGTCTTTTACAAATGATTATCCCACTTTGAGAGAGAAGCCAGTAGAATGGTACCAGCAGTCAGACAGGTTTGTGAAACTTGTCAAATGCCTGTGGGAGGACTTGAACACTCTTCTTGAGATAGTAGTCCCAGCCGATGTATGGACGGAGTGTAAGGGGAGTATAGATTGGCCGACAAAAGAACCAGAGAGAGATCAGGTTACAGGTGCCTGAGGTAATGAAGTATTACTACAAAGTGATCGAATCTTTTGAAACGAGAATTTTGCCCAAAAATTGATTGGCAGAGAATAGACGGAACAGCTCAGGAAGCAAAGGAGTCCATACATGCGTATTACGAGAGATTGTTGTAGGCATTCAAGCATTACAGTGGTACAGAAACGATCGAGCCGAAAGACATGATTCATTTTGTGTTCAGATTCGTGGAAGGACTGAGACCTGAAATTAGACAGATGATTAAGAGTCATTTGATTTGCTGGCAAGCAAAGCTGACTGATGAGGTGTCGGAGTATGCAAAGTACTGTAGTGACGAGATAGAGTTGAAGCAGAGAAAGTTGAAAGAAAAGGCAATGGTGATGCAGATTAAAGCTGCACAAACAGGAATGCAGGGAAACTTTCCACAGTAGCAACTACAGCAGCAGCAGGGAAAAATGATATTTCCAAATCAGATGTAGCAGAGGAATTGGTAATGTAAATCGTGGTCCAGACTTGGGTAAGGTAGTGGTTCAGAATGATGTGCAGGGAATGAAGAAATTGTTGCCTTGTCACGCTTGCGGAGCGGTTGGACATTGGAAGTGGGAGTGTCCGATATTGGTACAGGAAGGTGTTGATCAGCAAACAGGTGACATCAACTCGTTCCAAAACATGAGAGGACCGAGAATGAGAGGCCATAATCCAAATTTTCGGAATAATGCGAATCAAATGCAGGGATTTTAACCCATGCAACAGGTGAAAATGCCATGTGAACAAATTACACAGTTGCAGCCGATGCAGCAGCAGGTTCCAATGGAACCTAGACAGCAAATTCAAATACCTAAAGCCCCATTGGAACAGCAGCAGGAGATGCTTCCTCAACAGGTCACAGGTCAGAGGCTTCACCAAAGTAATAATCCAGTTCATCAATTCCCGTTACACAGTGAGATTGGAATAAATGATGATTGGGTGAGTGCAAGTTTGGATGAGGAGGAATGTGTGCTTGCAGCTTCTTTAGAAGTAGATCAGAAAGGCCCCTATCTGAAGGGAAAAGTCATGGGCCACAGAGTTTCATTCTTGGTGGATACAGGAGCTACATGCTCTACCGCGAGAACTGCAGAAGTTCTGAATTTGCCCCTTTCAGGAAAGACAGTCCAGATTGTAGGAGTAGCGAATCAATATTTGACCAACCCAATTACAGAACCAGTCCAGGTTAAAATTGGCAATTTCGAAGAGCTGCATAAATTCATAGTCTGTGACTCAAGTCCAGTATCCCTATTGGGAAAAGACTTACTGTGTAAAACTAGATGCACGATTACCTGATAGAATCGAGATACAGATAAATAGTGATGATGAGGATGACCTAGCACCAGAGACAGAGTGTGAAACAACAAATGAGGAATTCCCCATAACTGATTTCTTTCCAGTGTTCACAGTGAAGGAGCTTCCTCCTGATTTACAGGGAACGGTTGAAGAAGGAGTGTGGGATTTGACAGGGAAGGAGATTGGTGTGATCAAGGGAGTCGAGCCAGTCAAAGTCTCTGTAAAGCTGAATGCAGTTTTTCCTCAAATTCTCTAGTAACACATGCCACAAGACACCCTTGAGAAAGATGCTCACAGAACTGCAGAATTTATAAACCAAGGGGTTTTGAAAGAGGTGTTGAGCAGCCCATGTAATTCACAGATAATGAGATTGAAAAAGCCCTATGGGAAAGTTCGAATTGTCCAGGATCTGGGAAAAATAAATTACATTGTGATCAAATGTTGCCCTGTGGTACCAAATCCAGCTATGATAATGTTTCAGATTCTATGCAATGCTATATGATTCACCATCATTGACTTGTCACAAGCCTTCTTTTCTGTGCCTCTTCATGAGGACAGCCAATTTCTCTTTTGTTTCAAATTCTTGGTGTCAAATT
Organism: Pleurodeles waltl; assembly: GCF_031143425.1. NCBI lineage: Eukaryota > Metazoa > Chordata > Amphibia > Caudata > Salamandridae > Pleurodeles > Pleurodeles waltl. Next base: position 1,981,681,751 of record NC_090440.1, on the reverse strand, counting down.
CCTCAAGAGTTTTCGGAATCACCTTCCATATTCAATCAGATCTTGAAAAAGAATCTGGAGTCGTTGGAATTGCCATTCCAATCGACTTTGGTACAGTTCATTGATGACTTGCTAATCGCATCCAAAACAAGGGACGAGTGCAAGTATGACACGATTTCATTGCTGAACCATCTGGGAAAGAATGGTCATAAAGTGTCACCACTTAAATTACAATACTGTCAGAAATCAGTGAAATACTTGGGTCACCACACTGAGAAGGGAACCAGAAAAATATCCAGAGAAAGGGTCACAGCCATACTGCAGATGAGTCCACCAGCCATGCAGAGAGATGTCAGGATGTTTTTAGGGATGGTAGGCTACTGCCGCCAATGGATTCCAAATTTTTCCAAGCCATTGCAGAAGATGCATTAAAGAAGTTGTTGATCTCATAGTGTTAGATCAGGATTGCATGAAAGCGTTTTCTGAGTTGAGAGAGAGTCTGTGCAAAGCTGTGGCTTTGGGTATGCCTGATTGCATAAAGTCCTTTACATTGTTTTGTCAAGCGCGAAATGCATGTTCTTTGTCTATCCTGACACAGGTCCATGGAAGTGTAACACGCCCAGTAGCATATTTTTCAGCTACTTTGGACCCAGTTGCAGCAGCTTTATCAGGCTGTTTGCGTGTAGTTGCAGCGGTTGGACAGAGCCTCACACAGTGTGTAGGTATTGTGATGGGAAATCCCTTAACAATAATGGTCCGTAACTCCATTGAATTTTTACTTACTGGTATAAATTATAAATGGTGTCTTTGGTTGACAGTCATGTTACCCCCTGTTCAAGCAAGGACCCTCACTCTAGTCAGGGTAAAAGAGAATCACCATCAGCTAACCCCTGCTTACCCCCTTGGTAGCTTGGCAGAGCAGTAGCCTTAACTTCAGAGTGCTAGGTGTAAAGTATTTGTACCAACACACACAGTAACTTAATGAAAACACTACAAAATGACAACACAAGTTCAGAAAAATAGGAAATATTTAAACAAAACAAGACCAAAATGACAGAAATCCACAATACACAAGTCAAGTTATCAATAAAAATGCAACAAGAGTCTTTAAGGAGTTTTAAACACACACTAACGCTGTCAGCATGAAAAAGTACCTTGGGCGTGTCAAAAATAACCCTGCACGGGTGAGTGCATGTCAAAAAGGGCTTGCGAGGCGTTGATTCCACTCACCAGGGGACCCTGCGTCATTTCGCCTTTTTCCGAGTCGGGCGCGTAGTTTCTTCTCTCCGCAGGAGAGCGATGCGTCGATACAGTCAGCACTTTCGGGTCCGGACAGGCCTTGCATTGTTTTTCCACGCACAGATGCTGTGCGTCGTTTCTCCTGCTCCACGTGTCGATTCTTTGATCGCGTTACCTGCAAGCGTCGTTTCGCAGCTGCGTAGCCGGCGGAGTCTTGTTTCTTCAGCCGCAGATCGGAGTTGCGTTGATCTTTTCTCCACACAGCACTCTGTGCGTGGATTTTCTTGTCTTTAGGCTGCCAGCTTCTCCTTTCAGGGTCCCAGGAACTGGATGGGCATCACAGGGCAGAGTAGGAGTCTCTCCAAATACTCCAGGCGCTGTCAGAGGGAAGTCTTTGCTGTCCCTGAGACTTTAAACAACAGGAGGCAAGCTCTAAATCAAGCCCTTGGAGATTTCTTCTCAAGATGGAAGGCACACAAAGTCCAGTCTTTGCCCTCTTACTCTGGCAGAAGCTGCAACTGCAGGACAGCTCCACAAAGCACAGTCAGAGGCAGGGCAGCTCTTCTTCCTCAGCTCTTCAGCTCTTCTCCAAGCAGAGGTTCCTCTTGTCTAAAATCTGTGGTTTTGGATGCCCTTCTTATACCCAATTTCTCCTTTGAAGTAGGCCTACTTCAAAGTAAAGTCTCTTTTGAATGTGAAATCCTGCCTTGCCCAGGCCAGGCCCCAGACACTCACCAGGGGGTTGGAGACTGCATTGTGTGAGGGCAGGCACAGCCCTTTCAGATGTGAGTGACCCCTCCTTCCCTCCCTCCTAGTGCAGATGGCTCATCAGGAAATGCAGGCTACACCCCAGCTCCCTTTGTGTCACTGTCTAGTATGAGGTGCAACCAGCCCAACTGTCAAACTGACCCAGACAGGGAATCCACAAACAGGCAGAGTCACAGAAATGGTATAAACAAGAAAATGCCCACTTTCTAAAAGTGGCATTTTCAAACACACAATCTTAAAATCAACTTTACTAAAAGATGTATTTTTAAATTGTGAGCTCAGAGACCCTAAACTCCACATGTCCATCCACTCCCAAAGGGAATCTACACTTTAATCAGATTTAAAGGTAGGCTCCATGTTAACCTATGAGAGGGACAGGCCTTGCAACAGGGAAAAACTAATTTAGCAATATTTCACTGTCAGGACAAATAAAACACATTACTATATGTCCTACCTTAACCATACACTGCACCCTGCCCTTGGTGCTACCTAGGGACTACATTAGGGGTGTCGGACATGTAAGAAAAGGGAAGGTTTAGGCCTGGCAAGTCGGTACACTTGCCATGTTGAATTTACAGTTAAAACTGCACACACAGACACTGCAGAGGCAGGTCTGAGACATGTTTACAGAGCTACTTATGTAGGTGGCACAACCAGTGCTGCAGGCCCACTAGTAGCATTTGATTTACAGGCCCTGGCATCTCTAGTGCACTTTACTAGGGACTTACTAGTAAACCAAATATGCCAATCATGGATAAACCAATTACATTTACACTTAGTAAAGAAGCACTTGCCCTTTAGCACTAGTTAGCAGTGGTAAAATGCCCAGAGTAACAAAACAGTAAAATCAGAGTCCAGCACACATCAACAACCTGGGGAACAGAGGCAAAAAGTTAAGGGAGACCACACCAAGGATGAAAAGTCTAACACTTACCCATACAAAGACTCAATATCTGACAAGTGCCAGGTTGACCCGATATGAGACATGTATTCTGGGGTCCCCAAATGTGTCACTGAAAAGATGTACAGTGCTTAACCCGGCAACTTTACTCCCGAATGAAAATGTTGAAATTGAGCATTTGGAAGACATTGATCATGATTGACTTGAAGTGACTGATTTATGCACAAAACTGAGACCTGACATTAGAAACACCCAATTGGAAGAAAATGACCAAATTATCTTTGTTGATGATTCAGGTCTAAGAGATACTGCAGGAGTCTTAAGAGCAGGTTATGCCGTGTGCACCATTTCTGGTATATTGGAAGCGTCTTGGCTTTGAAAAGTATACTCTGCACAAGTAGCGGAACTGGTAGCCCTTACTAGAGCATGCCAAGTTTCTACCCAGGTTAAAGTTACCATCTATACTGATAGCCAGTATAGATTTGGAATAGTTCATGACTTTGGCCAGTTGTGGTCACAGAGAGGTTTCATGACCTCTTCTGGTTTGCCGGTGAGAAATGGTGAGAGGATTCAAGAATTGGTCTGAGCTATCCAAGTGCCTGAAAAGATTGCCGTGGTGAAATGCAGTGCACATCTGAAATCGCAAGATTTTGTGTCCATGGTAAATGGATATGCGGATCAAGTCGCAAGGTTTTGCGCATTGAACTGTATATCGTTCAAAGTTAAGTGGGAACTGTTACCTGAAGAAGATGAAACATGTCAAAGTTTTACATTAAAGGTGGTAGTTACATTGGAAGAATTGAAAATGTTGCAAAATAATGTTGACAGGGAAGAAAAACGATCATGGAGCAAATTGAAATGTGTACAGAGACGAGATGATTTGTGGGTTTCAGAAGAGGGTCAATTTGTTTTGCCAAATAGCTTGCTGACCAAAATGGCTAGGTTTTATCATGGTCAAGCACATGCTGGGAGGGATGCCATGATTCATCTGTTGAAACATAGTTGGTTAAACCCAAGGTTTAGACAAGTTGATGAAGCAGTATGCCATTATTGCGTCATTTGCCAACAAATGACCGCAGGGAAAGGGACAGTGGTTAATTTGTGCCACATTGGAAGAACAGGTCAATTCAGCAGAATGTAGATGGATTTTATTGAGATGCTTGTGTGCGGAGGTTTGAGATATGTTTTGGTGATTGTCTACATCTTTAGTCATTGGATTGAAGCTTACCCTACACGAAGGAATGACAGCCTCAGAGTAGCGAAACTACTGCTTAGGGAACTGATACCACGTTTCCGTTTTCCGATCTCTTTAGAATCAGATAGAGGAAGTCACTTCAATAATAGGGTAATTAAATTTCTGCAGCCTTGAACATTGAGCAGAAATTGCATTATAGTTACCGCCCAGAAGCATCAGGACTAGTGGAACAGATGAATGGTACCTTGAAATCGAGAATGGCGAAAATGTGCGAGTCCACAAATATGAAATGGCCAGGCGCACTGCCATTAGTTTTGATGGCAATGAGAAACACACCTGACAGGAAGACAGGACTATCACTGCACAAAATCCTCATGGGCAGTGCAATGAGATTGCCAGCAGTTACTGTAAATGCCCTTGTGAACATAACAGATGATATGGTGTTGGACTTCTGCAAAGGTCTGGCTGATGTGGTTCGCTCTTTCTCTCAGCAGATGGAAGCCACCACCCTGCCACCCATCCACAGCCCACAACGTGAGAGCTGGTGATTGGGTTACTGTCCGGAAACACATGAGGAAATTGTGATTGGAACCTCGGTGGAAAGGCCCCTTCCAGGTAGTTTTGAGTACTACGACAGCTGTGAAGTGCGCTGGAGTTCCGAACTGGATCCATGCCAGCCACACGAGAAAAGTGGCATGTCCTCTGGACAATGAAGATGAGCTGTTGCGAGTACCAACAACAACAACAAAGCCAAACTCAGAGCCGGAAAGAGAAGAAAGAGGAACTGAGACCGGAACTGGGCACGTTGAGGACGGTTCAGTCACTCCTGTGAGAGACAAAGGAGAAGACCTCCAGGAGAGTGCATACAAACCAATCTCAACTGAGCTAACAGGAGAGTCTAGTCATAGGGGGTCTCTCCCAGAAGTAGATGATTTTGAGAGACAAACAGAGCAAATGCCAGACCCTGAAGGGGATGGAGTTTAGGTGGATCAAGTCAATGTGGTCAGACTCTTCCTGAACCAGTCACAGGTCTGTCAAGAGAAAATCCTGCAGAACAAGGAGAGGTTTCAAGTTCAACACTAAAAAGAGAATTCAACAAGGGTCTACTGAAAGGAGATAGGTGGCCGAAATCACAAGCAAAGAGAAAGGAAGCAGTTGTTGAGACAACAATCAAGGAAGAAGTGGATACAACAAGAAGAGAAGATCTTAGTGAAGGAGAATTGACTGCAGATCGAAAGTTGAAAAGAAAGAGAATAGCAAGCCGAAGGTACACAGGCCCTGAATGGGCATATGCAACAAGTGAATTGCAGAAATAATTTTTGTCTTTTTGTTTTGATCAAGATATTCCTGGTCAATATTTTGGCACTTGAAGGAAATCACTGACCTGAACTGTTGAGAAAACTTTGAGCAAATAATAAGAGAAAAAGAGACTGTTGAATGTAACTGGAAAAGACTTTGATAACCTGATTTGACTTTTTGAAAACCTGGTTTGACAAGCTGCTAAACCGATTTTTGACAAGCTTACCGATTTTTGAGAAAAAAATATTTTTGTTTTGTTTTGGATTTTTGATGCATAGTTTCGACATTTTCTCTTCTACTTTCTGATTCTTTACAGATCATGGATAACATTAGCCAGCAGGGTAGGAAGAACAGGTGCTGTAAATACATGAGCATTGGTTTGGCAATTGTGTGTATAATATTGTGTGTGATATTTATTGTGGGAGTGCTTGTTCTTGATAAGAGCAAAGCCAACCATACTTCAGCTGTAGAGATAACTACCGCATTAACTGCAAAAGAGAAGTTTGGGTTAGATGAGAAGTATTTGCATGTAAGCAATACACAAGGGGAACTTTCTTCTAATGTCTTTTATCGCTTATTGAGTGAATATGTTGAGACGATGGATGCGAAGAATTGTTTTGTGTGTATGCAGATTCCTTCTTCAGTCGAAGAAGGAGTTACCTATCATAGTTTGCCTCTTAGTTATGGCATATGTTGTAGTCTGTTATTATCGAGATTCTATGACCAAGAGTACATTCAGTATTTCTACTCCAACCAGGATGTGGTGTTTTTGTTTGTCCTCATTATTAGGTATCTGAGTGGAGTAGCTATGGACAATGACATAGTATTAGTTAGGTGTTTCTTTGAACTTACATTAACTTTTGACACAGCTTTTGCGCATAGAAACAACCTAACATGCTTGCTTACACCTTTAGAAAATAACTTTTAGAAATGATTATGCTTTTAGTGCAATAAAAACACAAGGGAAATTAGCTTTAGATGCCCAACATGTAGGAAAGCTTTGTGTATATAGACCTAAATCTCGCACTGACTTTATTTGTGGAAACGAGTGAATGTAAACGTGTTTTTGTTTCAGAGTAAACTGACATTTATGTTGAATGAACAGGTTCCAGCGATTCCTGGCAAATATTACATCTGTGGGCCTAATGCTTATTACCGTCTTCCAGAAGGATGGTATGGTGCATGTTACTTGGGGATAGTTTTCCAAAAAATATTCCAACTAGATGATTTAAAGAAATTTACAAAAGTGACTGAGGTATATCACACAAGACAAAGGAGAGAGTCTCCTTCTGGTATAGTGGGAAATATATTTGGAGCAATTATACCTTCAGTAGGAGTTGTTCTGAATTCAATAAAGATTCAAAAGTTGTCTACTATTGTGGATAACATGCTGACAAATTTTTCAGGAGCCATACTCCTGATAGATACTGAATTAGCTGTGGAAAGAGCTATGATTCTTCAGAACCGCATTGCGTTAGACATTCTTTTAGCAAAAGATGGTGGAGTTTGCAAAATGCTTAAATCTAGGCATTGCTGTTCATTAATTTCTGATGATAGTAAGGATATTAGAAGCTTACTTACTAATTTGACTAATAAAAATGCTGATTTCAAAGATTGAAAGAACCAGGTGTTTGGGAAAATATTGGCAAAGGATTTGCTTATGTGGAAAATTTGCTCAGCAATATTGGGAAAGGGATATTGTGGAAAATAATACAAAGGATATTGATTGTTGTGATTTGCTTAACTGGAATATGGGGAATATGTAAATTGTGTAAAAAGATCAAATTAAAGAAGACAAAAAATAATCAGAGGAGGGAAGAAAAGGGAAAAAATGTTTAGGGAAAATTTGAAGAGAGAATGAAAATATGAAGGGCTAGAGATGACAGAATTTTAGCTAAAGCAAAAATGTGTGTGGGAAAATGTTGCGTGATGACCCATTTAGTCATCAAAGGAGGGATTGTTAACGTGGATGTTTTAATTAAATTATTAATTATTATTCATGTATTCTGAGCATTGAACTTGCATAGAAAATATATTAACCTGGAAAAAAGTAATGCACAAATTTGAAGGTGTGCCCACCTGAGTGGCCACCAAAGTTCACGAAGTGTACTTATTAATAGCTTATTAATATAAAATCTTGAGCAAATATTTGATAAATGTAGTCCTATGTCATATTAACGGTTATGGGTTATGTACTAGCTTTATTAATCGTAGGCCTTAACCTAGCGATGTCTTGGCCTAGTTGCACGGGCTCATGTCAAGCTGCATTTCGTAACTGACTTATAAAATGGATGTTTAGAGAATTAAATTGTGATTTTCCACTGTGCTGACCTAAAGCTCGTAGCTGAATTTTTTGTTTTCATGAGAACTGTTTCCTAGGAAATGATGTACTAACTGGAGTTACATTGTAAGTTGCAATGTGTGCGAAGGCGACTTTCTCAGGACAAGACAAAGGATGCTCTGACTGCAGAACCAGATGCAACAATATTGTTAGCTGATAGCACAATGACGAGAACAGAAGAAAACATGAGCCAATCAGCGACATGTGAACCATGTACTAGCAGAGACCTTAGATATGGGGTTTTAATTTCATTGGACTAAGTGTAAACATGCGATTCCTGAACCAATAGGGACATGGGAAGTAGTTTTAGGAAATATAACTTAGCTGGATTGTCCTCAGAGGAGATCTCCATTACTTACTGACCAGACTGATGTCCTGATGACGAAGACTGTCTTAGCTTGCTGATCCGACTGAGGAGAGGTATACCGATTATGTTAATGATAACTATGTCTACTTGCTTTTGTTTCTAGGTACCAACCGCCAATTTTGAAAGAGCCATAGTTAGATGTTTTTCCAAATTTGTGTTGCCTAAATTATTTTGCATGAAGCCCAAATATGCTATTCTAATCTGATGTTAGTTAGGATTCTCACTAATGAAGTTCGCTACATTTAATGACAGTTGATGATTCCCCTTTGCTGATTTCTAAATGTATGGGATTTCGTTTGCGCAGTTATTTTGCTATTAATTTGTACTGTAAATTGTTGCTATTAATTTGTACTGTAACCTTAGAATGTGTAGTAGCTCAAGCTTTGATTAGATTGCGATACTTTCGCCGCTTTGGTCAGCCAGTGTTCTTTCTGCATATTTATTATTTGATTTTGAGATTAATTTACGTTACAATAGCATTGTTAATAAAGGGAAATAAACATTTTAACTTTTACACAAACGTATGGTTATTCATGGCCGAAAGGTCATGATGAGTGAAAATTACTGACTCCTATTGATTATTAATGCTAATGATTGATTATTTGTTATTGACTGGTATTGTTACGGGGTTTATATGGTGGGAACATCTTAAGCGTAGTCAAAAGGTTCATCGGCCTATTCACTTCCTCTTGTAAGTTTACTTATTAAGGTCTGACGCGCTAACAAGTCAAGGGAATTATGTGAAATTCTGAGGTTGAAGTGTAATTTGCAGGTTTCCAGTTTCACTTAAAAAAAGCTCAAACCGATCCAACCCTACTAAACAATCACCACGTCCGGAGCTTTTCACACTTGCAAACCCATTCCTGAGGTTAGCTGGTTACCTATTAGTTTCGGATTGCTGTTTTCACGTATAAAAAATTTACTGAGGGGAATATTTTGCATTTGTAAATGGAGTATTAAAGTTTGCTATGATAAATATAGGGAAATATGGCAGCCACAGAATGTGCTCCACTGTGCTGCAAAATGTACCTAATCTCGCTGCATAATTTATTCATCCTTGACATGTGACTTGATCCTGCTGCCACATACTTCCAGTGATCCTGCTTAAGAGCTCTAAAAAATACCTCAGCATCAAAACTTAAAATTACATCCCTGCCTTGACTCTTAACCCCATTAAACAACACTGCTGAACTTTTAAGCATGGTTGGTGGAGGGTGGAAACGCGTTAAATCCCATTACTCTTATTTTGTTTTCACTATATAGGCTTCAGCATTCACCTTCACATTCTGTTTATGAAAATGCGCACTTTTTCTGGAAAAACTGTCTATCTAGTATAGAAACTTCTTGCTGCTGCGGTATAAGGCTAGGTCTACAGCTGCAGCATGTTTGATTCATTATAGATTTGCCACACAAGCCATAATCTGCTGCATAATTTGCAGATTTCACCGCAAATTATGTTTTTAGGTCAAACAGATCAAAGGTTAGCAAAAAGGAACTAAACATAGTTCTGTGCAAAGGGAGATCGTTTGCACATGTTAATTAATGATCCTTGAATTGGTGATTGTTGTATTAAGGTGTTGAACTGGTGTTAATGAGGGACAACTTTACCCAGACAGTATCGACAGGTGTTGAAATGACAAAATAATGAAAGAACACCGTCACAAATTGTGCCAAATAATGCATAATGTGTCTTTTCTTGCAGTATCATTTTGTCAACCCTGCCACATAATTTAGCCCTCTGTTGCCTCATAATTGCCGTGGCACAGTCTGTAATATGGGTAGAAATTACCTAAAACGTTTTCATGTGCTGCACTGAAAAAGACTCAAAACCGCTGTTCTCACATGAGCTTTTCCTGGCATGGAGGGATTAATAATTTGGGGCCAGATTTATCAAGCAATTTTGCATTCACAAACGGTGCGGATCGCAAAATTCGGCCGTTTGTGAATGCAAAAATGCCTTTCAAGATGTTTGAAAGGCATTCGCTGTGCAATTTTAAGAAATCGCTAAAATAGCGATTCCTCAAAATTGGACCCCATTTAGAGAATCGCAAATTGCGATTCTCTAAATAGGAAGTTGCAAATAGGGAATTCCTAGTTGCGATTTCCAAAGCACATGTATCAAGCATTTCCTAAATGCGAATTGGGCATTTAGGAAATGCGATTACCACCAAATCCAATTTGGTGGTAAGCATGTGCAATTTATAAAAATGCACATTTTTTAAAATGACAGGTAGCACACAAATGCCCCTCGGGCATGTGTGTGCTTCACATGTCCGCAAATATTTTTTTGGAGTGCATCAGAGAGGGCTTTAGGCCCCCAGCACCCTGGGGTTTGCATTACCTAATTTGCGAATTGCTAACTGGAATCTGCAAATTGGGAAATGCAAAACCATTTGCGATTGCGAATTTTAAGAAATCGCTATTACCGAATTGCAAATTTCATACATGCTATTTTGGATATCTTAATTAGCGATTTCTTAAAATTCGCAAATTAAGAAATGCAAAACGGATCTTTGATACATCTGGCCCTAGGTTCGGTAACTGAATAATGGTATCTAATTTTATTTATTTTAACTAAAGTTTTATTTTTATTCTTTGATTTGCTATGTCTGGCTTTATATATAAAATAATAATGTTATATCAGGCTGGCTTGCAGGTATTAGACAACCACTGACTACATCAAGTGAAGTAAAAAACTACGAAGTGACGATGGACTCGATGCTCTCACTTGGATCTCAAATCAATAAAGTGACAAGTGAGACATTCAACACAATGAGAATACTTAGATGGATCCTCCCTTACATAGGTCCCTGCACAGTACTCCGGTACCTCTGGCCCTAGTGATATTCCACCTGGTCTGTGTGCAAATGGACTCATCTTAGGACTCTTGAACAAACTGTCTACCTACAAAAAATCAGGAGCACAGCAATGAGACAAACAGAGAGGGCCACGTTGTTCCTGTTCTCAAAGCAATACACTAGTTACCAATGGTAAGAAGAATATCGTTCAAAGCCCTCTGTATTGCACACACGTTGATTTATGAGACAACACAAACTATCGTCCAATCAAGGAGAAACCGTGGATGGAGTGTATCTCCACGCCTGATAATCCCACCTCCTGCGATCGCAAAATGTGTCACCCTGGGAGCTCTTTGTCAGTATAGACAAGCAAGCGTGAAATTCACCCCCAAAGAGGATAATGATCGTCATCAGTCAATAAGAATTCAGAAGAGCTATAAAGACCTGGCCTCTCCCAAATGCTGGACCCAACTGACCTGTCCCGCACCCAATGAGTGGTTTGTATATGCTGCCTATGCTCTTGTTATCAGACACCTTTGTTTACAGCCACAAACATAAGACATACATTCATAATGCTGCAGCACAACTTACACACCGCTAGGACTAAACACTCTCCCATCCATGCACTACAGATGCAATAATTCACCTGACGGCTAGAAAGCACTTTAGATCCTGGATAAGAGGTAGGAGAGTGTTACAGAAGCGCTATAATGCAGCACAGAAGAATACTTTGTATAGCAACTGGTCTTCCTTTAGGCTGAGGGCCTGCGCTATAAAAAAAGGTAAAAAGAATTCAAATACTCATAGATTCTTCCAACCAAGGCACCTACACAGCACTGTGTATATACTCTGTATGAATAACTCCATAACTCAGAGACTGCTGACAACCAAGAAGAGCAACGTGGTACTTTGCAGATCAGGCTCTGTTCATAATATACACAAGAGAGACAAACAAAACCAATTCGTCTCTAATTAGGATTGACGTCTCAAGACACAATCCAAAAAAAGAATAATTACAGAAGCACCGCAGAAAGCTAATTAAGGCTGCACTGAATTGGGAGTGCTACAAATGGAAATCGAGAATGACAAAGACGTGGGAAGTTTTGATTTTCCTAATCTCCACAGAAACTGTCCATCCTCCTCAGATAAATACACGCGGAGTGTCACAGTCTGAATATCGGCATCTCAGGCAGGAAAGAGGCACTTCGGGGTGTGGGTCACACTGCCGACACCACACAGGAGCATCTTGGCTATATGTTAAGAGATGCAGTTGGAGTAGACCGATCACTATTCCCCAAGCTCTGTGCTTTATCAGGGCCGATAGCTCGTGCTGCAATATTTATTTACATATGTTAGCTGCTTAAATGTAGCGGCGAGGCATTACTATTCTGTGCATCTTTCCAGTCCAGAGCATGTGAACGTCTCATTCTCTAGCAGGTGCATGGGTCTCGAGCAGTGCTTAATTTGTGCTTGTTGTTTCCGGTGCGGAGGACCAGCACTTATTTCTGAGGGCCGGTGCTTAGTTTTCTGTCTCAAGCATTTACTGCGAGCAAAAGACACGTGGGAAAGACGGAGGAAGAGAAAAACGAAAAAGCGTCAGGAAGGGGAAAAGCAGGAAGCTGCAACAGTGAGCTGAAGGGGCAGGTGGTGGCTGTAAATGGACTGATAGAGGTCCGAGGTGGCTTCAGGATTACGCTGCCTCAGTATCCTGTGCTCGCACTTTTAATTGCAGTAGCCGCATGTTTAAGAGGAGAGCTTTGAGCACTGCCACCTTTTTATTTACAAATTAAGCACTGGTCTCGAGACACCTCTGGTGCTTACACTAGAGTTTTCCCCTTTGTGGTCTCCCCAGGGGATGACACAGAAGCAGTTTTGTGTCAGCCCCTGGCCCCTCCTATGCACGACTGAGGACGTCCATGTGCCGGGAGCACACTGACGTCACTGATACACCGGGTGACAGCAGCTGGTGCACAGGTGATTCTCACTGTCAGCATGGGGGGACTCTCTCCCTCTGGGCACTGTGCAGGATGGGAGAGGCTCTGCTGGAAAGGAGAGAGCTCCGCTTTCCAACTGTACCTCTCCCTGACTGGTTACTCTTCAGGGATCAATTCTGTGCCATCAGCCCCCAGTAGGAATCCGCTACTAGGCAACAGGGATATTTTTTGGGTGGTGGAGAATTATCATTTGCATTTCCCTTGTGGAAAGGGAAAACATCATTCACTGTTGTGTGATCTCAAATTGCCAGCACCCTCTACAACCCAAGCTGAGGTTGGTCTAAGACATGCATACAATATTCAAGAGTAGACAACAAGAGTAGTCTATGAGGTCGAACACTGGGGAAACTGTAGATTCTTGTTGTTCAAGTGTATGCGTGAAGGGTATCCCTCGTCACGGTTTTCATCTTAGAAAATAAAAAAAATAAAAAAAAAGCAAAACTCGGCTTCCCATCTGTCATGAGCAGAAATAGTTTTTTTTGACTCTGCAGCATATGATGCATGGCAATAACTCTGCAAAACTGCCACAGACCAATCCAGACTGTGACAAATTGTTAAAAATTCAGCCAGTCATGGAACATTTCTCTGCTAGTTTTTCTGAGATTTAAATTCCAGGAAAGAATAAAGCAGTCAATGTGTCTTTGATTCTTTACAAAGAGTGAATGGTGTTCAGGCAGTATATACAAGGCAAAAGAGCTCAGTACAGCATCAAGCTTTATATGTTGTGTAAGAGTTCAACTAGTTTTTCATCCACACCAAGACTGTATACTGGGAAGTACTCCTGTATGAATCCGGCTAGTTGCTCTTCTACATTAGGAACTAGCAAAAAGATTGTTAGTGATCTTGCTCAATCACTTTCATAAAGGTTGTGACCTTTGTATGGACAATTTCTATGCAGACATTCAGCTGTCAGCGAGCTGTACGAAGTTGGCACTGTGGATTGTGGGACAATTCTAAGTCAATGTAAGGGATTCCCTCAGGAGCTTTCTTGCAAAAAGCTCCAAAATGCCATTACAGTGCATAGCATTGCAATCATCTACTAGCGCTGAAAGTATGAGACGGATGGCATCTACATGTGCTCACTACATGCACGATGAGAGCACCTCTCCGGTCAGGGGTTGGGGTCAGCTGCCAGAAGCGTATAAGCCCAACTATATATCTGATCTAAGTACATAGGTGGGGTGGATAAAACTAACCTGCTACTTCAGCCATATGATGTGACTCAGAAAAGTTGCACATGGTACTAGAAGTTAGCTGGTTACCTGATCCATTTGGCAATGTACAATGCATTTGTTTTCAATCATCAGACTCCCACAGGAAGACTGATCTCCTTCCTTGACTTTGAATTGGCAGTGCTCATTAATATCACTGCAGTACAAGCAGTTGTCTCTACTTGGTCTGCTGCGTTGGATGCTCCAAGCTGCAGGACTGACACTCTATGAAGATAAGAAGAGTTTGCAGTCAGCAAGAAAAGAAGGAGGAGACTCGTTGCTACTGTCCCCAGTGTCCATCTAACTCAGGCCTGTACCTTCCAGCGTGCTTCTCTTTAAACTACTTAAAAGTGAAGGTCCGGGAAACTGAATGAAGTGGAGCTTTCAGTTTAAGAGTTTGCATGTGCCTTTCAATGACCATGGATGGATACATTCATTGTATGGCTCATTGCCTGACATGCCTATGTAGCCTTTCAAATTGTTCCATCTAAGTTTCCGGGTCAGCTTGCAATACGGCCCAGTTAGACTTTCTGTGGCCCTTTGGCAAGCACAGGTTTGAACAAACTTCCCAGCCTGAGCGGGAAACATAGGCCGGCTGTGAAACATGCACTTCCCATCACTTACCTGGGAAAAATGCATACTGAGTAATAGTCAGTCCTGCCAGATACTGCAGGAAAATATTTATTTAAAGTGGTTTAGTGGAGCAACTTTTCTAAAAGATGAACATGTACAAGAAATCCACACTATAATGTAAAAGGCTTTATTGATCAATAAACCCAACAATCTATTGCAGAGTATAAGATTTAGCGTAGTCACTGTGACGAACATTATGGTGAATAGCATAAATGCAATAGATAAAAAAATGATAAAAACTAGCAACATATTCGATGGCAATGTTTAAATTACATCAATAATGGAATATTTCGGTCCTCAGTCAGTGAGGACTTCATGGAGGGTATGAGGGGAGTGGTTAGGTCCAGAGCCAACCAACACCCTGGGAACCCTACCAACCTCAGACATTTCTGAAAAGTAGACAGTTGAGCATGTCTAAAGGGCTGGACCTTGCATAGATCCATGCACGTTTTCTTAAGACATCTGCAGTGCAATGTCAAAGTATGCATAAGAAAATTAAATTCCACACATCTATGTGACAGAGGCATTCAGCAACATACAGGGACTGCAATAGTCTTACTACCTTACTTTTCCATAATTTTCCAAAGGAAAACCTATGTGCATGGGCCTATTGTCAAGACAAGAACACACCAAACTAGTACCTTGAGGAGATAACGTCATAAAATCACAGTTTTCATCTGTTCTTTTCATGAGTGACACATAGGCTACTAATGAGGTATCATTTTTATTGGGAGAAGTGTAGGAAGAAGATAAAGCAGGACGTCCGTGGAGCCTCGCAGACTCAGGAATTGCCCCCGTCATAAACCTGAGATTATCTGTAACTTTAAGCAACATCTGATGCCTGCAAGGCATTCTAGGTAACTGTTAGACCTGACAGCCTTAGGGTGGTCACTTCTAACTTTTTGCCTGCCTCCCTCCACTTTTTAGATACTGTTTTTGCTGGTTTTAAGACTCTGCGCACTTTACCACTGCTAACCAGTGCTTAAGTGCATATTTATCCCTTTAAACATTGGATCTTACCCAACTGGGCTATTTAATTTACTCATAAGTGCCCAGGGCCTGAAGATTAAATGCTACTAGTGGGACTGCAGCACTGATTGTGCCACCCACTTAAGTAGCCCCTTAACCTTGTCTCAGGTCTGCCATTGCAAAGCCTGTGTGTGCAATTTCACTGCCAATTCGACTTGGCATTTAAAAGTACTTGGCAAGTCTAAAACTCCCCTTTTTCTACATAGAAGACACCCATAAGGTATGCCCTAGGTATCCCATAGAGCAGGGTGCTGTGTAGGCAAAAGGCAGGACATGTACCTGTGTAGTTTACATGTCCTGGTAGTGTAAAACTCCTAAAACCGTTTTAACACTGCTGTGAGGCCTGCTCCCTTCATAGCATAACATTGGGGCTGCCCTCATACATTGTTTGAGTGGTAGCTGCTGATCTGAAAGGAGTAGGAAGGTCATATTTAGTATGGCCAGAATGGTGATACAAAATCCTGCTGACTGTTAAAGTTGGATTTAATATTACTATTTTAGAAATGCCACTTTTAGAAAGTGAGCATTTCTCTGCACTTAAATCTTTCTGTGCCTTACAATCCACGTCTGGCTAGGTTTAGTTGACAGCTCCTTATGCATTCACTCAGACACACCTCAAGCACAGGATACTCAGCCTCACTTGCATACATCTGCATTTTGAATGTGTCTTCCTGGGCTGGGAGGGTGGAGGTCCTGCCCTCACACAAAGGACTACCACACCCCCTACAGGGATCCTGGCACAAAGGATTGAACAGAAAGGGGACCTGGTGCACTTCTAAGCCACTTTTTGAAGTCTCCCCCACTTCAAAGGCACATTTGGGTATATAAACAGGACCTCTGCCCCTACAAACCCAGACACTGGAGAAGAAACCTGAACCAGAACCTGCATCCTGCTAAGAAGAACTGCCTGGCTGCCCAAAGGACTCACCTGGCTGCTTTCTGTGAAGGACTGCTGCCTTGCTGTTGCCCTGCTGCCTTGCTGCTCTCTGGCTTTGGTGAAGAAGTGCTCTCCAAGGGCTTGGATAGAGCTTTCCTCGTGTTCCCTGAAGTCTCAGGACCAAAAAGACTTCATCTCTTCAAGAAGGACTCCTTTTGCGGTGAGGAATCAACGCAGCGCCTGCCGTGCAGTACAAAATTCGACCCAACGCCCACCGGATCTACGCAGCTCCTGTGACTTTGTCCTGCCAGCGCAGGAAATCCATGCACCCGTCCCCGGGACGTCTGAAAACCCCACAACCCGAAGAGGATTCACGACCGAGCACCGGAAATCGACGCACAGCCTTCCTTGTGTGAAAACGAAACAACACATCGCTGTGTGCATCTCGAGAAATCGATGCACACCCCTTTGTTTCCACGCTTCTCCACCTCTGCGGTTCTTTGCAGAGATTTTTCATGTGAACTAGGTACTTTGTGCTTGAAAGAGACTGTTTGCTTTTAAAAGGACTTAAGACACTTTATGTCACTTTTCAGTGATATCTCAACATTTACTTATTGCATTTTAATCATTTTGAAGTGCATCTTATCAGATAAATATTATATTTTTTTCTAAACACTGTGTGGTGTATTTTTGTGGTGCTATATTGTGTTATTTTATGGTTTATTGCACAAATACTTTACACATTGCCTTTTAAGTTAAGCCTGATTGCTCAGTGCCAGGCTACCAGAGGGTGGGCACAGGATAATTTGGATTGGATCTGGATCTGAGGCCACCAAAACCATCTGTGGCGTACCCCAAGGATCCTCCCTCAGCCCGACCCTCTTCAACGTTTACATGGCACCGCTCGCCAACATTGTCCGATCTCACAACCTCAACATCATCTCTTACGCCGACGACACCCAGCTCAACCTCTCCCTCACCAAGGACCCTGCTATCGCCAAAAACAACCTCCACAAAGGAATGAAGGCAGTCGCCAACTGGATGGAAAACAGTCACCTGAAACTGAACTCGGACAAGACGGAGGTCCTCATCCTCGGCTCCACCCCCTCCGCCTGGGACGACTCCTGGTGGCCGACCACTATGGGAGCCGCACTGACGCCCACCGACCACGCACGCAACCTGGGGTTCATCCTGGACTCATCGCTCTCCATGACCCAACAAGTTAACGCTGTCTTATCCTCCTGATTTTTTACCCTCCACATGCTACGCAAGCTCTACAGATGGATCCCCACCAAAACCAGAAGGACGGTCACCCAGGCCCTCGTCAGCAGCAGACTGGACTATGGCAACACTCTCTACGCGGCACCAGGGCCAATCTCCAGAAAAGACTGCAACGCGTGCAGACCGCCTCCGCACGCCTCATCCTCGACATCCCCTGCCGCAGCCACATCACAGCCCACCTGAGAGACCTGCACTGGCTCCCCGTCAACAAGAGGATCACCTTCAAGCTCCTCACCCACACTCACAAAGCACTCCACAACGCCAGACTAGCATACCTCAGTGAACGCCTCACCTTCTACACCCCGAACCGACAGCTCCGCTCTGCTAACCTTGCCCTTGCCACCGTTCCACGCATCCACAGGTCAACAGCCAGCGGCAGATCCTTCTCCCACTTTGCCGCCAAGACCTGGAACACCCTCCCCATCTACCTGCAGCTGACCAAGCACCTGCTGACCTTCCGGAGACACCTCAAGGCCTGGTTGTTCGAGCAGTAGCAGCTCTCCCCCCTCCCCTCCAGCACGTAAGTAGCGCGCTCTACAAATGTACTGATTGACTGATTGATTGATTGATTGTGTGTGACTTACCCTGACTAGAGTGAGGGTCCTTGCTTGGACAGGGGGTAACTTGACTGCCAACCAAAGACCCCATTTCTAGCAGTAACAAAAAGTGATGGGGTCCATGCAAATCACACTAACCTGGAGTCCCCTGTGTGTCTAGTTTTCAGAAGTGTCTGGGGTTCGAAGGTTTCCCAGGCTGCTGGCTGATCAAAGGCCTAAATACCACTGCTACCCCCATAGCCCAAAAGACTGACATTTTAAGGAAAAACCTTAATGTCTTCATGTTGTTTTGGGGGTCAATTACTGTCACTGGTAATTGGTCCAGCCACAAAAATGGGGTAACATTTAAACTGGGAGAAGTGTGGAAACAAAAATTAAGAGAACCTGTGTTATGAATTTCAGTATATTTTTAGCTTTCAAGTGTAAGTCAAGAGTGGAAGAAAGAATACATTAAAAAATAAATTCTTTATGAACTGATGCATGGTCGCTACTCAAAGAAAAATAATTATAAGTTGCAGCTCGGCTGATCGCTCAATGTTTTGCATGTTTTTGGACAACCAAATAAATACCTGTGCAAGGTGACTGTCTGACATAATGGTATGTTAAGTATGCAAATCAGCCACTACAGCAAAAAGTTACAGATGAAAACTTTGTTGCTCCTTTATATTTGTGTTACTTAATTTCATTGTTTTCTGTATTTCAATGATTAGTTTATTTAGGAAAACCGTGAGTGATGTACACAAATGGCCCCTTGCTGAATTCTAGATTCTGTCTACTTTTCAAAAATGTATTGCTTTCCGGGTTTACAAATGGGTTCCACAACAAACTCCAACTAGGTAGAAACCATAAAAGTAGGAAAAGGTGACCACCAAACTGCATAAAAAGGATGATTTTTCGCACCTGAAAGCTGGGAAAAGGGTGGATGGCACTGTTGAAAAAAAAAAAAAAAAAAACACCCTCTTTCCGGCACTTCAGTTTTTCTCATTCTTCCCCAAAATCCTGTTACTACATTCTGACTATTTTCTTGGTTCCCTATAGGCAAATCCACATATCCATGGCACTTTAGTACCTTTAGACCCTCAACATGAGGTTGAAAAAGGAAGCAAATATGGCCTGGATACCTTTGGTGGAAAAATGTTATGAAGGTTATGCACCAACAGACCCAAACATAACAAGCATTTGCAATGCAATGGGTCACGCGTTTGCTCGAGTTAGAGCTATTAGTGTTGTAAATTCTCAACTGGACTTTTCTTGCCACATAAACTGAAAATGAAAAGCAAAAGAGTTGACAAAAGCAAGACGATTCAAAGCGCCATGGTCGCCATGAGCATGAGCGCGAAGGAGAGAAAAAAAGAAGTTTGCTTGCAGTCAAACGTATCGGCAAAAGGGGTAGTCTGCAAGGCGGTAACAAAACTGCCCCAGGATGGCCAAACGTAAAGCATCTACCAATGATAACAAAGGAATTTTGAAAGGCAAACCCACAAACGAGTGAAAATGATGGGCGTGGGCACGGTTAAAAGCCCACAATACCTACAACAGATCAAAGCACTTGCGAACTCAACTTAAAAAGGGCTCAGCACAAGAGGGGAAAATCCTCAGTAATTAAGGAGTTAAAGCACAGCTGTTCTAGTTATCACTACGGGCTAATACTTGGTGGGGGCGTCAAATGCTGTCAATTTGCTGACCCGGGCCTGCAAAAAGATCTCACATACCGCTGCAACATAAAGACCCATATCTTCCGTGGACATCAAGAATGAGACAGTACCTCAAAGGCAAGGCTAGTAAAAGAGATGGAGTTTAATTTTAGAAACCAGCACCAGAGGAAAAACATTGTTTTTAAGAAATAACTTCCTATGCTAAACCCCAAAAAGATACCTCGGCAGATTTAAACAAGCATTTACAATGCAACGGGTCTCGCGTTTGCTCTTGTTAGAGCTGATCGCGTTGTAAACTCCTTACCCGACTTTTCACCTATCGGGCAAAAGTGCATTTATGTACATAACCTGAAAAAGTGAAATTAACTATGTAAAGCGCTCGACTTCTGCCAAGCGAGATCGCGCTCGTAAATTAGAGAAAAAGAAGTCCACGAGTCCGATGGAAAACAGCGAGCCTCGCATGTTTTCTGTACTGGGTCGCTGCGCTCGAGGAGGGCTAGCTACCGGAAAAGGCATGACGTATGCGTGCCTTCGACTAATCAAAGCAAGCAGATTTTATTAGGCAAGCCCACAAACC
Source organism: Pleurodeles waltl (assembly GCF_031143425.1). Classification (NCBI taxonomy): domain Eukaryota; kingdom Metazoa; phylum Chordata; class Amphibia; order Caudata; family Salamandridae; genus Pleurodeles; species Pleurodeles waltl. Next base: position 1,981,661,050 of record NC_090440.1, on the reverse strand, counting down.
AATAAAAAACACTGACGTGAAGTTGACAGGGCTCTGAGCCCTTTTCTAAATACTAAAGCGTCTCGCTGCGATACGCATGCGCAAGCGCAAGCAACGCAGGCTCGACCCTAAAAAGTAGCTGGTGTCCAAAAAATCTTCAGAAAACTAGAAAAAGGCCACTGAAAATCGTACAAAATCAGGCCATAAAGGTTCGACCTTTTTGGAGAAGAGCCCCAGAAAGATAGCAACGCCAAAAAGTAGTAATGTCGGAATCCATCCATGCCAGTCCTCACTTTCGAGCAGAGATTGTTATTCAATGTCTTTTTTTTAAGAAAGCATGAATACTTTTTATAGCATAGTAGTATTCAAAACAGGGCATCAATGAATATGATACATTATAACCTATCAAACATGTAGTGTCTCTTCAAGACAGCACAACGATACTCCTGTGAAAGAGGGATGCAGAGCACATAAGGCATTTTGGTTCAAGGTCATCACAATCCTCTTGAGATGCAGAGGGGATGACCTGTCAGACTAACACCACAACTAAGGCAGGACCGTGTTCATCTCTCAGATGGGAGCAGTAGCTTTCACATGAGGAGGTTTCATCTTTAAACCGCCCCCACTGCCCTAGGGAAACACATCTGGGAAGGCTTTTCACGTACTGCAATCAGTGTTTTGTTTTGTTTTCTTTGATGTTTATTAGGGTTTAATTAAACTCAACAATGTATTCACCTGTATTACATCGACGTCTAAATAATTGGAAAGCGTGCCGGCGTTACAAACAGCTGGCACTTCTCGAGTTCATATAAACAAATGTTACAATTCAGTATTAGAACTCTGTTCAACATCCAGATAATTGCTTGTAAACCATCTTTTCTATAAATCAGCTAACCATTTACAATAAAACATAAAGGGTAATATAACATCGCCATAAAATCTAAAAATATGTTTTTCTTTTGGCATTTTTAACTATCTCCTCATAACCAACACAGGTATCATTTTATCAGGTCTTACCGGCTTACAGGTTAATGCTTATAATTTTTTAAGGGCAAAGGACAGATAGTTTAATCTATTTCTTTATTCGAACGTAAAGCTGTCACTACTCATAAACGCATCCTTAAACATTGCATCAGTGCCAAGCATAGTCACAGAACACTGACAAAATAATCCTTATATAATCCATTTCTCACGGTTATCAATTGCTCAGAGTGCGCATAAGACCCTTTTAGTCGTATGGTCTGGCATCACAAAGTTGCTTTAACTTTGATGAAACAATGTTCTGGTGGAAACCTTCCTGGCCTCCTTACATCCCGCGAGGCATTCTGGGGAAAGGTGAAGCAGAAGGTACTACAAGTAGGCGTCAAGCTGTCACGTTGAGTACTGAAGGAATAGGTACCAGTACCTACATTTGTGCCACTGACTGCAGTTCGGCACCACTGGCACTTATTTCAGGGGACCAGGAGACTCCGTCACTTGCTTCACTGTCTTGGCGCCAACTACAGCAGGAAAGTGTCTACTGCGGTCATGGAAACTGAAGAAGGACCACCAATACCGCAAACACTAACCATTCGGAGTACTGGCACCCCTTCTTCTATTGCCAAAATGCACAAAAGAAATAAAGGAGGGAATTTTGCTCATATTCTCAAGACTGTGTTTAACTTTGCTGGAAGTTGAAGCCTTCCTCACTGGCATATGCTCCCTACCCGATCATCATCAGAGGATTTTTTTGGGGACCAGCACTTTATTTTTTTTAAACAAATTAAGGAGTCCTTGCTACCAACCCACACTGGTCATGCTAGCTCGCAGATGTCGCTTCCAGAGCAGATGAAAGTGTGGCAATGTTGGCACATGCAGTAATTCTGCATACCTGTGTCACTCAGATCCAGGGCATTGGTACCAGGGTGGATTGTGAGGTAGGGAGCTTGAGAAGTGCTCTGTAAAACAAGGGCATTGGAGGAACAGTATGGAGCTATTGCCTGCAAGAGTCCATCAAGGCAGCATTTCCCAATAACCCAGGTTTCTCCAACTTAATGGCAACATTTCAGCATTTCCTCAGACCTGCAAACTCACACGATGCCATCCTGTATCGCCCAGTGAGGGGTCGATATCACAGACAGGCAGGGAAAACGAGCTGGAAACCACTGCAAGTAGTGGATTTCCAGCTCATCTTTTGATAACTTTAAAAGCTGATGTCCACTAAAAGATGTTGAAATACCATAGGACATCAGCACCACCCTCAGCAAGCCTTTTTGTCTCTGTTTTGAAGGAGGGTGTTTGGTGGGGGGCAGAGGGATAGAAGTGCTTCTTAGTTTTCGGCACAAGGCCCAACTCCCCCTATGGCCACGTCCCCTCCTCACACGGTGAAATTGTTTTCTAAGTTGGCAGGTCTGTTAATGTTTTCTGACTAGTAGAACACATCTACAGCTGGAGGTCAAAAAGGAATGCAGTGTCTCTCTGCTAAAAAGAGAACGATCCCTAGCGGAAAGGTTACAAGATCAATACTTGTCAAGTAGTAAAAGCATTCAGTTATTTTATAGTTAAAATCTCTTTATTAAATTATAAGCTATCACATACCCTCACCTACAACCAATGGTCAGAGAGGGGTAGAAAACCAGAACAGTAACTGGGCAGAAGGTAGAAGTGGGAGGAGAGGAGGAGGTCCACTAGAGGAGGGAGGAGAGGCGGGGAGGAGAGTGGGAGAGGAGAAGGAGTGGGCAATGGAAGAAGGAGCAGACCAGGAAGTACATGCCCGCCTCAGGAAGCTGCAGTAGACTTAATTTAATTTGAAATATCAGTCAGAATTAAATTTATTGTGGAATTAATTAAAATCATTATAACAACATGGAGCCACCCACTAAAATGCAGATACATTCAAATTCCAAATTACAATTTATATAATTTTTAAGACTAACTTGAACAAAAACTGATTAAGCTAAACCAGTGGTTCCCAACCTGTGGGCCGGGGACCCCTGGAGGTCTGCAAAGCCTCCTCAGGGGGTCCGCGGCAGCTTAAATTTTTTAATAATATTAGGTCCCAGGTATCAGTAATGACTCCTTGGGGGTCCCCGTGTTCCAATAATGATTCAGTGGGGGTCCCCGGGCTCCAGTACTGATAAAATGGGGGTCCACAGAAGTCAAAAGGTTGGGAACCACTGAGCTAAACCAATATTTTAATTGATCGTATTCGTGCTTAGTGTTTACATGATCACATAGTGCATCAAGACTTATGAAAGAAAAAAGGAGTGTGTGTAACACAAAATAGGGTAAAATCAATGGACAAAACAGATACATTCTTTTTGCTAGTACAGATCTTAAGTATTGCGTCTTCAGTTGATACTTTACTGGAAAATTATTTCTGGTTCAAAGGCCTCTGGTTGACAACGTGCAGGTTCGAGCTTCTCAGCTTTACTGTATTGCCTCTGTAATCGTGACATCCTGGTATGAGAGGGAAGGAGGAATGTGTTGCAACCGAGAAAGCCTTGCAGAACAGTCATGAAGTTGTGTGAACTGCTAGGAATGGGTGTCATGAAAATACTGCATATTGTAAACTGGTATTAGGAATCAAGAAATTGCAATGTGGCCCAATAAGGATGTCACCATTCTGACATCCAATCAAGAGCAGATTTCTTGTCATTTAGATCCTAAAATCACTCACAAAATGGCTGATTCTTGATCAAACATGGAAAACAAGATACTGGGGTTCCGCCGCCATCAGACAGAAAAACCTCCCCTCAAGAGAATCTCATGCTATATGTGCATGTGTTCAAACTTTGTGCAGGGTGTTTGCTCTGAAGATCGAATCGCATAAGTGACGAAAGGCTAAGGTATTCTGTCTTCTAGGATGGAGACGCTACTGCTGGACTCTTCCAGGCTCTCGTAAAACAACCTTGGTGGTAATCTTAGATGGAATAGCACAACAGTGTTTGGTGAGCTCCGAGGACAAATACATTTAAATATGGTACTGTTTTTTACAATAAGAAAATTTGGAGATTTTCTTAACGGAATCAGATATTGTGACGCCTTGATTGTATTAACATTTGCCCACAAGCTGTGATGGAACCATATCTTTGGCTTTGATATCATGCCATAAGAGAAGAGACATAGACACATAGGGTAGAGACATAGGGTCCAAAAGAAAGAGCAGCCCTTTCACGTCTGAATCGAATTTGGACTTTTGCTACTGCTGATGTATTGTGGTGTGCTAATGCCACGGTTCAATGCCACTGGAGTGCTTAAGCCAGTTGCATAACAAATTGCCTCTATGCATGATAACCACTGAAACAGCATCTGAAGACAGTTCCAGCTTCTGGTCAACAGATTCAGATGTTTTTAGACCTCACCGTCAACCTGAAAACTGAAACACAGAGGTGTCAAAAAGAAATAGACACTACTTTCTGTTGCACCTTTTGCCTTAAATTAAACATCTCAATAGCTAAAGCCTTTATTTCAAAGGTACATGCTATGACTAAATATGTTTAAGAACAGCACATCAAGAAATTGGTGTTTAAATCATGGCCACTGTGTGTTTTTTAGACGCCAGTGGAAAGGTCTTTGGAAAAGCTGAGGTGGGGAACAGCAACATGGTTGGTTGCAAAATGCCTTCTACCCAGGGATTCTAACTTTGTTGAGGTATAGAGACTATCTTATCTCAAATGGAAATGAGGAAAGAAGAGGAGGAGCTTGAAGAGGAACTCTGCACCTTGTCATTTTCTGAAGAAAATCATCTTGCAGCAACACATCATAGGGAGATTGGTTGGTAATCTTATCCTAGTCATCAACTCCCTTCACTTCTTCCCCTTCCTCTCTTGAGACATTGTACTTATACCACACTAATCTTTTGGAAGAGAAAGTAGCAAAGAAAGTGTCCCATCATCCAATAGCGCACTGGGCAAACAAACGCCTGGAGGCTTCTGGGTCCTCAATGCAGAGTGACTTAATAGGACCTGCTGTAGCCCTGTGATAAGAAACATTCTGAAGTCAAGATTGATGTCAGGTGCCTGATCTAGATGAAATGGCTTGAATATAGACATAAGGCAAAACGCTACAGTAGAAGAACCCTCTCACAAGTACTGCAGGTTCCACAGACACTATAGGCACTTAAAAGACAAGCACAGTCACAATACAAGACCCGCTGTCAGATGGGGAACCTTAACATTCCAGGAGCTAGGCAATACTTAACGCAAGAAGGCATCGGAGGTAGGGGCAGAGAACACATGCTTGAGAGCAGAGAACACATGTTTGTGATGATGACACAACACATCTAAGGCCATTAGTGTAATTTCAAGCAATGTTCTTGGTGCGACTTTCACAAAGCCTTTGTTGCTCTGTGTACGATGGCCAAGCCGGAATAAGAACATGCAGATAATACATGCCCAAAAGTTGCACAGTTTGGAAAATGGGCCACTAAAACTTAAGGCAAGTGAACATCACACAGACCATATTTAGATTTAGAGACCTGCACCCTGAGAAAAGCATTGTCCCTAAAATGTAAAATGTGTACGACAGCAAACTCAGGGAGAAGAAAAAGAACAGATGTCAAGGAAGCCCCAAACTGACAAAAAAGGCAAAACAATTATCAAGACAGTCACTGTGTACAAAGCATGAAATTGAAGGAAAACGGTGCCCAGCATTATCGATGCTTGCATGAGTTCCTTTGAGCTCCCTTAAAGAAACACTGAATATTTGGCCCAGTGTCATGGTTTGTGCCATAAATAGCTATAAACGGAAGATTTGTACTGTGGCTATTATTATTCGCAATGTCCTTTTCCAAAGCATATGTGGGATCTGGGTAGCCTTTATGGCTCAATGTCACGAACCTGGACTGATATGAACCCCAAACATCCATCCAATGGCAAGTCACTAGTATTTACCCTGGACCATGAACTCACAGCCAAGGAACATATTGTGAAGAAACCCAAGACAGCCAGGTACCCCTTTTCACTACTGAAGAAAGATAAGCTATTCCTACCATAACACGACTTTGAAATTGTTGTTTAAGCCCTCATGCTCCATGCTAATGGTGGTACAACTTTGCTCAATTACTCCACAGTGGCCCCCCATAAGAGCTTTGTAAACACCACAGTACACCTCATTGACTACTTCCATCTCACCCTAATGGAACTACACTAGCTGTACTTGCCAACCCGAACCATCTTCAAGTCTAGCTGCACCATCTTAAAAGGCATCACAAATGACACCCTGCATATCTGGTTGACAAGCGCACCACCTCCAGTGGCTCTCAGCACAACGGCAGCAAGGACTCAACAAAACAGAGAATAAGAGTGAACAAGAAAAAAAGCAAACAGGCCTTTTTAATTCATACAACCAAAAACATCTGTTTATCAATCAAGACTACTCCAATCTTGCTCCACTTTAGGAAAGAGCTGAAGACATACCTCTTTAAAGAATGGTACATCAAAACAAAAAAAACTGTACATCTCATCTCATAAAACCCTGCTTCCTCTAAAATCACTTGTGGACTGGATCACTGCCTTTGACCCTGAAAAGCACTCTGCTGTCTTTTAGCGTGGTTTGTGCTACACAAATAACACATAGGTACGTTGATGGGTATTTAACTCACTGGAATCAAAGTGGTAGTATGAAATTGTATTTGGTTGTGGTTTGTCAAATGATGAAACGGCCTCCGAGATTAGAATCAACGTGTGCCTTAGTTAACAATTTTAATGGATGGTGGCCAGCCAGACACCATGATGTATCTGTGTGGAGTATTAAGAGCATATGTGTGTGCTAACGTACAATGCCATTTGTTTCACTTTTCTGGTGTTTGTGGTCGTAAATAGCTTAAATGTGGGTGGAAGTTATTTATTTGGACTTTTATGTAACATGACACTACATAGCATTAAATAAGAACAGTTACAATACATGATTATTTAAATTCGCTTTATTACACTATTAAAATTGAGTATTACAGTGACAGACCAGCTAGAAGGGCCAAAGTCTGAGGGTGTTATTGCAGGCTAAAGCTGTAGGGTGTCCAGTGCACACACTGCCCCTTCAAAATGTGGGAGTGGCTACCGCTGTGGAGCTACCATGAATCCAGACTAGATGCACCTACTGTCCATGTTTGCTGGGCGCACACTAACCAAGCCTAGGTCCAGTGGCTTTGCATTCCATAGCTGAACAGTTTTTCCCCACATATATCTTTATTAATCTTCATTTTAAAGGTAGATGTAATAACTTTTCGGACACATTTAATAGGATCCTGTAGACATTTATATCCAACATGGTTGCCACATTTCAATTCTAGGATTACTGAGAAGTTGAATGAGTTGTGGTCTGGTTAATGCAAATTCGACAGACTTAACACAGCATCCTCCCTATGAGCATTTCGGAATTAAGGGATAACAAACAACATTTCAGCATCTGACACTCAGCAACCTCCATGAAAGGGGCACGTAGCACATCTCCAACTGCAGCCTTCGATTTGTTGGTGAGCTGCCTGACCAAAGCTGTGGCCTGCTGTGACAGGCCTCTCCTTCCCTGATGGTGCTGCAGTCCTGTGGCAGCGTGGTGGGGCACATTCAAAAGGCAGCCAGTCAATAATGAAAGGAACTCAATGTGGTGATCTGACAGCGAAAGAGGATCTGTAGCCCCTGAGACAATCCAGGCTTGGCAGATGCAATGGGGGCTTGATACGCTAACCCCTGGTATTGGGTGGTCAGCCTTGGAAGCGTCCACAAGACAGGAAGCAACAGATGAATGCCACTGGGGTCTATTGGACAGTTGTAATTATTATATAATATCGAATTTCCAAACTCTGTAGCTCTCCGGCAGTAGCCAATGCCCTTGAAGACCGATATGGTGTCCCAGGTGTTCCTGCAGCATCTTCAGTGACGTGATTTTTCTGGCATGTTTAGTGATTTCGGGACGGTTTGAAATTTTAGTTGCCATATCATTTGCTTGCCATGCGACAGATAGCACAGAAGTATTTGTTAATCCTATCCGAATTCAACTTCTGGAGACCGGAACAGGTATTTATTTTGTTTTCATTTGACAGCATGACTGCCCACGTAATTTGGGGAGTTTTGCATGCAGCATGATTATCACATTGAGCAACAGGTCTCAATTGACGGCAGCTTAGCACAATTCTGAATCTGTGAGCACATGTTGAGTACATCAGTGAGCACATATATTTTTCCTGACCTTTCCGGTGAGCATGACGATCTAAGGGGTTCAAGAGGGTTTGGACAGAGTATGGTACCATAGCACCACCATACTAGCCTTACCCAATCATGGTATGCTCGGGGTACAACTAATAAACATAATATATGTCAAGGACAGTCTGGTGAGTTCGACAAGCACTATTTTCTTTTATATATACTCTTTGTACACAATTTCAGCAGAGTTGAAGTGGTTTTATGACATGACTGTCATTTAAGGGAATTTGCTAACATGGAGGCCATGATGCACTGTGTACAAATATGCTCCACAGTGTTTTACATGTCGATATTATCTATTATATATAGATTTTCATTATATGTAATACTATGTTCGTAGACTCTATTATATTCTTGTTTGTCCTGAGGAGGCACTGAAACACGTCGACATATATTTTGGAGGCGTCCACCAACAAACTGAAACAAATAAATGAAATCAACTATAGGGGACATATCTCATAAATGTTTATGGGACATTTTCGCCACTTTATTGTGACTCTGTCCTAAAGAACTACCTCTAATAAGGACTGCAACTATATAACAAAGCAGTCTTCCAAATAATAGTTGGAAGACTTGGCAAAGCTTTTTCTGTGTGGATTTTGTCTTTGTTTAATTTTTGTAACGTTGTAGTGTGATAGCAGCGATTTGTCATGTGTTTGCACCATTTCTTCTATACGTATATACACTAACCAAGAATGTGGTCTATTCGTTTTTCAATTGAGTAAAAGAGATTGCTAAAATATTTTGAGTTGAGGTGGTGAGCAAATGATATGCTCATCTTTGCTTTAATTTATGTTGATTCTTTTCCTACTATATGCCACATTACATATATATAGTGTTTGTGACCCAGGTACAGTGGGTATAAGGCATACCCTATTTGTTTAAGACATACTTTTTTAACCTTCTGAGATGTGAGGGTATCATAATAAGTTTTTAATGTAGTCAACATTGACCATAAGTTAACTATTGAGAATCCAAAAGTGTAATAATCCATATTTGCTGTTATAAGAGTGGTGGTCATGTCCGACCCACATACAGTACGTTTTACAGATGTTCAAATTAATAGACTGTTAGAATATCCATCCTTGTTAAGTGGAGATCGAATTTCTCTAGCTCTGAATAATTTGGATAAGGTAGAGAAACTCAAACAATTCAAGAAAAAGAACATCAGAACACAATTACATGCACAAGTATTACTGGAACAGTTTCAAAATAATACCATCCCAGTAAGGTTAAAAGTCACCAATGTACCGGTAATTTGTATTCAGGACAAAACCTATCTGGTCCAGTTTAGTGGTGTAGGAACCAAGCGCTCTCTGGATTGGTTAGCTATCTCCATAGAGACAACATTAAGGACTAGTGAAGCAGAACTGAATGAAATTAAAGAGATCCCAGGATCAGTGAAACAAAACAACTATCAGCAAGCATAGAAAAAACTATAGTTGAGTTTAAAATATATACTGTCAATTCTAAGCCCACAAAAGTTTTGAGAGACAAAGAATTTCAGACTAGAGAATGGGTATTCTTACTTAGAGGATGACTTTTATAAAAAATAATAACACAAGCAATTTAAATTTGCAATATCGGGGAAGGTCACGTAGAAGATTCATAACCTCCGATACGTTTTCTGATTCTGATATATCAGGGTCTTCTTCCTCTAACCAAGACTATCGAGAAGTCCAACCTTTTTTTGGCAGAGGCGGGCGCAGAGGGTGAGGAGGGGACTGGAGAAGCCAACCCTCAGAACAGGGCACGTTCAGGACAAGAAGCATATACAGACGCCAATAATAGTAACTAAACCAAAGGAGGAATCAGATCCCTTCATGCAATTGATCAGGACATCAATTAAGAGATATAGAAAGACATTTATTAAGCATTTATTTTAGGCCATTTCTGCCCCCGGGGGGGGGGGGGGGGGCAGAAACCTCTAGGCACCAGGGCAATTTTTTTGTGTGTGTTTTTTGTTTTGTTTGTTTTTGTAGAGATGGGGAGCGACCCATTAGGCAAGGGTCGCTCCCCTGGGGGGCAAATTGTATTTAGACCATTTCTGCCCCCCTCGGGGGCAGATCGGCCGATTTTAGATCAATCTGCCCCAAAGTGGGGCAGAAACCACTAGGCACCGGGGATCTTTTTTTTCTTTTTGCGCCAATGTCACTCAAGGGGAGCGACCCCGTAGGCAAGGGTCGCTCCCTGGGAGGGTGGGGGGGCAGGGAGGCAAATTTATTTTAGGCCATTTCTGCCCCCCCTGGGGGCAGATTGGCCTATTGTTATTAGGCCGATCTGCCCCCGGGGGGGCAGAAACCTCTAGGCGCCAGGGCTAATTATTTTTTTGTGTTTTTTTTTTGTTTGTTTGTTTTTTTTAGAGATGGGGAGCGACCCATTAGGCAAGGGTCGCTCCCCTGGGGGGCAAATTGTATTTAGACCATTTCTGGCCCCCTCGGGGGCAGATCGGCCGATTTTAGGTCAATCTGCCCCCAAGGGAGGCAGAAGCCACTAGGCACCGGGGATCTTCTTTTTTGCGCCTATGTCACGCAAGGGGAGCGACCCCGTAGGCAAGGGTCGCTCCCCGGGTGTGTGTTTATGGCAGGGGGGCAAATTTATTTTAGGCCATTTCTGCCCCCCCTTGGGGCAGATCGGCCTATTGTTATTAGGCCGATCTGCCCCCGGGGGGGCAGAAACCTCTAGGCGCCAGGGTTAATTTTTTGTTTGTGTTTTTTTTGTTTGTTTGTTTTTTTAGAGATGGGGAGCGACCCATTAGGCAAGGGTCGCTACCCTGGGGGGCAAATTGTATTTAGACCATTTCTGCCCCCCTTGGGGGCAGATCGGCCGATTTTAGGTCAATCTGCCCTCAAGGGGGGCAGAAACCACTAGGCACCAGGGATCTTTTTTTTTGTGCCAATGTCACGCAAGGGGAGCGACCCCGTAGGCAAGGGTCGCTCCCCAGGGGCTTGGGGGAGGCGGGGGTGCAGGGGGCAAATTTATTTTAGGCCATTTCTGCCCCCCCTGGGGGCAGATTGGCCTAGGCGCCAGGGATTTTTTTTTAAGAGGTGGGGAGCGACCCCTTAGTCAAGGGTCGCTCCCCTGGGGGGCAAATTGTATTTAGACCATTTCTGCCCCCCTTGGGGGCAGATCGGACGATTTTTGTTAGGCCAATCTGCCCCAATGGGGGCAGAAACCACTTAGGCACCAGGGATTGGTGTGTGTGTATGCATGTGTTTTCTTTAGGGGGGCAGCCCCTTGGGGAAGGGTCGCTTCCCATGGGGGCACATTACTGTTGGCCATATCTGCCCCCCATTGGAGGCAGATGGGCCTCTTTTTGGAAGGCCCATCTGCCCCCAAGGGGGGGCAGAAAGCCCACCAGAGGCCAGGGATTTTTTTTTTTTTCAAAAATAAGAGTGTGGGGGTATGGCCATACCCCCACCCCAAATAACTGGGGCCAAAGTTGTTCTGCCCACTCCAGGGGGGGCAGAAAGTCTACTAGATGCCAGGGAATTAAAAACAAAACAAAAAATATTGGGGTGGTGGCTACCAACCAGTATGGGCCTGGTTACGCCCCCACCTCAACTGAAGGGGGGTAACAGTCTTTCAGCTCTCCCCGCACTCTAAAACATCTTATCCCACAGCAAGCAAGAAGACATTTGATTATTTGGGGTTTTAGTATTACATTTGGGCCATGAGAGCTTGGCTTTCTCTCAAAATCGTCCCACTTGGAATGGTGAGGGCTGAACTTTATGGACTTTGGGACGCTGCCATGTAGAAAAATCCACAAGACCTAGACACATCTGAAAACTAAACATCTGGGTGATTCCAGGGTGGTGTGTTTCACATGCACCCCGCACCATTTTTGTACCCACAATCCCCTGCAAACCTCCAACTTTGCTGGAAATCACACATTTTTCCCATGTTTTTGTGATGAACCTTCCGAAATCTGCAGGAATCCACAAAATTCCTACCACCCAGCATTGCCTCATCTATACCGATAAAAATTCTGCTGCACTAGTCAGCCTAAAAATGTTTTTTTGCAAACTGCCCTTTTGGACCCCCTTTGTTCCCGCTCAATATCAACATGTTTTTGGCTCTTCCCTTTCACAAGCACTTGGCCCACCTACACAAATGAGGTATCATTTTTACCGGGAGACTGAAGGGAACATTGGGTGGTACGAAATGTGTCCCAGTGCGGTGATCCCACACAGAAATTTGGGAACAATGTGATTTTTTTAGCTAAATTTGAGGTTTGCTGAGGATTCTGGGTAAGAAAATATTGGGGGATCCACGCAAGTCACACCTCACTGGACTCCCTGGTTTTCAAAAATGTCTTGGTTTGGTAGGTTTCCCTAGAAGGCTGCTGAGCCCAGGACCAAAAACGCAGGTGGCCCCCCTGCAAAAACAGGTAGTTTTGTATTTGATAATTTTGTTGTGTCCAGATACTGTTTTGGGGCATTTTCTTTCGCAGGCAGTAGGCCTACCCACACAAGTGAGGTACCATTTTTATCGGGAGACCTGGGGGAACGCTGGTGGGAGGAAATTTGTGGCTCCTCTCAGATTCTAGAACTTTCTGTCACCGAAATGAGAGGAAAAAGGTTTTTGGGCCAAAATCTGAGGTTTGCAAAGGATTCTGGGTAACAGAACCTGGTCAGAGCCCCACAAGTCATCCCATTTTGGATTCCCCTAGGTGTCTAGTTTTCAAAAATGCACTGGATTGCTAGGTTTCCCCAGGTGCCGGCTGAGCTAGAGGCCACAATCCACAGGTAGGCACCTTGTAAAAAACACCTCTGTTTTCTGTGAAAAAAATGTGATGTGTCCACGTTGTGTTTTGGGCCATTTCCTTTCGTGGGCGCTAGGCCTACCCACACAAGTGAGGTACCATTTATATCGGGAGACTTGGGGGAACGCTGGGTGGAAGGAAATGTGTGGCTCCTCTCAGATTCCAGAACTTTCTGTCACCGAAATGAGAGCAAAAAGTGTTTTTTTGGCCACATTTTGAGGTTTGCAAAGGATTCTGGGTAACAGAACCTGGTCAGAGCCCCACAAGTCACCCCATTTTGGATTCCCCTAGGTGTCTAGTTTTCATAAATGAGCTGGTTTGCTAGGTTTCCCCAGGTGCCGGCAGAGCTAGAGGCCACAATCCACAGGTAGGCACTTTGTAAAAAACACCTCAGTTTTCAGTGAAAAAATGTGATGTGTCCATGTTGTGTTTTGGGCCATTTCCTTTCGTGGGCGCTAGGCCTACCCACACCAGTGAGGTATCATTTTTATCGGGAGACTTGGGGGAACGCTGGGTGGAAGGAAATTTGTGGCTCCTCTCAGATTCCAGAACTTTCTGTCACCGGAATGAGAGGAAAAAGTGTTTTTTGGGGCAAATTTTGAAGTTTGCAAAGGATTCTGGGTAACAGAACCTGGTCAGAGCCCCACAAGTCACCCCATCCTGGATTCCCCTAGGTGTCTAGTTTTCAAAACTGTGCAGGTTTGCTAGGTTTCCCTAGGTGCCGGCTGAGTTAGAGGCCAAAATCCACAGCTAGACACTTTGCAAAAAACAGCTATGTTTTCTTTGTGAAAATGGGATGTGTCCATGTTGTGTTTTGGGGCATTTCCTGTTGTGGGTGCTAGGCCTATCCACGCAAGTGAGGTACCATTTTTATCGGGAGATGTGGGGGAAAACAGAATAGCAAAACAAGTGTTATTGCCCCTTGTCTTTCTCTACATTTTTTCTTCCAAATGTAAGACAGTGTGTAAAAAAGACGTCTATTTGAGAAATACCCTGTAATTCACATGCCTGTATGGGCACCCCGGAATTCAGAGATGTGCAAATAACCACTGCTTCTCAACACCTTATCTTGTGGCCATTTTGGAAATACAAAGGTTTTCTTGATACCTATTTTTCACTCTTTATATTTCAGCAAATGAATTGCTGTATACCCAGTATAGAATAAAAACCCATTGCAAGGTGCAGCTCATTTATTGGCTCTGGATACCTAGGGTTCTTGATGAACCTAGAAGCCCTATATATCCCCGCAACCAGAAGAGTCCAGCGGACATAACGGTATATTGCTTTAAAAAATCTGACATCGCAGGAAAAAGTGACAGAGTAAAACGTGGAGAAAAATGGCTGATTTTTTCACCTCAATTTCAATATTGTTTTATTTCAGCTGTTATTTTCTGTAGGAAACACTTGTAGGATCTACACAAATGACCCCTTGCTGAATTCAGATTTTTTTCTACTTTCCAGAAATGTTTAGCTTTCTGGGATCCAGCATTGGTTTCTCACCTATCTCGGTCACTAACTGGAAGGAGGCTGAAAGCACAAAAAATAGTAAAAATGGGGTATGTCCCAGTAAAATGTCAAAATTGTATTGAAAAATGGGGTTTTCTAATTCAAGTCTGCCTGTTCCTGAAAGCTGGTGATCTTGCCACCCCAAACCCTTTGTTGATGCCATTTTCAGGGAAAAAACCACGAGCCGCCTTCTGCAGCCCTTTTTTCCAATTCTTTTGAAAAAAAACAACATTTTCACTGTATTTTGGCTAATTTCTTGGTCTCCTTCAGGGGAACCCACAAAGTCTGTGTACCTCTAGAATCCCTAGGATGTTGGGAAAAAAGAACGCAAATTTGGCGTGGGTAGCTTATGTTAACAAAAAGTTATGAAGGCCTAAGCACGAACTGCCCCAAATAGCCAAAAAAAGGCTCGGCACAGGAGGCGAAAAGGCCTGGCAGCGAAGGGGTTAATAAACAGAATGACAGTACTGAGAATAATTTTAGGGGGTTCAAAAACAAATTAGTTTTTGTCCAGGAAAGAACAATATGCCTACTGAAGTTCTCATATTTGAAAACGTGGTTATATGGGAGATAAACTTACTTAACAACAAAAAGACATACTTTAAATGCAATTGCTCTAAAATGGAAATGGAGGACATTGATGACTTATCTCAGAACTCTAATATTGTGATTAAACTAGCTGACAAAGGGGTTGGAATAGTCATCATGGACAGTGATACATATGTTTCGAGAGATAATGCGACAATTGACGATCCAGGTCCACTATAGACCTTCCACGGAAAATCCTGCAAAGATATTGTGTAAAAAGATTCTTGCGCAGACTATCGAAGTTTTAGAGGAGAGATGGATATGTAAAAAACAATTAGAATTTCTTAAAAGAAAATAATGTAGAAGCCCAGTAATATACACCCTTCCAAAGATTCATAAAGATTCTGTTAATCCGCCACGTAGACCAATTATATCTGCTGGCAGATCCATACTCGAATCATTAGCTCGAAATACTGATAACTTTCTCAATCTTTTATGGTAGAGACAAAAGCATATATTAGAGATTCTATGGATGTAATTAACAAGCTGGAAACACTCCAGTTTGATGGTGAACAAGAATATCTGGTGACCTTAGACATGGAGTCGTTATATACGACTATTCCTCAAGATGAAGCCATACATGTGATAAATTCCACTCTAGAGACAGGATCGAAACCTCACAATATCTCCAATGAATTTTTTACAGCATTGGCCACACGCTGCTGTAGAAATAACTTTTTTGCATTTAAGGGAGATCTATATTTGCAAATAAAGGGGGTGACGATGGAATGTAGCTTCGCCTTAAAAGTGGCAAATCTAGTTATGAACTGCTTTGAGGACCAGCAGATATACATGATACTGGTCCCTACAGGAATAATATAAGAAAGCAGTTCAGATACATAGACAACATCCTGATGATATGGAAAGAAACTTGCACACATTAATAGCATTTTTAGAGTGGCTTAACCATAGGACAGCAGATCTTAAATTCACAATGTCTTATAGTGAGACGAAGCTTAACCTTGTGAATCTATGGATCAAAGTAAAGGATAGCAATTTATCTGTGAGATTATACACTAAACCCACAGACAGAAATACATTACTATACTTTTCAAGTGGACATCCTTGTAGCTTGAAATAAAATCTTCCGTGGAGAAGTGTGGCACAATGGTTAGAGCTGCAGACCCTGATGCAGAGATCTGGCCCGGGACCAGGGTTCAATTCCCACCTCAGCAGGTCTTGGGCTCAATTCCCTTGGACCAGATAATTCTTGCCTCAGTGCCTAATCTAATTAATGGGTCCCACTCTGTAACTCTGGGCAATAGCTTGCTTAATCTCCACAACGGCCCTGACAGCACTTGGATGCCTGGCTTCAACTTTGGGGTTGCCCAGGAGTGGGTGCCTCACAGGGAAAAGCCAGGAGGGGCTCCACAGCGGTATGCATACTGCGCCTTGAGACCCTAACGGGTGAGTAGTGTGCTATACAAGTGCAAAGTTTACAGTACCATATGGACAATTGTTTCGTATTCGTAGGAACTGCTCTGAGAAAAGTGATTATTTTGACAATGCCAATATCCTAATACAAAACCTATAGACAGAAGGTACATGTTAAGACTTTTTATCCTTGGCGTGGTCTCGCTTACATTTTTGCCTCTGTTTCCCAGGTTGTTGATGTGTGCTGGACTCTGATTTTGCTGTTTTTGTTACTCTGGGCACTTTACCACTGCTAACCAGTGCAAGTGCTCCTTTTACAAAATGTGAATGTAATTGGCTTATCCATGATTGGCCTATTTAATTTATTAGTAAGTTCCAAGTACAGTGCACTAGAAGTGCCCAGGGCCTGTAAATCAAATGCTACTAGTGGGCCTGCAGCACTGGTTGTGCCACCCACATAAGTAGCTCTGTAACCATGTCTCAGACCTGCCACTGCAGTGTATGTGTGTGCAGTTTTAACTGTAAATTCGTCTTGGCAAGTGGACCCACTTGCCAGGCCTAAACCTTCCCTTTTCTTACATGTAAGGCACCCCGAAGGTAGGCTTTAGGTAGCACTAAGGGCAGAGTGCAGTGTATGGTTAAGGTAGGACATATAGTAATGTGTTTTATATGTCCTAACAGTGAAATATTGTTACATTTGTTTTTCACTGTTGCAAGGCCTGTCCCTCTCATAGGTTAACATAAGGGCTATCTTTAAATCTGATTAAAGTGTAGATTCCCTTTGGGAATGGATAGACATCTGGAGTTTGGGGTCTCTGAGCTCACAATTTAAAAATACATCTTTTAGTAAAGTTGATTTTAAGATTGTGTGTTTGAAAATGCCACTTTTAGAAAGTGAGCATTTTCTTGCTTATACCATTTCTGTGACTCTGCCTGTTTGTGGATTCCCTGTCTGGGTCAGTTTGACAGTTGGGCTGGTTGCACTTCACACTAGACAGTGACACAAAGGGAGCTGGGGTGTAGTCTGCATTTCCTGATGAGCCATCTGTGCTTGGGGGGGGGGGGGGGGTGGAGTGGTCACTTACACCTGAAAGGGCTATGCCTGTCCTCACACAATGCAGTCTCCAACCCCCTGGTGAGTGTCTGGGGCCTGGCCTGGGCAAGGCAGGATTTCACATTCAAGAGAGACTTTGCTTTGAAGTAGGCCTATTGCAAAGGAGAAATTGGGTATAAGAAGGGCACCCAAACCACAGACTTTAGAACACTTCTGGAAACCAAGAGGAACATCTGCCTGGAGAAGAGCTGAAGAGCTGAGGAAGAAGAGCTGCCCTGCCTGTGACTGTGCTTTGTGGAGCTATCCTGCAGTTGCTGCTTCTGCCAGAGTAAAAGGGCAAAGACTGGACTCTGTGTGCCTTCCATCTTGTGAAGATCTCCAAGGACTTGATTTAGAGCTTGCCTCCTGTTGTTTGAAGTCTCAGGGACAACAAAGACTTCTCTCTGCCAGCACCTGGGGTCTCTGGAGAGACTCCTACTCTGCCCTGTGGTGACCATCCAGTTCCTGAGACCCTAAAAGGAGAAGCTGCCAGCCTAAGAGGAAGAAATCCACGCACAGAACGCCCTGCAGGGAAAAGATCGATGCAACTCCGATCTGCGGCTGAAAAATCGACACACCGCCGCCTTCGCGGCTGAGAATCGACACTCGCCTACAATGTGACCGAAGAATCGACCCATAGAGAAACGACGCGCAGCATCGCTGACGGAGGCTGGGAGATCGCAACCTGCTCTGCGTGGTTTTCAGATCACGCTGGGCGTGTAAAAACAACGCAAGGCCTGCCCGGACCCGAGAGTGGTGACCGGATCGACGCATTGCTCTCCTGCGGAGAGAAGAAACGGCGTGCCCCGACCCGACGAAGGGAGAAATGACGCAATGTCTTGCTTGTGAGTGAAATCGACGCATCGCAAGCACTTTTTGATGCATACTCGCCCGTGCAGGGTTATTTTTGACGCACCCAAGGTACATTTTCACGCTAACAGTGTTAGTGTGTTTTTAAAAATACATGAAGACCCTTGTTGCTTTTTAATTGATAACTAGACTTGTGTATTGTAGATTTATGTTGTTTTGGTCTTGCTTTGTTTAGATAAATATTTCCTATTTTTCTAAACCTGTGTTATATCATTTTGTAGTGTTTTCATTAAGTTACTGTGTGTGTTGGTACAAAAACTTGACAACTAGCACTCTGAAGTTAAGCCTACTGCTCGTGCCACGCAATTTCTGAGCTTGCAATCTAAAGCCACTGGTGTGCGGTAGATTTCAGACGTTAGATATAAAGCACACGTCAAGTACCTTAGTGAGCACATATATTTTTCCTGTCCTTTCCGGTGAGCATGACGATCTAAGGGGTTCAAGAGGGTTTGGACACAGTGTGGTCATTGCACCACCATACCAGCCTCACCCAATCATGGTATGGTAGGGGCACAACTAATAAACATAGTATATGTCAAAGAGGGTCTAATGAGTTCGACAAGCACTCCTTTCTTTTATATATACTCTTTGTACACAATTTCGGCAAAGTTGAAGTGGTTTTAACTGTCATAGCTGTTGTTTAAGGGAATTTGTCAACATGGAAGCCATGGTGCAGTGTATACAAATATGCCCCACGGTGTTTTAAATGTCTATATTATCTATTATATGTAGATTTTGTTTTTACGTAATATTATTTTTGTAGACTCTATTGTCTTCCTGTTTGTTCTGAGGAGGCCTGCAGTTATATGGCCTAAACGCGTCGACATATATTTTGGAGGAGTCCACCAACAAACTGAAACAAAGAAATGAAATCAACTACGTGGGATATATCTCATAAATGTTTACAAGACATTTTGGCCCCTTTATTGTGACAAAGGTTTTTCTTAGTGAAATTTGTGTTTGTTTACTTTTTGTAACGTTATAGTGTAATAGAAGCAATTTGTCATGTGCTTGCACCATTTTTTCTATACTTTTAAATCAACATCTTTAAAATAAACTAACCGAGAATGTGAATTAATCCTTAATCATTTTTACATTGAGTAAAAGAGACTGTTAAAATATTTTGGGTGATTGCAGTGAGCAAATGATATGCTCATCTTTGCTTTAATTTATGTTTATTCTTTTCCTACTGTCTACCACATTACATATATACAGTGTTTGTGACCCAGGTACAGTGCGGTTATATGGGCATACCCCTATTTGTTTAAGATACTGTGGTCTGCTGCCCAGGTATATAGAGCAGGACACCGAGGTGGTGCGAGCACCAACTAGAGCTCCACCATGATTGAATTTTCCCTTTCATGATGGGATGAAGATTCTTCAATGTTTCAAGGTGTCTTTTTCAATGTTGGACCTTATTCTGAGATTCCCAATAATTCCTATCTATGCAATAATATAAGTTAACTCTGTCCCTCCTGAGTTTCTGGTAGGTAACTGTGGCTGTGAAGGTAGAGTTAACAGGGACAATAATGGAGACCTTGTAATGAGGCTTATAGAGGTTCTGATGCAATCCACTATGCACATGTGGTAGTGGGCTGTGTGAGTAGTATCTCCTGGGTGGTTGGTATGTAAATTAGTGAGAGGAAAGTTATTGATTTGTTTTTTTAGACCAACTCTTCCTCAATTTTATATCTAGGGGCTGTGGTGAGCGCATGATGGTGTCAGGGCATATTTATGACTGGAGATTTTCGTCGAGAAACCGGCAGAACTAAATCAGCTATGTTATTATTTCATCTACCCAAAATAGCACAACAAAATTACTGCATGGCTCCAAGCCGTCTCCGTGTCAGAAAAGAAAGGTGTATGACGCGTACTCATTCGTGTTCTTCTCACCACGTGACTCGCATCACCTCATTAGCCGAACTCTGCTGTGAAACAACAGGAAACTGGAGAAGTACTTTCACCACCCACAGGTACGTTTTAATGCACATTAAGGTGACACTTAAGGGCTTAAAACGTGTGCAATTACAGCGCACCTTTCTAATATCCACAAAGATATACTGACAGGAGTAATCAAACGGGGACTGTGCCGCTTGAATGAAATGAAGCTTCAGGAGCTGAAGCGGGTAAAAATGCATAAAAGGCTTTATTTCAGTAATACAGACTTTATTTTCAATGTTGAGTCAGGAGCCTTTCGTAATATGTGAGAGTTGCACATGGGCCAGAGTGGCACAGTGGAAAGATGGATTTAAGGATCAGAAATGTCAGGGAGGCGATGGCTTTTATCAATCAAGACATTATCCTATTATACATGTGTGTGTCCCGGTGTCAGGGCTTTGTGCCACTCTAAAGGATTCTTCAAGTGTACCGGCTGGATGGTGCTGCGCTCTTAAGATCACTGCACCACATTGCCACACACTAACAGATGATTGTCGCAATTGAATTTGCCACTCCGCATTATTCCTTCACCCTTCCACGTCAAATATGTATGTGCCCAGAGACTGATTTCTGCCTGCCACTGGAGCCCTCGTTCATCATTTGTTCCTACATTACTCGCCGAAAACTCCTTGGTTCAGTGTGTAACTGAGGGCCATATGTACCAACACATTTTCCCATAAGGACAGAATGGGTAAAACCCTTTTCTACATCTGGCCCTATATCTCAATCCCCATCTGTTCCCCTTTGTCACTAAGGACAACAGCTAGCACCACGTGGTTACAAGAAGTGCAGCTAGAGCTAGAGCCTGACAGCTAAAACAAAGGCACCAACAGCGCAACTGTGGGTAACCACTCCCGCACGTGAGTCGCAAGTCTCACTCACGGCTCTCATAACACCACTAGTAACAGCACTGTCCAAGGCGGGTGCGTAGGAGCAGTGGAGGGACTGTCCATGTGGGAGTCACAGAAAACAACAGTGCCATCAGTGGTGGGGTCTAAGACAGGGGCTCAGGAGCAGCAAGAGGGAGGGAGTGTCAGAGGAGGTCAAAACATGACACTCCAGATGCAGCAGCATAACCCCATGAGCCTTAGGACTGAATGCTCGTACTGTCAAACCTGCTCTATGCACCTGCATCACTATCAGCAACAAGACCGTACTGATATATGGAAGAGCAGGAGAAATTATATGGTGAGCTAACAAGACTCCACCTCCTGAGATGGCAAAGGATGATCACTGTGGATTATCTTCAGACGCCTTGTGACCGTTTGTAAAATAAAAATAATCTGCACGGGCCCTACTAGGCAAATGGGCCCAACCACCTCCAGAACGTGACACCCATTCAGAGTTGTTTTAAGGCATAGACAAACTGGAAAACTACCCAGGATCCCCACCTTCCAAGGACCTCCTGGAAAAGTGATCTTTCCCTCACTTAATCTCACTTTTGTCTATTTTTTTTATCTCAAACTCTGTCCCTACCTCCCAGTCCTTCTCTCTCTACCTCGTGTAATTCTAGGACTTTAAGACACTGGACAATACATATTTCAGATGCGCGACTCCAGTTTTTAAAGTTTAACTATGATTTAAAATTGAATTATGCAGGCTTGAATTAGCAAGAAATGTTTCATAAAATTCGAAGTTGTTCTAAACACAGGGGCCCAAAATATGTCTTACCAGGGGCCACAAACATCTTATGATAACACTGGGCACCATAATTTTCCCCAGCAAGGGCAGACTTATCAAATGTGCCCCTGTTTTACATGTCAACCTTAACAAACGTTTTGCCTGCACTCCTGTTTTGCTGAATTCGTTTTTCCTGGCCTCAGGGCTCTGTCCACTTTACCACTGTTAACCATTGCTAAAGTGCTTGTACTCTCTCCTTTCAACATGGTGAAATTGGCTTACACGCAGTTGTCACATTTAATTTACTTGTAAGTCCATAGGAAAGTAGCACTACTGGTACCCAGGGCCTGTAATTTAAATGCTAATAGTGGACCACCCACCTAAAAAGCATTTTGACACATGTCCTAGGCCTGCCATTCCAGCCTGCGTGTGCAGTTTTGAACTGCCATTTGATCCTTGCAAAGTAAACATTTTGCCAGGCCTTAGCTTTCCTTTTTAATCCATATTTGTCACTCCTAAAGTAGGCCATAAGTAGCCCATGGAGTAGGATGCCTATTATTTGAAAGGTTGGACATGTACCTTTTTCAGGTTTTACATGTCCCCTCAAACTTGTTTTTCGCTATTGCAAGGTCTACCACTCCCATGAAATAACACTGGGTTACCTTATTACATTAAAAAAGCTGTAACATTTGATTGGGCACAGGTAGGAAGACCATGTTTGGTATATGAGGAATTGTCATTTAAAATCCTCTTTGATGGTAAAGTCGGATTTGAAGTCACAATTCTGAAACTGCCACTTTTAGAAAGTTGCATTTTATTGTCCTAACCATTTGGTGCCTGCGGCCTGTTCCTGAGTCACATGACTAGGTGAAGATGGCAGTAGGACTTTGTTTATTGATCTCAGACAGCATCACCATAGAAGGACTGGGTGTTGGCGGGATGGGCCCTCTCTGGCAGGATGAGGGGACGAAATTGTCATCTACCACACACACATCTCAACTCCAGCACACTCACAAGGGATTTCACACTAGTCTGTTGTGACCCCAGACAATCAGGGACTATGGCAGGGAAGAAGGAAATTCCAGACACCTCCGTAGGGGGAAACTCCACAAGCTTCTCCCACTTCAAAGTGCGCACCAGATATTAAAAGGGGACCCTCAGACCCACTCTTCAGTACACTCCTGGACCTGTGGATAATACAGAAGAGGGGCACCCTGCTGCTTGAGGTCTGCCATGTTTGCTGAGAAGGAAGACTGGATGTGCACCCTTCATCACAGGCTGACGTTACTCTAAGAGTCAGCTGACTGACCTCCTGAGCTAAAGTGACACAACATGCTCCAGAGGCTTCCCTGCAATGGCCCCTCTGACCTGCTGTACTAAATCTGCCTGGACCTGCAACTGGAAATGCCTGAGCCCTGCATGCTTCTGCTGGAGTGACTTTCCGATCCCCAAGTGGTGCCCCTTCAGGTACTGGGCAGGCATGAGAGCGAGCTCCTTCTGGCCTAACTGAAGGTTCCACCAAACCCAATGCGAAACAAAGCCCTGCAAAGCCTTGCTGCACAGCTGCCAGCTTCACGAGAACAGACTCAGAGCGGCGCAAACCATGCACAGCCTCATTGCACAGTTCATAAGATCTGACCCAAGTGACACAAACCCCTTTAAAGTCTGGCCACTCTACTTTCTTGGAGTTGACGCCGGATGACGTGAAGCCTTGTAAAGCAACACCATGTAGACCGCACACCAAGTACATAAGGGACAATCCTCAGCAGGACAAACTTAGTCTGTTCCCAACCTGCGCTCCATTGTGGTTGGCTTGAACTTGTGCCTTGTCCCAGTCCAGTGTGACCAGATACCCTCAGCTGGTGCTTTGCATCCTCTGGGTGCCTCTTTTCTAAATCTTTAAAACTGCATCACTCCACTTCAACTGATTGGATTTTTGTTGTTTTGGTCTCAACAATTTATTAATTTTTACCCTACTCTTCTAAATTGGTGTGGGACTTTTCATGTGTTGTGGTTTCACTGAATTACTATTTAAGTGCTGCATAAACACTTTACACATTGCTTCTGAGTTAAGACAGACTGCTTTAGAGGCAAATTTAGCGAGTTTTTGGACCCAACTGGTACTATTGGAACTACACGCGAAATAACTGAGGCCCTCAATGCCCAAAGACATTTGTAGCCTACTGTTGGAACTGGTCTTTCTGCAGGGTCACCCCCAAACGTTTTGCCTTCCTCCTTTTCTTTTTCTGACCTCATTTTTGCTGGCTTTAGGACTCTGTCCACTTTACCACTGCTAATCAGTGCTAAAGCGCATATGCTCTCTCCTTAAAACATGGTCACATTGGCTCATACACAATTGGCTTATTTAATTTACTTGTAAGTCCCTAGTCAAGTGCACTACATGTGCCCAGGGCCTGTAAATTAAATGCTACTAGTGGGCTGCAGCACTGGTTGTGCCGCCCACATAAGGAGCCCCCTAACCATGTCTCAGGCTTGCCTCTGCAGTGCCTGTGTGTGCAGTTTCACTGCCACTTCGACTTGGCATTTATAAGTACTTGCCAAGCCTTAAACTCCCCTTTTTCTACATACAAGTCACCCCTAAGGTAGGCCTTAGGTAGCCCATAAGGCAGGGTGCTATGTAGGTAAAAGGCAGGACATGAAAATGTGTGTTCTATATGTCCTGGTAGTGTAAAACTCCTAAATTCGTTTTACACTGTTGTGAGGCCTGCTCCTTTCATAGGATAGCATTAGGGCTACCCTCATATACTGTTTGAGTGGTAGATCTTGATCTGAAAGGAGTAACCAGGTCATATTTAGTATGGGCAGAATGGTGATACAAAATCCTGCTTAATGGTGAAGTTGGATTTTATATTACTATTTTAGAAATGCTACTTTTAGAAAGTGAGCATTTCTCTACACTTAAATCCTTCTGTGCCTTCCAATCCACGTCTGGCTAGGTTTAGTTGACAGCTCCCTTGTGCATTGACAACCCCAAACACAGGATGCTATGTCACAATTGCACACATCTCCATATTGAATGGGTCTTCCTGGGCTGGGAGGGTGGAGGGCCTGACACTTACATGTCAAAGGACAGTAGCCTGACCTCACACAAAGGGCTGCCACACCCCTTACTGGGACACTGGCAGACAGGATGGAACTGAAAGGGGACCTTGTGCACTTCTAAGCAACTCTTTGAAGCCCCCCCCCACTTCAAAGGCACATTTGGGTATTTAAGCAGGGTCTCTGACCCTACCAACTTAGACACGTCTTGACAAGACACTCTCGTCACAGACACTTCCTGGAGACGAGAACCTGAACCAGAACCTGCAACCTGCCAAGAAGAACTTCCTGGCCGCCCAGGGGACTCACCTGACTGCTTTCTGAGAAGGACTGTTGCCTTGCTGTTGCCCTGCTGCCTTGCTGCTCTCTGCCTGTGCTGAGAAGTGCTCTCCAAGGGCTTGGATAGAGTTTGTCTCCTGTTCCCTGAAGTCACAAGACCAAAAAGACTTCATTCCTTCAAGAAGAACTCCCTGTGCGTTGGAAATCGACGCACAGCCAGCAGAAAACGACGCACAGCCTGCATCGCAGTGAAAAATTCAGCATACGCCGAACCGGAACGACGCAGCCCGACTTCGCAAGGAGAAGATCGACGCAGCGCCAGTGTAGGGACCGGAAATTCGACGCACGACCCGCTGGTTCGCCGGACAGCTGAGCTGGAATGACGCAGCCCAACTTCCTGAGAGGAATCGATGCAGCGCTTGCCGTGCGGTAGAATTTTCCATGCAACGCCCACTGGATCGATGCAGCTCCTGTGACTTTGTCCTGCCAGTGCCGGATTTCAATGCATCGTCCCCGGGACATCCGAAAACCCCACAACCTGAAGAGGATCCAAGACCGAGCACTGGAAATCGACGCAAAGCCTTCCCTGTGTTAAAAATAAATGACGCATCGCCGTGTGCGGCCTGAGAAATCGACGCATACCTCCCTGTTTTTCACGCATCTCCTCCTCTGCGGTTCTTTGCGGATATTTTGAACGCAAACCAGGTACTTTGTGCTTGCAAGAGACATTTGTTGCTTTTAAGAGACTAAAGACACTTTATATCATTTTTATAGTGATATCTCAACATATACTTATTGCATCTTAATCGTTTTGACCTGCTTTATCCAGATAAATATTGTATAATAAACACAATATGGTGTATTGTTGTGGTGTTCTACTGTGTTACTGCATGATCTATTGCACAAATACTTTACACATTCACTTCTGACTGCTCAGTGCCAAGCCACCAGAGGGCGGGCACAGGATAATTTGGATTGTGTGCGACTTACCCTAACTAGAGTGAGGGTCCTTGCTTGGACAGGGGGTAACCTGACTTCCAAACAAAGACCCTATTTCTAACACCTACTCACAACATACAAAGAACCTGTTTCCCCTCTGTTGCACACAAGTTACATTTACACCTCCTTAACTCTGGACAAGAACTTAATGGAAGAAAGGGCTCAAGGCTAAAGACAAGTTTTAGCTGGAATCTGGCATGTATATGCACTTCTTCACTTGAAGATGAAGCTGCAGTAATTTTCCAAGTTTTAAGGCAACTGAATAAGCTTGTGTGATTCTTTTTGTGAAAGGCCCATGATTTTGAGCTGTTCTGTTTGGCATCTGCTAGTGAACAGCAGGGGAAATTATGTTTTCTATGGGAGTGGCTGTTAACCTTTTGACTTCTGTGCATCCCCCACTTAATCTATACTGGAATCCGGGGACCCCTGCTGAAACATTGGAATCTGGGGAGCCCCCCTGAGTCAGTATTGGAAACCTGGAACCCTAGCCTGAGCAATTTCAATGATTTGAAGTGCAAAACAATATACAAAAGTACAGATACATGCAGTCATCAAATGCACAAATGAAATAATTTATTTAATTCACAAACACATTAAAAAAAACAAAATTACAATTTTAATGGGAAGGTTGGAGCTTTTCTAAATTCAATAAAGGCTACCCATCATACACGCTATACTCTGTTTGATGGTCCTACACTGTTCCCGCCAATTAGTCTGGGAATACCAACTTAATTTATAGCATCTAATTTCAAATTCCTTCACATTTACAGAATGTTTTCACATGTTAAGTTTTATGTTTACCTTCCTTATATACCCTTTTTTACTTGTCATCATTTCATTTTCTAAATAGTTGGGGGTCCCACAGAGTATGTTTCACAGACCCCCAGGGGTCTGAGGACCACAGGTTAAGAACCACTGTTTTATGGTTTAGCTTAAGTTATATTTCAGTCATCCAGATCTGAATGTCTTAAAGGGAAAGTAAGACCCTAACACTGTTTAAGTGTTCATTCTTGATATATATACCTGTAGGTCATCTGGTCATTGCTTTATCTAGTAATTCCACATAAAAATTGAAATTGAAGGATGGAGCTTTGAGGGACACAATGTGTGATCTTGAATACGATGAAGAAAAAATAAATATCCCGTTTTGATACCACTGAATAGTTAGGGAACTAACCAAATGAGCACTGTCCCTTCAATACCCATTCTGTAGTTTAGGATTTTGAGGAGGACTTTGTGGTCAACAGTGGCAAAGGGCACTGAAAGATCGAGAAGGATCAGATGGCAAGGGTTTCCTCTGTCAAATAATTGAAGGATGTCTTTGACAATTTTTTTGAAAGGGGGATTCAGTGCTGTGCCTGAAAAGGAATACGGAGTTGGAGGTCCCTTAGGAGATGACTGCCTATAGTGTACATTTCTGGTTACGTTGGTGTTACAAATATACAGAAATTCAGGTAAGAAGGAGAGGCCTGTGTTGGCCATGTAGTTGTCCAGCACTTCCTGGTCAGCATTAGTTTTCTTGAGAAAAGGACGATCATGGTCCATCTTAAAGGACTCTTGGAGCTAGCCATGGACCAAGGGAGAAAAGTATGATTTGTAAACTTAGCAGGGAAAAGACATGAGAGATGTTGGAATGGGGTCTGTTGAGAAATTGGAAGATTTAGTGTTAATAATGAATTTCTTTAATGTACTGAATTAATGGGAATTAAAGTACACTAAGTAAGTGATGAACTTTTCTTGATGAAACTGCATTTTTCTGTATCCACCAGTAATGTGAGTGTGGCTATGTCCATTCTGACTGTCATGATTTTGCTGGGGAAGTGGGAAGCTAACTGGTTACATATGGATACAGTGAGAGTAGGAAGGGCAGATTCTAGGTTGTTTTTGTATGACCTGATGACTTGATTTGGTGTCATAAGTTTCAGTTTTAGGAAGGAGGAGTTCGCATAGAATGTCATTATTTGCATTCTTTTTAGGCTATTGTAAGTTTAAAGACGTGGGTGGGCATGCGGGCCTGTATACAATGAGGGCACTTAAGTAGGTTTTATTACAGACTGCAAAGCTACAATGTAGGGGACAGATGTGATATAATAGGTAGGAGATAGGTTACTGGTTGAGAGGCAGTCATTTTGAGGTTGTTTGGGCAGGCAGATCTTGAATGTTTAGGATATAAAGCTCTTGAGGTTTTGTGAATACGATTGGTTGGTGATACTAAGATTATGGATATTAGGGTGTGTGCAGTGTTTTAGAGGTCAAGTGCATGGAGAGATGCTCTAAAGTGTTGGGATGCAGTCAGTGTTGAGCTCTTCAGAACTTTGGGTGCTGACAGCAGTATAAAGCAGTCCCTGGGAGGAGAGTGCTCTGGGAGAGAGAGAGATGGAGAATGTGGTAAGACTACTTCTTACACCAAACTCTACAACACCTCTGCCCCCTGCAGATATATACCAGGGATGTGGAATTCCTATCGCCCGGGACATCTTGTTTGGGGTCAAGGGCAACAAGTTTTTATGTTTACTTTGTCCTTGGGACAAGTAGGCCCAACCCTCTGCAGCACAAACCCTTTAGCTGCCTGTTTACCTCAACTGCAGAGAGTTCCACTCTCTGTAATGTGTTTCCAAAAGATAATGCTGTTCAAACTTGTATTTATGGTTCATTATTTGAAAGCCTTCATTATTAGGGTGAGTGCTGTAAATAAATGTTTTAAGGTCACACTTCACTACTGACGTTGGTTCCAGTACAAAAAAAAAAAAGTGTATACACATGTTTGAAAAGTTTAGGCTATGAGGCTAAGTATAATGCTCACAGAATGCTCTCTGATTAGATGCAAATGAAGTGTCATTTAGTAAAATGTTTTGATGCATTCTAGTATTTTCCAAAAATATTTCTAATGGAAAATCAGTGTAACCATTTTCAACACTATTATGGGAAGCATGAAAATAAACAAACACTGACAAAGCCAACTAATCTGACATATTTTTATAAGTCCTTTAGTTTCATCAATGCGTGTCTTGTTTTGACATGGCTTTTGTAACACTTTATTGTTGTGGGAGCTACCAGGCCCTCAACATTGTAACAAACACTGGCAACAAAAAACCCAAAACGTTTTTGAACTCTAAAAGCACACGTTGCCACCAGTGGCATAACAAAGGCCCCGCAGCCGCCCTCCAGGGGGCCCCTTCAGCACAGCACCTGCCCTGAGTGAGTCTGGAGAGGGGGCTCCTCCATGTTCTTTGCATAGGGGCACCCTCCATTTTCGTTATGTCACTGATTGCCACTGTAGTTCCTGACACTGAACAAAACTACTTTGTGTGCCAATATGCTCCTTGTGGAAGAGCAGAATGCGATCACTCACAGTAAAGCCAGCCAAAAGAGAGAGAAATAGAAGTTTAATAAAAACAAAATGTCTTTGTTAACACCAGACCTAATTAGGGACCAAGATCCACATGTAGGTAGCTTTTTGCATGTCGCAAACAGCGACTTTCGCTGTTTGCGACGTGCAAAAGCACATTGCGATGCACAAACCCAGTTTTGCGATTCGGTAACCTGGTTACCGAATCGCAAAACAGGTTTGCGACTCGCAATTAGGAAGGGGTGTTCCCTTCCTAATTGCGACTCGCAGTGCAATGTAGGATTGTTTTGCGAATGCGGGCGCAAACCAATCGCAGTTTCCACCCATTTCAAATGGGTGCTAACACTTTCGCAAAAGGGAAGGGGTCCCCATGGGACCCCTTTCCCATTGTGAATGTCACTGTAAACATTTTTTCAGAGCAGGCAGTGGTCCTGCGGACCACTGCCTGCTCTGAAAAAGTGAAACGAAAACGTTTCATTTTTCGTTTTTGTAATGCATCTCGTTTTCCTTTAAGGAAAACGAGCTGCATTACAAAAAAAAAAAAAAACTGCTTTATTGAAAAGCAGTCACAGACATGGTGGTCTGCTGTCTCCAGCAGGCCACCAGCCCTGTGAGGGCCGCCATTCGCAAGGGGGTCGCAAATTGCGAACCACCTCATGATTATTCATGAGGTGGGCATTTGCGAAGCCCTTGCGAATCATAGATGGTGTCAGGGACACCATCCTACATTCGGATTTGCGGGTCGCAAATCTGAACCTACCTACATGTGGCCCCAAATTCTTAAAGAAAGTCACAAAAGTGCACCCATGGTATATGTCATACCCCTATAAAATATTTGTGAACTGTATTTTAGCATGGGTAAATACGCATGTGTAGATTTGCTCATGTGAAAATCTATTGAGCATTTGCAAGTTCATTTTCCCTCCAGCCACCTTCTTCCCAACCCTGGAAGAAGTTCTAATTCTGCCATTGTCAGGAGTAAATGTCCAACCTTTCTTATTATGGGAAAATATTAGAGAGAAGCTGGTGAAAATCTTTAAAACATGCAGGTTAGTAGGTTTGCAGACTCAAAGGCATTCCAGCCCTGGAACTATTGCTTACTGCTTCCTCCAGCCTCAGTATGCAGATCTGCAGAAAGGTGGCAAAATAAGGAAATTGCAACAGTAGGGATTGAAACTGCAAGTATTCAAGCCCTACTATGGTAGTAGCCCTGGCATAATCAGAGAGGCTATTATCAGAGCTCTTACATAATGAGATTGCTGCCATAATTTGGCGCCACACTACATGGCACCAAAGGGACAAGTAGATCTTTTTACAGGACAAGTAGATTTGAGAAGCAACCTGTCCCCTGGACAAGTAGATATTTTAATAAATTCCACACCCCTGATATACAGACGCCATCCAACTAATACGGCTGTACCACGCTCATCGTTCCTATCTTGATTCACCCATTACTAGGGAGAAACTTACGCAGGTCATTCATGGCCTCCCAAGTGATAAGGCACCAGGACTGGATGGCCTGACCACCACATTTTACAAAGATTATGCGTCAATACTTGCACCTCACATGCTAGCCATATTTGAGGAGTCAATAGCAAACGGTGTGTTGCCCCCCTCAATCCTAGAGGCTGTCATAGTACCTCTTCTCAAACCAGATAAACGTGTGAGGGAATGTGACTTCTACCAGCTGCTGTCCATGAGAGAGGTGGACAACAAGATACTGGCTAAGATTCCGGTCAATCGTCTGCTTCCCCTGCTGCTCATGATAGTTTGTCCGGATCAATCCAGGTTCATTCCTGGCCATTCCACGTCCCACAATCTGTGCACCATTTTTGCTGTCATACATCACCTCCACCTACCACTGGCGACTAAACCCAGGAAACAACATGCTCACCGTGACCTCAGCTTCACAACTAGAGGGTTGGTGGTCTCGGTGTATGCAGACAACGTCACCCTGTGTTTTTGTGAATCCCAGACAAATCTAGCCCACCTGACACGTGAGATTATCCTCTTTGGTGGCTTCTCTGACATATCAATTAACTGGTCCAAGTCTATATTGTCTCCTCTTACTTATGGTCCAGAGGCCTTCCCCATGGGATATCTGCTCAAATGGGTGTCCGAACCAGTTCTATATCTGGGAATATGGTTAAGTCGCAATGGTTAAGTCGCAATCTGGACGAGCTCTGGAAAGTCAACTATGGCCATGCAGCTCTCCATTGTGGGGTGGATAGTTATTGTCAAAATGATCGTTCTCCTGTAATTTTTATACCTCTTCAATAACCTGCCTCTTCCTTTAATGACCCATTTCATGCACCATTTGCACTCCCATCTTATTGCACTGACCGTTGCATGGGAGATTCTCACTCTCTGCTATCCCAGGGCGGTCTGGGTGCACCAAATATGCATCTTTACGCACTAGATTAGGCACAATACATACACTTCTGGCTTTATTCTGTGCCCTTTCAACCACATGTGGTAGTTGAGACAGATCGGGCAGCACCATACCCCCTATCCACCAACCTTTATTTACCTTATAAGGCCTCCAGAACTGGGATTGCCCAGTGACCACTGGGCCTTTGGAGGGGTTGGAGAAACGTGCAAAACTTTATCATCTGTATGTCCACTCTGTTCTGTTGGATCACAACCCAATACTACCTCTTTTTCCAGATGCAGGTACTCAGATGCAAGCCCACAGGTGGAAACTCGCAACATTCTCTCCAACTCATGGCCCCCTTTGAGGCCTCTAACAATAAAACCCCTATGCTGCTGGATAAACTCCTACACTATCAACTCCGAGGTGCCGGCTGGGTGTTACACAACACACTGTCATCTCCTCAGGCAACGCTGCTGTCCCTTGAACATGTGCTCACTACCCCCTCACTGTGCTGATTAATCTCCTGTATATACACCAATATGCATACCTCCACCCTTGTGACCACACTGAACGCGCGCTGCCTGGCAATCAGACACTGACCCACCCCTCACTGGTGCACAATGGTCCTATTGCTGCAACCAGATGACAGCTCTCTCGCCTAACTATAGATTGAGACTGATAAATTTCAACTTCCTACATCGCACTCCTGTACAGCTATTCTAGATGGGGCTGACAGAGGGTGTAGCCTGCCTGCGATGAGCAATGCCTCAGGCTACTTTCCTGCATCTAGCATGGGAGTACCTGGAGGTGGCAGTGTACTGGGACGGCGTTATCTCTACGATCCACAGCATCAATGACCATCATCTGCCCCATACCACCCCTGGTTGCCCTTTTAGGGTTTGTTAAAGATGTCCGTCCAGTGAACACTGATTGATAGCCATGTTGCCCTTGTTGGCTAAACGCAGGGTGGCTGTGAACTGGGGCCGATGCCCCATTCCCACTACTTCCTCCTGGCTACAAGATGCCTCCTACTTTCAGGAGCAATTGGCAAATTACTGGGAATTGATGCCTGCCAGCTCATGCCCCAAAGATATCTGGGAATCGTTCCTTGCCTACACATGTTGCAGGACTTCCACCCTCTCAGCTACACAAGAATCTGGCACAGAAGTATGCCCTCAAGATCCTGACCCTCAATCCCAGTCGCCCTTGCATGTAATAAGTGATCTAAGACAATCCTTCCAGTTAACCATTTAGACCACCCAGCTAACTTGATGCCCTGGCACCATTTAAACTTAAGGTTACTATATATAGTCTGTAGTAAAATTGCATATTTTATTGTCTGACTACTTGTATCTAAATGTGACTGGAGCATTTCTCTCTTTTTTTCTTACTGTGCTATTGAGAATCCAGTAATATTGTACTGTTGTGCTTCCCACTGCATTTCCCCTTTGCCCTCATTCCCTCCTCTTTGTACGCCCCTTTACTTCCCCTCTACACCACTGGTTCCCTAGTGGTTGGATTGATTATACTGTGTTGTTTTCTTTAAATGCCAATAAAGAAATAACAGTGTACCAATCCAATAAAGTATATCCACCGTAAAATAAATTGTACATCAGTTTTAATATAGTCCAACTTCAGACTAAGGTATTTGTTAGAAATGGGGTCTCTAGTTGGCAGAGGTATACACCCTTGTCCAAATAGGGAACACAATCCTAGTCAGGGTAAGTCACACACAAGCCAACTTATCCTGTGCCCACCCTCTGGTAGCTTGGCACTGAGCAGTCAGGCTTAGCTTAGAAGGCAAAGTGTAAAGTATTTGTGCAATAAATCATACAGTAACACAGTGAAAACACCACAAAAATACACCACATAGGTTTAGAAAAATATAAGATATTTATCTGGTTAAATTAAGGTCAAAATGATAAAGATTCAATAAGCACAAGTTGAGACATCACTTTTGTAAGATTAAACAGAATCGAAGCCCTTGGAGAGCACTTCTCAGCAAAGTCAGATTGCAGAAAGACAGCAGGGCAACAGCAGGGCAGTAGTCCTTCTCAGCAAAGCAGTCCAGATGAGTCTTTTGGGTAGCCAGGCAGTTCCTCTTGACAGGCTGCAGGTTCAGGTCCAGAAGTGTCTGATTTGGTGTGGTCAGGGACCCAGTTTATATAGCCAAAAATGCCTTTGAAGTGAGGAAGACTTCCAAGAGTGGTTTTGAAGTGTACAAGTTCCTCTTTCAGAACAGGTCTGTCTGCCAGGGTTTGGCAGTCCATTGTGTGAAGGCAGGGTACAAGCCTTTGAAATGTAAGTGTCAGGCCCTCCACCCTCCCAGCCCACGAAGACCCATTCCGTATGCAGATGAGTGAAGGTGTGACTGAGTGTCCTGTGTTTGTCTGGGTGGAATGCACAAGGAAGCTGTCAACCAGCCCAGCCCAGCCCAGACGTTGATTAGAGAAAGGCTGAAAGGCACAGATGGATTTAGGTGCAGAGAGATGCTCACTTTCTAAAAGTGCCATTTCTAAAACAGTAATATAAAATCCAACCTCGCCAATAAGCAGGATTTTCTATTACCATTGTGACCATACTAAATATGACCTGGTTACCCCTTTCTGATTAGAATCTACTACTCAAGCAGCATAGGAGGGTAGCCCTAATGTTATCCTATGAAAGGAGCAGGCCTCACAGTAGTGGAAAATTAATTTAGGGGTTTTCCACTACCAGAACATATAAAACACACAGGTACATGTCCTGCCTTTTACCTACGCAGCACCCTGCCCTATGGGTTATCTAGGACCTACCTTAGGGGTGATTTATATGTAGCAAAAGGAGGGCTTAAGGCTTAAGGCTTGGCAATAAAATTTAAATGCCAAGGCGAAGTGGCAGTGAAACTGCACTCACACACAGGCCTTGCAATGGCAGGCCTGAGACATGCTTAAGGGGCTACTTATGTGAGTGGCACAACCAGTGTGTCGTAGGTTGGCCGGGAATAATCACACAAGACTGTTGGAGTCGATAGGTACGTGAGATTTATTTAAATATATAGAGCCATGTATAGTAAGAATTTTCGTGGTAAGTCTCTTTTCGTCCTGCAGGGTTAATCTCGTCTTCTTCTTTCTGTGTTTTCCATAGGCCTCTCGGGAAGCGTGTGGGGACAGAAGAAGAATAGGCAAGGTAAATGTTTATGTACAAGTACTCTTTTTTTTTTTCTTTTCTTTCTCTCCCTCTCTCTCTTAGTCCCTGTTCGGCTCTCTCCTTTCTTTCCTGTATTTCTCTCTTTTCTTCCTTTTTTTTTTTCTTCCTTGCTCTCTTCTTCCTCTGCTTTCTTTCCCTGTGATTCGACTTTTCTTTTCCTTTCTTTCTGTCTTCTGGGCTTACGCGGAACCGTCCGCTTAACTTTTTATTCTTGTCTGTTTTCCTTTCTTATAGAGTCTCTTCACTTTCTGATTCTCGTTTACTTCTGGAGAATATTTTGCACACTGGTATAATCTTTCCTTTTCTTTCTAGTGATTTCTGCTTCCTGTTTTTCCTTTCTCATAGGCTCTCGTTTGTTCCCCTCACCGTGCTCCCCTTCCCTCCTATTGACCTCCCACCCCGTTCCTTTTACCTCCCGCCCTGTGCCCGTGTTTTCCCTTTTGTATGCCTCCACCATTCCGTCCTCCCATCCCTACCCGTTTCCAGCCCCGTACCTGGCTTGGCCACGCTTCTCCTGAAGCGTGGCGGTCCTATGGAGCTGTTTCCCGGGGCCAGCTGTCTTCGTCCCAGGTCTGGTCCGTGCTGATTCTCCGTTCGTCTCGGCCTCCGACCTCTGGGATCCGCGATGCTTTCCTTTTTTCCACTCTGACTTCACGCGCTTCGGGGGTTCTTCTTCGGACGTCTCCTGGACCATTTCCTCCTCGCTCCTCCACACACCCTCGATCTCCGGGACCTCTCCCTTTAAGTTCCCAGAGTCCCGCGAATTAAGGAAGGAACCAATGGGAAGCGGGGACCTCGGGGTCACTTCCGGGTCGTCCCCGACAGCGGCAGCACCAGTCGCCCTGATGTGCGGGTCGAAGCGGTCCGACCCGTCACACAGTGCTGCAGGTCCACTAGTAGCATTAAATTTACATACCCTGGGCACATGTAGTGCACTTTACTAGGGTCTTACAAGTAAATTAATTTGCCAATTGGGTATGAGCCAATGTTACCATGTATCTAGGGAGAGGTCACATGCACCTTAGCACTGGTTAGCAGTGGTAAAGTCTCCAGAGTCCTAAAGCCAGTAAAACTGAGGTCAGAAAAAGGAGAGGAGGAAGGCAAAATGTTTGACCCTGCAGAGAGCCATTCCCAACAGTATTTGACTGGTTGTCAAGGCTTATTGTTTGTGGTATATGAGGATTGTTTTGTATCAATCATGGGTAATGAAAATGTCACTTACCCAGTGTACATCTGTTCGTGGCATCAGTCGCTGAGATTCACATGGTATGCATGAGCTCGCCATCTGGTGTTGGGTCGGAGTGTTACAAGTTGTTTTTCTTCGAAGAAGTGTTTTCGAGTCACGGGACCGAGTGACTCCACCTTCTGTGCTCATTGCGCATGGGCGTCGACTCCATCTTCGATTGTTTTCCCCGCAGAGGGTGAGGTAGGAGTTGTACTATAGTAATAGTGCCCGCGCAATGAAAAATGTAAGTATGTACCTATTAAAGGATTAAGTAATATATACAAATGTACAAAATTGAAGGTAACTTCTGAACTGCTACAGGCTTCCGGGGAGGTGGGTGGGTCCATGTGAATCTCAGCGACTGATGCCACGAACAGATGTACACTGGGTAAGTGACATTTTCAGTTCGATGGCATCTGTCGCTGTAGATACACATGGTATGCATAGACTAGTAAGCAGTTAGTTCCCCATAAGCGGTGGTTTAGCCTGTAGGAGTAGAAGTTGTCTGAAATAGAGTTCTTAATACAGCTTGACCTACTGTAGCTTGTTGTGCGGATAGCACATCTATACAGTAGTGTTTGGTGAATGTGTGAGGCGTAGACCAAGTGGCTGCCTTACATATTTCCTGCATTGGGATGTTTCCTAAAAAGGCCATTGAAGCACCTTTTTTCCTTGTTGAATGTGCCCTGGGAGTAATGGGCAGTTGTCTTTTTGCTTTAAGGTAGCAGATTTGGATGCATTTAACTATCCATCTGGCTATACCTTGTTTTGATATTGGGTTACCTGCATGAGGTTTTTGGAATGCAATAAATAGCTGTTTAGTTTTTCTGATGTTCTTTGTTCTGTCAATGTAGTACATTAATGCTCTTTTGACATCTAATGTATGTAGTGCTCTTTCAGCCACAGAATCTGGCTGTGGGAAAAATACTGGTAGTTCTACCGTTTGATTTAGATGGAATGGTGAAATAACTTTTGGTAAAAATTTTGGATTAGGTCGTAGGACGACCTTATTTTTATGTATTTGTATAAAAGGCTCTTGTGTTGTGAACGCTTGAATTTCACTTACTCTTCTTAGAGATGTAATGGCGATGAGAAAGGCAACTTTCCAGGTTAGGAATTGTATTCCGCAAGAGTGCATGGGTTCGAAAGGTGGGCCCATGAGTCTTGTTAGAACCACGTTTAGGTTCCATGAAGGAACAGGTGGTGTTCTTGGTGGTATAATTATTTTAAGCCCTTCTATAAATGCTTTGATAACTGGTATCCTATACAAGGAAGTTGAATAGGTAGTTTGCAGGTATGCAGATATTGCTGCAAGGTGTATTTTAATAGAAGAGAAGGCTAGCTTTGCTTTTTGTAAATGGAGCAAGTAATTTACTATATGTTTTGGAGTTGCATCTAGCGGTTGTATCTGATTATGATGGCAGTACCAAACAAATCTTTTCCACTTACTTGCGTAGCAGTGTCTAGTGGATGGCCTTCTGGCCTGCTTTATGACTTCCATACACTCTTGGCTAAGTTGCAAGTGTCCGAATTCTAGGATTTCAGGAGCCAGATTGCTAGATTCAGCGATGCTGGGTCCGGGTGTCTGATCTGTTGGTTGTGTTGCGTTAACAGATCTGGTTTGTTGGGCAGTTTGATGTGTGGTACTACAGACAGATCTAGCAGTGTTGTGTACCAGGGTTGTCTTGCCCAAGTTGGTGCTATTAAAATGAGTTTGAGTTTGTTTTGACTCAATTTGTTTACTAGGTAAGGAAGGAGAGGGAGAGGAGGAAAAGCGTAAGCAAATATTCCTGACCAGTTCATCCATAGGGCATTGCCTTGGGATTGCTTGTGTGGGTATCTGGACGCGAAGTTTTGGCATTTTGCGTTCTCTTTTGTTGCAAATAAGTCTATTTGTGGTGTTCCCCAGAGTGTGAAGTAGGTGTACAGAATCTGTGGGTGGATTTCCCATTCGTGGACTTGCTGGTGATCTCGAGAGAGATTGTCTGCCAGCTGATTCTGGATCCCCGGAATAAACTGTGCTATTAGACCAATCTGATTGTGGATTGCCCACTTCCATATTTTTTGAGCTAACAAGCTTAACTGCGTTGAATGTGTTCCTCCTTGTTTGTTTAGATAATACATCGTTGTCATGTTGTCTGTTTTGACAAGGATGTATTTGTGGGTTATGATTGGTTGGAAAGCTTTTAGTGCTTGAAAAACTGCTAATAATTCTAGATGATTTATATGCAGTTTTGTTTGATGTATGTTCCATTGTCCTCTTATGTTGTGTTGATTGAGATGTGCTCCCCACCCTGTCATGGAAGCATCTGTTGTTATTACGTACTCTGGCACTGGGTCTTGGAAAGGCCGCCCTATGTTTAAATTTATACTGTTCCACCATAGAAGCGAGAGGTAAGTTTGGCGGTCTAGCAACACCAGATCTAGAAGGTGACCCTGTGCTTGAGACCACTGTGAGGCTAGGCACTGTTGTAAGGGCCTCATGTGCAGTCTTGCGTTTGGGACAATGGCTATGCATGAGGACATCATGCCTAGGAGCTGTAGTATTGTTCTTGCTTGTATTGTTTGGTTTGGAGACATGTGTTGAATGACCCTGTTGAAATTGTGGATCCTTTGTGGAGTTGGCGTTGCTACTCCTTTTGTCGTGTCTATTATGGCTCCTAGATATTGCTGTACTTTGCTTGGCAGAATGTTTGATTTTGCAAAGTTGACGGTGAACCCTAGTTTGTAGAGGGTTTGTATGACTTGATTTGTGTGGTTTGAGCATTGTGTGAGCGAACTGGTTTTGATTAGCCAGTCGTCTAGATACGGGAACACATGTATTTGCTGCCTTCTGATGTGTGCAGCGACTACTGCTAGGCATTTTGTGAATACTCTTGGAGCGGTTGTTAAACCAAAAGGCAATACTTTGAATTGGTAATGTATTCCTTTGAATACAAACCTTAGATATTTCCTGTGTGATTGATGTATTGGTATATGGAAATATGCATCCTTGAGGTCTAGGGTTGTCATGTAGTTGTGTTTTTTGAGCAATGGTAACACTTCTTGTAGTGTGACCATGTGAAAGTGGTCTGATTTGATGAATGTGTTTACTACTCTGAGGTCTAGAATTGGTCTCAGTGTTTCGTCCTTTTTTGGTATCAAGAAGTACAGTGAATAAACTCCTGTGTTTATTTGTGTGCTTGGTACTAATTCTATTGCATTTTTTTGCAGTAGTGCTTGAACTTCTATCTCTAGAAGCTGTGAATGGTATTTTGTTAAATTTTGTGATTTTGGTGGTATGTCTGGAGGGAATTGCAGGAATTCTATGCAATAACCATGCTGGATAATTGCTAAGACCCATGTGTCTGTAGTTATTTTGTCCCATGCTTCGTAATATTGACGTATCCTCCCGCCCACTGGTGTTGTGTGGGAGGGGTGTGTGACATGTGAGTCACTGCTTGTTGGTAGTGGTTTTGGGGCTTTGAAATCTTCCCCTATTCCTAGGGAATTGCCCCCCTCTATACTGGCCCCGAAAACCTCCCCTGTACTGTCCCTGGTAGGTGGGCGGTGCGGACTGTGAGGTGCTAGCTTGTGTGGCCTGACCCCGAAACCCTCCTCTAAAAGGTGTTTTGCGGAAGGTGTTATAAGATCCTCTGCCCTGCGGGGAATAGAGTGCGCCCATGGCCTTGGCAGTGTCAGTGTCCTTCTTGAGCTTTTCTATGGCTGTGTCGACCTCCGGTCCGAACAGAAGTTTTTCGTTTACTGGCATGTTAAGCACTGCCTGCTGAATTTCTGGCTTGAATCCAGACGTTCTGAGCCATGCGTGCCTACGGATGGTAACCGACGTATTAATGGTTCTTGCGGCCGTGTCTGCTGCATCCATGGAGGAGCGTATTTGATTGTTGGAAATGTTTTGACCCTCCTCAACAACCTGTTTTGCTCTCTTTTGCAGATCTTTTGGGAGATGTTCAATGAGATGCTGCATCTCATCCCAGTGGGCTCTGTCGTATCGCGCTAACAGCGCTTGTGAATTTGCGATGCGCCACTGGTTTGCTGCTTGGACAGCAACCCTCTTCCCGGCTGCATCGAACTTCCTACTTTCTTTATCTGGGGGAGGTGCATCCCCAGAAGTGTGTGAGTTTGCCCTTTTTCTGGCAGCCCCTACCACCACAGAGTCTGGTGGCAGCTGAGAGGTGATGAATACAGGGTCCGTAGGAGGCGCCTTATACTTCTTGTCCACCCTAGGCGTCACTGCCCTACTTTTTACTGGCTCCTTGAAAATGTCCTTTGCATGGCGTAGCATGCCTGGGAGCATCGGCAGGCTTTGGTAGGAGCTGTGGGTTGAAGAGAGGGTGTTAAATAAAAAATCATCCTCTACTTGTTCCGAGTGTAGTTCCACATTATGGAATAGTGCTGCTCTAGCCACCACTTGTGAGTAGGCTGTGCTGTCTTCCGGTGGTGATGGCCTAGTTGGGTATGTGTCTGGGCTGTTATCAGACACTGGTGCGTCGTACAAGTCCCACGCATCCTGATCTTGGTCATCGTGGCTCATAGCGGTGTGAGCTGGCGAATGTGACGGGGTGTAAGTTGGCGAAGCCGGAGTTACAGGTGGAGGCGAGGGAGGAGGTGTTACCTTTTGTGCTGTTTGTTGCTGAGGAGTAAACTGAAGCGTTCTCTTTCGTTTGACAGGTGGAAGGGTACTGATCTTCCCAGTCCCCTGCTGAATAAAGATACGCTTTTGCGTGTGATCCACGTCAGTGGATTGCAGTTCTTGTTCAAATCTATGTTTCTTCATTTGAGAAGACATAGAATGCTCTTCAGTGTAGGAGCCAGAAACAGGGTCTGATGTCGCTTTTTTCGGCTCCGAAACCCCTGTCGATTGTTTTTTCGGCTCCGAGGTAACCTTCCTTTTTTTCTGTGCCGAAAATTCTTGGCCTCTATGGTCTTCGGCGCCACTGTCTCGGCGTTGATCCGTGTCGACACCGAACTCTCGGTGTCGATGCTTCTGTTTAGCACTCTCTCGGTCTCGAGGAGGCTGCGTGCCGGTGTCTCGACCGGAGTCGGACGATCTCGACACTAAATGGGCCTTTTTCGGTGCCGATTGTTGGTCACCGAGAATTTGGGTGGAGCCATGGCCGGTTGGCAGTGGCGTCCCCTGGGCCTTCTTTCCTTTTTTAAGGTTTGATCTCGACGTCTTACTCACAGTTCTTGTAGAGTGTAGCTCGTCGGAGTCTGAATCCTGGATGGAAAAGGATTCCTCCTGTTCCTCTTCTGTCTCGAACTGTCGACGCTCTTTTGGCGTGGACGCCATCTGGAGTCTTCTCGCTCGACGGTCGCGCAGAGTTTTTCGGGACCGGAACGCCCGACAGGCCTCACAGGATTCTTCGCTGTGCTCGGGTGACAGGCACAGATTACAGACCGAGTGTAGGTCCGTATAAGGATATTTGTTGTGGCATTCGGGGCAGAATCGAAACGGGGTCCGTTCCATCGGCGTTGTCCTCCACGCGGTC
Source organism: Pleurodeles waltl (assembly GCF_031143425.1). Lineage (NCBI taxonomy): Eukaryota > Metazoa > Chordata > Amphibia > Caudata > Salamandridae > Pleurodeles > Pleurodeles waltl. The sequence continues at coordinate 1,981,619,170 of NC_090440.1, read as the reverse complement.
GGGCCGACTAGGCCCCGACGGGGTGCCGAAATCTACCCCGAAGGGCACCGAAGCGCTTCGATGTTCAACGCGTCGTTGTATGTGTCTATCTCTAACCGGATCGCAACGATACCGTCGAAAATCTTCCGTCTTCAGCTATCTTTCCGTTCTGAAACTCGGAGCGACAGGAACACGTCCGAACCCGATGGCGGAAAGAAAACAATCGAAGATGGAGTCGACGCCCATGCGCAATGAGCACAGAAGGTGGAGTCACTCGGTCCCGTGACTCGAAAACACTTCTTCGAAGAAAAACAACTTGTAACACTCCGACCCAACACCAGATGGCGAGCTCATGCATACCATGTGTATCTACAGCGACAGATGCCATCGAACATAAGATTTCTGAGATTTTGTTGCAGCCATCTTTGAGTTTAACCTGATCTGAAGCAGTTTTTGTTTTAGTTTTGGTGGCCATAATTTGAGTGCATGAAAAACACATAGGGTATTGTTATTAACCATGGGGCAGCTATCAATCAGTACAGAGGGAAATGTGGCAGTAATTTTTCACATTAGGGGTGTGGGTCACATGACATGTCATTTGTTTGTCAATGCATTGAGGTAAAAAAATCACTCTTGGTTCAAGATCAGCATGAGAGTGTAAAACGTACCGCTGGTGCAAATTAAGCAGGATTGTGACACCAAAGTTATGAGCAATATCACAATAGGGTGAAAAATCACCCTTGCTGCAAAGTCAGTAGGTGTCTGGAAACAACTTAGGAGCTTGAATCAAACAGAAGCAAAAATACGTTTAGGTGCACAATCACCTTTAGGTATAAAATCAAGTTAATGCACAAAGTCACCGTTGATGGAACATCAGTAAGAGTGAGAAAACGTTTATATGCAATGACAAATTTAGTTGCAAGGTGTAGCCAGACCTAATAATTGCATTCCTTAATTACTCAACATCTGTTTCCAGAATTATATTACTTTGATTGTTTTAACCTGTATTAAATGATAGAAGATAAATGCTCGGAGTACTGTACACAGCATTACATTAAAAAAGGGGACTGCACAATTACTCTGCCTGTATTAGATTACAGCAGGAAGTTACACTGATTCACTTATCCTGTATCAAATTACCAAGGGAAATAACCAATTCATTCACCCTGCCTTAGATAACAGAAAAGTATTCTGGTTACCATATTCTCCCTCCGGTCATTGAAGCATACTGCTTTAATTAATGCAAATTGCCGTTAGATCTTTAAAGGATATCCTGCATTAGATTATGGCAAGAACTTACTCTGAATACTAAACACTTTACTAGATTACAGAATTAAGGGCCAGATGTATCAAAGGGTTTTACCCATTCTGTGTCTATGGGAAAATGCTTTAGTACATACGGTTTTATATTCATTTGCTTGCTTTACTTGATATTGTATCATAAACAACTGCTCTGATGGCATTGACCTAGACATGGGTTACAAGCTATTACTTTTAATTGTTATAATTACTTTACCTTGCAACAGTATGAAAAAAACAGTACTCTAACGTTAGCCTATATTTGATTATAGGTATTTACTTTACCTTGATTAGATTACGGAACATTATGCAAATTGGTTTACCAACAATGAATTCTAGAACACTGCTTTGATTGACTGACACTGCATTAGAATACACAGGGTGAATAACCCTACAACTACATTGGATTACACATACAAATTACCCTGGTGAAAGGAACTTTTACTGCATTACAGAAGGGGTTACTTTTACTGCATTACTTTGCATTAAAACACAGGAGGAGATTACTCGTGTTACATGACAATGCATTACTTTATGGAAGGAGATTGTTCCTTTCTATTTCACATTTACTGTTTGTTGAAAGGACTTGCTTTGATTGAGTTACCCTGTATTAATTGAGATAGGCTACTATGATTACTTTACCCTGCATTTGATCACCAAAGATTACTCCACGATTTTACATATTACAGGATTACACAAAGATTGCCTTGTTTTCTTTAATCTGCACTCAATAACAGAAGAACACTAGAAAAAACTGTCACTCAGTGCCCTAGTCATTAGCAGGTTGGACTATGGCAACACCCTCCACATCGGGATCCCCAAGCAACTCAATAGAAGACTACAAACCATCCACAACTCGGCAGCCAGACTCATCCTCAACCTCCCACACAGTACTCACATCACACCACTCCCCAGGGAGCTGCACTGGCTCTTGATTCTCAAAGGTGTTTACTTCAAACTCATCACATATACATTTCAAGGTACTACACAGTTTACTCATCACCAACCAAAACAGTTAAGCTCCTTACACAAACGCAACCAGACACCTCTGCTCCACACGACTCCTACTCAGACATATCCCACGCATATACAGAATCAGATCAGGAGGAATAGCATTCTCTTACATTATTCCCAAAGTGTGGAACAGTATCCCACTTCACACCAGAGCCTCCTCCGTTCTTGAATTCCACAAGAACTGAAGACCTGACTTTTCAATTACTCACCCTTCCATAGACAGAGCTATGAACACGCACCTGGTCAGAGCCAAGAAAATCTTGCTGGTGATAGTGTGCTTAAAAATATACACAACATACTAAGGTGTCTGTACTGATGAATTAACCGTTGGCCAGATTAAAGGGTAACAACAATACACTAATTTTTTTATCTTGCAGTGTTAGGCAGGCTGTTTTGTCATAGGCAGCACGGGATGGCAGCAATGCAATCTTTTCCCAAACACACACAATGGTTTAGCATGGAAATTAGCAGTGTAATCCCTCACATTACAAGCACAGGCAGAATAAGTGCAACACACACAAGCACAGTAGCTGTAAAATATCTCAAACAAGATCGCAGACACCGCGCAACAGTATAACTAAAAATACACAAGTGACAGCTTACCAAGCTGCTTCCACCTCTTTAATGCCCCACTGACACAAAACGGAAAACCAAAACCAACTCAACAAAACACACAGCTCTTTTGTCTGATTAGGGTAGCAGACTTTGAGGCAGAAAATCTCGACAACACCCAGAACCCCAAAGACACGAGCCGGATACAGCACAATATGCAGAGAGTAAGTCACAGACTCCAGGTTTGTTTTTATCTCCGACTCAATTTATCTGCCTGTATAATGCAAATATTTCAACTTCACTAAGTGAATTGTAACACCTGTCCACGTTATGGAAGCATGGAAAGAAAGCATTTTTCAGCGAAAGTAATAAATGTACTGCCCCCAATTTGCTTTTGTACTAGCATAACTTGTGACAGAACATTTTCTAAACATTGCACAACTTTGATAACAAAAATACAATTCTGTAAGAAATGCTACAGAAATATGTTACTGTAAGAAACAGGACTATCATCTTAGTTACCAGTTTATACAAATATTGAAAACATAGGGAGTTATTCGGAGTTTCACAGATGCATTAGATTGGAAAATAAAAGTGGCAGATGTCGAGGTCGCCATATTACGAGTGTACTGCTGTCAATGACACTCTAAACACGGTGGATGGGATTTTACCTTTTGACAAAAGCTACCTATTTGACATTTGCACCTGTTAATGACAGAGAGGCACCACCAACCTGCATACCAGAAGATAGTTTGCCCTGCTTGCAACCATAGGGATGCTGCATAGTGTACATTTGAATGTGGAGACAACATGCTCAGCGCCCCTTGTCACCTTCCCATAGGTCTTACCATGTAGTCTACTACCCCAGTCTGACAAACTCCTCCCACTACTGGCTTCCTTTCAGTGGCTCATAGAGGATATGACCTCGGCACGTGACAGGCTTTAGCTTGGGCAATGAGAAGTTGTTGGACCTGGCCTTTTTTTGCAGGGTTATCCCCAAGCTTTTTGCATTTTTCCTCCTATTTTTTTGACCCCATGTTTGTTGGCTTTAGGACTCTTTACACAGCTGACCAGTGCTAAAGTGCAAGTGCTCTCTGTCTAGATTGTATTGGTGATTAGCATATTTTGATTTATTAGTAAGTCTCTTGTATAGTGCATCGTGTGTACCCAAGGCCTGTAAATCAAAGGCTACTAGTGGGCTTGCAGCAGTGATTGTGCCACCCACATGAGTTGCCCTGTAAACATGACTCAGACATACCACTGCAGTGTCTGTGTGGGCAGGTTTAAACTGACATTTCGACCTGGCAAGTGCACCCACTTGCCAGGCCCAAACCCTCCCTTCAACTACATGCAAGTCACCCCTAAGTTAGGCCCAAGGAAGCTCATTATGCAGAGTGCAGTGTAATTAAAAGGTTGAACATGTACTGGTGTGTTTTACATGTCCTGATAGTGAAATACTGCCAAATTCAGTTTTCACTATTGCAAGGACTATCTCTCCCATAGTGTAACATGGGGATTGCCTTTAAATATTTCAAGTGCAATTTCCCATTGGGAGTAGATACAGATCTGGAGTTTGAGGGCTCTGAACTGACAATTTAAAAATAAATATTTTAGTGAAGTCGGTTTTTAAACTATAAGTTTGAAAATGCCACTTTTAGAAAGTGGGTATTTCCTTGCTTAATCATTCTGTGCCTTTGCCTGCATGTGGAATACACATCTGGGTAAGGATGGCAGTTGGGTTGTTTATAAATTCACTTTATACAGTCACACAAAGGGAGCTGAAGTGTGCCCTGCATATCCTGATGGGTCTTCCTCAGCTAGAATTGTGGGAGGAGCTGAAACTTGCACCTGAATTGGTCTGTGCCTGTCCTTACACAAAGCAGTCTTCAACCCTCTGGAGTCTGTCTGTGGCCACGGCAAGAGAGTTGGGGCGCTGTGCACTACACAGACTTCTCTTTGAAGTTTGCCTACTCCAAAGACAGAAATGGGTATAAGTACTAGACCTCTGACCCCATGAAGGTGGAACACTTCTGGACTGAGGACATTCAGCCACGAAGAAGAGCTGGATGCTGTAGGAGGGACTGCCACTCTGCCCTTTGCTTTGTTGTGCTGGCCTGCTGCTTCTGTCCTGGGAGTGAAAGGACTGGACTCTGCCTTTACATCCAGCTTTCCAAGGATCTCCAAGGGCTTGCCTTCTGTTAAGAAGTCTAAGGGACATCAAAGACTTCATCTGCCAGCACCTTGGCTCCTCTGCTGAGAGCCCTGCCAAGTGATGCCAAATCCAGTCTGGGCCCTTAAAGAAGGCTTTTGGTGCTACAAAGAGAAAATCCACACATCAACTCACTGCGTAATTTCGAACCAACGCATCGCTGTAAGGATTCAATGCATCGCCGCTGCCTGCACCATAGTGTGGTCCCCGCTTGATTCACAACCAAAATTTTCAACTCGGGCCCCAGCTTTCCATCTCAGCGCGTCAGAAGAGCCACTGCTGCCTGAGTTTTGAGCACCTCACCACTGAAGTCGGTGACCCACCTCCCTGAAGCCAACGCAGCGCCTGCTTCATCGATGTGAGATTGACGCATCGCGCGTGACTTCTGACGCATCACTGATGCATCGTCCGTGGGTGCCATTTTCTTCATGGACACCGCACCTCAGTAAGGAACAGAAGGTTCATGCTGCGAACGACTTATCACCTGCCCTATGGCAGTAAGGAACTGACGCATCACCTCCCCTGCAACAGTAAGGAACCGACGCATCTCTGGCTCTTCCAACGCATCACTTCCCCTGCGGCTCGCATCGCCTTTGTTTTCTATGCATCTCAGGCACTTTGCCTCAGTCAAACGCTTCACTGATTTCAAGGAACTGCAATTAAATTTAATGTTGGATTTTTGTCATTTTGGTCTGGTTCTACTAAGATAAATATTGGCTATTTTTCGAGACTGGTGTGGTGTGGTTTGTGTGTACACACAAATACTTTATACATTGCCTCTGAGATAAGTCTACCTGCTTAGGCTAACCAAGCTACCAGGAGTAGTGAAGCAGGGGTTATCATAGATGTGTGACTTCCTTACCCTGACTAGAGTGAGGGTCCCTGCTTGGACCGGGTGCAAACCACTGCCAACTCAAGACGCCATTTTTAACATAAGGTAACTCCTTTCAGCAGACTTTGGACACTGAACTCAATGTAACATCCTTTCTACAGCCCCTCCAGACTCCAACCCAGGCAATAAAAGTAGCAGCGGGATTAACCGGCATGACCTGTGGTGCCGATCACAGGCAGTCCACCCCTGAGGTCCAGATCCCAGCACAGCTAAACCAGTTTTCATTATTTGAACATCTATAATAATATTTGAGGCCCATCAGCATCTATATAGTACACAAGAATGATCATTTAATTGCAGATCTGATTGAATTTTATTTTATGCTGGTAATAATGCATATTGCTTTACTTGTATGGCAAAGAGGCTGGAAGAAGTATTATGTTTAAACTACAACTTGGGTAGATTATCAGTAGCGCAGGAGGAGGTCCAGAGGTGTGAGGGGCCCACTGTGCCACACTATATATATATATTTTTACTGCCAAATCAAGGGTCACGGAAGACCATTTTCCTCACTTGCATTGGACCCACTGTAGCTTTGCTGTCACAGTATGGGGGCAACAGAGTCAGACGTGTAGCCAGTGTTTAATGAGCTTTAGTGCAAGGAAGAAAGTGGACCCCCTGGCTGCTGTTTAAATGATAAAATACAGCAATATTTATGTCTCAGCGGGCCCTCAATTCTCCAGACCTTGGTGCCTCTGCACCTGCTACACTAATGAAAGCTATGCCTCTGGGCATAGCAGTGGAAATCATTTACTCCCTCTTAATCAATTAAGAGCATTAACTATCAAAGTTTTCAGACAGAGGAGAACAATGGCTGAGTTTGTTCTCACTTTTAAGATCTGACCGTGAAATTCTATTTAAGGCCTGATTAAGAGTCAGGCCGAACGTAATTCCTATGGATGAGTGCAGTAATACCAGGCCTAATTTAAACGTCAAAATTGCATGAGACTTTGGCTGTTACAGTTGCCAATCCTCTTACTCTCTACTACTTCACCCCAACTTTTTTCTCTGGTAAAGTGTGAGCATTCATTGATCCCCCTTGCAAGAACTAATCTTTCCTCTTTTACTCTCTATCTCCTTTTTTCCACCCACATCCCAGACAGTCACCCCTGCACACATTTATCACTTTCTCACAGCATGCAGTAAATGTGGGCATTAAACAACTCAGAAAAGAAAATACTATGTGAATACTGCACGGTATTCCATTTTCACAGTGGTTTCCCACTCTGTGGAGCAGTGCTTGTTTGAGCTGGTGGTTGCAGGTGGGGCCCACCAGTACTCACTTTTAGGGATCTGCTCTTTCTTTCCTCATGAAACTTTTCACCCTGAGCAAGTGAAAGAAGTACACAAAAAGGGTAAATAAGGAAGAAGACAATAACGGAAAAATAGTGATATAGAACCAAAGCAGAATGAAAAAGAACCTGCAAGAGTGGGATCGAGAGGCAGGATATGTCTATTTGTGGATGAAAAAGACATTAAGTGGAATCGAGACCGTGCAGCTTTGGTACTTTGCATTCTAACTTTTGTCAGTGCAGGCTGTGGGCTACAGTGCACAATTTTGGGCATTGGCACTTTTACAACTTACACACTGTAGGTAGCTTAACTCATAGCAGGACTAAACCTATGCAGAGAGACTAGTCAGAAACAGTAAATCTGGCAACCCAGAACCTCTATTTCGGGTATTCGTAATCAGCCCTTGAAGTCAAATCAAGACAGGAATTGGCAAAGTCAATAGGTCTCATCTTTTTAAGAGCTATTGGCTTTGCCAATCTTTTATCCATGTTGTACAGCAGCATGGACTTCTGTTCAGCATGACTAAAAGGTAGGGGTGTGGCATAGAGTGGGGTAGAGTAGAGTGGTGCAGTGTGGAGTGGCGTAGACTGGAGTGGAGTGCCATGGAGTAGAGAGACGTAGAGTAGATAAGAACAGAAAGGAGTGGCGTAGAGCACAGTGGCCTAGAGTAGAGTGGCATAGAATGACGTAGAGTGCTATGAAGTGGGGTGGGATGGGGTGGTGTGGAGTGGTGTATAGTAAAGTAGCACAGAGTAGAGTGGCGAGTGTGGAGGGCAAAGTGGAGTGGCATAGAGTGGAGTGGTGTAGATTAGAGTGGAGTGGCTTAGAGTGGCACTGTGTGGAGTTGAATGGCATAGAATGGTGTGATGTAGATTGATGTCTGAGAGGAGTGGCGTGACATAGGATACAATGGAGTGGTGTAGAGTGGGGTGGAGTGGCACCGAGTAGAATGGAGTGGAGTAGAATGGAGTGGCACAGAGTAGCATAAAGTAGGTTGTTGAAGAGTACAGTAAAGTAGCAGAGAGTGGTGTGGAGTAAAGTGGTCTGGTGTAGAGTGGTGCATAATGGATTAGAGTGAAGAGGATTGGCACAGTTGTGTGAAGTGGCGCAGAGTGGTGTGGAGTGGCTCAGAGTACCATTGACTGGAGTGCAGTGAAGTACAGTACAGTGGTGTAGAGTAACATGGCATAGAGTAGAGTGGTATAAAGTAGAGTGCCAATCATTAGAGTGGCACAGAGTGGTTTCAACTGTAGTAGAGTGGTGTGGAGTCGAGTGGCAGGGAGTGCAGTAAGGTACAGTGACTTGGAGTGGTGTAGAGTGGCTAAGAGTACAGTGGTGTAGAGTGGAGTAAAATAGAGTGGAGAAGAGTGTGGTGGAAAAGATTGGTGTGGCGTGGAGTGGCATAGACGAGACTGGTGTAGAGTGGCGTAGAGTTGCATAGAGTGCTGTAGAGTGGTAATGTGTTGAGTAGAGTGACCTAGAATAGAGTGAAGTGGCGTAGAGTGGAGAGGGAGTAGAGTAAAGTGCAAGAGAATAGAGCAGCATGGAGTGGAATAGCGTGGAGTGGAGTGAAATGGAGCGGAGTGGCGTAAAATGAAGTGGTGTAGAGTACAGTAGAGTGACAGTGGCGTAGAGTAGAGTGGTGTAGAGTGGAGTGGCATCAAGCAGAGTGGCCTGCAGTAGTACAATGTGGGCTCAACTAACTAAAGGGTCAGTAGAGACTGCATTTTGGGTGAAAGCAACATAAATAAGAAGCTGTTTGCCTGTGTTAAAAGTAGCAAAGAACAATGCACGCCCAGGAATAACACAGAAAAGCTTATAAGGTTAAAAAGAAATAGTGTGTTACAAAAAGATGAGGAAGAACACATGTACTTGGTCCATGCTCCAGAGTGGAGTTAATGCAAGAAAGGAAGGGTGGCCTGCGGGAGCTAAGCAATTGAAAGCCTGCAAATTAGTGTGAAAACGAAAAGAACTAATAGTATGCTGTGGGTAGGTTGTAAGACAACTGACTTTGAAACAATATGTCTTGCAGCACTGTGCATGCGCTGTGCAGGCAATACCTAAAAAATTAGATCAAGATAAGCATGCGGTACATGTGTCACCAGCTAAGGTCCTTGTATACAGCCAACATATTTGTTAGTTATCGCACATAAGGGTCAGGCTGTTGCATTCAGTAGCTATAAAGTTATTGGTGGGAATGTTTGCACATGCTTGCCATAATATTTTTTTGTTTATGTGTTTCTTTACAAATGTAGTGCTTATGAAAGGTGTTTGACAGAAAGCACTGAAATATAGCCCCTCAAATGTAATACGTGAACACTGCCACCCATGTGCATCGCCCCTTCTGAAAGTGGCACCCTCGCTCATGAAGATTACCAGTAGGTAATTGAGACATGCATGCACTTACTAAATGAAAAAAGCAATAACTTGCCTCTTCCTCTAGCCCAGGTGTAAGACCGGTTGGGAGGGATGCTCTTTACGTCCATAGAAGAGTCCACTTGAACAGGCCTCAGATGAAGTTCATTCCCTTTGCTTGAGCTCTTCAAAGGCAAGATATATCTTGGCAACCCCTTGTAAAACCAGGCACCAGATCTCTTCCAGACCTATGGAAAAACAGGACACAAGCATTTCATGAAAACATTGTAACGGAAAAAAAAATGTCAATGTCCTTGGAAGGTTGACTGCAATACAGGAAAATATTTATTTAAAGATGTCAATTGCTCAAGAACTGTCTTTATTTTGTTACATTTTCAGTGAAAATTGGAATTAAATGAAGGTGCCAGTGAGTTTCAGAGGCACTGCGCTCCTCACAGTCGGGTCCGGAGTACAATCTTGAATCAGGGTGCTCTCTGCACAACTCGATGGTAGCTTGGAAAGGCAAATCTGGTCACACTTAGTACATCACTACAATGTACCCATCAACGCAAAAGCATTTGGAAGGGAAGGGCTACACCTCCTAGTGAAATATACTGACAGACCAAGATGTTCCAGGGGCACCACAACTGGATAGTATCTATCGGGAATAAAAAAACAAGGAAATATGCACAGCTTGGTACCCACACTCACTGTAAAATCACCAGCCCAAACTTAATACAATTAACCACTATCAAGCACACTCTGGGAGACAAAGGGATGGGGTCCATGTCAGTATAGCAGTAATTAAGCTTTATGGGCCACATGTATTACCATCAGCTTTTGTGACTTGCAAATTGCAACGAGTCGCAAGGGACCTGCTTCATTAATATTCATGAGGCAGGTCACAATTTGCAACCCATTGGGAATGGCCAGCACCCATAGGGATGGTGCCCGCTGGGGTCAGCAGACCACCATGTCTGACTGCTTTTTCAATAAAACAGTTTTTTCTTTAAATGCAACCCGTTATCCATAAAGGAAAATGGAATGCATTTCAAAAATAAAAACGAAAATATATATATATATTTTTTTTTAATAGTAGCCAGTGGTCCGTGGGTACACTGCTTGCTCTTAAAAAGTGTTAGCGCCCCCATTAATAAATGGGAAGGGGCCACTTGAGGACCCCTTCCCATTTGCAAATGGGTTACCGCCTCCTTCAGGGAGTCGGTAAAGTATGAATGTTTTTGCAACCGAATTCCGGTCCCAAATCATTCATACATTGCCCTGCCACTTGCTATTAAGAAATGACACCCTAAACAAGCCCCTTCCTAATACGGAATCACATACGCAAAATGCAATTCGCTAACAAGTTACTGAGTCGCATTTTACCTTTTGTGCATGGCAAAATGCTTTTTATCGGTCTAAAAAATGCGTAGTCCATCTGGCTCTATATTTTTGCTCAAACTAAGCCTCGAACGTTGGTCTACAGAGCAGTTCTCAAGCTATATGCTAAGGCAGAAGGCTCAGGTTTCCCGGTTCGAAGCTTAGAGTCCTTGTCTTTTGTTGCATTTTGGGATTGATAGCCCTGATTACCCTATTATAACAGCATGACTACGAAATTCGAAGTAAATGCCTGGAATGGATGCTGCCCACGTATGGAACAGGGACGCTTCAGATCTCTGCAAAGGTGTGACTCGGGGCCACTCGGTGCACATGTGAAGCGCGGCCCGAGACCAGAGCTCACCTGTATGTTGCACGCTGGGCCTTGGGCAGACGTCTGTGAAGTCTGGTTCTCTGAGATCAAGCGCAGATACGCCATTTCCAACCTGAGACTGTAAACACTGACTGCTACAGGCGATACCATATCTGAGCGCCAGTGTGAGAGATGTATTCTCCCCAGATTATCAAATAAACCTGCAGCACGGAGGATAATGGATTAAAACTGAGCCTGGAGTGGAAGGCCTCACCTCTACACTGAGAAATTCACTTCAGAACCTTCTTCGCTTGACGCATCTTGATATCAGTTCTTAAGGCTACTGTTTTACCCTGTCCTGTGTGAATCACAAACAATGGCGCATTTTATTAATTGAGCAGTTTATAACATAGCGCCGCTCAAACCCATCCAGATCCATGAACACAGTGAAAAGGGTATGATACTAACATACCTAGCAGCAACAAAGCCTGGTTGTCTGAAAGCAACCGAGGAAAGTACAGGAATATAGATAGACAGACAGTCAAACACAGTATCGCAAAACTGAGATATAAACACAGATGTTGATACTGAAAGAAAGCAATCACTCGAACATAAAACACACTTATGGTGCTTTATGTAGAGTCCAGCTGGACTCATTCTAGTGTTTCTGTCAGCCACTCTGCTGAGGGCTGGTCTTACAGATGTAACCCACACCCACCCAACACAGGCGTCACCAGTCAGGTGACCCTGCCAATAAAAGAGGCCAGGCGCACGTGCCTGAGGCCAGTCTAGTACTACCCTACTACCGTGTCTGCGTCACTTCATTTAGCAGCATGAGGGCCTAGGGCCCCACATTACATTGGCGACGAGTGGGATCTGCAACCCCACGTGGTTGCAGACATGAACCTAATCGGTGGAGGAAAGGAGAGAAGCGAGGCCGTCGCAGCCCCAGTCTCACTGGTGTAAAGGGGGTGAGTGCTGCTAATCAGCGCGTCCCGCAGCACTGCCAAAACGGCTGCGGGCGCCGAAAATAAAGCGCTACAAAGTGCGCAGATTTGATTTCCCTCAGCCCGAGGAAAAATGCACTAAAGCCCCCCCCCAAGAATCTGATCCAGCGCGGCCCGCAGCGTGAGAGAAAGCTGCTGGGTCCGCGTGGTATGTGGGAGGAAATGGCGCTGTCGTGCGCCGTGGAAAGAATGGAGCCCGCAGCGTGCCGCTTGAGGTAAAAGAGAAGAGGGCGCCGAATCATGCCTGTAGCCGGTCGCGCCCCCGCCCCCAAGAAAATAAACGCGATCCGCAGCGCAGCGTGTCCCGTGCTGCTGCGGCCGCGTGTGGAAAAACATGGTGCGATCGAGCACCAAGACCGGGGCCGTTTCCCCTTTCACTTTGAAGGGTTTATGCGAGTGGGATTGTGGAAAAATCTGAGTAGGTGTATTTACTCATACTACAGTAAAAACGTAAACATGCCTTACTCAATAAACCTAAGAATGATTTATGAGAGCAGGATTTATGCGAGTAGGGTTTATTTTAAATACTACAGTAAAAACTTTAAGGAAAAATGTGCTCTTAAGGATAACCTAAATAGATTTAACTCCATCATTTCTGAAATTATGGGCAGTGGAGTCATGTAAAACAAGGGGGCCTCCCAGTAGAATGGAAGGAGAGGCCCCCTGAGTTTCTTGTATCTCACAGCTAATCAATGATCTTCGGTTGAACATGGGGGCCCCTGGAGGCTTGGGGCCCCACTGCGTCTCCAGGTTGCTGTGTTACACCCCAGATTATGGGAGAGGAAGATTAGTTAGTAAACAAATCTTAACATGCCTTTTGAAAATCTTCTGTTGTAAACCATGCAGACAAGTGATCTCTGAAATAAGTGAATCATTTATGAGAGCTGGACATTTCAATACATGTACCATCAATTTATTTATTTAAGAATATTTGTTTTCAGTTTTTCTAGAGAAAATAGTACAAAACAACAATTGGTAATAATCTAGGCCTTGACAATATTACAATTTCAGAAACATATGCAATATGCACAAAAAGTGGCAAAATATACCAATATAAAAAACAACTGGTCCAACTGCCTAGGCATGCCTGCCCTAGCACTAATGTGACCTTCTTTTAGGCACCATAGTGCAATAGAGATAATGGATGACGTGGGCTTTCCCACTGTCCCACGGTCTATGTCCTGTGGTAGATAGAACCAAAATGTGAATGACACTTAAACGGAACAATAGATGACGAGGGGTGAATGAAAGTCCCTGTATGTAGGTATGTAAGTATTTTTTTTTTTTTTTTTAGAACATGAGGCTGAAGAAAATCTATAGCTGTCTCTAGGTCATGGCTAAAAAGAAGACAAGTGAACACTAATGGGAGCAGAGCAAGCAATCTACAGTAGTTTTGTTGTCAGTTTGTATACATTGCATGAAAAAAAAGAAAAATATGGAGGTTCAACCGAAAGAACAGCTTAAACATAGAGTAACATACAATTAATGACTTCTAAGGTCAGTCGTGCGTCAGAGGGAGATAGAAAAATACATACAGAGGTTTATACTGTGATGCCATAGCAAAAACGTAAACAGCCAATATGTCTAGCAATTACTTTTTGGTTCAGTGTTTGTGAGAGTGGGGCATGGAAAAACATAAATAGGTGTTTTTACTCACTCTACTGCAACCATTAAATCCCTATGAAATATGTCGCCAGGTCCAGAACGTTTTCTAGATCTTACTAACTTTAGGGCTCAGGGCAGTTCCGAACAAGCCAGACTTGTGGTCAAATGCACAAATCCGTAGGTAAGGTTCCTTACCCTCAATTCTACCATGCTAAATTACAGCATAGCAGCCTCCGAGCACTCCTTAACCTCCACATTTTCAACACTGCTTCGCTACGCTCCATTCACAGCGCTTATATATATAAAAGTAACACAATATAAATTAACATATAAAACATCAATATTCTAAAACTTGTCATTCATGCTCCGGAAGCAGGGGAGAATAACCCTAATTACACATGGAAAATATTACGAAAAAGAACATATTTAAACGCTAAAACCAATACTGGTATCAAATCGTACTGAACTGGCGAAAATAGAAAGAGGTGTTTTTTTTTTCTCATTCGAATTCTATAAATGCTCAAAAAACGCACACTCTCTCTCTTTCTCTTTCAGCAGAACTGCCTGACAGAGCTCTACGGGCAGCGCGCGCTGCGCGCGACTTCCAATGATTAACCATACAGAGAGACCCCTCCCTGGCGCGCGATAATCTCCCGCCCAGGTATGTCATATTTTGATAAACCGAGGGACGCAGCCAGCCTTGAAACGGCTTTTAATGAAAAAGGGCTGATGAAGGAGAGCCTGGGAGCTTTTGTTCGCTTTCTGATGACATTTCTTCTCCCCGGTGCTTTCCTCCTGCTTCCCCTTAGATAGCGTGCATTAAGCCAGCGGGGGATTTGTATATCGGGCACGGCAGAACAACTGTACCAGATCGGCTTAAATGAGACTAAAAAACATGGATTATCGGAGTAAATAACTCTTTTTAGACATTTATTTTGGTCGTACTTTATTTAAAACGCACCACATCCAAACTGGAAACAGCTACCAAATTTTAAAACAAACAATGGCCAATTTAGAGAATTGGGGAGATCCATGTATTGAAACACTTAGGCGATTTCCAACGGCAAATTTAAAGTTGGTTGCTAAAATAAAATTTGAATCCTCTATAACTTTTAGTAAAAACTATTCTAGTCAGGAAGAATACCAGGCACAACATTAAAATGATTTTCATCAAGTGACTGCCTTCTATTTGGCCAGCACATGCTGGCTTCACTTCATTTTCTTTCGGGTGGAGCACGGACCAAGTACTGACTGCTTCAGCTTGATTGCTGTCCTTCCACTTCCGCTGTAATTGAAGTACTATTTTTTTAATTTTTATATTTCCCCAGCTTCCTCGCCTCCTACTCCAACCCCCGGAATTAGGGAGGTCATCTACGTGCAGGTTTGATGTCTCCCAGTAAGAAAACATTTGCATCCCATAATATACTTTGGCATGCCACATTTGGTCACTCACTCATAATAGGGCTGTGAGAATCTGGAGCAGCAGCGGTGGCCGCAAATGTCAAGGAGGGGTGGGGGACAAAAGAGGAAACAATGGCATTAAAAAAAAATGTTTAAACTTGCTGTTCCCGCCAACTCCTGCCGCCTAGCTCGTCGCTCCTCTTCTTGTGGTGTCCACTGGCTCCCCAGCAATTCTGGTTCTCGTTTCATCCTAAACTTAGCATGAAAGCAGTGCCAGGATTGGTCTGAGCAGTTTGGACTGCCGCTCAGAAACAGCCTTAGGGTCTGTGCAGTTTCTCCAGCCTTGCTGTTCAACACAGCCACGCTGGAGAAACCTAAGTGCGACTGTGTGTTTGGCCGGCACACATGGGCACTTAGGTGCAGTCTCTCTTCCCACCTCCCATGACCCAGCCCCACCCTGCACTCCTGGCTGAGCCAGCAGATTTAAAATAAAACCACAGTCAACTAGAAAGAAAGAAGCCAAAAAAGAAAGAAGCAAGGCACATAAGAAAAAGGGAAAAATATTAGAATAACAGAAAGGAAAGAAGGAAGAAAAGAAAGCAGGAAAGAAGGGAGAAAGGAAAGAAGGAAGGCAGTGAAGAAAAAGAAGTGAGAAAAAAAGAAAAAACAAATAAGGAAAGACGGAAGAAAATAAATAAAGTAACATTAAGATAGAAATAAGAAAGAAGGGCAGAAAGGAGAAAAAAGGATTAATAAAACAAAGAAGGAAGGAAAGCAAGAAATAAAGTAATAAAGAAGAAAAGAAAAAAAAAAAAAAGTAAATACATTTGAAAAAAGTGTTACAAGTGCTGCAAACTAAACAGGACAAAGGCCGTTTTTTTCTCTTGGGCAAGGTTTATTAAAGACTTATTGGAAAAACTGAGCCCAATATAAATGTGTTCTAAATAATTGCCCACTTATGAATTCCCATGCTTATTATTGAAACTACAGAACAGTTTAAAATGGATGTAATCACCTATGCTGTGAAGTCAGATAAACATAGGACATTCCTAAAGGAATTTACAATAGGATTGTCACAAGACAGGAGGTGATGAAGCGTGAAATGTGACCTGTGCTTACATCTGATGTAAACCATCCTGCTTTCGCCGCATGCTCTAAGAACAAAGGCAACAGTAAAGTAATTATAAAGTAAAAACAAAAACACTGGCACTGAAGTGAACTACTTTGTGTGCGAATGTGCTCATTGTGAGAGAGCAAAATGCAGTCACTCAAAGTGAAACTAAGCCCTGGCTAAAGTAAGGTGACCACTGCCCCATACTGTACGCTGTAGTAGGCAGAAGAAAAATGTGAATAACACTATAGATCAATTGAGGAAGAGAGGAAGTTGAAAACCCATTTAAATAACTTTATTATACATGTATTAGTCAAATCAAAAGTTCTTGGCTAATGCCAGACCTAAAACACATCCCAATGGAGCCATTAACAAGTGAAATATTTCCCACTGTGTGCAGGCAGAGGATCTAACATTAACCAACACACCTCCACCTCCTGAAAATCCAGAGCCCTGTTTCTCCCTCTTTCTTCGCCAGAGATGTAACTGGGATGATTAGGAATTCCCTGTGGTAATGAAGTATCAGCAGGATTACTTTTTAATATGCATTCCTCTACTAATACAGAGTGAAAGGGAGGAGAAAGGGTCCCTTTATACTGGCACAGAGTGGATGATTAACACATGAACCCTGGTAGGAAGAACTACAGCACTGACCACTGCTCTTTACTATATAGTGTGTGACACAGTCAAGCATGCCTAGGAGTCAAGAATCTAAACAATAAAGAAAAAAACATTCAGAGAAAATCCTAGGGGACTAAAACGACAAGAAGAAATACAATCTCAGTGTTGCCCAGTTGTGTGGAACATTTGTCAAAAACAGTAGCAGCCAGTAACAGAGATGGCAAAGCACCTGAAGTAGTAGCACTGTGCAGGACTGTGGCCTTCACCAAACAGAAATCAACCAGTACTGCAAGCGGTGGCTTATCTGAACATCGAAGTAAGCATATAAAACACAGAACTGCTTGCTAAACACTTATTTAATTATGTTTTTATTTTATTTACTATCCAGTTTGTAATGCAGGCATAAACTATAAACTGAAGACTGATCAAATTCACCAGATGCTCTTCTTCCTCAGTGAGCTGACAGTATCGCACCAGGTTCCTTGTCTGAGGCATCTATATATACTATGAAGGGCTTGCCTATATTGAGCAGTGTACCAATGAGGCCCTTAGTAAACCAATCAAAAGTTATCTGACACAGTAGCACAAATGGCTGCACTTAGGTGTTTTTGCATTTCAGAGAGCATCTACGCTCTTTTAATGTCCCATGAAATTCTGCTAATAACCAGGGAAACCTGTAATAGCAGGTTAACAAAGTACTGGAAGTATAGAACGAGCTATGTAAAGAAGAAATATTTGTTGCAACTGTCAGTTGCTGAGCCAGCTTTGACCAAGGAAACCTTTGGGTCTTCTATGAAAGAAGCCAAGCCATCTCGTCACATCCCCCCAACAATGTATACTGATAAAAAAACATAGTGTGCAATATTTTAAATGACTTAGTGAAGTTAATATGTTTTTAAATGTATCAATTAAAAAAAAAAAATGCTTCTTCAGTTCAGCCAATGAGCAACGGACGTGTTGACGAGTCTTTAGTGTCTCTAGTCGATCTTATAAATAAAAACTAAATCAGAAGTGCGTAAGAAGAGAGGGATGTGCTTAGACCCCACTCTAGGAACATCATAAGTGGCTGAAATCTAGCATAGTGAATTGCACAGTGAATTGATCTAACTATTTAAGGGAGCCAAGACACAACCCTGTCTAACCTTTATAATGGCCAGTAACTCAAGGTAGAGTTGCTGGTCTTGGAGTTAATGAGAGTTTCCTCCATATCTGATCCAGTTACTATACTTCAAGAATTACCAGGCCTGGAATTGGGGTGAACATGTGAGTCAAAGATTTACCGGCTATGATGGTCTGTGTTAAGGACTTACCTTCTTGTCTCAGCGAGTCCGCAAAGCGCAGCACTTTTAACTGACAAGTGGTGCGTTCATTTTGTAGAAGGAAAGGCTAGTGATGCACTCAGATGGTGGTGCCATTTGACAAATGGCTTTGCATCTCTTGAGAACATAATAGGCACAGGCACTTGAACTTAGAATAAGAAACTAAGAAACTCAATTTCTAATAAAACCACAGATTCATGATGCTTGGAAAAGATATCACGTACAAGTTTCTGCGTTGCCAGGGCGTCCTTTGTAGGCCATCAAGGTATTTTCTTTCTGCAGCCAGGACTTTGCTACCATACATTTGTTAAAACATTGGCAATTGTTGTTTCTTTCGAACCATGGCTTTAAGTTGAAACTGGGTGTATAGAAGTAGTCAAAGAAATTAAGTGAGACGAGAGAGCTGGGAGTTGTGTGCAGGTGGCTGGTCCCTTGGTGTCACGCGCAGACTGAGGATTCCGAACCAAACGTTGAAACCAATGTCCGCATTTCATAAATTTGTAATATTTGTCAATCTGAACAGTACATGACTGCAATTACATATTTGTATGTGAACTATTAAAAAGCGTAAATAAAGTTATATATATAAAAAAAGTAAGTTATATTTTGAAAATCGATTGAGTTAGTTTGAAGTACTGTTCCACTGAATTCTTTGTTGGAAAACTCTACATATCCGTTGTGCATCTGGATTCTGAAGCTGTGTGAGGCACGAAAAGCTCTTCAACACGTTTAGAGACTGTTGGCCCACCACTGACTACAATGAGCTCGCCAAGAGAAGCCAATTCTCGAGCTAGATGAACACATGTATCCCGACTTCCGACGATGTGTACCTGCCACCTCAATCTCTTTCATGACCCCTTGAGGAGTCAAGGTAAAAGGAGAGTACAGCAAATTGAAAGAGCTCCTACCCAACCATGAGCAGCAGATAACACTTGTGGGACTGTAGGGGGGTATAAGCAAATACATTTCCTGCAAGTCCAGGGACACCACCGGTCTCTTGGGTCCAAAGTAAAAATTATCTGAGACAAAGTGAGCATTTTAAGTGTGTATTTACGCAGAAGGCATTCAGTTAGCAGATATCTAGTGTATGCCTGACGCGTCAGTCCTCCTTGCGTACGAGGAAATGGCAAGAATAGAATCCTTCACCCCTCACTGAGTCTGCCACTTATTCAATGGCACCCTTGGCCAGCAGAAGGGTTACTCCCTGCATTGTGATTGAAGCGTGATCTGGCAAAAATTTGTCCTTGTGTGGGGGGAAATATAAAGCAACAAAGACATTAAATGTAGGGCATAGCGCCTTCTGTACAGTTTTTAAAACCCATCTTTTTGATGTGATGGATTTCCAGCCGGGAAGGAAATGTTTAACTCTGCCTCAACAGCTGACTGCGGGTCAGCAAAAGCAAATGAAATAGACTTGGGGGGGCACTGTAGAATGGGAGATGGAAGTAGATGAATGGTGCCTCTGCTGTAGAGAACAGGTTAGAGCACCACCACATCCACTGCCTCCAAAAGGTATGAGCGAATAGCAGCCATCGCCTGTCTCAGGAGCCGGCACCTGTTCTGTGGCACCTGTTCTGTAGCACCTGTGCCCAGCAAAAGGTTGAATGATTGTATCAAGACAGTAGAGTGGTCTACAGACAGTCGTTCTGATATGAGTGGAAAATGAAGTGGGGTGGAAATGAAAGGCTGGGCGTAGCCCCTGTGAACAATTTTGTCTGATGTGATGGATCTCCAGCCGTGTCTTAACATGCCTCCTACTGGCTGAGTATTGGCAAGTAAAAACAGAGTAAGAGGTGCTTCAGCAGGGAAGGAAAAGTTAGAAAAGAGCTGTTCCTGCCGATGCGTTCAACCTCAGTCACTGTAACGGCCGCTACCCTGAAACGTCTGGGTCTACTATTGCTACATAGGTTGAGAGGGTTGGAGCTGCATGTAACCCCTAAATCTTCTGTACTGTTGGTGGAACTTCTTGACAGGACACTAGGGTCAAAAGGATAGTGTTGTGACTTGATTGTCTTTAAATTGTGCTGAATCAGCCTTTTCTCCAAACAATCTGGAGCCACCAAAGGATATGTCCATCTAGGATGCTTGGATGTTTTCTGAAAAGCTGTTTAATCGCATCCAGGCATGTTTCCAATTGGTGCCCATGGGTCAGCCAACAAAGTTTGGGTGTCCAAGACACCATGCAAGACATACTTTGCTGCGTCCTGCCCATGTATTGTTTGAGCCAGAGAGGCTCCGAGGTCTTCCAGGATGGCTGGCAGGATCTCGCTGGACATGCCCTATAAAGCATGGGTACAACCACCTCTCACGCCACCAGAAAGAACGCTTCATTCAAAGATCTCAAGGCCAAGGCTACTGGAATTATGGGATTTTGCAACTGGAGAGGATGGATTTGCTGCATTTGCCACATAACCTATTATCTACTGCATAATCTGCAGATATTAAACAAAAAAAATAGTTTCTATCTTACATGGATTAACAGTTACTAAAAACGTGGCACACATGTTGCAGCACCCTGAAAGGCCATTCTCAAAGGTTACCTGGTCCCCTCCTCTTGCACATTGCTGTTTTTGGGTGTTTCAACTAGTACTAATAAGGTGAAACCTTTTGTCAGACAGTGTTAACATGTGTAAGCAAGACAAAATAATGAAGTAATACTATCATAAAATATGCCGTATTACACAGCATAATTTCCTTTTTTGCAGCATAATTTAGTCAACCCTGACCCATAATTTGATCCAACCCTTCTGCATAATTCCAGTGGTCTTTCATAAAGAGAACAGTTGTTACATTTCAACTCTGTATCAAGAGAATCGATTGGAAATGTTTTAGGAGTGACTTTACTTGCAGTCACCTTAAAGGTGTCTGGACTTCATATATATCGTGGGAAGGAATATCAAAGTTAATAATATTGTTTTTAGTATTGTTTATAGTAATGATATAAAAATATTGATGTAGTAAATATTGTTTGATATATTATCTTCTTGGATTGTTAAATAGTATGCAATGCATTTTTTTTAAATCTATGTGTTTATAATTTATTTAAATTTTTTTATCTTTGAAGTTTTATTAAATTGAAGTGTTTACATTTTTTTTAATTGTTTTTATGCGGAACGTTGGGTTAATAGGGAATAAGGATGGAGAGATTTAAAAAAATACTTTAATTTTTAAATTTAAGTTAATCATTTTCAAGCTATGTAAATTATTTTTTAATTGTAAAATGCATTTTATTATATTACATTTTTATATTATTTTTATATTTTATGTGAAAGAATATATTTTAATGTTATTTATGGAAAATAAAAATGTAAATATTTTTTTAAAATGTAAATAATGTATAGATGTTTTTACAAAGCATTACATATGTATTTTATGTAGATGTTTAAGATAAAAATATGCTAATTTTCTAATGAAATTGTTATACCTGTATGCAATATTTAACATTTAGAAAATATTTTAAAAAATAAAAAAATATTTTAAAAAGTTATCCACTGTAAAAATGTAAGAATTTTTTAATACAATTTATTTTTACAATTTGCTGATTTTTAGTTTTTTTAAAGTTTATGTAGATAATATTGATTACACACTTGAAAAAAATAATATTTAAATTTAATAAAAAATTTAATGTGTATGTAAATGTTAGCAGTTTAAAATAGAGTGGTAAAATATTTGTAAAATATAAACATTTAACAAAGTGTGATAATGTGCACTTTTAATTATGTAAATATAAAATTTTGGGTTGAAAGTTTTTTTTTGAACTGGATTTAAAAATGTAGTTATTAGTTTTTATAGCTTTCTCAATGTGGTTTAGAATTAGGTGTAAATAGTAAATGCCACCCCTTTAGTGTCCAAAATCTTCACCAAGTTGGTGTAGTTTGAAGTATGAATAGTAAATGAACCTTCCCCAATATGCTTAGATTGTAGTGGGGGATAGTAAATGTTACCCTTTTAGTGTCCACTTCCCCAATATGGTTAGGCTGTAGTGATGTTGCGTAGGCTCTCATTTTCCTAATGAGACTACTGGATTTTGAGCAACAAGATCATCCACTATGTGGGGGACTGAGTCTTACCCACAGTAGATGACGCTTGTCACTCCAAATCCGGGTTTTGCTCCGGCTAACTAGCAGTGCCTCATCTCTCCCAAATGGTAGAGACAATTGGACAGCCGAGTGCATGACATCTTAATACTTCTCAGGGAAGTCGTGGTCACTCAGGTCACAACCAATTCTCTCATACACAGTGCGGTCTCATATATAAATGACAATAGAAGCAGTATAAGTTTTAAAGATTGGTTTAATAAAACGACTGCCCAGAACTATACAACACAATAATATTAAAATAGTGACAATGAGAGTGAAGCACAAGAATAAAGCGATCATAGTGCTGCTAGTTTATTCTCTCCCTAAGTTAAATTTTTCGAGCACAGCATCTTACGCTCTGAGCCTGCCTTTCAGGTTCCCCGGCAGGACATCGATCCTCATACCTGAGCAAAGGCCTGTAATCTGCATCAGCATCTGCAACGGGGCATTCGGGCAGTTGTGGGTCCCTTGCTGGAATCTCCCTCTTGACATGTACTAGGACTAGAAAGTGTTTTTATAACTAACACGCAGATGTTCTAAGAAAATGTCCTTACGTAAGGATGTGTATTTTCTACGAATGCTGGAGACTAAACATCTACCACGTTTACCGGCAATATACCAGACTATAGCCTTGACTGAAGCACAGAGCGATCAAGAATGCATTATTTGAGAACACAGTGCTGAACTAAGCTAAACATAATGATAGAAGAAATTAAAACAAGACCGTAAAAACTGGTTACTGTAAAATAACAGTACGAAGCTGAATAAAATATATCTAGGGCAAAGTGCACAGCGGCCTAGTATGTTAAACTAACGTGCATGAAGCTATATTAAAAATGGCTACACTACAGTGGCAATAGTAAATGTCACTTCTTTAGTGTCCAACACCTTAATAAGTTAGTTTAGATTGGTGTAGGAATAGTAAATATCACAGTTTTAGTATCCAACACCTTCCCCAATATGGTTAGAGTGGAATGGGGATAGTAAATGTCACCCTTTTACTGTCCAACACCTTCCCCAATATGGTTAGACTGGAGTGGGAATGGTAAATGTCACCCTTTTAGTGTCAAGCACCTTCACCAAGTGGTTTAGATTGGAGTGGGAATAGTAAATGTCACCCTTTAGTGTTCAACAGTTCCCCTATATGGTTAGACTGGAGTGGGAATAGTAAATGTTGCCCCTCTGCCCCAATGTGGTTAGACTGGAGTGGGAATAGTAAATGTCGCCCCTTTAGTTTTCAACACCTTGCACAATATGGTTAGGCGGGAGCCGTAATTGTTACTCTTTTAGTGTCCAACACCTTCCCTAAGTTAGTTTATATTGGAGTGGGAATAGTAAATGTCACCACTTTAGTGTCCCACACCTTCCTGAAATTGATGTAGGTTAGAGTGGGAATAGTAAATGTCACCCCTTTAGTGTCCAACACCTTTCCCAATATGTTTAAACTGGAGTGTGAATGGTAACTGTCACCCTTTAGTGTGCAACACATTCCCCCAAGTAGGTTTAGGTCGGTGTAGAAATAGTAAATGTCACCCTTTTAGTGTATAAGAGTTTCACAACATTTAGGGCCTCATAATGAGTTTGGAGGTCGGACCACCAGACCGCCATGTTGGCAGTTCTGAAAAGACTGCCACGACGGCAGTCTTCCAGGTCACCCTATTACAAGTTATACAGGCAGAACTGCTGACCGCAAAGCAAATAAGGCAGATCGTAAGAGGTGCGGCGGCACTGATGCTGTAATTCCAACAAACCAAGGTTTCTGCCAGTCAGCCCAGTGGGAAAGGTGCGTCAGCATTGTTCCCAGCTCATAACTGAGCTGGCGGCAATGCTGCCACACGCAGGGTGCACCAGCACCCTTGAAATGCACACTACCTGTGCAGCAGACAGTGTGCATTTCAAGGGTGCTGGGCAGGGGGACCACTGCACTGCCCATGCAAATGGCATGGGCAGTGCAGGCCCCCCCCCCGAGCCCTCTTCACTTGTTCTCTGCCAGCCTTTTCATGGCAGTCAGACCGCCATGAAAAGTCTGGGGAAGAACAAGGTTGTAATCAGCACAGTGGCACGGACTTCAGCACAGTCCTGGCTGATTACAACCATGACCTCCGTCACCCCGTCAGTATCACTGATCCTGACAGAGATAGTCTTTTGGCCGTCCAACAACCAAACTCCTAATTTGACAGTTGGACCGTCAAAGCTGCGGCAGCCCGGATTCCGCCGCCACCGCGAGTCTGGTGGTCTGGAGACCACCAGACTCGTGATTAAGTCCTAGAAAACACACCCCTTCACAGACCACAATCTTTTGCATTTCCACTGCAAGACACAGAAGCCGAAGCACATTTTTTCCATAGAGTACATAGATTAGGCACCCCTTTTTTCACCATCCTATAGAACACCCTGCACACAATTTTGTCCATTCATACTCTGTTGCACTTCCCCTGTTAATTAAGTCCCTGTCGCCCGTAGTCCCCCCCCCCCCACCATGTCAGCTTGAAAAAATCAAAAATTTTCAGAAGGGGAGTTAAGAGTCACGGTGGATGAAATCATAAAAGTAGAGCCACAATTGTTTGGAGCACAAGTCCTGCACACTCCTCTCACTAACAAATTGAAATGTGGGACAGGATCTTTGACAGAGTGAATGTTGTAGGCACCACCCTGAGCACAAAGGAGGACATTAGAAAGAGGTGGAATGACCTCAAGCACAATTTTTCCATAGAGTACATAGATTAGGCACCCCTTTTTTCACCATCCCATAGAACACCCTGCACACAATTTTGTCCATTCATACTCTGTTGCACTTCCCCTCTTAATTAAGTCCCTGTCGCCCGTAGTCACCCCCCCCCCCCCCCACCATGTCAGGTTAAAAAAATAAAAAAAAATCAGAAGCGGAGTTAAGAGTCACGGTGGATGAAATCATAAAAGTAGAGCCACAATTGTTTGGAGCACAAGTCCAGCACACTCCTCTCACTAACAAATTGAAATGTGGGACAGGATCTTTGACAGAGTGAATGCTGTAGGCACCACCCTGAGCACAAAGGAGGACATTAGAAAGAGGTGGAATGACCTCAGGGGCATGGTCTCTACCCTGGCATTAGCTGCAGGCCAAGAAGACTGGCAGTGGCACTCAGAGTGCTCCATTACTACTCTTTCTCTGGGAGGAGAAGGTCTTAGCCATTGTGCATCCTGGGGGCTTGACAGCAATACCTGGAGGAGTGGAGTCTAGTAGGTTTAAACACAAAAATTGTCACAAAAATGTAAAATGCAGTGTCATGCATGCTCACATCTCAGATTTTGCTATAATATATTCTCTGCTTACTGTAACTCTGAACCGTTGGAGGTAGGTGTCCCAATACAACCAGTAACACTGTACGTTTTACATCAACAGGTGGATCTGCTTCTGAGCACACAGAGGCCACGAAACAGACTGCCACTACCCACCTGGTTGAAGCCCTTCGTGACAACGACACTCCTGGACCTCTGGACGTGGAGGAAAGTTCTGGCCCACCTGGGCAACCTGGTCAGACAACAACAGTGAGTCTCACTGGGCCCACAAAGTCGCCTTCAAGCCCTAATGCCTTAACATCCCAGGCAACCATTGGCCGCCAACCTATGTCCCTAGGTCAGTGTCTACCATCTCATGCCCCCTAGTCCTGGATCCTGAGTTGCAGAGCAAAACACTTAGGACAATGAGGGTCCAGGAACAAGTTGGAGAAGGCACCCTGTGGGGAGAGGGTGCATGGGAGAGATGCTGTGGGCCAGCAGATTGAGGCCACTGGGGCTGCTCTTGACCAGGACACCATCAGCCACCTCTTGGGGGTCTATCAGGAGTCCCAAGGCGTGATGGGCCAGGTGTTGACTGAACTCCAGGAAATCAAACACCTATAGAGGGACATGCATAGGGACACGCTGGAACAGATGGAAGCCCACAAAACCAACATGGCCTCACTAACAGGGGTGTTGAGGGACATACACACCACCCTGAGCAGGGCTTTTTAACACCAGTCTACCCCTTCCTTTGGCTCATTAACAGTAGGCCCATCAACATCGGTGCCAGCCACTGGCAACAAGCCCCAGACACCCCTGCCTCTGTAGCTGCAGGTCCTGAACCGCGCCCCCCACACAAACGGGGACATCCAGCAAAGAAACCAGGAGGTGTGGATGGCAAGACACCCACCACTGGCAGTAATAACCCTCTTCCTTAAGAACCTCCTTTGTGTGTTACACATTCTCTCTGGAATGATCCTGAACCACCTACCATTTCCAATGGGAGGAGTACTGAGGACTTTGGACTCCCAATGGTGTGGCATCTACTCCAATGATTTAATTCACCATGACTGACCCCTTCATATTTGAATTTTTGTTGAGTCATGTCATGTATATTTTATGTTAGTCAAAGCTGCGCAATAAAATCATCCTTCACTGACTCATTGTCACCTGATTTTGATTTCAAAATGAACCATGTAGATATGTCAGACCATGTGAACCATTCAATGATGATCCAAGCTACTTGTTCAAGTTGGGATATGCTGCATGTGCTTGCCCACACAAACACATATATACACGTCTCTGCTCAAACTAAAACAATTATTACAGTGTTCAGCACATTGGCTGTCAATGTGTCTGAACTACTGGAAATCAAGAACGACTGACCCATACTGAGTAAATGAACATATTGCCAGGTACAGACCCACAGACCACAGAAGGAAGGGATTTGTCAGGCATTGTCCTGTAGAATAGGCAAACATTGATGTGGTTCATGTCAGCAGCTTGAGCCTTATCATATATTGCACCAAAGTGATTCAACATCACATAATCTAAGATACAGACAGATGGCAGTACAACAGCCCCTGATGACAGGGCCACCCTACTCCAATTCCCATGCATCTGGTGGTATGACACAAACATATGTCAGTGTTGTGGCACTGGCACTGTGGCGTACATTGATGAAACACATCTACAGCTACATACAGGTCATTCAAAAAGTGTCTAGCCAATGTGACTTGGTCGTAAGGTAGGACTACATATGTGATGACCATATGATGACACACATGATGCATCTGGCCCACCACAACACACAAAACAAGTGCAATGGGCATTTCTGAACCTCTACCCAAACACTGTGCAAACTGTCTTGGTGCAGGTCTCATACACCCAAGGTCTGTGACCTACATTACCTGAAACAATCTATGTCCACTTTGTATGTCAGAACCGCATCACATACCTGTCAATGTCACAACTGGGAAATTCCCACATGAAGAGGTCATGGTAAAGGAATCTGTACAAAGAACAAAACAATGAGTATAGGCTTGAAACTTTAACTATGACACAAATCACATAGCAAGCATCTCGAAAGCAAAGTACATTGCAAGGAAACGGACACAAAGTAACATCATCAAGGTGGAGATGTGTCAAAAGCTATCTTATTAAGCGGCCTCTGGCTGAATATTCCAGCACTTCAGCTCCCTAGCTGTTTCCAAAACACTCAACTCCACACATTCTCACAACTACAGTTCATTGTACGGTCACAGTCATGACATAACATGACATACTTCACTCATGAGAAGTAGCTGTGGATGAGATCTTCTCTCAAGTCAGTTCCTTCCTCTTCACCACTGTCATCCTCACTTGGCATTTCAGGATTCTCGCCTGGCACTGCAGGCTCCCCCCTCCTCTGGGATGTACGGGATATTACTACGCAGGGTGATGTTATGGAGCATGCAGCATGCCACATTGATCAATACACTTTCCAAGTTGAGTAGAGGAGGGCTCCACCAGTCTGGTCAAGAAAGTGGAATCTGACCTTCAGGAGCCCAAAACCCCACTCCACTGGTCGCTGTATTCTTCCATAGGCTTCATTGAAGCTGACTTCCCCTGGCGTAGTTGGATTCCTCAGCGGTGCCAACAACCAAGGACGGTTTGGATATGTTGAGTCTTCTGTTAAGGGATGTGACATAAGTGCAACAATGAGTCATTCACTTCATGATTGTAACACCTTTGCTCACACACAATCAGACCAGATGTGACTTACCAACAAGCCAGGCCCTCTCTGGATGCAGTTGTGACATTGGTTGGGGTATGGTGCTGTTCCGCATTACAAAGGAATCGTGAGCTGATTAAGGATAACGGGCACACACATTTGAGATGTGGAGATCTGCCAGACAGACAAATTGCACGTTGATGGAATGGAAGCTCTTTCTGTTGCAGCAGACTTGTTCAGTGGCCTGCAGTGGCACCAAGCCAGCATGTGTGCCATCAATGGCCCCCACCACATGTGGGACGTGGGCAAAACGATTAAAGTCAGCCTTCACATTGGCTAAATCAAGTCGGGGGAACCTGATATAGCTGTCTATGTGTTTAAACATTGCAGAGAGGAAATCCTTCAATACCAGACTGATCATAGGTTGGGACATACCAGGAGATAGGGCCACTGTATTTTGGAAGGACCTTATAGCCAGGAGGTGCAGTACTGACATGTCTTGGGTGGTATGCAGGTTGGATTACTATTAGCTGGCATCAGATCTGGCTCCAACTGATAGCAGAAGTCCACCATTGTTTGCCTATTCAGGCAGTATAACTGTATGATGTGGCATTCTTCCATGGTCTGAAGGTCTGGCAGTGGATGGTAGACAGGAAGTTGTTGCATCCTCCCTCTCCCAGGGTGTGACAAGACATGATTTGTAGCATTAGTCAGTGTGTCCACAGCAACATAAATGATGCATGCCAACAATATCAAGAAACAAAGCATTTCTGACTGGATAAACATGACACACATGACACATCCCAGCTGGCAAGTACACAAGAGTCACATGTGACCCCCATGGTTGTCCACACGAGTCCACAACATGGATGAGGGTGATACCCAACTATCTGCTACACAATTGCCCCTTGAAATGTGACTGTATTTTCCTACCATAAAAAACTACCGCTGGCGGTGGTGGCCCATGCACGGCTATCATATGCCATCTGTGCCCTCCAATACACTACCCTGGTGGCTGTGTAGCAGGACCTACATAACGAAACAAAATGACACAGCTGTCAGCAACACCTACACTACCCATGCTGCTGTGTGCCGCCTCTGGGAGCAATCATGCCATGTCCAGCAGGTGATATGGCCCCTTCCTTCTCTCCAGAGAGCTGTCGAGGTTTGCCAACAAGGTCCTTCCCATGTATGGACAGCTCTATGGCTCACCAGAGGAGCAGATCAGTACCTGATGTGCACAACTGACTGTGTTCAACACCATCCTTTCCCTCCTCACAGGTTACAATGTGCCCCTGTGTGCCAGTTGGATTTCTTGTGTGCCTGTTGTTGCAGTCTGTTTGGCATCAATGGGATGTACATGGTGCAGGTATTGGTAACCAGTACTGTATGCTGTGTTCATTAGCACAGTGTTGTGTGATGTTTTTTGGGGCCCTAGTTCCTCCTTGTGCAACTAGGCAAAGATACTTTACTGCCATCCAATTACATTTATTTATTTTTGATGGTTTTAAATGTTAGATAACATGACAGCATGAGCTGTGTATACATCTTGTCTGAGTCATTTGAGGACTTTGTAAGCTATGTGTATAGTGTCACAGAACTTTCAATCCACATTTGGTTTGCAAAAGTGTTATCTGAAGGCACAGCATGACTCACTCCGCCCTTCAGGTTGCCACACAAACCACAAGCCACATTGCTGATGGCCACATGAGGTACTGTCATGCATGGAAGTGATGGAAGTGTGAGTGTCATGTAGGTTCTGTATGATCAGCATGCAGAGACCAGGGCCTCTCAAATGTATTTCCCAGTATGGGACGTAGTCCAGGTTGTGGGAGAGTCAATGTGACTATGCAACCATGGCACTGTGCCCACTCCCTGTACAACAGTAGATCCTGTCATGTGGCCAATATGATGCTCTAATGGCAAAACCTGCCCTGAATGCCTCAGTCCATTGTCAATGGGTGCCACTCCCACAGCTCTGTTGTCACCTGCGCAGAAGTCATATTTGTCCTGTACAGGCTTACTGCACAAAGACAGACACACAGTGCAGAGTTTGTGTAGATTCCTGGGAGGCCCTGACATGACTTACATAGCTTGTTCAAATAGCAGAAATTGTACAATGCATACCTTTGTATGTTGGAGGTCATCTCTGTACTTTAGACACATATGTCTAAAGAAGTGTTCTGTGGTACAGGTATATACCACAGAACCCCCCCCTGATGTGGCATGAGTCTGCATTTGGTAGGCCACATGTCCACACATGCACAGGGAAGACATTTTCTGTACTTTCTGGTGTGTTTACAAATTGACCATTTTTGATTGGTGTTTCTGACATGTGTGTGACACAACCATTTATGAAAAAACGTGTGACTGTAATCGCTTGATTTGTCTCCTGCATCCATACAGGTAAACACGCATCAGAATAAGGAGATAAGGAGAATCATCTCCCAAAAGATGCCAACCCTGGGGGTCCTCATCTGGCGGAGCACCCACTGTCGCAAAAGGTGGGAGGACATGAGACACTGGGCCATGAAGATTGCGGAGGTCCAGCTGGGGCTGTCTTTTCAACGTGGGCGGGGCGCACATCGGACCATGCCCCTCCCCAATGGCCTGCATTCTGGCGGTTGCGTACCCACACCTTGATGGGCATTTGAGGGAAGTACATCAGCCACAAGGGTGGGGGAGGAGTACAGGACATATTTCTTCCTATCCCATTTGCAAGTTAATGTGTTAGGTCCTCACATCTCCCCCTGACGATTAGGGATGAGCCAGGTGCCGCTTTTGACACCGTCTGCCACCGCACCCTACTGACCCGCCTCCAGGAAGCCGGCATCCAAGATAAAGCCCTCCACTGGAACTCATCCTTCCTCTCCGACAGAACGCAGAGAGTCCGTCTCTCCCCTTTCCGCTCCAAAGCCACCAACCTCATCTGCGGCGTCCCCCAAGGATCCTCCCTCAGCCCCACGTTGTTCAACGTCTACATGGCCCCCCTCGCTCAACTGGCCCGCCAACATCATCTCAGCATCATCTCCTATGCCGACGATACCCAGCTCGTCCTCTCCCTGACCAAAGACCCGCTCACCGCCAAAACAAACCTCCACGAGGGACTAAAATCCATCGCCGATTGGATGAACAACAGTCGCCTGAAACTCAACTCCGACAAGACAGAAGTCCTCATCCTCGGACGCACTCCCTCAGCCTGGAACGACTCATGGTGGCCCTCCGTCCTCGGACCCCCACCCACCCCTCCCAGCCACGCAAGAAACCTCGGCTTCATCCTGGACTCCGCCCTCACCATGTCCAAACAGGTCAGCGCCGTCTCCTCCTCCTGTTTCAACACCCTTCGAATGCTCCGCAGAATCTTCAAGTGGATTCCAACAGAAACCAGAAAGACGGTGACCCAGGCCCTCGTCAGCAGCAGACTTGACTATGGCAACGCACTCTACACAGGCATCCCAACCAAAGACATCAAACGCCTCCAACGTATCCAAAATGCCTCCGCCCGACTGATCCTCAACATACCCCGCCGAAGTCACATCTCCCCTCACCTAAAGGAACTCCACTGGCTCCCGGTAGACAAGAGGATCACCTTCAAACTCCTGACCCACGCTCACAAGGCACTTCACAACACCGGACCCTCCTACCTCAACACCAGACTCAACTTCTACACTCCAACACGTCAACTCCGATCCGCCAACCTCGCCCTCGCCATCGTACCCCGAATCCAGCGCAAGACATCCGGCGGCAGATCCTTCTCCTTCCTCGCCGCCAAGACCTGGAACTCTCTCCCCACATCTCTTCGCCAGACCCAGGACCTCCTCGCATTCAGAAGGCTCCTCAAGACCTGGCTCTTCGACCGCTAAACCAGAAGCGCTCCTCCCCCCCCCCCCCTCAGCGCCTCGAAACCCTGACGGGTACATAGCGCGCTTTAAAAATACTATGATTGATTGATTGATTGAATGTGTGACACAGTACATGAGTTTACTGTTTGTGTAGCTATATAATGTGGTGCATACTGATGTGCCTTGCCTATTGGCCCAAGCACCTAGGACACAACTGTGTACACGCCACAAAAATGTACTTTCCAGGGACAACACATGGCTGTGTACATTAAACACTCAAGTAATGTTTATTGATGTTGTGGGTGAAAATTCTATGCTACAGACCACTACTCCTCAGTTTTACAGTCCAAAGGAAAAGAACTGATGGATCACCGTCCTCAGCCATGTGTCTGCTCAAGTGAGTAAATTGGCATCTGCCTCCCAGAGGCCACTTGTCTTCAGTGTGTGACAAGTGTTGGTGCCTCACTACTGTCCGTAATGTGAAGATGGCCAGAGCATATACTGTTGTCTGAGTCAGCTACAGATCAGAGCTTTCCTTTGGTAAGTGGAGAATGTCACTGTTGCCAACATTCCTTATGCTTACATGTCAGCATGTGTCCCTTTCTCCTTTGACAAAATGTATACACTGCTGTTTCATGCATGGTCCACCTGTGTTCATGGGATATTTTCTGTATTCCCTCATATATATGTGCATGCAAACCTGTGTTTGGAATGTGGTGCCACAGACAAGAGTGTGTCACCATTGATTGGTGGCTAACACATACCCTCACCCATCATAGCATGTCATTTGGCATGTAAAACTGCAGAAGCAATGAGGGACATGATGGGTCGAACTATAGTTTCTACACACAATGTGCATTTCCATGCCATTGATGTGACATCATGTGGAAAAGTGCACTGCACCTGTATTGGGTAAGGGTTGCTACAAGAATGTTGGCATGCATCACCGAGTGACTTTCAGTTATGTTGGAATCAAATGTGGTTGTGTGGTTGTGTACAAATATTCATCCGCATACAACTGGGTTTGCAGGACCAAAATGGAGACAGTACTTGCAAATTTCTTGGCTTGATGCAATCAGAGTATGTCATTGTAAGGGGTGCTAGACATCAGTGGTGATTTCCCTAGGGCTTGCTGATTTTGTGTTGTGTTGTGAATTTTGAAGACAAATCTCCTTAGAAAATGTGCACATTTTGACTACACTGTACATTTCCATGTCAAATTTACAGCATGTCTGAGCAACATTAGTACTACCTCCATGACTCAATTAGGACACATTACACATGGTGAAGTGTGCATTGTTGATATTTTTCAGTGTGAAATGAGTATTTCCAGATCACATTCTCCAGGCTACTGCACTGCTGTCAGCAACATAGCAGGTTTTAGGAGCATAATTTAAATGGCATGCATGCATATGGCATGGTAGATGTAGGAGTCACTTTCGTGTCTTTTTTTGCTGGGGCCTACCTGACATCATGGTTATGTTTGCTAATCACAGCTGTTGTTCAAGTGTGATCAGGAACATATGGTGACACCTTTTCTCTTTGTATTTGCAGCATACGCCCAGGCAAGCAAAATAGACAGGGCACAACCAAGTGGCAAAGCATCTAGCCACTGTACCTCCAGTCATGACTACACTGACGTGGAGGTACCCAGTGGCCTGGAGGGTGAAGGATGTGCCACGATCAACGTCTTCATCATCAGATTCTACCTCCAGTGGCCACTTCCTATTGGTGGCGGACCCATCAGGACCTACTCCTGAACCATCTTTGTCCGCCAGCCCCAGTTTTATTGACACCCTCTCTGTTTCTCCCCACCCAGTTGACCGTGAGGGTGGGCGTCTCCTTTGCCACAGGCACATCTGTCCCAGGCCCTGTAATTTCTGCTGCTGTGAGTGAGGAGGCTAGTGACCTCTTGAGGAGTATTTCTGTGGAGCAGACTGCCATTGTGAATGCCATCCAGGGATTGGCCACCCAAATTCAGCAAATTCTTTCTGGAAGGCATTCATAGTGCCATGTCTGGTCTACAGAGATCTTTTCACGCTCTGGCCTCCTCATTGATGGCAGTTAGTCAACCCCCACATTCCTCCCTGTCCACCTCCATCTTCCCAATCCAAATCCCCTAATGTCGTACCTCTCCCAAGCACACAGACACATCAGCACGCACCCACCTCAACACGCACAAGCAGCACACATCGCCCCAAAACCACCAGACACACCCGCACTTAGGCACTCTAGATACACCAACAAACAAACACAACATCAGTAATCACTTTACAAGACACCCCCACCGCTCCCACTGACCCACACACATCAGGCATACCCACACACACCACCACAACAGCTAGTGACACATCCACCACACCTGCAGACACCAGCACAACCACCACATCCAGCATACCCGTAGACACCACCCCAACACACAGACACATCTACAAATTCCACCATACCCACAGACACACCCACATCCACCACTCCATCACCCAGCACTTCCACCTCCCAGCCCTCCAAGACACGCAAATGCCCACCTCACACATGCAACAGACACTACCCAAAC
Source organism: Pleurodeles waltl (assembly GCF_031143425.1). Lineage (NCBI taxonomy): Eukaryota > Metazoa > Chordata > Amphibia > Caudata > Salamandridae > Pleurodeles > Pleurodeles waltl. Next base: position 1,981,584,374 of record NC_090440.1, on the reverse strand, counting down.
AAAAGCATACGTCATAGATGCACACACCCAAGACATCTACACCCACACACCAGACAACCACTCCCCCAAATTTCAAACCCCCAACCCCTTCTGGAGACCGTCCCCGTGTTCCCAAGGAGAGTTTCCTTTTTGAGCTTGCCCTTTACCCTGTTCCCTCCACCCTCCCTTCCAAACCCAAAAGGCCCCCACCCACATCTCAATCCATCCCTTCCACATCAAAGTCATCCCTTGTCATACCTGCCACCCTGCAAGCACGCATACCCCTCCCCCCCAAGAACAGGAACACCCTTCCAAAGAAAAATACCCCCATCCCAAACCCAAACCCACCCAAGGATAATCCCTGGGGTGCCTGCCTGCCTACTTGATGCCCCTTCCTGTGGAAGTTCCCTGGCAGTGACTAGAGTCAAGTGTGGGCACAGTACTGTGCAGAGGCTTTCAAATGGACTGGCCAATTGCGTTTGATTCTCATTTTTTACCTTTTTGATGTTCCTGGGTAATTTGTTTTGTATGCCTACATCTGTGCGTGTTTCAGCCTGATTTTGTTCAATTGTGATAGCTTCCTTTCCATTTGACTGTGCATGTGTCTATTTTGATGTGTGTACCTTGCAGCTACTTCATCTAAATGTATGACCCACACTGTTGCTGTTGTATTTGCTTTCTTCACTTGCACTTCCACATTATGCAGGTAGGCATGTCACTTGGCTCTAGTATTGTTTGTTCCCAAGATACCTAAAGGGCCAGTTCCTGTGCAAATTGTAATGTGTCCCAGGGCCCCCATCCCTATTGTGCAAGAAGTGTTTGCTTAGTGAGCATTGAATATTTGCCTCTTAAACTATTGTGCATCCCACTGACCTTTCATTATGTTGCAATGGCGGTGATGTGTGGGTCCATTGCAGGGCTGTTTCATGGGAAGGGTGTTTGTGTTCAATCACACATCCATACATATGTGTGTTCAATCTGATGACAGTCCATAGCGTGTGTGCAATGTGAGGGTGTTAGTTGTATTGGTAGATGTGATGTTGGTGTGCTATTGGGGCGCACAATGTTGTATACACTTTGCTCTCCCTGTGATGGGCAGACGTGTGTTTTTGTGTAGTGTTGCGGTGCAGCGTCAGTGGCCTGCCTAAGGGGGGCATTCAATGGCTGTGAATGTGTCATTCATTGTAAATGTCTCAGACTGTGGACACAATGACACGTGTACATGGTGCCCATAGCGTGAGCCCCATATTATGTGGATGGCAGCGCAACGATATGTTGTTGAGCATAATAACACAGGTAGGTGTGTGTACTAAGTATCGGTTGCAACCAAAGCGGTGTGGATTTTGGGTTTCATAGATGAGCAGTGGCAGGAGGTGTGTGATGGGTTCCATGGCGGCACAGGACGTGCAACGCTGCCTGGAGGTGAGTTGCTACCTTTATACTCTCCGTTCCTGCCTGCTTGAGCGTGGTGGTTGGACCACCACGGTCACATTGGCAGTGTGCAAACATTGGCGGTGGAAACACTGGCTGCCGGCCTATTTGTCCTGCCTCGTCACCGTGGTGGTCTGCACTGCCTGGCGATACCGGTGGGACTGCAGAAGTCTTTGTTCTCTGGGACCCACCAAGCCGATGGCGTTCAGACCACCGCCATGGCGGTGCATGGACCATCTAACTCATAATGAGGCCCTTAGTATAATAAAAAGAAGTTACACATGATTTTTAAATGTTAATCTTTGCCAATTTTACATTGTGTTAAATATAATTTTTTAAACAAAACGGTCATTTTAAAGTCCAGTAAAACAAATAATTTTTTTTTTTTGTTAAGAAAATTACATTAATTACAGTTTATACATATTTTTACATTGTACATTTCCACATTTAATTTTACAATATCATTTTCAGAAACCTTTGACCCTGCTTCTGCAGGCAGGTCGCTCCCCGCTACGCCATCCGCGCCACCTCCATTCTGTTTTCTCTCCCACTTTCCCCGCCGCTGCGTCCCCTGCAACCCCTCCCGCCTCCCCCCACCTTCTCACCGTTTCCTTTGCCTGCATTTTTCCGCCGCTGCTTCCTTTGCAGCCCCACCCCCCCAGCCCTCTCATTCGTCAGGCCCTCCCACCTCCCAATGCCACTGCCACCCTCCCCTCCTCTTATGGCAGCTGCGGGCGCCGAAGTCTGCGCCCGTCCGCGCCTGGAGCGTGCCCAGCGCCAGAACCCCTGGCCCCGGCAACAGCCACCCTGTCAGCATTCGCTATAACGCCAACACCCTCCGCGCACTCAACACCAGCCGAGACACCACCTGCTTCCAGGCCTCTCCAAAGAGCACGCACGGACCCTCCTCCTGCCACAATTGCTGCTTCACCTGCAAACAGAGCCCACAAACCTCCTAGGATCAAGACCAACCACCTCTGTTGCATACTCCTCAACACCCGCTCAGCACGCAAGCACGCCATCGAAGTCTGGGACCTGCTCGACTCCACCTCCCCGGACATGGTCTTTCTAACCGAAACTTGGTGGAACGACTCCTCAGCACCCGACATGGCCATAGCCATCCCGAACGGATACAAAGTCGCTCGCCGAGACCGCACCAACAGAACCAGAGGAGGCATAGCCATTTTCCACAAAGTCCCCCTCGAAGTCAAAACCACCCTGGACGACTCCTTCAGCGCCACCGAACTCCTTCACTTCCAAGTCCGCACCGACCCCAACACCACGCTCAGAGGAACACTCATCTATAGACCCCCAGGACACCTTTCAGCAACGCCAACGCCGACCTGGCCATCACCCACGCACTCGCCTCCACGGACTACATCCTCCTCGGGGACCTGAACTTCCACCTCGAAAACAACAATGACACCAACTCCACCACCCTCACCGAAAACCTTGGCTTCACACAGCTTGTCAACACACCCACCCACACAGCTGGTCACACCCTTGACCCCATCTCCTCCACAAGCAACCATGTCACCTTCAACCATACCACCGAACTCTACTGGACCGACCACCACTGCATCCACTTCACCTTCAAGAAATAGACAGAACACCACCTCACCGAACAACCACCCTGCCGACGATGGGGCAAAGTCACCGAACTTCAACTAACCAACGCCCTAGCCCAGAAACCGCCTGTCAACCCCACCAACCCTGACATCGCCACACACAACCTCAAGCTATGGATCAACGACTGCACCGACCGCCTTGCTCCACTCAGAAAACCCTCCAACAACCACATCAACAAAAAAGCCACCTGGTTCACCGACGACCTCCAAGCCTCCAAACGCCACTGCCGAAAACTCAAGCAAATATGGCTACTCGAACGCACTCCAGACAACCACACGGCACTCAAGAATGCCACACGCAAACACCACCAACTCATCAGGCTAGCAAAAAGATCCTCCTTCAAAACCCGCCTAGAAAACAACGCCCACGACTGCAAAGAATTTTTCAGCATCGTAGAAGAACTCTTCAACCAAAACGCCACCGTCAACGACATCACCCCCTCCCAAGAACTATGCGATGCCCTAGCAACCGCCTTCCACCGAAAAATCACGGACATCCACGACAGCTTCAACTCCCCTCACACTTCGGACGCTCCTACCCCACCCACCACGAACTCCACCCGCTCCAGCCGACTGACCTCCTGGACCAGCATCAGCGACGACGAAACCCGCAAGACCATGAACTCCATCCACTCCGGATCACCACCAGACCCCTGCCCACACCACATCTTTAACAAAGCAGACACAGCCATCACACCACACCTACGGAAAGCCATCAACATCTCCTTCGAAACTGCAAGATTCCTGGAGACTGGAAACACGCCAAAATCAACGCCCTTCTCAAGAAACCAAAGGTGGACCCCAAGGACCTGAAAAACTTCCGGCCCATCTCTCTGCTCCCTTTCCCGGCAAAGGTCATCGAGAAAATCGTCAACACTCAGCTCACTCGGTACCTCGAAGACAACAACATCCTGGACCCCTCCCAGTCCGGCTTCAGACGCAACCACAGCACCAAAACCGCCCTCCTCCCCGCCACAGACGACATCAGAAGCCACCTCGACAATGGAGAAATATCAGCCCTCATCCTCCAGCCGCCTTTGACACCGTCTGTCACCACACCCTAAAATCCCGCCTCCACACAGCAGGAATCCAGGACCAGGCCCTCGAATGGACCGCATCCTTCCTCGCCGGCAGAACCCAAAGAGTCCGCCTCCCCCGTACCAATCCAAAGCCTTCAACATCATCTGCCGCGTACCCCAGGGCTCATCCCTCAGCCGGACGCTGTTCAACATCTACATGGCCCCCCTCGCACAAGTGACCCCGTCAGCACAACCTCAACATCATCTCCTATGCAGACGACACCCAAAACCAACCTCCACGAGGGACTAAAAGCCATCGCCGACTGGATGAGAGACAGCCGGCTAAAACTGAACTCGGACAAAACAGAGGTCCTCATCTTTGGGCGCACACCCTCTGCCTGGGACAACTCATGGTGGCCGACCACGCTGGGTCCCCCACCGACAGCGCACGAAACCTCGGCTTCACCCTCGACTCCTCACTCTCCATGTCAAAGCAGGTCAGCGCCATCTCCTCCTCCTGCTACAACACCCTCTGCATGCTTCGCAGAGTTTACAAATGGATCCCAACAGAAACAAGAAAAACAGTAACCCAGGCCCTCGTCAGCAGCAGACTTGACTACGGCAACGCCCTCTACACCGGTATCCCATCCAAACTCCTACAACGCCTCCAACGCATCCAAAACTGACTCATCCTCAACATCCCTCGCCACTGCCACATCACCCCCCACCTAAGAGACCTTCACTGGCTCCCCGTCAACAAGAGGATTACCTTCAAGCTCCTCACCCACGCACACAAGGCACTCCACAACACCGGACCAACATACCTGAACAACAGACTCAGTTTCTACACCCCCACCCAGCATCTCCGCAAACCTCGCCCTCACCTCCATCCCCCCCATCCGGCGCGAATCTTCCGGCGGCAGATCATTCTCGTACCTCGCCACCAAGACCTGGAACACCCTCCCGTCGGATCTACGACAGACCCAGGACCTTCTTTCCTTCCGATAACTCCTCAAGACATGGCTCTTCGAGCAGTAGCAGCACTCCCCCCCCCTAACCCCCCCCCCCCGGCGGCTTGAAACCCTCACGGGTATGTAGCGCGCTTTACAAATTGATTGATTGAGTGATTGATTTTTATACATTTTTAAACATTATTTAACAGATTTTTCATTAGTATATATTAAATTATTGTATATTCATGCAAATATTTATTTATACTTTACCAATTTTGCAACATTTTGTACAATATTGTTTGACATATTTAACATTTGAAATATTTTTTTACTTTTTTTAAACATTTATTAAACCTTTTTAATATATTTCCCATTGATTTCTATGGGGAGATAGTTTATTTTTATTTTCATTTGGCAGCCATTTTTCTTTTACTGCTACCTTTTATTTTGCAGTCAATTGGTGTTGTTTTGGGTCTTTTCTACAAGCACCGCGTCACAGTTCGGTGATGTTGTTCATCAGAAAAGACAAGTCCTTTTTAAAGGTTTTTTTAGTGTTTTGAGGGTAGGAGGGGATCTAGGATGGATGTTTAAAAGTTGGTTATGGTGTTGTTTGGGAGTTTAACAGTATATTTAGATGTGTTTTTGTTTAGTGTGTTGCACTATTTAGTTATATATTTGTTTTACATTGTATTACTAATGTGTGATTATGTTCTATTACAATATGTAATGTAAATTATGTTTTGATGATTAAATGTATTGTATGTGTATATTTGGGAATGTTATGTATTGTCCCGGTGGGTGTTTAATTTTTCTTTTACGTTTTTATCCACAAATGGTTTCTTGGGAATATGGAATTTCAGATTTCTTTTTTTTAAAGGAAATCAATTGTGGTTTATTTTAAACAAATGATTTTTACTTCAACTTCTTTTATTTTGGGGTTTCCTGGAGTGATTCTTTTTTTAAAACTCTGTTTCGAGTTTTTATGGTACCTAAACACTCTGCATTGCTTTGAGGGATTTCAATTAGATTGTTTATATTTTTGCATTTTTTTAAATTTTTGGGAGTTGTTTTCTATATTTGTTATGGATTATTATAATTATTTGTTACGTGAGGGTAGAGAAAGATCTGCAGCTACAAAAACAAAATGATAAGTGAAAATACAAAATATAGTGAATTTTTGTTGTGGGTGGGAAATGTTATATATTGTTTATATTATTATGATGTGAAGGTGTTACGATTATTTGCATTTTTTAAAACTTGTTTTAAGTTAGTTAGATGCTTAGAATTTTTTTTAAATAATTAATATGCATAATCTTATCACACACAACCATTTCAGATGTAAGTATGAAAACACTAATCCACTGACAAATGTACCTGTAGTGAGTAAATTTATTACCTTAATGTCAGGTAATATAAGTTCAACGAGTACCAACAAAAGTAATTGTGAAAAAAAACAATAGCAGTTCACAGTAAAGCACTATTCCTTCATAGTGTCCTCATTCCAGAAATATATACAGTCCCCTGTGGCCACTACAGTCACTTCTTTCGGCCACGCACGCCACTCGAGTGCGCAGTTGCCTTACTGGTACCTCGAGTGTCTGCCTCTGTGGCAGTGCTGTGTCTGGCACTGCGACGTCTGGTGTCCATTGCGGGCACAGCTAGGCTGCTGAGGCTGGATGTGTCCTCCGTGTCCCCCAGTCCAAGTTCACTAGGCGTGGCTGACCGGTTACCCGTTATATTGTCTATCACATTAGTGATCTGTACAAGTCCTTGGGCCACATCCCTGCTGCTGTGTGCTGCCTCAACCTGTGCAGCCACAGCACGACGTGATATTAGGGAGGTAGAATTAGCCAGCCTAGTCACAGAGCGACAAAAACCTCCAAACATGCTCATGAAGCGTCGCTCCTGCCTGCGGTGGCTTACCCTGTCGTGGCGCAGCTCCTGACATAGTTCCCTCACAGCAGTAGTCAGCTCCCTCGTATCCTGCGATGCCGGGACCTGTCCCTCATGCAGCAGTTCAATGTTGGCATTGAGGCACTCCAGCTGGCGATGCAGGCCCCCCATGTTTGCATTATGTTGCTGCATCTGCCTTTGTAATGTCATGATTTTTTTATTTTGCAGGCGCTGCTGCTGTAACATAGCTGATTCCAGGCCACCAAATAACGATGTTCCTTCACCTGCCTCAAAAGCCTGTGTGCCTGCATATGTAGGCATCCTGCGGGGTGCTGTGCTCTGCTGCGAACGGGGCTCTTGCATCCGAGTGCATCTGCCAGTTGGGGACGGTGTTTTTGAGTCTTCCTACCGCTCATCAGAGTCCTGACTCAGTTCTGGAAGTGGCAGTGCCCTAGGTCTGCGTCAGAGTGGCGCAATGTTCTGAGACTCACCCGTATTGGAGTCTGAAGCAGGATGGGTGTCTGTATTCCCTGCACTGGCACATGCTGTGGCTGCTGGGCCTGGCCCACCTGCAACGACAATATGCAGCATGTCAGTTATGTTTGTTACAATAAAGGTCACACAATAGTAATAAAGGTACAGTTACTTCTCTTCACTATGTTGTGGGTGTTGTGTTCTTCTGTGTGTCGCTCTGCCTATTACATTGCATGTGCTACTTTCAGCTCTGGGTTGTGGACTACCACTCCCATAAGGCATTGTTGTGCTGCTTCTAAGATGTGGAATGGACTACGTCTCACAATGTTTTACATTATTTGCTAATTCCTACCGGGCTTTTGTGCATACACATATGAGGTTACATTTCAATATTGCAATTACCTTTACTTGTACTTGGTGTGACGGATGTGTCAATGTCAGTGGCCCCACTGACTGCTTCCGGGAGGAGTGTGGACTCTACTAGGTCTTCTATCGGGGTGGAGGGTGTCTCTCTGGGTGGTCCGCCTCCTGTGCTCCTGGCCTCCTGCAGTCGTCTTGCCACCCTCTCCTTGGCACTGGACCGCATGTCGTACCATCTCTTCTTGATTTCTTCAACAGAGCGCTGCACCACTCAGTGCAGATCTTTATCTGGATATCTGCTCAGAGTCTGCGTTTTTCACTCTCAGGCACCTGGAGTGAGATTTTGCCAAACAACCGGTCATGGCTCCTGACCACCTCCTCTGTGAGCACCTCCAGCTCTTGCTCACTAAACTTCAGCATGCACTTCCTTTCTCCCTTCTCCTTTCCCTGGGCAGAGGTGTCCATGTTTGTTCTACTGTGCTGCCTTCTTCATAGACTTGCTAAGTGTGGCTGGGCTGACTCTCTCTGAGTGCTGGTTTGGGTGTGGCACCTGCAAACTGCCTGGGATGACTCACTTCCTGCTTGTGATGTCATCAGGCTCCTCCAGGTGTGCGTTGTCGCAATTTGCGATTTTCAATTACCGAATCGCAATTTGCGAAAACGCAAACTGCGATTCGGTATTTGGGCCTCGCAAACCACAAATAGCGAATTTTAAGAAATCGCTAATTCCGAATCGCAATTATGATACATGGCCTATTGCGACTCGGAAATAGCGATTTCTTAAAAATCGCTATTTGCGATTCGCAAGGCCATTTCATGATACATCTGGCCCTAAAAGTGTGCAAATGGTCCTACTCATGAGTAACCTAAACGTAAAGAGTGGTGTGATGTGGTTTCAGGGTGTATGTTATGTAAGCAGTCCTAGCATTTTATCCTGATAGATTTCCTCAGGCTTTTTTTCTAGTGAAATGCATCAAGAGAAATTTGCAGTGTGGTAATTAGTTCACAATTCAGAATTCTGACTGTGTGTAAACCTCCATTTGCACATAGATTGGAATTTAAAACACAACTTCGAAGTACAGTCTAAGTAAAGCATGTATCTTTATAGAAAGCAGTCATAGGAAATGCTAATAGAGATTTTCCTTGCTTTATATTGCTATTCTTATGACGTCACAGTGTTGTAGGGATCAAGTATGTTGTAATGTACTGTAATTGTATTTACACAGTGCTTCATATTCCTAATGAGGCACCACACCACATTTGAGTAGGGGTAGCACACTACTCTGTGGAGGGCCATAGATGGAACAATATGTGGTTGTTGCACAGCCTGTAAAGGTTTTATTTTGATGTCTTGCATCAGAACTAGATTTATACTCTTAATAAGTTTTGTTGTTATGCCTCCTTGTGCATTTGATGAGAAACTGAGTGAGAGTTGTTTTTTTTTAAGCATTAGATTCTACCTAACGGACAAAAGTGTTTATGAGTGCAGTCTGGCCTATGTTTGTAGAATTCTGGGATGTGGATATGGCTAAAACCGCTGAATATGTGTCATAAACAAGCGTGGAGCTGTGCTTGCTCATGGCTGCAGTGGGGGTGGGTGGGTATAGCCGCAGCTGCACGAGCCAATATGTGCAATCAGTGGAGTAGTCCTTATATATTTATATATATATATATATATATATATATATTTTTTTTTTTTTTCCAACCCACATAGGATACGGGGCTAAGAAAGTGCACAGAGATAAGGTGAAAACTCAGGAATTTAGCCAGTATGCAATGCAAAAGTGCATCTAATCAACTCCAGCACAGCTTCTGTGGAGAAAAAATACATATGAACTTCAAAGTACAAAAAGGACCTACAGCACTCACAATACACTTTGCTTCACGCAACACCTGAGACCAGGAAAGCGGGCAGTCTTTGGAGAGCTCGGGCATTAAGCAGAATCACTGCTAAAACATGATAACAAAATAATTTGTTTTCAGTTTCTGATTAAATAATTCTTGATATTATGAATGGGTGCCAAGAATTAAGAAAATAAAACAAAGCAACGTTTCTGCTGTATCTGTGCTTCAGGGCTCTCCAGGGCTAGGAAAGCACTATACAAATGACAATACTATAAACTATCACTATGTCTTTCTATTACAATTTGATTTATCCTTGCATTCACTGCTTTTTGCTTGTTAAGGTGTCGGTAAATACCCTTGCTGTGTATTTGCAGATGTGGTGGGATCTGATAACTGATCAGTACCCATTCCAATGGCTGAGCTGCATAATATGAAACCAGAAAACATTCAATCAATCCCCGCTTATTGCTAGACCAATGTGTGATCCTAGGCAAATATTTTATTTCACTGAGCCTCCCTTATCCTCATTATCCCGTATGAGGGCACCTTCAAATGCCAGAGTTCAGGATGTGCGCTGTATAAAAATTGTGTATTTCATTAAATAGACCATATTGTTGGACTATGCATAATAAAACTCTAGACCACATACAGAGTACAAATGACAACTGACGTAGCTTATTTCACTTTTGGCATTTTCATCATCATGGCAGGGGTTTGGGGGGCAGGACTGTTTCCAAGTTCGTATTTAAAAACTATCACTTTTAATAAATGCCTCCCAATGCAGTGATTTCATCTGATGTATGCTTCAGCATGCTAAATAAATAAATGATATTGGTTGCTTGATTTGCAAGCCAAATATTTTCAAACATCTGCTTGGGCACGGGCTCTAATTGCCAAGCTAAACACTTGGCACCGCTCCCTCTGCTAATTTGTTGGCTCGCCCACTTCTACCTGTTCTGTGAAGCCTAGGGAGAGGCAGACAGTGAAAGAAGAAACAATCCTTCTCATCAGGGTGCCTGCTCACTGGAAGAAATGTAATGAATCAATAAATGCTAAGGTTTCTTGGGGGCCAATAAATGGCATTAATTGAGGGCGTTAGTTGAGGCTTTGTGTGACAAAGAGAGGCAATGCAAGGGGGTTAGCAGCTGAGTTCTGGGATGCATCCTTCTAACGGTGGCACTAGGTACAGTCTGCTTACCTAGTAGTAAGATTATATATTTGTAACACCATTCTTTTAACTTAAACAACAAGGTCCTGATTCCAAGTTTGTGGATTCCAGTTACCCTATATTTCAGCAGATAAATAACATACCGTTGGGTAGATTATTTATCAGGTGCGATCACAGCACACATTACACACTTTTGGAGTGCGCTACAAATACACATCACTACCCCAGGGCACCAACCAGGATTCTGTGCTCTGACTCTGGTTACACTGACATTTGCAGTGATCGCATTAACCAACTGCGCTTTCTTAACATCAAAGAATATAATTCTCACCGATTACTTTACATGCAATTATTTTTAATTTAAGGCGCATTTTATGTATCTTTGCCCTAAAGTGAAAGGGATACAAAATAGCTGCAGAACATGTTGTTCTTTTTAGCCATGTCATGGGGCCTTTCCTCCAAACTCCCTGGCTGTGACCTCTATGCACTCAGGCTCACAGTTCCCATACTTGCACTTTAGCCTCCAAAGGAGCCAGGCAAGCATTATTAAGAGGCTGCCACTGAGGCCCCAGCTCCAGCACACCACAGGTAAAGAAATGTGTGTATCCTGGAACAGCAGAAGGCCGGGCTGAGACACACGGCGGCCAGGGCCTTCTCATCTACCCACACTTTACCAGGCAGGGACCGGTCTTCACTGTGTTAGTTTAAATGTGACACCCATTCTGTGCACTTTGTTCGATTTCCAAATAGGTGGGCGCACAATTCTTTCCTGGTGCACTGCGGAGAGGGGGCATCGCTGGAGAGGTGGCTTCCTTCTGTCATAGTTTGGACCCTTGCTCTGGGCAAGACTGCTGGTTTAAGGATGACAGTACTTTTGCTTGTAGGCGACTACGCCTAACCTACAACAAGTCGCAACTGTTGTCCCAACCTTACCGGCTCACTAGCAACACCTCACCAGAAACACAATAGTAAAAGGTGATTTTGGCAGCCTTTACGCATGGACTCGAGAATAAGACATCTCAGGGAGTGTTGTGGTTAAACGGAGATTACCCCTTTCTCACAGATATATCATGTCTCATACAAACACAGGCAATGATAAAGGTGCAGTAAAGTTTCAATAGTTTTTATTTAACATACCTGCAATTTGCGATAAGTTGCATGGGCTGCAATGATTAGGATAATGAATAATGCAAGAAACAGAATTGTGAAGACAAGAGTCATTATTACGAAGACCCCCACCATCTTGCAATGCATAGAAAAGACATACGAGATGTAATATGTCTAATACCCTAATGTGAAAGGCCTAACCTCCTACCTAAAGGACAGCTGGGTTTGCTAAACCTAATCTGCCAATGCCGTGTTCATGAGAGGAGCCCCAAACCCTCGTTGCCTTGGAATGAGGTCTCTATCTCAGACTCCGCAGGGACAGGAAGACTGGGTGAGTGTCAAGACAACGTGCAGCATCGATATCAGCGATGGTGGTGATGCCCTCTGGTCAGAATCACTCTGATTATCTGTCTAAAGTGCGATGTATTTATACAGATCTACAAGGACCCCTGACGTAGGTGTGGTCCCAAACAATAGATAACAGACATGCTTGGGACGGCAATTAATATAAACAATCCCTTGAAATTATAGAGAGGGAAAATCCCTAAGTGTGAACACCTACTGTTTGTTTGTCTTTGTTGCTTGATCTTGACGCACTAGCGCGGTGACACTGATAATGCAAAGCATAACAAGTGGCCTAACTATAAACAAGGCAGCCATCTTAGAAGAATTAAATAATTAAATGGGCTAAGACAGAGCAAGCTAAGTAGGCTAAAAGTCACTAGGTGACGGGGGCACGAGTCTGCAAGCCAGAGGCTAAGCTAACTCCTGTTATCCCATTAAAATGAACTAGGATTCACTACACCCACCCCATTGCCGTAACAGGTATGACGAAGGTACAGGAACCCAAAAGCTAAAATTGCTCTGAACTAAAAAGCTAAAAGCATAAAAATCTGCAAAAAAATCTTTAAAATGTGTTAAAAGGATAATAAAAACAATTCCGCTAAAACACATACAGAGATATTAATGTCAACCATGTCAAGTACAGCGTGCCAAAGCAATGTTAATTTAAATGTATAATTTTGAATCGGGAATGGCAAGTCAATTCATCAAATTATTTGCTGTACGCATGATCTTGAAGAGTGTCATCGAAGTCACCAACCAATAACCTAAAAAATTAGTCAACATCATCTGGTGTCAAATCGAGTGCTGGGCGGACAAACGGATCCACAGAGCAGTAGTGAGCAGTACTTTCTGGTGTAACGTAATTCGCTGCAGTGTCCTTGTCCATGATAGAACTCAAAACGGAAGGCTCATAGGTGGCCTCACGGAGCATGACCGTGTATGAACCCTCATCGGGGACATCAGCAGTTCGTGGTCCACAGAAGATGTCGGTGCAACAGTAAGACAGATCGTAGGCAGATGTTTAAAGAGGCACCATATGCAACAGAAGACTCGTTGTATGCACCAGAAAAGGGGCCGAAATGACAACGACCAGTCATGCTCCAATTCCACCAGCAAGGGCGCACCGAAGATCTGAACCATGCATTCACGGCACAGTGGAGTTGGTGGGAGCGGCTCCCTTGCTCTGCGTAGCTGGAAAGAAACAACCACTGCGAATCAGAAGAAATAGCAGTAGTAGTCCGCCAATCAAAGCCAAAATAATTGGAAAGCCACCAAACACACTTGAAAAGAGCGAATGGATGGCTGACGGGATGACTCCGAAGACAGTCTGGAAGATGGACACGAAACCAGACCCAACAGCCTTAAAGAAATGAACAATCCCTGTGGTGCTCGAAGCATTGAATATTCTGGATACCAGTTATCCAAAGTGCTTGGGGAAGTTGGTATTTAATAGGGATTGTATCTCAGCTGATGATCTCGCAATCTGGAGAGCATACGTCTCCTTTGCGGATGTCAAGGCAACCTGTTTTTGAAACAATAGCGCCCTTAGCCTGCTCAGCTTGTCATAGTTCACATTAAAAGTATCTATGTGGGGCCACATGTCAGATATTTTATCTCTCGTGTGGGGGGAAACAAAACATGTCTACAACACGTAACAACCTTCGAGACCGAGATTGCGTAGGCAATTCCTGGTCGCATGCTGCAACAGCTTTGATCGTTCAGTACTACATAACTTCCATTGGAAAATACATGAAATAACGGGTGAATAAAGGGACAGGAGTACCCTTCAGCAAACAGGCCAAATTCGCGACCCCCCCATTACAAAGACCGTGAAGGGACACCTGCTTGCATATCATTGAATGACTAACAGCAGTCTCACATTCGCTTCCGCTAAGAAACACTTCTGTTTCGCCATTCAGACATTTGTGGTCAAAGGGCAACTCCCACTCTTCCTTAATATAGCTATCTCCTAGTTGTTCGTACCTTCCTACTATAAGATGTTTCAGGCAGCTTGAGAAACGAAAGGTTGAAATCAGTAACTTAATTATGCCATGTAAGAGCCAGATAGTTGAAGGACTCTCTGCTACCATGAAGGGCAACTTATCTAACTTTTCTACATGAAGCATGGTGAAACAAGCCTCCCTTTTAGCCATTGTCTGTTGTTCTCTGGAGAAATAAAGGCAGTGAAGAATTCACTCCCGTTAATATACCTCCATGGAATGCGGACGTTTTTCAGTGTCTGTAAAGTCCAACCCAGCTGCATGATGGAACGTAGCTGTGTTTGCCCATGATATAACCGAGACAAGTCTGTCTGAGTGATATCAATAGCAGACAACACTATATTTGATAGTGAATAAATCCTGTTGGACAGTGTATTCATGCCGTTGTCGACAACTGCTAATGCCTTTTCTAAATTTTCTTTATCCAATTGCCTTAAACACGCAGCAGCCTCAATCTGGGAAAGTTTCCAAATTTCATTGTACATAGCATATAAAAACCTTTTCGAACGCTTTTTTCTAGGACCCAGCAGAAAATCCTGCAAATCTATATCTTCGGAAAGGGTGTTCAGGTGTTGCTTAACTGCGGCTAACGTGTTTACCCACACTGTATGTTGTAACTATACCTGTATGTTGACCCGATATAAAGCGAGGGTCTGGCCTGTTAACTGAAAAAACCCCTGGAGAGTGAAAAAAACGCGCCTGACACCCATTTGTGTCAGTGGGCCATATTAGCCACCCGCCGGGACTGGAAAGTGAAGAATTATAGGTACCAGCCTTAACCACTGCGTCTAGCCTGTCCTCGTGATATTAAGGAAGTATTGCCAATCTTTAAACCTTGCTGGAGTAGGGATATTGGGTGTTCAAGTCTTTAATTTTTGCTAACCCCAGACAAGATGTCTGCTGAATGTTGTCATTTAAGAAAATCATTTGCACAGGGATCAGGCATGCTCGATATAAAGCTTCCCTTCCCAGTATCTGCCAATCTTGTGTTCCGCACACACTTTTCAAATCAATAGTGCTCTTCCAGTATTCGTAACCTTCAACTGCGAGGCGGGAAACAAAGGGATCTGAATAAATCATTTTTTTTATCAGTTAGCAAAATTTTCCTAATTTGTGCCGGAGGTATTTTAAAATAATACGACTCTGCTGTTTTTGTGTCATGCCTCAAAAAGTATGTACATTTATCACTATAGTACTTTGGGCTCCCCACCGGAGGTGTCGAACAGAGTCCCCACTTTAATACTGGTTTAATACTGGCCTGTATCTGGTGGCACTGTGTAGGTAGTAATGTCCCCAAGTTATAGCAGAACATTTCCCCATAATTCATTGTATGTTCATATACATCATCACTTTCAAAGGTGGAATAGTCCTTCATTTCAGTTAGCATAGAATCAACTGTTTGGACATCCCAATCATCAGAGACAACATCAGGTGTAATTACATCTGTCATAGAAATTTTTAACACGTAAGATATTTGAATAATATCTGTAGGCCCGTATATATCGAATGGAATCTTGTCCCACACAATCCCATCAGAAATCGGTATTGCTGTAACATTTACAAGGGACAAGTCTCTTCGGACCTTATGTGAGGAATGACATGGAATTAAAACTTCATCAACAGGCTCCACAGAGGAGCGATCAGGAATAGAGTGACCATTTATAAGCAAAAAGGAAACAGTCACAAAACCGATCCATAAAAATAATGCAAAACATGTCAAACAGAACAATAAATAGTTCCAATAGTTTCAAATAGTTCTTTTTAAGCCATTGAATCAGCTTACTTCTTTTTGAAACATTGTCAATCACAGTAGTGGATGAATCTGAAGAAAAATCATCAATGTCAATGAAATAGCCAGAGTCAGTCTCTGCAAACACGGGAGCCGGTGCACCATCTGTACTTTGGTCCACTTCATGTGGGGGCTCTTGGTAGACAGTGTCATTAGTCTGTGATGTGTTTGTGTAAAAAACAGCTAGATCTTGATCCGGGGTGGTCACCGAAATAGTGACAGGAACTAGCAAGAGTTATTTTCCACCCTCCCCATGGTCGAGGAGGTGTCTGGAACCGCATTAGGCATTGTTGCATAGTCTGTAGTGGTGATGTTCATCCTACTATGTAGATGTATGTCCTGTTGGGTAGTGAGAGGGGATCGGGAACCAACCAAGGGACCTCTTGGTCGTCCTTGAAGGATCGGCCACATGGTGTAGTTTGATGTCATCGATGGAGATGAATCTGTTAGTTCTAGAGCCAGACAGCGGTGGTAAGATGACAGTCCTGGTGCCTTGAATTCCCAAGACCGGTACAGGCGCTCTGTATGATGGACCGAACTCCTTCTTTACTGCGATCGTTTCACGAACCAGATCCCCAACTGTAGGAATCCAGCCAGTCGAAGTTTTCGCTAAATCCCTTATTCCTAAGGTGGCAGCACTTGCAGATGATTTAACATCACAAAATTGCTGAAGCTCCTGTAAAACAGTAAGACGTTCATTTATGTCAAATGGTGTTTCTGCTGCCACCATACCAGGGGCATCAAGATCTGGAACATGCATAGGTATCCCAAAGAGAACCTCATATGGAGAGCGTCCCCCCAAGGACCGTCTTGGCAGATTATTCAGTGCTCTCTGGACCCCATATAGTTGATGTAACCAGCTGCGGCCTGAACCTAATACTCGAGCTGTTAAGGACTGCTTTAGATCACGATTCCGCCTCTCCACGACCGAATTTCCCTTGGGATGGTATGGTGAGGAGTAAAAGAGTTCAACACCCATCGTTCCCATGGTGTCCCTGAATGCCTTAGAGGCAAATGCAGGGCCCTGGTCCGAATGGAATGCTGCAACCGCATATGTACCGATAAAGATCAGCAAGTCTTTTATAACAGTCTGGGTGTCAGCAGACCACTGTGGCCATACCCACAGGAATCTAGAACAAGGATCTACAGCGACTAAAATGTATTTGTATGCACCATCAGACTGTAAGGGACCTCAATGGTCCAGTTACATACACTGTAGTGGCCTGTTGGACACTAAGAGGGATGTCTGCGGTGGGCGTTTGATATTAGAGCCCTTTATCTGCTGGCAAATGTCACAGCAAGGGACATACTGTTTTGTTCGTCTGCACACACCAGGCCACCAGAAGCATTTCTATAGGAGTGGTATCATGGCCGATATACCAGCATGTGCAGATGCAACACCCTCATGCGCTGCTTTAATTAGTTCTAATCTCTGGTCTTCGTTGGGGATCACTCGATCTCCAACCCCAGGAATTGTTGTTTAAGCAACATTCTGTGCACTGATATGGTAAGTATAGTTTGTAGGGTATCCTTTCGGAAGGGGCTTGCCTGCAGCCGAAGCTTTAACGGCAGTCAATATTTCATTATCCAATCTCGTCTTGAGAACGAGTCACTGCAGCCACAGAAGCCGTAGCTGCTGCTGTTTTGGCCGCTTCATCAGCCAATGTATTACCGGTAACGTGTACTCCTACACGTTGGCGTCCCAATGTATGTACTACATAGACAAACTGCAGCTTTTCCTTAAGATCAGCCACCCTCCCCCACAATGTTTTGTGTTTAATGGTGTTCCCTTTAGAATCTCTAAACCAGTTCTGTTTCCAATGATTGAGATAGTCATTGTAGGACTGAACGCAGTAATATGAGTCACAGACTATTAAAGTCCGGCATCCTGGCTCAGTATGTTCGAGCGCTAGAATAAGAGCCTTAAGTTCAGTCAACTGGGCTGTGCAGTCCCCTAAGGTCAGCGTGTAGGTTTTGTGAGGGAGGAAGACTCCATCTTCCATCACTCCGCTCATGGCTGCGCAAGGTGCTGAGTATTGATGTTTAATACCTACAGCCGGTTGTGCTGAACCATCAGTGTATATGACAGCACGGTATCTGTCTAGTGGCAAGATATTTATAGGAGCAGGGTACTCTTGTTCATACTGGAGAAATTCTAGTGTCTGAAGTTTTGGATCGAATAAATAATCAACATCAGTGGCGGTCAGAGACGTTGCCCATTGAATCCAACGTGGATGTAATGCTTTAGCGTTAGGAACACTTGCTTTGGTGACAGCCTCTAAGGCTGGCACCGGGGAGACAACAATAATACTTTCCCCTGGGCAAGTGGCCTCTCTTTTATGACGGCCATCAGAACTGCAGTCAGACTCTTTTCTGTAGGTGCAAAACGCTGTTCTGCATTGGAGTAAAAATGTGATTTATACGCTATGGGTACCGTGTCACCCTCGTTGAAGGTGACATAAGTAAATCCAATGGCACCAGCAATTATTCTGATGACCAAATTTGTTTTATTGTCACGTGTGTGCAAGTGTTTAGCTTCTAGCAGGTCCTGCTGCATTTCCCTAAGGATGCAGGTGTGTTCAACCGTCCAGTGTCTGCTAGAAAAATTGGTCTGAACCAAGTCATAAAGTGGCTTGATCCGTTGTGTCGCGGTTCTCAACGGTCTTACCCTCGCAGCGGAGAGGCGTAGGGGAACGGTCCTTGTTCCGACGGGTTCTGCTCTGGCCGAGGTAGGGGCGACCCCTTCCGGTAGCCACGGTGCTGTTTGGTATGAGCGAACCACTACAGTCCGTGCCCTCCAGAAGGAGTCCCAGAGGAAAAACCCCAGTAGGGTAAAAAACCTCCACAGGAACTCCCTGAAACGAAAGGAGGACACCAGGGTATTAGGACCGCAGTTCAGGAAGGCAGGAAAACAAAGCAAATCAGGAACAGACAGGATTCGCAGAAGGATATCAAATAGGAGCGTGACTATCACCAAGGAGTGTTGCAACGCAATGAACAGGCAGTTGGAATCCCCTTAAATACCCCTGGACAGGAAACAGGAAACAGGAAGTAGAACACCGCCATCTTGGATTGGGGAAAAGAAAACAGTAATGAATTAGGTATGTGTGTTAGACAATGCATGCTGGGTAGAGAGGAAGTGGTAAGCATGCTGGGAAGAGAAAAAAGGCAAGTATAAAGAACCCCCAGTGTAAGGGTTCGGTTTGTCCTAGGAACATCGGTAAGTGGTGGTGGGCAGGTGAATACATGCAAGAGAAATAAATGTTAAGCGCATAATGCGCTGTGTGCGGCCATGCCTGAAACCCCCTCGGGGTTTCAGGCTCTGCCGCGTCTGCCTTTAAGGCAGAACTTGAAAAAGGGGGAGCGGCGAGCGCCGTGACCCCCAGACCGGCTCCCTGGAGCCTTTATGGCCCTCGCCGGAGCCGCGGCGACCCCCGCGACCTGGGTGTCTGCCTCGGCGTCTACCGCGGCCCGGGCGTCGGCCGCGGCAAAATTAACGTGCCGCGCCGCGGCAACCTGAGCCCGCGGCCGCAGCGAGCGCTGCGGTGTAACAGTATGCCCCCTCCCCGAGGCCCCGGGTTTGTGAGGGAAGAGCCGAAAAAAGCGGCGGATTAAAAGAGGAGCATGGACTGAAGAGGCATCCTCCCAGGAACACTCACTCAAAGGGTACCCCTTCCAATGAATAAGGTATTGGAGGCGCCCATGGAAAAATCGAGAGTCACAGACCTCCTGCACTTCGTATTCAGGCACATTGTCAACCAACAAAGGAGGGGGACAGGGCAACTGCCTATGAAAGAGATCAGGACGGTAAGGTTTCAGTTGCGAGACATGGAATACTGGGTGGATCTTCCATGTCCGAGGTAGGCGAAGACGCATGGACACTGGGTTGATCTTCTTGAGAATGAGAAAGGGACCATAAAAGCGGGGCTTGAATTTGTTTTGGGTGAGTCGGAGAGGTAGGAATCTAGAGGAGAGCCAGACCTTATCATGGACTTGATATAGAGGAGCCGCACAGCGTCTCCTATCTGCTATTGTCTTCATGCGGGACTTGGTGGACACAAGGTTAGAATGGATAATTCGCTGTATACCCCGTAGCTGTCGAACGAAAGAGGAGATGGCGGGAAGGTTGGAGTTGTCTCTCAGGGGAGTTGGGAAGGCCCTGGGATGGAAACCATAGGAGCCATAGAAAGGAGAGACTTTAGAGGCACTGTGTAGAGAGTTATTATAGGAGAATTCGGCAAGCGGTAAGTAGGGAGCCCAATTACTTTGTGTAGCGTTACAGAAGCTACGTAAGTACTGCTCGAGACCCTGATTGAGTCGTTCTGTTTGTCCATTGGTTTGAGGGTGGAACCCGGATGACAAGGCCACCTGGATCCCCAAGATCTTGCAGAATTGGTTCCAGAAACGGGAGATATATTGGGGACCTCTGTCTGATATAATAACTTGGGGTAGCCCATGTAGCCTGAAAATTTCTTGAGTAAAGACCTGACTTAACTCCTTTGCCGTGGGTAACTTTCTCAAGGCCGTGAAGTGGGCCATCTTGGTGAAGGAGTCCACAGTTACCATTATGACGTGGTTTCCCATTGAGGAAGGTAAGGCGCACATAAAATCGGTGGATATGGTAAGCCATGGGCCTGGGGGAACAGGTAATGGGCGGAGTAAGCCCACAGGTCTGGTTCGGGGTGTCTTGGCTTGAGCACATGTAGGACAGGATAACACATATGCCTCAGTGTCAGCCTTGAGAGTTGGCCACCAGAAAGAGCGAAGCAAAAGATCTTGAGTCGCTTTCACTCCTCGATGACCCGCAATAGGAGAATCATGGCACATGTGTAAGGCTTCGATTTGCACTGTTTTAGTGGGTAAAAACAGGGCCTTATCATGATAATAGTAGTCATGATCTATGTGCAGCTGTGGACGTAACCTCTTTAGTTCTGTTTCGTGTAGACGGGCATATTCAGACTTAACTTGATCTAAAAAGGTCTGTGCTACCCCTATGATTTTATTGTTGTCGAATAAGTTTTGAACCGCGGAATCACCGCACCCAGGATAACGTCGGGACAGGGCATCCGCCAGGATGTTCTGAGAACCAGGGATGTAGGTGATATAGAAATCATACTGGCTGAAGAAGAAGGCCCATCGAGCTTGCCGGCTATTTTGGCACTGGAAATTTCTTAAACACTGTAGATTTCTATGATCGGTCCGGGCTTCGAAGGGCTCCTTTGATCCCATCAAAAAGTGTCTCCATTCAGTGCACGCGACCTTTAAGGCGAGTAATTCGCGTTCTAGCACGGAATAGTTTCGCTCAGAATCAGATAGAATGTGGGATAGATAGAATACAGGGTGTTCTAGGTCATCATCGTCTTGTCTTTGTAACAAGGCAGCCCCAATGGCTCTTTCTGAGGCGTCTGTGACAACAATGAATTGTTTGCTAGTGTCTGGGTGTCGAAGAATAGGGGCTTGACTAAAGGCTTTCTTTAAGTCCTGAAAAGCTGACTCAGCGCCTGGTGTCCAACAAAAACCTTTCTTTAGGTGTTCCTTTTTGAGGGTTTGAGTAATGAAGCTGGTTCTCTGGGCAAAGTCTGCTATGAACTGCCGGTAGAAGTTGGCTAGTCCCAGAAAACATTGAGTCTCCTTGATGGAAGAAGGAGATGGCCAGTTCAATATAGCCTGTACTTTGTCTGAGTCCATGGCAATTCCGGTTTGGTCTATACAGTATCCCAAATATTTCACTTCTATCTGATCAAATTCGCATTTTTCAGGCTTACAGAACAAATGATGTTGTCGGAGTCTTTCTAAGACTTGGCGGACGTGTTTGGAATGTTCCTCTGGATGAACCGAATAAATTAGGATATCGTCAAGATACACTACCACTGTTTGTTGCAAAAGATCAGAAAAGATAGAATCCATGAATCTTTGAAAGATGGACGGGGCATTAGTGAGTCCGAAGGGCATTACTCTATATTCGTAGTGACCAAAAGGTGTTCTAAAGGCGGTCTTCCACTCATCACCTTCTCTGACTCTTAGCAGATGATAGGCTCCTCGGAGATCCAGCTTAGTGAACCTCTTGGCTCCTCTGACTGCTTCTAAGATGTCTTTGATGAGGGGTAGCGGATACCGGTCTTTGATAGTGATCCTGTTTAACCCTCTGAAGTCGATAAAGGGACGCAGGTCTTTGGTTTTCTTTGGTACAAAGAAAAGAGGAGCCCCGGCGGGTGAAGAGGAGGGAGTTATTAACCCACTTTGTAGATTCTCATCTAGGTACTCCTTCAGAATTTGTTTCTCTGGTTCGGTGAGGGAGTACATCCGCCCAAAAGGAACTACAGTGTCTGGCTCTAAAGAAATGGCACAGTCGTATTCTCTGTGGGGTGGCAATTCAGGTCTTTCTGGCTTCTGGAATACATCGATATAGTCCTGATACTGTCTGGGAACTCCCTGTAGAACATTAATGGATCCTCCCACCTGGGCAGGTGCTGTTGAGAGACTTTTTGGGGACCAATAATCCCCGGCCGGATAGCAATGGTGTTGACAAAAATGGGAGGATAACGAAATGGTTTTTGTTTCCCAGTTGATGTAAGGATTGTGCAGTGTAAGCCATGGAATTCCCAGGATCATGACATGGTGTGGTGATGAGATTAAGTCAAACGAGAGAATTTCCTGATGTTTACCGAACTGTAAACAGAAAGTAGGGGTGGTGTATTGTACCGGTCCAGAGGCCAAGAGTGACCCATCAACAGTATGTACCTGTTCTGGTATTTCTTTGGGTATTTGTGTTATTTGTTGTTCTTTGGCCCAGGTTTCATCTAAATATAGGCCACTGGCTCCGCAATCCAATAAAGCCAAAGTTCTTGCTTCGCGGCCATCAGTTAAATGGAGGATAACTGGTAAGAGAAAAAGAGCAGTTCCTTCCTCCCTGGAAGAGCAAATAGAAGGTGTATCACGATATCCCGTCCTCACCCTTCTTACTGGGGACGGGAGTTGGCGTTTCCCAAGGGCTTGGTTGGACGAATGGGGCAGGCGCGAATTAGGTGACCAGCTGCACCACAATATAGGCAAAGCCCCTTCCTTCGTCTATGTTCCCTTTCGCTGGCGGATAGAGGTCCGCGAGCTGTGTCAATCTGCATGGGCTCTTCCTCGGTATTCCCTTTGGATTCAGGGCGGGCTTCCTCGGAACGATGGGCGAAGGGACGAGATGGTACTGAGTGAAAAGGCAAACGACTCTTCTTTTTCTCCATTCGTCGTTCATTTAACCGATACTCTATAGTTAGTGCTTGGTCCATCAACCCTTTGAGGTTTTCTATCCTGGCAGAATGTACTAGTTCATCTTTGATGTCCTCTCTTAGACCTCTACGGAAGAGTGTCACCAAGGTACGTTCCACCCAGGTTGTTTCTGCAGCTAATTGTCTGAAACGGGTGATGTATTGTAATACATCCTGACTCCCTTGTTGGACTTCGCAAAGAGCCTCTTCTGCTGACGCCTCGAGTCCAGGGCGTTCAAACATCTGTTTAAAAGTAGTGATAAAGGTGGAATAATTAGATAGACAGGGATCGTTTCTGGTTACTAGAGGTGTGGCCCAGGCCAAGGCTGGTCCTGATAAGGCACTAATCAAATACCCCACCTTGGTCTTATCTTGTACAAATTGCGAGGGGCGAAAGGCAAAGTACACCGTTAAGGCATCCAGGAATTCTTTTAATGTGGTGGGATCCCCGGAAAATCGAGGTGTAGAGGCGGCTACTGCAGGGACATCTGTGGTCCTGGAGGCAAAGGTTTGTCGATAAACAGTATTCTCAGTACGTAATTGCTGGAGTTCTTGAGCCTGTTGTTGTATCGTCGCCAGCAGGTCCTGGTTAGTAGGTTCCGTGTTTACCACTGGGTTATCCATAGTTCCGGACTGCAACAGGAATTGTGGGCGTTGCAATCTGTCGCGGTTCTCAACGGTCTTACCCTCGCAGCAGAGAGGCGTAGGGGAACGGTCCTTGTTCCGACGGGTTCTGCTCTGGCCGAGGTAGGGGCGACCCCTTCCGGTAGCCACGGTGCTGTTTGGTATGAGCGAACCACTACAGTCCGTGCCCTCCAGAAGGAGTCCCAGAGGAAAAACCCCAGTAGGGTAAAAAACCTCCACAGGAACTCCCTGAAACGAAAGGAGGACACCAGGGTATTAGGACCGCAGTTCAGGAAGGCAGGAAAACAAAGCAAATCAGGAACAGACAGGATTCGCAGAAGGATATCAAATAGGAGCGTGACTATCACCAAGGAGTGTTGCAACGCAATGAACAGGCAGTTGGAATCCCCTTAAATACCCCTGGACAGGAAACAGGAAACAGGAAGTAGAACACCGCCATCTTGGATTGGGGAAAAGAAAACAGTAATGAATTAGGTATGTGTGTTAGACAATGCATGCTGGGTAGAGAGGAAGTGGTAAGCATGCTGGGAAGAGAAAAAAGGCAAGTATAAAGAACCCCCAGTGTAAGGGTTCGGTTTGTCCTAGGAACATCGGTAAGTGGTGGTGGGCAGGTGAATACATGCAAGAGAAATAAATGTTAAGCGCATAATGCGCTGTGTGCGGCCATGCCTGAAACCCCCTCGGGGTTTCAGGCTCTGCCGCGTCTGCCTTTAAGGCAGAACTTGAAAAAGGGGGAGCGGCGAGCGCCGTGACCCCCAGACCGGCTCCCTGGAGCCTTTATGGCCCTCGCCGGAGCCGCGGCGACCCCCGCGACCTGGGTGTCTGCCTCGGCGTCTACCGCGGCCCGGGCGTCGGCCGCGGCAAAATTAACGTGCCGCGCCGCGGCAACCTGAGCCCGCGGCCGCAGCGAGCGCTGCGGTGTAACACGTTGTGCATAATCTGGAATGTATGTTCTGCCAAAGTAAAAAAAAACTAGTAATGACTGTAGTTTCTTAAGTGTGTTAGGAGGGTGCAGTTGAGCACATTTTTCTAGAAAGTGCGGGGCCAGGCTCTTTCCCTCGTTTGATAGCTCATATCCCAGGAATATTACGCTAAGAAAGGCTATCTTGCTTTTCCTAAAAGTGAATTTGTAACCGAGGTCTGCAAATCCCAAAGTTATCCGATCGACCCTTGCAAGATGAATGTCGAGGACGTCGTCTGTGAGATATATGTCATCCACGTAGGATAACGCCTCGGAATCAATATCATGTAATATTGATGTTACACAGGCTGAAAATAGCCCTGGGCTATTTTTATAGCCTTGAGGTAACCGAAAAAAGCGTTTCTAAGAGCCAAATGAGAATGCACTCAGGTCCTGACTTTCATGTGCTAAATTCTGGCAGAAAAAGCCATTAGATATGTCTAATGTTGTTTTATATTTCTTACGCACTATGTTGTTTATTAGTGCCGTGCTGTGTGAATTTTGTATAGCATATGTGCGTGTACGACTATTTAAATGTCTCTAATCAATGACTATTCTATATGAATGGTCCGGCTTTGCAACGGGGAATAACGGATTATTCATTGCAGATGTACAGGGCTCAATCACTGCCTGGTACTCAAGCTGGGTGAGGATCTCCCTCACCGGAGCTTTCGCTTCATGTTTGACAGGATATTGTGGCTGCGGTTGGGGTGTAGACCTAACGGGAATAACATAACAAGGAGACTCCTTGTCCCAACCTACATAATTGCGATATAACGCAGGTGCCTGCGCTAAAGCCCATTCAGAAGCATAGGCTTCTTTATCTGCTTCCGGAACAAGATCGGAGAAAGAAGGAAAATGGCATCTTCCCCATGTGGGAGCTTGCGGACGTGTTCAGGTGGCCAGTCTCTATCGGCTAATAGGATATCACTAGTAAGTTCATCCCAAAATATCACCCTAATAGCGCACGCCACGTCTCCCTCTATCTGAATTTTTAAAACATAAACCCTATTTGGGGGGAGAACACGGCCATCCGCTGTTTCAACCGCAATGTAATCGCTAGTTGCTGTCACATCCAGATGATCTTTCAGACTCTGGCGACATATCGTGACCTCTGCCGCGCTGTCTAACAGAGTCACTGCCCACGTCTTGTTCCCCAACAGTGTTCTCAAGTATACTGGCATTTTTAGCTGTCAGTGCTGCCACCTTCCTCTTTTTAAACTGTGGCTTTTGCTGAGCAGTCTTTTCTTCTTTTTTAATGGTAGACTGTTGTGGGTCTTTCTTTTCTTTCACGTATTCAGGACGTCGATCTTGACGGCCCCCTCTCTCGCTACTACTATCCGGTACGTCCTGAAAGGAACGAGAGGGACGCGAATCAGTATATCTGTCTGGAGTTTTAATGTTTTCCCTATTTCAGAGATTATATCTCCTTTTGGAGTTCTCCGGGTATGGCGAATCAGGTCTCTTATTCCTTCTTTCTTTGAAATCTTTTTGTTTGTCCCAGCGCTTCTTAGGGCCCTCTTGTGCCTGCTTTGTACCTTCCTTATGGGTGGTACCTTGTAACTCCAATTTCTTTGGTTTGGCTCCCAAACTATCCCGGCCTATACTAGTATAGGTGTCGGAAATTATTTTCGGTAGCTGTCTCTCTTGTTCCTGGTGTGGAGTTTCCCGGAGACGCTGGCGTATTGCCAGTGCTACCGCTTCGCCTTTAATATTGCTGAGTATTATTGAGGAAACCGCGTCAAAGTTACACATTAATTTCATCCCCAAATCCAGGGCTGGTGCAGCCCCATGCTCATTTTGTATTTGTTTTAACACTTCCGTTAAATTGGCTAGTGTCGGGGTACCATGTGTGTCAGCGAAGACTGTACCCCATGTGGCACAGTCATCCACCGAGGGAACCATTCCAAAAGGCAAGCACATAGTGCGCAGTCTATGTTTTTCCTGTGGTCCCGTATAGGGAAACACAGCTTCCAGCTGATTCGTTTTCTGGGCAATCCAGAACGGTATTTTTTTCCCATTCCGCGGGCACTTTATCCATAATAGTATGCACTGTTTGTGGATTAATCCCAGTAGCCAATTGATAACCACCAGGTGCTGGTGGAGCTGGACGCGCTGGTGTTGTGTTCAATGTTTGCATTACGAACTGAACTAGTCGTCTACATAATGTCACCAATTCATTATATAAATCTCGCAGATCTGCTATTGGCATATTCTGTATGCCTGGGTGAGGTGTGAATGTGGCAAACATAGGCCATGTAGGTCCGTCATTACTTAAGGGACCTAACCTCACTCTTTGCAGTACATGTGGTAGGGCGCCTTCAAACCAGTTCTGATGCTCTTGGTATGTGAGCGATATCTCATGATACTGGTATGCTCGGTACCGTAAAGGGACGTTTGCAACTTCATATGTGTGGAATGTATGCAATCTTTGGTCTACCTCAGGAAAGGTGACCCAACAGTAAAATGTTTCTGTTTGGTATGCTTCATTAGCTTCTACTATTAGAGTAACATCCCCGCCCTCATCTGTAAGGCCATGCATTAATAAATGTTGTGTTAGTGCTTGTCTAGCATTGTCAGGAATGTCTATGGCAGGAGCCATTTTGTTTAGAGAAACGGAACACCAAAAATTGGGAGTTTAAGTCCTTTTATGAGTTCGAGCTCGAACAACTTACAGCTTAATCAGGTGTTACCTTTTCAGCTGAGGAGGATTTTTCCCAAAGACCACGGACGTCTCCGTATAATGGTACTTAGGGTACCTGTTGTCTGTGAGACAGTGATAGTCGGGGTATCCGTAAATTAGTGCCTAAACACCATTGTTGCTGGTGCCATGTCGTAGTTTGGACCCTTGTTCTGGGCAAGACTGCTGGTTAAAGGATGACAGTACCTTTGCTTGTATGCGACTATGCCTATCCTACAACAAGTCGCAACTGTTGTCCCAATCTTACCAGCTCACTAGCAGCACCTCACCAGAAACAATAGTAAAAGGTGATTTGTGCCAGCCTTTACGCATGGACTCGAGAATAAGACATCTCAGGGAGTGTTGTGGTTAAACGGAGATTACCCCTTTCTCACAAATATATCATGTCTCATACAAACACAGGCAATGACAAAGATGCAGTAAAGTTCCAATAGTTTTTATTTAACATAACTGCAATTTGCGATAAGTTGCATGGGCTGCAATGATAAGGATAATGAATAATTCAAGAAACAGAATTGTGAAGACGACAGTCATTATTACGAAGACCCCCACCATCTTGCAATGCATAGAAAAGACATATGAGATGTAATATGCCCTAATACCCTAATGTGAAAGGCATAACCTCCTACCTAAAGGAGAGCTGGGTTTCCTAATCTGCCAATGCCATGTCCATGAGAGGTGCCCCCAACCCTCGTTACCTTGGAATGAGGTCTCTATCTCAGACTCCGCAGGGACACGAAGACTGGGTCAGCGTCAAGACGACGTGCATCGATATCAGCGATGGTGGCGATGCCCTCTGTTCGGAATCCCTCTGATTATTTGTCTAAAGTGCGATGTATTTATACAGATCTACAAGGACCCCTGACGTAGGTGTGGTCCCAAACAATAGATAACAGACATGCTTGGGACAGCAATTAATATAAACAATCCCCTGAAAGTATAGAGAGGGAAAATCCCTAAGTGTGAACACCTACTGTTTGTTTGTCTTTGTTGCTTGATATTGAAGCCCTAGCGCGGTGACACTGATAATGCAAAACATAACAAGTGGCCTAACTATAAACAAGGCAGCCATCTTAGAAGAATTAAATAATTAAATGGGCTAAGACAGAGCAAGCTAAGTAGGTTAAGAGTCACTAGGTGACGGGGGCACGAGTCTGCAAGCCATAGGCTAAGCTAACTCCTGTTATCCCATTAAAACGAACTAGGATTCACTACACTTCATAGAATACCTGCTTTCAGGCCCGTTCTTTCTGTGCCTCCTAGATGTCTAGCCATGCAATGATGAGCCGTGCGTGATATTGATGCCTCCGGACATACTGAGTTTACCTGCGAGGCCCACTGTTTTTTCTCTAAAGGAGGGTGGTGTATAGATAGCACAGTAGGCTTTAAAGATGATGCGAGTGGGAGGCGAGTTTCAGTAAAAGCTGATGCTCTTGAGTTTTCTCTAGTTGGTGATGTGGAGGGCAGAGGGGTGATGTAAAAGAAGACCCTAGGTGGTAAGTCTAGATGGTCGGTACCACTGATGTGAGAAAGGAGGAGCGCCTGTTGTTCTAAAGATTCATATTTCCCACTGCCTTCAAGAGCTATTTCCACCCAATTGTAAGGACTATAAATAAGGCTAGGTACCCATAGAAAACATTTAAGCATTGCAAGATGTGACCAGTAAAATATGTAGGAATCTCCAGAGTAGCAGACAAGGAAAACCCATGTACTGATGAGTGATCATCATAGAGGAGGAGGTATTTCAATGCATCAGTCCCAGAAACAGTGCAGCTCTGCACAGCATGAGAAACACAGAATCGTGGTCTGCTAATGAGGAAGACATTGCTGTGCTGCCATCTACTCTGGCACTATGGGATATCAAGCATACCTGCCTTAGAAAAAGAAACATAGGCATACTGACCTCTCGCTCTGGCAGGGCCAGTCACAAATCTGAAACATAGATCTCTAGACAACTTTTAAGGTAGTTTTCTTATTCCTTCCTCTTAAATATTCAGTCTAACTCTTGTGGTTAAAAAAGCACATATACACTTTGAATCCCAAGCTACCCCATACTTAAACTACATTGCAATATTATAATATTGGCAAGATGGAATCATGTTTACAGCTCTGAGAACACTAACACGCCCACAGCAAATGCAGAGCTTTAAAAACCGGAACCAGGAAGACCATAGTATGTTCATTTGCCAGCGAGTCATTTAGGCAGCCACATGGACATCCTGTGTCACCCTTTCCTCATTTCTTCACACACAGAAAACATGTTGTGCTTATTGTTGAATTGCGGTAACATTCATTTACTCCAGCGCGGCTTCATTAGATACAATATGTTTCTGGACACATTGGATTACTATGCATCAGACTGCATTTCGTTCCTCGGCGTTGCAGCTGCGCCCCGTGCCATTTATGGGTGACAACCAAAGTGATGCACAAGTCAACGAGAAGACATCAATCACGCCCGCTACTCAGCAGAGAACATCCTGAAAAGCATCTTCATCTTCGCTCCCTCACAGCAGGGCCAGCCTGACAGGAGCTTTATTCAAATTACCAGGGAAGTTAAGGCAGAACAGACTTGCGACAGTATAAATGCTGCCACAGTACAAATGAAGAAAAATACAACGGATCTGTGCGGCAAGGATTGCAATAATTAAGAAACGCAGTCAATAAGAAGCAGTTATAAAGAACATGCTATGGAGAAAAACTTGCTTTCAGAGTTATGGAGAAAACATTATGAAGAATGCCAAGATGAAGAAACTACTGGGAAGCAATTCCAATTATCTCACCTAAAAGCGCACAAACATTACTGCAAATCTAACTCTAACCAAATCCCAAACCGTAACAGTTAAAACAACTCCAACACTATTCTATTCGTAAACCAAACGCCAAGGATAATCCCATAATACTCGCTAATAACGAAAAAAAAAAATGTTTGAACGTTTGCAAGCCTTCCCTGCCTCCTCTGCTCGAATGGTGTCCATCCTTTGTGTCCTCCTGGATTGAGTGGCCATGTAGAAGTCTAGTGTGCAAGATGTTTCGGGTGAAATAAAGCCCTCATTTTAAATTAAAAGGCTGGAAAGCCTTGCCCTGCTAGGAAGAGGTTTGGTGACTGGCAAATACCAACTGAACTCAGTGATATGCCCACGACTGGAACCTGTTTTGTACTACAGCAGCACTCCATCAATCAAGGGATGGTCAAGTGCAAATCAATGTCTTTATCCACTGCTTCACGCAAGACTTCAGCCATGCTTGCTAGAGCGTGCTGGGACATGTGTTAAGGGTCCAAGTAGTGATGCCAGAGAGGCCCATGGGTAGCAACTGTTTCTACTTTGTGCATTACTTCCCAGCCTTGGCATATATTTATTCTTCTATTGAGCAAAGATAGGCATACCTTTCAAAATAGTGTTATAGCTGGTGACTGCAGCTGGGGACAATGGTATTTGTTTTTCTCAACCATTGCGTCAGTTTATTTTCTACCCTTAGTTCCTGAGCCTTGCCCATCAGGAAGGCTGCAAACACTATAATAGGCTATGTGGAAATAGTGGCAGAGATAAGTTCTTTGGAGACCTACAGTTGTTAGCCAGAGACTTGGAGACTCAGATTGAGGATTACTCTACAACTCCCAACCCTGGTGGAGTCAATGCAGCCACTTATACA
Source organism: Pleurodeles waltl (assembly GCF_031143425.1). NCBI lineage: Eukaryota > Metazoa > Chordata > Amphibia > Caudata > Salamandridae > Pleurodeles > Pleurodeles waltl. The sequence goes on along the minus strand of NC_090440.1, from coordinate 1,981,553,169 downwards.
TAAATCCCCCTCACTCTCCACCCGTCAGGTCAGTCATTTGTTGCACAATGTTTAAGCGTCTTTCCCAGGACCGAAGAATATCTCATTGCATGATAAATGTTCTTAGTACCAAGATCATTACTGTGCAGGTCTGTATTTTGATCAGCAGACACAAGACTGGAGTTTCGGAAAAAGGGAAAATCTGAAACATGGAACCTTAGAAGCAATGGTTATGGAGTTACTGGCAGTGGTTGGAAAGGTATCATTTCAGGCACACGGAAATCAGTGCCAGTAGGCTAGATCTGGCCTGAGGCAAATTAAGTCAAGCCATGCATCTCATACATATCTTGGGGGTTAAAGCCTCCAAGGGAAAATCAAAGAGCAAGGTGCAAGACATCAAGGTGGCATAGTTGATGCCTGGTTCAGCTGAATCCTGAACAACTGGAGTAGTCTGAGTCTAAACAGTACTTGGATTGACCAGAAAATTCAAGATGTACCTGATATAAGGGTACCCTACTGGTTTCAGAAGGGTACTGGAAAATTTGTGTCCAAAGTAACCAAGAGTCGAAATCAAAAGATCATCATGAGGAGGGAGTTCACAAGGGAGGATCATGTACTTATTTGATCATTCAGGTCAGAGACCATGTAAAACCTCAGGAAAACTGCTGCCAATTGTAGGAGTAGACTTGGAAGGTTACAACATCTCTGTCACCTGTGATTATTCCCGTCCCCACAATGCTTCACAGAACTGTGGTTTGGTGATGAAGGCTGGAAAGAACTCCTCCTCTTTGGCATCTTCCTGCTGTGTTGGTCCTCACTCATCAGCTTGCTGTTCTTCCTCTCAACTAATCCCTGCACCAAATAGAAGGAAGAGTCAGACGTAAGGGAGAAGGAATTGGGTACAGGACAAAAACCTGAACAGACTTGAACTTAACAGGTAGGCGCCTCCAGGAGCAGACAGGCTCTACACTACATTGCAACCAGCTCAGATTCACCAGCCTGGGGCTCAAAAAGCAGGTTTCAACAGCGGAAGGCTCACTCTACTCCTGAAACACAAACTAAGAGGTAGTTTGTGAGGAGACATGACCTCTCTGTAGCATGGTATCCAGACAAAATGGCAAAATCTTTCTCGCAGAACAAAGTTTAACTAGGGCTCCCATTGTAAGAGAATCAACCCATCAGTATTAAGTGGAAGGTTAAGTGGCCAAATAAGCTGCTGCTCCTAGGAGAGACTGAGAGATTATTAGCACTTGCCGTCTTTGGTCAGCAAGAGCAGTCTCCAGGTGGGATGTCTTTTGTAAGAAGCCTCACTTTCATCTCTGACAAAAATAGTTGCTTGTTACGTACTCCAATTCATGAACTAAAGGACTCATTAAAAATGAAGTTAAGTATCTCCTGGGATGGGGCGGTGACTTTGCTGTGCATACACACCTGTTGATTTTTGAGAGATCGCATCTCAATAGTCAAAAAGTGCTCAGGCATGCATCTGATTGCTGCACACCAAATAACACATGCTCTGGCTATACAGATCACCTACTACAAACTTGCTTGTGGCACTTCAGTCTTCGCTTCAAGACACAGAAGTGTGGCATATGGTTCCTCAAGATGGGGAAGAGTAAAGGAGGGAAACAAAGAAAATTCAAAGCTTACAGGGCCCACAGAATGGAGCAGCCACAAGTGGGCTGGGTGAAATTGAGAGCTTGCATGAAAGACCACAGACCTCTCTCTGGGTGGCTTGCTGAAGGCCTTACTTTATAATGAGTCAGAGGATTTGGCATCCTGGTCCATTACTTTGGATAATTCTACAATTAAGAAAACTCCATCTAACCTACTACAGATAAAACAGACAGAAGCCAATAAGGGAGACCACGGTGTCGCTTCACAATCATCTGTGACCGTCTCAAATGCAACTACCACAACAAAGGAGACACTTCTTCAGCCAGAAGAATCCGCCAGATCAGCTGACCTGCTTGAACCACCTGCAGTTAACATATAAGTTCTAGAAGATGCTAGCTTCATGTCCCAAATGATATCTTGCAGATCGCTTGTATTATGGTTCCCACTTCATCGGATGTGTCACCTCTATTTAACACTCAAGAATCTGAGGAACCCTCAGAAGGACTGATAAAGCCTCCACTAATTCAGTTTTTTTTTACATCAAGTGGAAGTAGAGAGGAAGGAGAGGGGAGGGAGCAGTCACATAACCCCTTACATCCAAGAACACACAACTTAATATGACTTCTACAGAAAAGAAACACAATTGTGGGACCTCCTTTTTAAAAAATGATGGATAAATTTAGCCTTTTACAGGCCACACAGGGGGTCATTCCTTCTAGGGAAGAAGTAGCCTCACACGCCTGATAGTCTCATGCTTCATCATGGGCTTCCTCTCCCCACCCTGGTAGGACAGTGCCGCCAAGATTGATTCAACCACCTGGTAACTCAGCACAGGAGGGAGTTCTTGATAAATAACTACTGGATAAAAATAGAGATCCAGGCAACTAAACAAAAAATGAGGAATTTCTGAACAAAACCCCTTTGGGGCAGGAGCTGCGACGAGGTGCTGATTTTCAGGATGGGTGGTTTCCAAAAATGAGGAATTCTTGAACACAGTCCTCACCTGGGCAAGAGCTGAAACGAGACACTGCTCTCCTCAAGTGAAAGGCAGTTGAAGTGCATGTTTCCCTCAATGAGAGCACACGATGCAGCCTTTGCTGCTCATGCTCTACCAAGACTAAAGACTAGACGCTAAATCATCTTTTAAGTAGTATGGCCACCATTTTGATTTAGCAAGATTCTTTCTTGTCAGGATTGAGGAATTAAACTTGCTTGATGGAATCTCTCTTGCCCTTCGTGCCTGGTAAGTGATTTCTCCAGCAGGGAAAAATTCTCAAGGAACACAGTCTTGATCGGTTTGTCGTTAAGTGAGAGCTCTTTTCTCTGTTCTTCTTGATATGTGGGCTGCGAGAGAGGTACAGAGTCGTTTAGCTGCGAAAGTCCATACAGCAGAGGCAATGCATCGGCTCTGCTTGGGGTTGCAGGAGATGAGTCGGTTCTGCTGCGTCCAAAGGTGTGCTGGTAGAGCACTTTCAGGCCCATTTCCAAGGGCTTAAGACTGGGGTGGCAGCACTTAATAGGGTAGGACTGACAGATGGCACAGTCAAGTTGCTGGGTTGGTGGAAGCCTATATGTCACTGAGGTTTCTGATCGGGAGGCCGATCAACTACCCTTGGAGTCACTCAGCGGTCCTGGCTTTAATGATGCAGGTCCAGTCTTTCTCATCGAGGCAAGAGGGCAGCCGGGTAGCAGGTCGGCACTGCAGTCCAGTAGAGTGGTAATTTCTTGAAAAGCACAGCAGCCCTTCTTTCTGGCAGAGTCCACGGGTCCAGAAGTGTATTCAAAAATTGGTGTCTGAGGTCCAATATTTATACCTGCTGTCCACCCCACCTCCCCTGCCCCCAACTACCTCACCCTCCCCAGAACTTGGAATTTCCTGCCTATCTGTCCTGGCCCCAGATTGTCTGGGGTCACAATCCTTTGTGAGAATGCTCAGGCATGGCATTTGTGATGTGCAAGTGTATTAACCCCTTCGCTGCCAGGTCTTTTCCCCTCCTGTGCCGAGCCTTTTTTTTGGCTATTTGGGGCAGTTCGCACTTAGGCCCTCATAACTTTTTGTTCACATAAGCTACCCACGCCAAATTTGCGTCCTTTTTTTCCAACATCCTAGGGATTCTAGAGGTACCCAGACTTTGTGGGTTACCCTGAAGGAGACCAAGAAATTAGCCAAATTACCGCAGAAAGTTCATTTAAAAAAAAAAAAATGGGAAAAAGGGCTGAAGAAGAAGGCTTGTGGTTTTTTCCCCTCAAAATGGCATCAACAAAGGGTTTGCGGTGGTAAAATCACCATCTTCCTAGCTTTCAGGAACAGGCAGACTTGAATTAGAAAACCCAATTTTTCAACACAATTTTGACATTTTACTGAGATATACCCCATTTTTACTATTTTTTGTGCTTTCAGCCTCCTTCCAGTTAGTGACAGAAATGGGTGAGGAACCAATGCTGGATCCCAGAAAGCTAAACATTTCTGAAAAGTAGACGAAATTCTGAATTCGGCAAGGGGTCATTTGTGTAGATCCTACAAGTGTTTCCTACAGAAAATAACAGCTGAAATAAAAGAATATTGAAATTGAGGTGAAAAAAACAGCCATTTTCTCCACATTTCACTCTGTAACTTTTTCCTGCAATGTCAGATTTTTAAAAGCAATATACCGTTACGTCAGCTGGACTCTTCTGGTTGCGAGGATATATAGGGCTTGTAGGTTCATCAAGAACCCTACGTACCCAGAGCCAATAAATGAGCTGCACCTTGCAAAGGGTTTTCATTCTATACCGGGTATACAGCAATTAATTTGCTGAAATATAAAAAATGAAAAATAGGTATCAAGAAAACCTTTGTATTTCCAAAATGGACACAAGATACGGTGTTGAGATGCAGTGGTTATTTGCACATCTCTGAATTCCGGGGTGCCCATACTAGCATGTGAATTACAGGGCATTTCTCAAATAGACGTCTTTTTTACATACTGTCTTACATTTGGAAGGAAAAAATGTAGAGAAAGACAAGGGGCAGTAACACTTGTTTTGCTATTCTGTGTTCCCCCATGTCTGCCGATAAAAATGGTACCTCACTTGCGTGGGGCTCTGACTAGGTTCTGTTACCCAGAATCCTTTGCAAACCTCAAAATGTGGCCAAAAAACACTTTTTCCCCTCATTTCGGTGACATAAAGTTATGGAATCAGAGAGGAGCCACAAGTTTCCTTCCACCCAGCGTTCCCCCATGTCTCTCGATAAAAATGGTACCTCACTTGTGGGGGTAGGCCTAGCACCCGCGCCAGGAAAAGCCCCAAAACACAACGTGGACACATCACATTTTCACAAAGAAAACAGAGCTGTTTTTTGCAAAGCGCCTAGCTGTGGATTTTGGCCTCCAGCTCAGCCAGCACCTAGGGAAACCTAGCAAACCTACGCAGTTCTGAAAACTAGACACCTAGGGGAATTCAAGATGGGGTGACTTGTGGGGCTCTGACCAGGTTCTGTTACCCAGAATCCTTTGCAAACCTCAAAATGTGGAGGAAAAAAAACACTTTTTCTTCTAATTTTGGTGACAGAAAGTTCTGGAATCAGAGAGAAGCCACAAATTTCCTTCCACCCAGCGTTCCCCCAAGTCTCCCGATAAAAATGGTACCTCACTTGTGGGGGTAGGTAGGCCTAGGTCCCGCGAAAGGAAATGCCTCAAAACACTATCTGGACACATCAAAATTATCAAATACAAAACTACCTGTTTTTGCGGGGGGCATCTGCGTTTTTGGTCCTGGGCTCAGCAGCCTTCTAGGAAAACCTACCAAACCCAGACATTTCTGAAAACTAGACACCAGAGGGAGTCCAGTGAGGTGTGACTTGCATCGATCCCCCAATGTTTTCTTACCCAGAATTTAGCTAAAAAATCACATTTTTTCCACATTTCTGTGTGGGATCACCGCACTGGGACACATTTATACCACCCAATGTTCCCCTCAGTCTACGGTAAAAATTATACCTCATTTGTGTAGGTGGGTCAAGTGCTTGTGAAAGGGAAGAGCCAAAAACATGTCGATATTGAGGGGGAACCAAAGGGGGTCCAAAAGGGCAGTTTGCAAAAAAATATTTTTAGGCTGACAAGTGCAGCAGAATTTTTGAATTTTGTCGATTTCTGCAAATTCTGGAAGGTTCCATCACAAAAACTTGGGAAAAATTTGTGATTTCCAGCAAAGTTGGAGGTTTGCAGGGGATTGTGGGTACAAAAATGGTGCGAGGTGCATGTGAAACACACCACCCTGGAATCACCCAGATGTTTAGTTTTCAGATGTGTCTAGGTCTTGTGGATTTTTCCTCATGGCAGCGTCCCAAAGTCCATAAAGTGCAGCCCTCACCATTCCAAGTGGGACGATTTTTAGAGTTAGCCAAGCTCTCATGGCCCAAATGTAAAACTAAAACCCAAAATAATCAAATGTCTTCTTGCTTGCTGTGGGATAAGATGTTTTAGAGTGCAGGGGAGAGCTGAAAGACTGTTACCCCCTTCAGTTGGGATGGGGGCATGACCATGCCCATACGGGTTGGTAGCCACCACCCCAATATGTTTTTTTTTTTTTTAATTCCCTGGCATCTAGTAGACTCTTTGCCCCCTAGGGTGTGGATCAGGGGTAATTGCCCCATCTGCCCACTGGTGGGCAGAACAACTTTGGCCCCATTTATTTTGGGTGGGGGATGGCCACACCCCCACCCACTTATTTTTGGAGAAAAAAAAACTTCCCTGGCCTCTGGTGGGCTTTCTGCGCCCCCTTGGGGGCAGATGGGCCTTCCAAAAATAGGCCCATCTGCCCCCAACAGTAATGTGCCCCATGGGGAGCGACCCTTACCCAAGGGGCTGCCCCCCTAAAGAAAACACATGCACACACACACATCAATTCCTGGTGCCTAAGTGGTTTCTGCCCCCCTTGGGGGCAGATTGGCCTAACAAAAATCGGCCAATCTGCCCCCTTGCCTAAGGGGTCGCTCCCCACCTCTAAAAAAAAAAAAAAAAAAAATTGTCCCTGGCGCCTAGAGGTTTCTGCCCCCCAAACCCCCCAGGGGCAGATCGGCCTTCTAACAATAAGCCAATCTGCCCCCACCGCCCTAAAATAAATTTGCCCCCCCCCCCCGGAGCGACTCTTGCCTAAGGGGTCGCTCCCCACCTCTAAAAAACAAAAACAAAAAAAATATATATATTTTTATCCCTGGCGCCTAGAGGCTTCTGCCAGGGGAGGGCAGAAATGGTCTAAAATAAATTTGCCCCCCACCCCCCTGGGGAGCGACCCTTGCGTGAAATTGGCGCAAAAAAAAAGATCCCCGGTGCCTAGTGGTTTCTGCCTCCTTTGTGGGCAGATTGGCCTAACAAAAATCGGCCCCAATGGGGGCAGAAATGGTCTAAATACAATTTGCCCCCCAAGGGAGCAACCATTGCCTAAAGGGTCGCTCCCCATCTCTAAACAAAACAAACAAAAAAAAAAAACACGAAAAAATTTTAGCCCTGGCGTCTAGAGGTTTCTGCCCCCCGTGGGGGCAGATCGGCCGAATAACAATGGTCTAAAATATATTTGGGGTATAAAAAAAAACCTCCCTGTTGTCTAGTGGTTTCTGCCCCCGTTGGGGGCAGACTAGCCTCATAAAAATAGGCCAATCTGCCTTTAGGGGGGGGGGGGCAGAAATGGCCTAAATATAATTTGCCCCCTAGGGAGCGACCCTTGCCTAAGAGGTTGCTCCCCAACTAAAAAAAAAAAACTAAAAAAACGACAAAAAAAACCCAAACAAAAAAAAAAGATCCCTGGCGCCTAGTAGATTCTGCCCCCCCCCCCCCCTTCCGAGGGCAGAAAAGGCCTAACAATAGGCCGATCTGCCCCCCCTGGCCTTGAAAAATATTGGCCCCCTGGGGAGCGACCCTTGCCCAAGGAATCGCTCCCCTCATGCCACTTTCATACTAAAAGAAATCCCTGGTGTCTAGTGGCCATTTCAAAAGCTGGATCGCTTAACGATCCGGCTTTAGAAATGCTCTGAGAGACTTCAAAGGGAAGGAAATTCCTTTCCTTCCCTTTGAAGCCTTTCAGGCCCCCATCACATGATCGGAAGAGAAATGTAGCCTCTGATGAGATCAGCACGCAAATGCGCACTGACGTCATCAGACGTCACTGGAGGGGGTTGGGGGTGGAAGGGGAAGGGCTTCCCCTTCCATCCCTGCCTTGAGGGGGTGGGAGGGAAGCTAGCGCTACCTCTGAGCTCTGTGCCCAGGACGTAATGGCTACGTCAGGAGCACTGTGCCCTTGGACGTAACCATTACGTCCAGGGCACAGAAGGGGTTAAGTGACAGCTCCCAATTGAAAGTTACAGCGTATTAAATGTAATAAAGTAACCTCTATGTTCTCCTATAATAGAGGGAGGTCCTGCAGTAGTGAAAAACAAATTTAGGAGTTTTTCACTACCAGGACATAAATGTACATATCTAATTATTAAATACACTGAAGCCCTGCCCTCTGGGATGTTCAGGGTCTACCCTCTAGGGGTGACATATGTATTAAAAAGGAAGGCTTGGGCCTGGCAAAAGGTTTAGTTTGCCAGGTCGAAGTGGCAGTTTAAAACTGCACAGACAGGCTGCAATGGCAGGCCTGAGACATGTTTTGGAGGGCTACTCAAGTGGGTGGCACAATCAGGGCTGTAGGCCCACTGTTTAACTTACAGGCCCTGGGTACATATGGTTCCAATCTACTAGGGACTTACAAGCAAATTAAATTTGACAATTGGACATAAGCTGATTCTGCCATGTTTAAAGGAGACAGCATTTTAGCAGTGGTACTGTGCACAGAGCCGAAGGCCAGAAAAAATTAGTTCAGCAAAAATAAGTGGGGGTGAAGGCAAAACGCTTGGGGGACATATCGAACAAGGACCTACAAGAGAGAGGAGGCATAATGTACTAGCCTGGCTGATACAACGGAACTATGAATAAGATCCACACAGGCTTAATTTCTCAATTTCTACCATTTATGCAGCATCACTAGAATGACAGAACTGTAGCTCAACAAGAAGGAGGAGAATCACAAAACAGTGTGAGCCATGAAAAACAAGATCCACAAGCTAAATCAGACAAGGAGAAAGGACTATCAACCTTATGCCCGCTGCAGTCATCCACTGCTGCTGATAACAACCAAAGCAGCAGAGTTCAACAAGAAGAAAAGCCTCTTGACATCTTAAGAGCACATACAATTCTCTCTAAAACAAGACAACAGGAACGTCTGAGACTGTATGAAGCTAAATGACACAAGGTAATACCAGCCTACCAGCTTGGATACGCAGGGTATGCCTTTTAAATTCTCTGACATCTTCATACAGAATCAATTTTAGAAGCTTAGCATTTCTTTTGAATCAACTGAGATAAGAGAGACTGTTGAGAGGAGACCAAAACCTGGACCAAAGGAAATTACTTTTGATGACTAAGCAATCAAACAAGATATTTTCTTCTTTCATGGAGGAGTCACTCGCTCACAAAGAATCCTGCAATGCTTAATGAACAGCTCGGCTTCAACCAAGATTATTCCTAAAAGCATCCTGAAGGAAGTTACAGCCATAACAAAAAATAGGCTGATGAAATACCAGAGTTGAGGGTGTTAAATTTAAGCGGCTGGCTAAAGATTGAGAACTATCACTACAACATATGCAAAGACTGATGCCATAGAAATAACTCTGGAATCAACAAGGAATAAGTGTAAAATCAATAGACAACATCATTCTAAAACACTTGGTAGGAACTGTGATGACCGCAAGAAAGACAGGAGACATGGCTCCAGTGTCAGAATTGCTTGGATACCTGAAGAAATGGAGGGCGGCAACAAACTTACCCTATTCTTCTGAAAAGTGGGCACAAGACCCCACTGGAATGAAAGAAGCTTTCTCGTACCACACTCATTTAAGGACAAGTACTTGTGTTTCTTTATTTTCAGACCGAGTATAACATTAGAATTCCCGACTTGTCTGCACTTTGTTATTTTCACAAGGAGTTTTCCATTAGGATTAGGTACTATATTTACATTTTCGTATTTCCAGAAGGGGCCAGCTGTTTAGATGCAAAAATCAAAAGTAATTGCATTGCCCCTATAAGAAGTGTTAGTGGAATCAAATTTTGCACAGGCTTATCATTCGTGGAACAAGTATGTGATTAAAGTATTACCTTAAGCAAGCATGATGACTGAGTGTTTAGGTAAACTGCAAAATAACCTGTTACCCTCAATGTAATAAACACCCATGCATTGTCACATGATATTGAAAGCAGCCCTCTTGAGCAAACAATGTACATATATTCAGAATGTTGCTCACCGTTACAATAACATCTTTAATTGCATTTTAGTTCAGTGAAAACACGAACTTCATTCCAAAACAGAGAGTGAAAAACACAGTGTGTGACAAGGTGTATTGGATACAATATTAGAAGTTAGAAGGTAAACGTGTAAATTGAGCAGTGCCAAAAGGCTTCTCGTCTTTAGATACCAATGCTCCTGCACTGAAGATCTGGTCCCACATGTGCAGCCAAGCAGTGTGATAATATCCGGTGTCGCTCAGTTTCCCTCCTTTGTTCCATTCACCATTTCCCTGTTCTACTTCTAACCTAAATGTATTTAGTGTAAGGCTAGAAGTGGGTTCTGAGAAGAGTGGAAGCCTACAGTACTCCTGTGTGATATGGATGAACCAGGCTACTGCATCCTGACAGTGGGTCCCTGATCCCACTTTCATGGACAATGGCCCATGTTATGGTGTTCCTAAAGAAAAAAAACATCTTATTCCAGACAGTTAACGACTTATTTTGCTGTTACACAGACAGTATAAAATATATGTATGTTTGATTGTTAACCTTGACATCATAGCTTTATGCTAGGAAGTGTTACCACGGGCCACACAAATTACACAAATTGCACAACTGCACTAACGGAGAAAGTTCTCAAAACCGGTTGCATTAACAGCCTCAGATGCAGAAAGAAAACCTGATTGGGTAGAATGGCCTTTTTTTCTCGCCCTTCATGCATCGCTAAAGATTGCTGACCCAGTTTATTGATTTGCCATAAAAACGTTAGCCATCATTGTGGACAACAGTCTTTTTTCCTTAAAACAAACAAACATTTTTTATCAGCTTTAACCATACAACTCCCATGGTTGGTACAAAGCACATAGCAGGGCAACGTAAAGACACAACTTTACACTTCACAGTTAACAACCAAAGGTCCACAACAGTGTATACAGAAGCACAACTCATAAAATGACACAACAAGACAATTCCTGGGCATCTCATCCTTTCTGTAAGCAATCTAAATCAACCCTGCAAAGCAACATGTCCCTGTTCATGGACCAAGGCTTGACTGGACAGGGTTCCAAATGTATCCCCCTATATCCGCCCCATTCTTTCCATATCCTGCGATGTTTCAGCTAAGTGGACCAGGCGTTCCAAACTAAGTAAGCCATACCTGTGACCCATCTGTCATCAGATGGAGCCTCCTTTTCAGTCCATGCTCGTGCTATATGCGGACAATGGTCCTGATATATGGCCATTGTTCAGCCCCATGTAATATTGCATCAGGGTGCTAACATTCCCATATATATTGAGCCTCTTCTGTATAAAAGTGTATATATTCCTTCAATATCACAAATGGACTATCCGACAAAATACTATCCTATGCGGGTGATTTATTGTTGACAAACTACCTCCTTCAACTTATTCCAGTTTAGAGGCAATCGTTTCCTGGGGCCATATGTATGAAGAAATGGCCTTGCGAATCGCAAATAGCGATTTTTAAGAAATCTCTATTTCTGAGTCGCAATAGGCCATGTAACATAATTGCGAATCGGAATTAGCGATTTCTTAAAAATCGCTATTTGTGGTTTGTGAGGCCCATTTACCAAATAGCAATTAGCATTTTTGCAAATTGCAATTCGGTAATTGAAAATCGCAAATTGAAAGAAATTTCGAGAAACCACATCTGAAGGAGCCTGATGACATCGCAAGCAGGAAGTGAGTCATCCCAGGTAGTTTCAGGTGCCACACCCAAACCAGCATCCAGAGAGAGCAGCCCAGCCACACTGAGGAACACTATGAAGGAGGCAGCACACCTGAGCAAGGATGGACACCTCAGCCCAAGGAAAGGAGAAGGGAGAGAGAAAGAGGAAGCTCAAATTCAGCGAGCAAGAGCTTGAGGTGCTGAAAGAGGAGGTGGTCAGGAGCCATGACCGCCTTTTTGGTAAAAGCTCCCTCCAGGTGCTGGAGAGTGAGAAAAGGAGACTCTGGGCAGATATTCAATCCAAAATCTGCGCAATTGGTGTGGCACAGCGCTCGGTCGACGAGATTAAGAAGAGGTGGTATGACCTGCGGTCCCGTGCGAAGGAGAGGGTGGCAAGAAGACTGCAGGAGGCCAGGGGCACAGGAAGCAGTCCACCCACAGAGGCCCCATCCACCCCATTAGAGGACCTAGTGGAGTCGACACTCCTCCCTGAAGCTGTGACAGGGGTCACAGAGATAGACACCTCTGGCACACCAAGTACCAGCCAAGGTAAGTGCAATATTGAATTGTAACCCCATATGTGTATGCACAAAAGCCCCTTAGGAATTAGCAAGTAATGTAAAACATTGTGAGAAGTAGTTTATTCCACATCTTAGAAGCAGCACACCAATGCATTATGGGAGTGGTAGTCCACAACCCAGAGCTGAAAGTAGCACGTACAATGTAATTAAGTAGAGCAACACCCAGAGGAACACAACAGCCACAACACAGTGAAGTTAAGTACCTGTACCTTTATTACCATTGTGTGCCCTTACTTGCAACAAACATAACTGACATGCTGCATATTGTCGTTCCAGGTGGGTCAGGCCCAGCAGCCACAGCATCAGCCAGCGTAGGCGAGACTGACACCCATCCAGCCTCTGATTCTAACACAAGTGGGTCTCTAACCATTGCGCCAGGCCGACGCAGGCCCAGGGCACTGCCACTGCCAGAGCTCAGCCAAGACTCAGATGAGCAGCAGGAAGGGCCAATTACACCATCCCCAACTGGCAGGCGCACCCAGATGCAGGAGGCCAGTTGTCAGCAGACCACAGCACCCCGCAGGATGGCGACAAATGCAGGTGCACAGCAGAATGAGGCAGGTGAGGGTCCCTCCTTCTTTGGTGGGCTGGAAGCTGCTATGTTGCAGCAGCAGCGCCTACAAAACAAAAGGATCCTTGGTTAACAAAAAAATATGCAGCAACATAACACCAACATGGGGGGCCTGCATTGCCAGCTTGAGTGCCTGAATGCTAATATAGAACTGCTGCATGAGGGACAGGTGCAGGCATCACAGGACACAAGAGAGCTCACTTGTGCTGTGCGTGAACTATGCCAGGAGCTGCGCCATGAGAGGGTGAGCCACCGCAAACAGGAGCGCAGATTCATGAACATGTTTGGGGGCTTCTGTTGCTCTGTGAACAGGGTGGCTACTGCAACCTCACTGATTGCACGTCGTGCAGTGGCTGCACATGTGTAGGCAGCACACAGCAGCAGGGATGTGGCTAACGGACTGGTACAAATCACTAATGTGATCGATAACATCATGGGACAGAGGTCAGCCACACCTAGTGAGCTTGCACTGGGGGACACAGAGGACACTTCCAGCCTCAGCAGTCTAGCTGTACCCGCAATGGACACCAGACGGCGCAGTGCCAGGCACAGCACTGCCACTGAGGGGGACAATCGAGGTGCCAGTGAGGTAACTGGGCACCCGAGTGGTGTGCGTGGCCTCAAAAAATAACTCTAGCAGCCACAGGGTAAATGTGTTTACTATGACGTAATAGTGCATTACTCTGAACTTCTATTGTCTCTAGTTTTTTACATGATTTTTTTTGCTATTGGTTGAACAAACATTACCTGATATTAAGGTAATAAATTTAATTCACTACTGGTACAGTTGTCAGTGCATTTGTGGTATTCATACTTACATCTGAAATGGTTGTGTGTGATGTCAGCACACCTTTGCCTTCCCTCTGCTGCACTGGTCCTGTCTGCTGGCTGTAGGGGTGGTATGGGATCATCATCCTCATCAGATTCAGATTCACATATTTCTACTGGTATGCCCCTTGTGGTAGCTATATTGTGCAAGATTGCACAAGTAGCCACTATTCTACATGTGGTCTCTGGGCTGTACTGTAGTGCCCCTCCACTTTTGTGGAGGCACCGGAAGCGACTTTTCAGCAGTCCAAAGGTGCACTCCACCACGTTGCGGGTCGCCCTGTGTGCTGCATTGCATCTTCGTTCAGCAGGTGTTGCAGGATTGAGGTAGGGCGTCATCATGTAGGTGCGCACTGCGTAGGCACTGTCTCCAGGAAGGGACAGAGGGTATGATGAGTAACTGAGCCATCTGACATCAGCACGCCATCAATGAGTCATTGTATAGAGGGACAATACCTAGTAGATATCTTTCTCCAAACTCCCCAGCTAGCAGTCTTGTGTGAATACCGCTATGGCAAAAGATGTACGAATTATGTGTGCTCCCTGGGTACCTGGCCACGAGATCAGTTATGATGTAGGAAGCATTGTAAATCACCTGTATATTCACTGAATGTTGGTATTTCCGTTTGCAGTACACATACTCTGTGGCTGATGGTGGACAGATTGCAACATGTGTCCCATCTATGGCACCTAGAACGTGGGGGAACTGTGCTATCTGGTAAAAATCAATTTTTATCTGCTGTATTTCCTATGGGGTGTGGGGGAATCTGATGTACTGGTGTAGTTTGCTCAGCATGGCATTGATAAATGCATTGAAAAATCTAGAGAGGGTACTCTGTGAGACCCCTCCAGCTGCTGCTGCTATGACACCTTGATAGCTCCCTGAGGCGCGTAGGTGGAGGGAGCATAATACCTGCACATGGGTGGGTATGCTGTGAGTCCTTAGTGTTCTGCGCTGCAGTATGGGTTGTAGCTCAGCTATCAGATCAAGTATCATGGCTGAGTTCAACCTATACCTCTCATATATTTCCTTCTCTGTCAGGTTAAAAAGTGTATTGCGCACTCTAAAAATTCGCTCCTGTCTCCTCCTCCCTCTCCTCAAACCTGCCAAGATCCTCATCCTCCTCGCTATGACGTAAAGTGCAGCCATTGTGGAAAAGAGTCTGAGGCATTCTGGACCTCTTTATATAGGTTGCACCTGGTTACCACCTGGTTTCACTTAGTGGTATTTTGCATGTGCAAAATGCCATTCTGCGAAAAATCGCAATTTGCGATTTTTGGATGCATCTATTTGCGACTTGGATTTTGCGACTCGCAATTTGCGCCTCGCAATTTCCTACTGGAAATACCAAATCGCAAAATGCGACTCGCAAAACCAGGTTGCAACGCAAAAAAAAAAAAAAAACGAAATTTTTGCGATTTCTTATTTTTGGTCTGCGAATGCCTTTCATGCATTGCAGACCACGTTTTTGCACTCGAGTGCAAAAAAGTTTCATACATCTGGCCCCAAAATCTCGGACTTTTTCAAAGTATAAATAAAAAAAAAACAACAACAAATTCTTAAGTTAGGCTCAATGACGAAACCTGAAGGCTAATCAGTCGGCCAACATAAATGTTTGCAGATCTGGCGTACAAAGCAACACAAATTACAGAGGATATCTAATCATTAGGCAGCCCGAAAATAAATGATTTGCATCATAAAAATATGGGAACACTTATTTATATTTGACCTTATTGAGCCGATAGATTTAAATAAAGATGTTTATTTGACCTAAAATACTTATTATTTTAGACACCTCTTGTTTATGTTCCCCATCTATGTTTTTAATCAGCTATACTTTGTTGTTTTGTTTATTATTCAGAGCCATAAATAAACTAGGTGAGCTTTGCAATTTCTCCAGATTCAATTAATGCAAGATGGATGGGCTCTGAATTCTGAGGTCTAATACTGAGTGCTGTTGGGAACCAACATACCAATATTCTACTTGAAGGAATAATGTGCATTTCAAAGTAATCCATTTTCCTATTGTGATACACAAACTGCCACTAGCCATCCAAGGCACATCAAATATAAAGGGCTAACTGATTTAGTAGGCCTATTTCAAAGCAAAGTCTCTCTTGAATGTGAAATCCTGCCTTGCCCAGGGCAGGCCCCAGACACTCACCAGGGGGTTGGAGACTGCATTGTGTGAGTACAGGCACAGCCCTTTCAGGTGTAAGTGACCACTCCTCCTCTCCCTCCTAGCACAGATGGCTCATCAGAAAATGCAGACTACACCCCAGCTCCCTTTGTGTCACTGTCTAGTGTGAGGTGCAACCAGACAGGGAATCCACAAACAGGCATAGTCACAGAAATGCAACAGTGAAAAACGAATTTAGTAATATTTCACTGTTAGGACTTATGAAACACATTACTATATGTCCTACCTTAAACATACACTGCACCCTGCCCTTGGGGCTACTTTGCACCTACCTTAGGGGTGTCTTACATGTAAGAAAAGGGAACTGAGTACACTTGCCAAGTGGAATGTATAGTTAAAACTGCACACACAGACACTGCAGTGGCAGGTCTGAGACATGATTACAGATCTACTTATGTGGGTGGCAAAACCAGTGCTGCAGGCCCACTAGTAGCATTTGATTTATAGGCCCTGGGCACCTTTAGTGAACTGTATTAGGGACTTACTAATAAATCAAATATACCAATCATGGATAAGACAATTACATACACATTTTGTAAAGGAGCACTTGCAATTTAGCACTGGTTAGCAGTGGTAAAGTGCCCAGAGTAACAAAAACATCAAAATCCAGCACACATCAACAACCTGGGAAACAGAGGCAAAAAGTTAAGGGAGGCCACGCCAAGGATGAAAAGTCAAACAAGAGGAATTTGATTCTCTGCCAAATCTAAATTCAAACTACATCGCTACTATACTCTGTTTGACATTTATGTCACTCCAGGAAAAATCTCAAAGTATAACCCATGCTGAACAAGTTTACATGTGTGCCACATGCCCCACATAAATGCCCTACTGGGAGGGAGTTTTCCATAAAATATCACTCAGTTGTGGCACTCACATCACGACCTTCAATTAATTACATGAACCTTAATTTTAAATATGATTTTGATTGTGGTAATCCGATTTGCTCATCTGCAAACAGTGTGCTGTTGATAAGACATTAATGTGCCTAGAAGTTTGCCAGTGGGTGCAAGTTATGTTAAAAAATTTTGGGGGGAAATTGATTTATACAGCACATAATACCTTAAGATTTAAGAATGTGGGAAATGTAGGTAAGCTGTATTTTCTACTGAAAAACAGGAGCAAAATTATTCTGAATTTCTAGAGCTACAACTGGTAAATGTTGAATGGGCATAGTGAAATGGAATATAGTATATTATGGTCTCTTGTTTGGTAGGTAAAATATTAATGATTTATCATAAAGAAATGTATTTTTGTATGAATTAGTGCTTCTAAAAAAAATATACGGGACCCCTACTATAATACTCACAAAGGTTCAGCACATTTGCATTTCCAGCTCTCATAATAGTCACTTGCGAAACCAATTTCCAAGCTTCTAACTGCTGCTTAAAGCTAAGGACAAATCTTCACTTCTGGGTAAATCCATAACAGAGGTGGCATTTGCATACAAAACTCCACAGATGCTGGTTACGTGAATCAGAATCTTGTAATACCCAACTAAGATGCAACTTTATTTAACACCTATAAGCAGCAGGCATACAATGCACCAATGAGGATGAGACACATGCTTCAAAGGTAAAGAGGTGAGAAAGATAAGAGTTAAAAGGCTTTAAGAGAGATACCTCTCAAAGAGATTCACAATTTCTACCTCCACTCATATGTTGTGACACACATACCTATATGTCTGGGGGAAATACCAATGCCTAGCTGGTACACAAAGTCATGGCACCATTCAAATCTACATGCAGAACAAAACCCTTGCACTCAATGGAACAAAAAATTAAATTCTGCTCCATCCCCATCAGACCAAAGATGAGAAACCAAGGTACCATATAGGATTAAAACATTAGCCTAAACACTGAAGCAGGAGCAGTACTAAAGTCAGCCTTCTTCCAGCTTAAACTCCTAAAACATCCTTGGCTTCCATAATACAAGAAAACAATGCCATGATAGTAGTTGCACTAGTCAAGTCAAGCTTCAAATACTTCATTTCCACATATCTGGGACTATGTACATACCAAATATGAAAGGTGGTAAAAGGATGAAATAGAACAGGATCACTCATATTTGGACAATCCAAAGAAATACACCCGATGGAACCCAATCGAGGCAAAAATCATGTTCAAGATTCTCTGCCTCAGACATAAATAACTAGAAACTTCTGTACAGAAATACTTCCTAGACAACATCGCAAAGTACCATCCCTCCCCATCCACTACTTTTATCCAGGAAATAAAACTGGTACTGCTCAGAACTCAATGTAAGTGCAAAGTCAACAGTGTGGAGCATCCCACTTCTGGATCAACCTACCAGTGGACATTTGCAAACTACTCAACTATGAGATTAACAAAAAAACATATTTTAACATTATACATAAGTCAAACAGAAGAAAACCACAAAACACAATGTTACAATGCAATATTCAGGAAGAATATTCTGTTCAAGTGTGACTGGCACTGTCTCTTCTGCCGCTCCACCAACAGCAAAAAGCCACAAGTTGCGTGCTGTTGGTGCATGTGAAGCATCTAGAGACAGACACACATTAGGGCCCAACAAGCACAGAGTGACAACTGAATTTACTTTTTTTTCTCCTGTCTAGAATTTACAAAGGGATTCCAGGCAGGCATAGACCAATTAATGAGGGGCAGATCACTGTTCAATGTTGGGATATGCATAGCTTTAAATCCCACTCAAGGGTGGGATGTGGGTGTCCCAACAAAACTAGCCTAGGAAATCCAGAGTTCTTCAGCTGCATCCACCCCACAGAAACAGTGTGGCCCATAAAAAGAGGAGTGCAGCAATGCAAGCTTGCAGGACTGCATTACCACATACATAAGAGCTGTGTGCTGCACAGCTGGGACTGGAGGCGGGGTACCTGTGACTGGCACAGCACTCGTTGCCAACTCTGAAACACTTGTAAATCATAATCATCCTAAATAAATATGGCCAGTGCTTTGAAAAAAGCTCTTAAGTAGCAGGGCCACACTTTTTCGTGGTGCTGGTTTCCAGGTTAGCTGAGATTCACAATCCCTCACTACGTTAGTGGATTTTAGCCACTTTGTAGGGCAGTCTCTATAGAAAAAGACTATGGGGCCACTATAAGGTCAGACAAGCCAACTGCGAAGCTCGTGAGGAAGAGACCCCCACGGAGCTGGCAGACTGCCGACCCCCCACCCTACCTGGGCCCATTAAGAGGTTTCCAGTGGGCTGACCAGCAGAAATCTCTGAAGAGGGCTCCGCTGGTCAGCCCATCGGAAACCATGCGGCGGCATTGGCCTCGGCTCCTCATGGAGGCCAATGTCGTCACACCGATGGGGACCTCCGGCACCCTTGGAAAAGTGTGTGCATTCTGAGGGTGCTGGACAGTCATGGGCAGTGCAGAGGCCCCCTTGTGGCCCCAAGCACTGTGTTTCCACCAGCCTTTCCATGGTGGGGTCCCCACCACGGAAAGGCTGGCGGAAACTAGACTCGTGATCAGCGCCACCCGTGGCTGGCCACAACTCTGACTGATGCCATGCTGCTGGGAACCATGTTCCTGGCGTGGACGGCAGCATCCTGGAGGCCCTATCACCAGGGTCATAATGTGGTGGTTGGATGGTCAGACCGCCTGAAGTCTCAAAACTGCCAACCTTGTGGAGGCTCTTAATGCTAACACATTTCTGTTTGTTTAGACCTGCCTAGTAACTGGCTAGTGTCTCATAAAGACACAATATGGTAACATTTTAGGTCTGCCTGTAGTGTGCTTTAGTTTGCTAGTGAGAGCTTAATGTTATTGTGAAAGCCATGAGGCTTATTTTGCTGCTAATAAAATGTTATCATCAAAGGAGGTAGACCAATATTGTAAACAGCATGGTCAAACTTGTACGCCTACCGTTTTTGATACTGAAAAGCATACCCCAAAGGCAATAGGCCTTTGTGATTATATTGTTGTCTAAATATGTGGGAAGGGTATGCCCAGACGTGGGTCCCGTGCTTCCCATGCCACTGGATTCAAGCTAGCCTGGCTGATGAGGGGTGAAACCCCGAAACCGGTCCCAGGATGCTTGTTTCCGGTCCAGTGAGGACCTGGCTTGGCAGTTCGGTCTGGACTGTTCCCATGAGGAACAGGGTCAAGACTGATTTGCATATGGCTGGGTCCAAACTGGGGTGGCATGGTGAGCAAAAGAACGATGGATTAAACCCAGATCTATGACCGGGGGTGAGTGTTTGACAATGTTCAGCATTCCGTCCATCACTTGTTGTTTTTGCTAAATATGTTAATGCCTGCTTGCAAGTAATTTGTCATATGAAATTTACAGATTACTGAATCTGACAAAGTGCGGGATGAGATATCCCTTTTGACAAATCTTTAGTTAGCTAATTTACACTCTGGTAATTATTGTGAGGCCCCGTAGTGGGAGCTCTGAACTGCTTTACTCACTGTATGTAAATTTGCATACATATGTAATTTTGTGTATTGAGTGTATATTAAACTACTTTTTTTAAGTAAAGCTGTTGATTTGGCACTGTTTCAGTGAGTGCTATTGATGTAAGTTACTGGGTTCTACATTTCGAACCCACAGACTTTCCCTAACTCAGCCATGAAGTTCTCTATCTCACTATCCTGGGAGTCAAGCTCTACAACGGGTAACTGAATTCAGTTTGAGGGTTAACTGTACAGAGACCTAAGCACACGGAAGTAAATGTCCCCCACTAATACAATGTACTACTGACAACCACCAAGCTAGATTTTTCACAGCACACATGTGATCCCTCAGGAGACATCACGAGAGGTCCAAGTGGTGCTGCAAACTAATTAAGCCCAGAAAAATGTTGTTGTGTCATACCGGTTAATCCCCATACAAATGTTCACGTTGTATGTAGCCACCCCAAAATTTACTGAAACGAGAAAATGTAACTTTCATTCTAGTATAGCTATGAACATGGTGCACGATACATGTTGCACTTAAATTTCAGAAAACATACAGGGTGACTGACCCAGATAGACTGACCATGGATTTACTCAAATTTAACTTGAAACTCATGGTTCCTATTTTCAAAAACATTTGTAAAGCATTACCTGCTGGAGGAATTATTCCTAGTTCTTAAAACATGGTGGAGGCGAAATGCTAAATGTTAAGAGGGGCTTTAAGTCCGATCACACTTGCTTCAAGCCAGGGACAGACTAATCATAATTGCAAAACAGACTTGCTTGGCATATTTCTGGTTGATCCTGGTGTTACATCAAACTATTTGACAAATATATAGAATGAATAGATGGTTTCATCTCACATTCCTGGACATGATACTCCCGAACAGAGTACTTAATTAATCTAAGCATGTTTTGGACCTGTCCAGCTAAAACACAATACCATTGCCTAGCTGAAACATAACAATCTTACACTCAATAGTGTTTTTTTTGGCCTGTGCTCTGTATACACGATATTCTACGAAACAACACGTGGGCAGATCTAAATCAATTCTTACAGGAGGTAGGGCTGATTTCACCCCAATTTAGGGGTCGGTGGGGTTTAACCTCGATAAAATGTTTAGACAAATTTGAATAATTTCAAATGAAAATACTCCCTAACCTTTCTGCTGGTCAGTTTTGGTGATTTTTGTATGACGAATAGTTTGTTGGTGGTGAATGCCTAAAAAATCTAATTCATGGTTAGCTGCAAACAGCCACATCCTTTCACTGTGTTTTTGTTGAGGGGAGGCTCACTAGAAGTAATTACAGTATTTGATTATCTGTGATAATGTCTAGTCCTTGTTCCAGCTAGACATGGATGGAAAGATGATGGGAGCATAGATTAGGCACTTAGCTCTCTGTGGAAGGACAAACGTTTCAAAAGCCAGTTTATATCTAAAAAAAATAGTATGCCAATCATACAGTGCATGATTGTCGTTCTTCATTAGATGGCTGGACAGTGTTGGGCTCTGGTCACAACGTTTTAGATGGTCTCCTGTGCTGATTGAGCAGTGGATTGAGAGGTCTGGTAAGGCCAAAGGAGGGTGGCACAGAATGGGGGTATTAACTGGTCATGCCCTCCTTGAGCAAGGCACTGGAGGAGGCCTCAGCTTTCAGGTGTCTTGCCACATGGAATTCTGGAGCAGGAGGGGAGCAGTGAGCCTGTGTATTTCCTGTTGGGTGGCATGTATAGAGGTCACAGTGGGTAGCGTCTCACTCCAATCTTTTCATTTGGGCCGCCGTAAGTTAAAGAGCTGAGCACCTCCAGACTTTACCTTATGCTTTGTGTTATATTTATTTTGCAATGTATAATTGGTAAAGAACAAAAAAAGGAAAGGTCATGAGTAAATGGGACGCAAACATGATGGTTTGTAAGGTGTTGTCATTCCTGAATGGCTCATTTGTGCTTCCTGAAGTGGTGGTTTGGTAGCCCCAGAAGCATGCGTGAATTGAGTCTTCTTCTGATGAGAATGACAGAAGGGGTATGAGTGTGTCTAGTCACTCTTCTTCAGTGGATATCGACACCATCTTATCAAATTCAGGTGTTCAAAGGATGACCGAAGAAGCTATGTCTAAAGCTCTTCACACACAGGGATAGGGAGAAGGCTCAGTCATAGCAGAGAGTACGGGGATCAAGAGGTCTGTGATTTATTTTCTACCTCCTCAAAGCCTACACCTAGTGCCTCTTCTGGGAAGTGTGCAAGAGGAGAAGTCAACCAAGTCTTTGATCATATCAGAGGCAACCTGAGGTCTCCAGGGTAGTCTGCAGAGGAGGATTTTCATAGGTTGTTTTCACAGTATGACAGGTGAATAGAGCTAGCTCTTCCTCATGACAAAATTAGGAAGATGATCTCAAGGGAATGGGAGTAACTGGATCATCTGAATGTTCCTTGTCTCCTTCAGAGGACGTATGTGTTGGACGAGGCAGAGGAGATTTTACTACATGCTATCAAGATTATTTCTTTACTGTGGCTTATTGACAGTTGATCCTATTTTAACAAACCATGGTATACTTTTTGGCCATATTTCATAGAACCCAGAGGACTGTTCTTCATCTGACCTTGACGGCAAGAATAGTGCATACACTGTGAAAAAAGCGTCTGCCAGCAACAATTTGCAATGACGGTTGATACCCATGCAGCTTATACAGAGCATTCACCGCTTGCAGATTTTCAATCCCTTGGTGGAAGGAGTGTTTAGACTTATTCTTTCAGATGGAACAACAGGCAGGTTTCTAGTCAGATATTTCATATAATGTTATTAGAACCTCCGATTTGTCTTAGGGGGCTGGTGGGCTGCAGTTCTAGTGAAGCAGCACGTGCAGTGAGACACTGGGAAAAATGTCCACATTGCTGAATATTATTTTTTGGTGCAGGACATTTAAGGACAGAAACCATGCTCTTCCATACAAGAGCAAGACCAAGGCTTTAGAGGGTGTTTAAAGTGGGAATGCTACAGATGTTATTCACATTCATTCTTCTGCCGTAGACGTTTTCAACCAAGAAAGGGAACAAAGTTGATGCTACTTCCCAGTCACTAAGTACATGACAGATATCAGGAGATTAGTTAGTCATTGGAGGATGTTTCACAACTTTTTGCAGGTCTAGTTCAAGGACGTCTTAGGTCTGTGGATGCTGGGTAATGTTTAGCACTGCTCTGCAATAGACTTTGCATACCTCTAGACACAGGTCTCATCTGTACTCATACTTCAAGAAACATGTTAAAAAGCAAAGGCTCTGTGAGAAGAACATTTGCCTTGTTGAAGAAACGGGTGAGTAACCCTGTTCCTGCAAATAGAACACGTTTGATGGATAATACAGTAATATTCTTCATCTTTCAGAAGGATGTTTATTTGTATCGACCGTTTGTAGGTCAATAGTCACAGTCAAGTAAACACAGTCCTTCCAGAATGAGATGTACGAATTCTTTACGCAAGCGACTGGTAGGTGGCACATCAACATACCAAAATTATGCCTGCTAGGCTAGATGCCCTGCCTTAAGACGGATAAGTCCAGGAGTAATTTAATTGACTTGGCCCTCAAGCTTTCAAGATGAGCGATAATGGTGAACTGGAGGGCGTCCTATCGCCCACCCGTGCCCACCTGGAAAACTAAACTCCATCGATTGGCGCAAACTGAGGATGACATGAGTAGATGTTTACAATAAAGGGTATGGCAGGTACACATATCATGGAGAGGGATATCATGCTCCTGGCTCTGGAACCTGGCTTGGATTTACAACCACCATAGAATGGATCCACACTCCACCCCTTCTTTGGTCTACATATTTTTACCACACTAGTTCATCATTATACCAATGGGCCCCCTCAGGCACACTAAAGCTATATGCTTTTCCCCCCAAAGTCTACGACCATCTGCCTTTAGTGCGTGCCTACTCCTATCATGAATGGAATCTTCCACTGCTGCATCACAGAATATCTCCCACAATATGGAATTTGAAGTTTTCATTACACTAAATACATGCACCTGGTCTGGATCAATTTGTAACAGTTATGTTTGTTAAAATTGTGCATTACCGAACTCTGGGCCAGATGTAGCAAGCCGTTTTGCCCATTCTGTGTCTATGGGAAAATGTGTTCGTACATATGGCCCTCTGTTGCTTATTTTGTGATTTTTGACTATGCAAAATCTTTCAATAAAGAGCATTTAAGAAAAAAAGGATACGACTCTGGTTTCAGGACATTTTACTTCAACACGGATTGCCTGCAAAAGGTCATATTGATAATTCTTCCAGGAGAATCCCTTATCAAACTGGATAGCCAAGTTGCTTATCTGCACATTCCTATCCTAGCAAGTCATTACAAGTTTCTAATATTTGCTGTAGAGAATCAGTATTTTCAGCTTGTTGTTCTTCCTTTCAACCTTAGGTTAGTTCCAAGATCTTTCACAAAGGTAATGGCTATGATGATGGGAGTTATTGCCCAGGTGAGGCACCGTGTTATATCCTTATCTAGGAGACTAATTACTCCATTCTTCATACAAAGCTAAATTTCTTTATGATAATGACACTGTGCTAAATCATTTGCACCAGAATCATCAGTTTTTGATAAACTGGACGATATGCTACCTCAAACAAGCATAGAATGTAGAGGTTATAGGGGCCCAGATTTGAACAGAAGCATCAACAAGATGATAGGCCACATCTTCGCATTTTTAGACAAAAGAATTACATCTTTAAGATCCTGCTTGTAGATTCAGGGAGTCGTGGCTGCGTCCATCATAGTAGTGCCTGGTTAAGGCTTCATCCAGGGATTTTTCTAAGACACATTATCAGCTCAGAGCCCAGTATCCCTCAATTTTGATCAGAGGTTGGTAGTTCTTCCATCCCTCAGGAGGGAGTTGAATTGATCGCCAGAGGTCAGTCATTTCACAGAGAGTAGTGTTCTTTCTCCTCCAGACAGAACAATAACAATTACAGATGCCAGCGTGCTAGGTTGGGGTCCGTGGATGATGGACCAGATTATTGGGGGCACTTAGTCATCTCTGGAGGTGAAACAATCATCAAATTGGAATGAGTTGGAAGCAATTTGCCTGGCTTTACTGGAGTTTCATCTAGCTCTGACTGGGAAGGCTGTCCTCATAAAGACAGAAAATAGGACTGTCAAATGTCATTTAAAAAGAGGGAGCTCATTCCCCTCTCTTTGCAGGTTTGTGACTCAAATTTGTTTCATTTAGCAGAGAGGTCCCTTATATGTCTGTCCATTAAAGCCTACATTTGAAGGTCTTTGCAACAGTCTTTCAGGAGTGGATTTTTTCTAAAGATGGATCTCTTTGGAACCAGGGAGAACGCTCTTCTTAATCTTTTCTGGTTCTGGGAGAATTTGGCTTAAGAAACGGATGCTCTTTTTTGCCGGTGGCCTCAAGAGCTTCTTTATGCCTTACCCTCCCCCCCATTCATTAGGAGTTCAAAATAAATGTTGAGAATAAAGAGGGAGAAGATTTTAGTATTTCTGACTGCAAAGCTTTGCACTGCTCCCCAGGTTTCCTCTTCTGATGTAGATGAAGAAATATCCGGAATTGGCCCTTGCAATTTGCTCATCTCCTGTGTCTTTTTCAAATCTTCAGCAGGAAACTTTAACCAGGTTACACTTAGTAACTTAGAAGCTGAATGGGTTCGTCATCCAAGGAAAGGTTTATCAAGAGACCTTGCGATGGCAGTGCAAGCATCAAGAAGGCACTCTACTTACATCATCCTCCTGCCACTGGAACTCATTTAGACACTGAGGTGTCACTACCTGCTTTCTGGTGAGCCTGAAGGTTGTTCTACTCAGGGTTCAGTGGATTCATTCTGAGTCTATGCTGTATTTTGCTGTTGTTACGGCTGTTGTTGGTTTGGGTATGGTCTAAAACAAGTAAGTGGGCGAATGTGGTACTTTTTAAATGACTTTCTTGTAATTTCAAAATGAGGTCATCTTTCCTCATATTAGTCCTCAGTTCTCTCTCTGCCTGGGGTTACTCAGTCGGGCTGCCTTGTGAAAGAAATGTGAGAGGAGAATGTTTGTGGATGTTGGCTTTTTATTTTCAGGAAATGGAGGCTTATTGAGGCCTGTCACAATAGGGGTGTTCTATGTGTTTTTTAATCAGTTTGGAGTGAAGCTTTTGGGGGAGTGCCCTGTCTGGCTAGGCAGGTGGCCTCACTATGTAAGGAGTACAACGAGGAGGATGGGTACAGCATGGGTGGCTGGTGGATTTTAAAAGTGGTGGGGCACTGAGCGAGCAAGAATGTCTTAAATGAAGGAGGATCTTGCATGGTTCTTCTTGTTGCATAAAATTTTAGAAAAATACATTAATTTTACAGTTTAATTATCAAGAAATCTTATTACTAAATTTGAAAAAAAGGACGATTCAAATGGTGCATTTTACAGCTCAGAGTCCTTTACTCCAATACTTGATATTTTATGCTTCTGGTCTCTCTATGGCCCTTTTAAGCTGGACCTCTCGAAACCCACATTAACACCAGTGGCCACTTCTGCCCTTTGTCTTTACAAGCTGGTGCTGTGCTGCTTTGGCCCTAGGCCACAGTGGTCACCTAACTTATACAGCACTGCTAAACTGGCAATCCCCCTCCCATGTCTTCACATTGGCTTGTGCCCAAGGACAGGTAAGAAGTCCTGCACTGTATGCTGCCTAGAAAGAACGGAGTGCATTTGACAGATAATTTAAATGCTTTCATAAGCTTGCATCCACAGACAGATTGTAGGAAGAAGTCCTACTGTGTTATTGGTACAGGCTAACCACCAAAATTCTGCTACGGCACACAGCTTCTGCCTTTGAATTAATTTCAGATTAATTTTAATTGGAAACAGAAAACCATTAACAGCAAAGTGAAATAATAACAGTTGCCTCATAACTTAATATTGTGGTACAACAAAGACTGTTTGTTCCATTTTGTGTTTCCGTTTAGGAAACAATTTAGGAAATCACATGGTGCTGCCTCTTATCAATGATTGCTATCTTTCCCCATAAGAGGAAGGGCACTTGTAACAAAGATGTCATCAAAGTCAGCATATGGTGACATCATAATCAACAGAGCAGTAATTTAAATGATGTATTTCAAGACTTTATTATATCAACATGTTCAGCCCCTGACACCAGAATATATTGATTTCTGGAGAGAAAAGTAAAATTCCACTCACCAAGCATCTTGGAAACAATAAAAAGCTTTTTAACTCATGAAATGGTGAAGGGAGGTCTAGGCCTGTTGCTGCACTAATAGTGACTCCAGCCTTGCCCCGTTGCACTGGCTGAGGCAGTCAGAGGGAAGGGAGCTGATAGGCAGGGAAGCTTCTGCTTTCCAGCTGTCCTGCATTTCAGCCCCATGCGAAAACAAATGTTAAATCTGGAAGGCAGGACGAAATGGCATTAGCAATACCAGTGATACAAGCAACTTAGTTTAAACATCCCGCCGCGTGTGTTCTCCACTTCTTTAGGAAAGTTTTCAATGGCCGGAACAATCTGCAACCTTTGACCCTGCTTCTGCAGGCAGGTCGCTCCCCGCTCCGCCATCGGCGCCACCTCCATCCCGTTTCCTTTGCCTGCTTCTTTTCCCGCCGCTGCGTCCCCTGCGGCCCCTCCCACCTCCTTCTCACCGTTTCCTTGCCTGCTTCTTTTCCCGCCGCTGCGTCCCCTGCGGCCCCTCCCGCCTCCCCCCTCCTTCTCACCGTTTCCTTGCCTGCTTCTTTTCCCGCCGCTGCGTCCCCTGCGGCCCCACCTCCCAGCCCTCTCATTCGCCAGGCCCTCCCGCCTCCCAGCTGCCACTCCCACCCTCCCCTCCTCTTATGGCAGCCACGGCACAGCCGCTCCGCTGGCGCGCCAATGGCCCACCAAAGGCAAGCCCGTCTGCGCCCGTCCGTGCCTGGACCGCGCCCAGCGCCAGGACCCCTGGCCCCGCCAACAGCCACCCCGTCAGCATTCGCTATAACACCGACACCCTCTGCGCACTCAACACCAGCCGAGACACCACCTGCTTCCAGGCATCTCCAAAGAGCACACACGGACCCTCCTCCTGCCACAACTACAGCTTCACCTGCAACAAAGCCCACAAACCTCCTAGGATCAAGACCAACCACCTCCGTTGCATACTCCTCAACACCCGCTCAGCACGCAAGCACGCCATCGAAGTCTGGGACCTGCTCGACTCCACCTCCCCGGACGTGGCCTTTCTAACCGAAACTTGGTGGAACAACTCGTCAGCACCCGACATCGCCATAGCCACCCCGAACGGATACAAAGTCGCTCGCAGGGACCGCACCAACAGAATCGAAGGAGGCATAGCCATCGTCCACAAAGCCACCCTCAAAGTCAAAACCACCCTGGACAACTCCTTCAGCGCCGCTGAACTCCTTCACTTCCAAGTCTGCCCCGACCCCAACACCACGCTCAGAGGAACACTCATCTACAGACCCCCAGGACCCAGGGCACCTTTTAGCAACGCCATCGCCGACTTGGCCAGCACCCACGCACTCGCCTCCACAGACTACATCCTCCTAGGGGACCTGAACTTTCACCTCGAAAACAACGACACCAGCTCCACCACCCTGACCGAAAACCTCGCCAACCTTGGCTTCACACAGCTCGTCAACACACCCACCCAGACAGCCGGTCACACCCTTGACCCCATCTTCTCCACAAGCAACCACGTCACCTTCAACCATACCACAGAACTCTACTGGACCGACCACCGCTGCATCCACTTCACCTTCAAGAAACAGACAGAACACCACCTCACCGAACAACCACCATGCCGATGATGGGGCAAAGTCACTGAATTTCAACTAACCAACGCCCTAGCCCAGAAACCGTCCGTCAACCCCACCGACCCGGACATCGCGGCACACAACCTCAAGCTATGGATCAACGACTGCGCCGACCGTCTTGCTCCACTCAGAAAACCCTCCAACAACCACATCAACAAAAAAGCCACCTGGTTCACCGACGACCTCCAAGCCTCCAAACGCCACTGCCGAAAACTCAAGCAAATATGGCTACTCTAACTCACTCCAGATAATCACACGGCACTCAAGGATGCCACATGCAAACACCACCAACTTATCAGGCTAGCAAAAAGATCCTCCTTCAAAACCCACCTAGAAAACAACGCCCACGACTGCAAAGAACTTTTCAGCATCGTAAAAGAACTTTTCAACCCAAACGCCACCGTCGACGACATCAACCCCTCCCAAGAACTATGCGACGCCCTAGCAACCGCCTTCCACCAAAAAATCACGGACATCCATGACAGCTCCGACTCCCCTCACACTCTGGACCCTCCACCCCACCCACCACGAACTCCACCCGCTCCAGCCGACTGACCTCCTGGAACAACATCAGCGACGACGAAACCCGCAAGACCATGAACTCCATCCACTCCGGATCACCATCAGACTCCTGCCCACACCACATCTTCAAAAAAGCAGACACAGCCATTGCACCACACCTACGGAAAGCCATCAACATCGCCTTCGAAACTGCAAGATTCCCAGAAAGCTGGAAACACGCCGAAATCAACGCCCTTCTCAAGAAACCAAAGGCGGACCCCAAGGACCTGAAAAACTTCCGGCCCATCTCTCTGTCCCCCACCGACACCCACCGACAGCGCACAAAACCTCGGCTTCACCCTCGACTCCTAACTCTCCATGTCAAAGCAGGTCAGCGCCATCTCCTCCTCCTGCTACAACACCCTCCGCGTGCTTCGCAGAGTTTACAAATGGATCCCAACAGAAACAAGAAAAACAGTAACCCAGGCCCTCGTCAGCAGCAGACTCGACTACGGCAACGCCCTCTACACCGGTATCTCATCCAAACTCCTCCAACGCCCCCAACGCATCCAAAACGCCTCCGCCTGACTCATCCTCAACATCCCTCGCCACTGCCACATCGCCAGCCACCTAAGAGACCTTCACTGGCTCCCCGTCAACAAGAGGATCACCTTCAAGCTCCTCACCCACGCACACAAGGCACTCCACAACACCGGACCATCATACCTGAACAACAGACTCAGCTTCTACACCCCCACCCGGCATCTCCGCTCCGCTAATCTCGCCCTCGCCTCCATCCCCCGCATCCAAAGCAAATCTTCCGGCGGCCAACCATTCTTGTACCTCGCCGCCAAGACCTGGAACACCCTCCCGCCGGATCTACGACAGACCCAGGACCTTCTTTCCTTCAGAAAACTCCTCAAGACTTGGCTCTTTGAGCAGTAGCAGCACCCTCCCCCCCAGCGCCTTGAAACCCTCACGGGTATGTAGCGCGCTTTACAAATTGATTGATTGATTGCTGGACAGCTCCCTCAACCTGGCCTCTACAGCACCCCACACTCGCAGACTGCTACAATGGGAGCCCTGCCACCAAGCCATTTACTTGCATGGAGCATTGCTGACTCCAATCTGGGCCACAGCAATGGCGCCCTGGGGCAGACTTTTGCTGCACGAGTAAAACAGGCCGTGCCCACCACTCCTGACGTCACTGCACTGATGTGGACCCTGAAGGCGAGGGGATTTTCGACGGATGCATGAGCAGTTGTATCCACTCCACCCCCTCTCCCTCCCTCCACCTAAATGAACACAGTCTCGGCTGTTTCACTGCAAGCAATGTGCCGTCAGCTCTGAACTGCTCAGTGTAGCTTCTCCTCCTTCCTCCTCCGTGAATGGAAGGGCAACGCCAACGCTCCTTAACACCAGTCGCCCTTGGGGCACAGAGTTATAAAGTTACTGATAAGTAATTTGAACATTCATGTTCCTTTACTGAAATGATTGTGGTGACACAGTCACCCTCATTAATTTTTGCTTAATAATATGTTGACCTGTAACATGTTTAACCTCTGCATATATGTGTACTTAATTATTTTACACTTACGTTTACAGAAACAAATGATGTGCATGATCTTGTTTACTGCAGTTAGGATCTGTATTTTACAGTTGAAATGAGTGGGCCTAGGTGTTTCACTCCATTTTGAAATAAGTGCTGGGTTTTTTCTTCATGTGCATAACCCCTTATTTTGTTTTCAGGCACAAGAGACACTGGGTTCTCATTTCGAAATGTTATTTTTATTGGCTTACATTCTGAAGATGTAGAGTAGTCAATAACTCGCTTAGACGAGGATGCCAAGCACCTGCATATTGCGAGAAGAGGAGGTGAATATTCCTTTTTGAGATATTGTGAAAGTCGCAACAATGGGAGAATTTGGCTTTGTATTATCTGTGAGAAGGAGGCCAATCCTGAATGCAGAAGCAACACTAAATTTTGATTGGCCTTGTTCAATGGGGACCTGCGGGATGTATAAATTGGATATAACTTTATGTTTTAGATATAAGACGTTTGTTATCTAGCTAGATCACTTGCCCCTGTCTACTTTGCAGGCGGTCGTCCTTTCTCCTCTCCTGACACTAATGCGCCTTATTTTCTTTGCTCAGAGATTCTCTCAAAAGCATGTACATTTTGTTAGACCTGACATGCTGTTTCCCAAAACCTTCTGCTTTTTGTAAATGATTTTGACGATTCTCTTTAAGTGCCTTTGAGGCCCTCGGCGCTTTCTCACTGTGCATACAATGTGAAAGCGTGCAGGCCTTCCTACCTATGCCAGGAAAGTGGCGCTGACTAGTATGTGCACATATGCACCCTGGTGTGACCCTATGTACTTGGCCTGTCACAGCAGGCCTGGATGGGCGCACTTGCACTCGTGTGATGTCCTTTAGCTTATGTCCGGCCTGCCCCTGCAGGTTTGTGCAAGCGTCAGGGCACATGTGCCCATGTAGTGACAAAATACCCATGTGTGTTTTCACTACTCGTGAGAGCTGCTCTGTCCATAGGGTAACATGGGAATAGGTTACAGTTGATCCTGAACTGCAAAAGTGGATTGCAGTGTAGCAACCTCATGGTGTTTACTGTCATTGTATTCACAAGGACAAACCCCTTCTCATGGTAAAGTGGGCACTTCTATGCTCTAAAAACTCTCTTTTGGTGCCTTTTAATTCAAATCCAAATCCATTTCACTGAAGGCAGGAAAAGCACATCTATGCTAAAGATAATCTGCATTCCATGGCCCCATGGCAGACAGGACTGAAATTTAGGGGAGATATCTGTGGTTCGAAGGGGATCCCTTTGAACCACCTGCAACTTCAAAGGCACACTTCAGTATATCTACTGGTACCACACTTCAGCAACTTAGAGCTAAGCGTGTAGGCTCATGGGATGCACACGCTGGACCGTGTGGTGCACATTGCCAGAGGACTCTGTTGGGCACCAGGGGAATTTACTGCCCCCAGGAACAGACCACACAACCTACAGACATTGTGGTTGGCCTGGGCAAACTGGTCACGGCAGTGTGGCACTCTGAAGTGTGCTCTCCAAGGGTACAACGGCATACCGCTTGTTCTCTTGTGGAGATCTTAGGGGTATCAAAAACATTCTGTGAGGGACCTTCACCTCCTACCAGTATCATCTGGAGAGTGGTACCCACGTAAGCACTTGCATCATCGGCTGGACTTTATCAGGCTACAGCAGTGCGAACGCTGAAGCAAGTATACTTACCGGTTTTTGCCTGGTGTGGCGTTTTCAAAGCATTGCTCGCATTTCAAGGAGTGTAGCCCTTCATCATGGGGCCACAACATGCATAAGCAGCTGCTTTCATGTGAGCAGATTTACCGGTGCGGGCCCCTTATGGCCTGCCTTTTTCGAGTGCACCACATTTCTCTCATGTGACTCCGGTGCCATAGGTGATGACCCCTTGGAGGTGGGGTGTCCCGGGGCAGTGCCGTATCCTACCTCGTGCAGCCCCACTCAACCTGCATCTTTGGTGTGTGTAACCAGATTGTCTGGTGCTTCTCAAGTCATCGCGCCCAGGCGTTATGTCTCATTTTGTGGAGGTACGGAATTGGAATCCTTTGTGTGCATGCTCATGGGACTGTTTAGTGTGGCTTAAGTCATCGCACACGAGACATTGTACCTCATTCCAGAGGGGTATGACAGTGTGCACTTTGTGTGTGCAATCGGAACCTGTCTGGTGCAACTCAAGTTACACTGTGTCTCATTCCAGGGATATAGGGCATTGAGCACTTTGTGGCTGTGATCAGCATCATCCAGTGCGACTCAAGTCATTGCGCACCTGACGTAGTGTTGTGTAGCCATGTTAGTTATAGCTCCAGGCACGTTATTTTAGCAAAACCATACCTGCAGCTGTGCACTTTAACCTAGATATATTTTATTCAGCTTTGTTTATTATTTTAATAGTAGCCACATTTGCGGTCTTGTTTTTTCTCTCTCTATCTAGCTGTTCTTTGCCTAAGCCAGCACTGCGTTCTTAAACAAGACATTTCTTTCACTATGTGCTTTTCTCAAGACTGCAGTAAGATAGGTTGCCGATAAACGTGGTAACGCTTAGTCTCTAATATTCATAGAAACATACACATCCTTACGTAGGGACATTTTCTCAGAACATCAGCTGTTTTATTATAAAACCCTTCTGCGTCCCATACACGTTAGAGGGAGATTCCAGACAGACGACCACAACTGTATGTTGATTGCTGAATGCTTCACTACAGCTGCTTATGCAGACTTCAGGCCTCTTGCTCAGGTATGAGGGATGATGTGTTCCCAGGGGAACCTGAAGGGCAGAACTAGAGCTTAACATGCTGTGCTCTAATATAGCCTATGTAGGAATTAGTTTAATGATCCTAGTGACAACATGGTAGCGTTATTTTTATGCTTTACTCTCCTTGTCACAATTTTAATCCAGTCATGCTTCATCGTCCTGATTATTGCAGTACATGCTTTATTATCCAAGATGCAGTTGCTTCATTAAAACTCTTATTGAAACATATACTGCCTCTGATTGTCCTTGTATGCGCGAGACTAATGTAACTGCGAGAAACAGATGCGATCTGAGTGACCACGATTTCCCTGAGGAGTCAATTGTGTCATGCGCTCGCCTGCCCAGTCATCCCTGCTCTTGGGTAGGGATGAGGCACTGCTATTTAGCCAGAGCAAAAACCTGGATTAGGCCGACAGGTGTCACCTGTTGTGGGTTAGACTCAGTCCCCCACGCCACAACCTTATTTTGCCACTCAAATCCAGTAGTCTCATTAGAATAATGAGAGTCTACGCGACAGTAGCACCTCTATCCAGGGAGGTGCAGATTGGTATCCCTTTGTGCAACTGGGACTGTCAGAGGCTTCACAAGTCATCGCACCCCAGACAATGCACCAGGGAGGTGTGGGATGTGGTAAATATTGTGCATTAGAGTGCCTGGCTCGGCTGGGTGCCTCTGTGACCAGCGTGCCCCCCTGCCCCACAGCAGTGGCCCTACCCGTGCTTTGCATACCTGGGCCTGAGACAGAAGGCATGGTGCGAAGACTTCTCAATTAACTTCCAGAGTGGTGTCCAAACCACCATTTGTTGACTATTATCTGCTCTGCTGGTATCTCTCCCTTTACCCCCATATTGTCCCCATAGGCCTAAACAAAGTGCTACTCCGGCTGTGCGCGGCCCAGCACCCGGGTAAGGACTGTTTGCATCTTCAAGCCAGTGGAAGGTGGGGTAGTAGGGCCAGTTGGAGGGTGGAGGAAGAGTTTGGGGCACAAGGGGGGTCTGCAACCACAGTGACAGCTAAGCTGCAAGATATCAGTGCACCGCATTAGGGTGCTGGGAGCGAGTGTATGCGAGTGCATAGTTTAAGAGCCACCTGATATCTGTAGCACGGCTTGGGGGTGCGGAGTAAATGTATGGGAGCGATTGTGTGTGATTGTTATACTGTACAACGGTGTTGCCAGACATCTTAATTCTTGCCAGAGTACTTAACCGGTTAACATTAGGGCCCATATTTATACTTTTTGACGCAAAACTGCGCTAACGCAGTTTTGCATCAAAAAAATTAGCGCCGGCTAACGCCATTCTGAAGCACCATGTGGGCGCCGTATTTATTGAATGACGTTAGCCGGCGTTAGCCGCCGGCGCCGTCTGGTGTGCGTTAAAAAAAACGACGTACACCAGGCAGCGCCGGCGTAGGGGGATATGGGGCTTGGGCGTCAAGAAATGGGGCAAGTCAGGTTGAGGCAATTTTTTCACCTCAACCCGATTTGCGCCATTTGTTTTTCACTCCCAACCACCATAGAAATGACTCCTGTCTTAGCAAAGACAGGAGTCATGCCCCCTTGCCCAATGGCCATGCCCAGGGGACTTATGTCCCCTGGGCATGGTCATTGGGCATAGTGGCATGTAGGGGGGCACAAATCAGGCCCCCCTATGCCACAAAAAAAATTATTACAAAAACTTACCTGAACTTACCTTAATGTCCCTGGGATGGGTCCCTCCAGCCTTGGGTGTCCTCCTGGGGTGGGCAAGGGTGACAGGGGGGGTCCCTGGGGGCATGGGAGGGCCCCTCTGGGCTCCTTCAGAGCCCACAGGTCCCTTAACGCCTGCCTTTTGCAGGCGCTAAAAAAACGGTGCGAAAGCGGGCGTACGTCATTTTTTTTGACCCGCCCACTGCCGGGCGTGAATTTTGCCCGGGAGTATAAATCCGACGCACATGCCTCGGAGTCGATTTTTTAGACGGGAACGCCTACCTTGCATATAATTAACGCAAAGTAGGTGTCCACGCTAAAAAATGAGGCAAACTCCATGGATTTTGGCGCTAGACGCGTCTAACGCCAAAGTATAAATATGGAGTTCATTTTGCGTCGGAATTGCGTCAAAAAAAACGACGCAATTCCGCCGCAAACGGAGTATAAATATGCCCCTAGATTTTACCTGTGCGGCCCAGGCTGCTGGGCTAATTTAAAGTGTTACATTGCTCTGAACATTTTGCTGCTATTGTTGTGAACTGGGGTGCACCCTAGGACAGTGTATAATAGAACTGCCGTAATCACGAGTGTACATCTCGTGCTGCCAACGTCTGGCACCTCATATGGGTGCTGGGAGGGAATGTATTTGTTTTCTCACTTGTGCATACTGCAAATGTTGTTTTAACAAAGTTGGGCCTAGTACTGCTAGTGTTGTTTCAAATTGTGATTCCTGTCCAGAGTTGCATGTTATTCATGCTGTGTTAATTAATGGGTGTATTGAATAGAAAACGTATTTACATACATCTCGTGTGAAGTCTATTTTGTGACGCTCAGAGTGGTTTTTGTGTGGTATTGCTGTGCCGATGCTTTACACATTGCTCCGGTGATAAGCCTAATTGCGCTATGCCAAGCTACCCAAGGGTGGGCGCATGTTATACAGAGAGTGTAATCACCTACCCCTGATGGGAGTGGTGAGTTCTACTTGGCTAGGGCCCAGCCAACCAGAATGGCTAAATCCAACACATTTCTTTCCATTCTAATTGGAAAATGTATCTGGTTCTTCTTTTGATTCTATATTGGATGGCACCTGCTGTTTCTGAATTTCCCTGGTCTGCCCATAACCTTCGCTCAGAACTAGGGAGTTTCCTTTATGGAAACACGTCTTTGCTTTGATTT
Organism: Pleurodeles waltl; assembly: GCF_031143425.1. Classification (NCBI taxonomy): domain Eukaryota; kingdom Metazoa; phylum Chordata; class Amphibia; order Caudata; family Salamandridae; genus Pleurodeles; species Pleurodeles waltl. Next base: position 1,981,516,481 of record NC_090440.1, on the reverse strand, counting down.
GCATATGCTATATTTCAGACTACAATATTCACATTTCTAATTGAACTGCTTGGTTTATGTTCATGTATGCAGCATCCAGGTGATTTTCGACTTTATCTAACTGATGTGATTGGAGATTGTAACAACTAATCTGTTAATGAATCTTTATGTTTTTGCAATCCACTCTTCGTTGTTATAGTGGGGCAACATGTTAACGAATTTGTGATTTGAGTCTCAGTTTGAGACATAGATTCCTCTGAGTGAAATTAGCAGCTCTGCTATTTCATGTCACATGGTGTTTTTAAATGTGTTTAGTAGTACTAAATTGACAAGGGGCCAAAGGTCGTTCTCTAGTCAAAAGTCGCTCTGTACCATTAACATATTCACCAGAGGTTTTGAGATCCAATTTAGATAACCAGGTGGGAGGTGGGAATGTAAATAAAACTGAGCTTGTCCAAAAGAAGGCACCTGTGGGTAGGGGATGGCCTTTTTAATTAGGGTCGAGCACGCGCAAGCGCTCTCTACCATGTTGTAATCCCTCTGTAGGCTTCTAACCACCATTGATTGATTCCATTTGTGCAAGGTTTGCAAACGTTATGCCTCTTCCGGTGTTTAGCTCTCCTCAAGCCCACCAGTAAACTACTGAAAACATACGAGGCTCCGTGTTTTCAGTTGGTTTCTGGACTACTTTATCTTTTCATTTCCTGCGCAGTGCGATCTCACTGGGCAGAAGGCGAGCGCTCTGCATGACATCGACCCTGTTACATGGATAAATGCACTTTTTCTGGTTACATGGATAATTGCACTTTTGCCAGTAACATGAATAATTGCACTTTTGCTGATAAATTTCACTGCGAGCGAACTTCTGTTTCCTTTTCCGTGTCTCCTTCACGCTCATGGCGACCATCGGCTCGCATATGTGAAACTGTTTTACTTTTCATTATTACTTTATGTGGCAAGAAAAGTCAGTTAGGAGTTTACCACGCTAATAGCTCTAACGGGAGCAAGTGCGAGACCCGTTGCATTGCAAATGCTTCTTTTACCAGGCTCCACTTTCTGATTTAGAGACATGGTGGTTTGATGTACAACATAAATTTGTGGGTTTGGAAAACAAATTCTCTCTTATGCCAATATTTTAAACAGGTAAAAAGATTCTATTAGCCCACTGCCCACTTAATGAAAGATAACAATGTGTACATTGTGCACATATTGCATTGAAAATCAAGAGACAAGAGATGCTGGCATCTGGGGTTTGGAGCGGACATATGTTAGGAAAGCACTCGATAATAGGTGGTGGGATTATGGGACTTGTCACAAGTGTCTGCATAAATAATAAATTGTTGCATTCAAATGTGGTGACTACGTTGTACATGTCAAATGAAAGCTTTTGTGGTTATCACAGGGAACTCGTAAACATAAAAGAAAGGGCACTTAAAAAGAATAAAACCGTGTTCCTAAAAGAATGAGTAGGCAAAGCAAATAAATAAAGGGGGGAAAAAACATGAGTTTTGTGCTAGCACTGTGATGTCCTTCACGGATTCACATTTGTTTACACGCAGAAACCGCGCAGGGTGAGACAAAAACATTGTTTATCGCCTTGAATCTCGGTTTCCATTTTAAATGTGAAATATTCTCATTTCACAGCACCTGCTAAAAAAAATCTTGCAGGATGAAACTGCGAGGTCAGCAGAAGCAGCGCGATTTGTCTCTCAGCTGGAAGGAAGCTCTTGGAGAAATAGGCGTTTGGAAACGGCAGAGCCGCTCACCAAAGCCACGCCGCTGTTTTCCGAGACTAATTTCACAGTATTCTCTCTGGAAAACACACATTTGGAATACAGATTTCTGTTCATGGGCAATTCCGCGGCTGCATTTTTTTTCCAGTTAATAAGACCCTCGAAAGCCCATTAAATATTCTCATGGCTGAGACTGATCAAAAACATTGTTAGTGGCCCTGGGCAGTTCGGTTTCATTTAGGAGCTCTCAATCAGGGCAGTGCCCAAAATACTACAAATCGTGTTTATAACCTCAAAGTGGAATATGGAGAGAAGGAAACCACGTCTTACAGTGTGAAGCTGCACCCAAGCCAACCGTTAATAGGCTTCATTTAACAAAGTTAGTTTCGAAATCTACTCCCTTTTCAGAATATACTTCAATTCAAATCTTCCCCAGGATGACGAGTTTCAAAAGCCAGTAAGCAGCATTAACATTTCAAGGAACTAAAACTGACACAGCTACCAGCTGAAAAATGATCCCAGCTTAGTAAACTCCTACCAAATCTACAAAACAAAACTGGACAGCTTCTGCGTCGGCTGTGGCAAAGGATAAATCCTAAAAACGTATTGCCTCATTACGAGGCTGGCAGTCCTAGGACCACCAGCCCCGTGGTGGCAGTCGGACCGCCGCATCTGTGGCGGTCCAATTACCACGTTACAAGATTGGCGGGCAGACCTCCCTAAAGACCGCCGTCCTGCCAGGATCGACGTGGTGACAGCGGTCGGGCTTGTAATTATCCATGGCAGCGCTGAACTCGGCGCGGTTTGCTGATTACAACCACTCTTTCCACCAGTCTTTTCCTGGCAGGGGGGCCACCGTGAAAAGGCTCACGTAAAGCCAGTGCTGGGAGCCTCAGGGGTTCCTGCATTGCCCATGGCATGGGCAGTGCAGGAGCCCCCCATGCCCAGCACCCTCGGAATGCGCACTCTCTGCTTTGACAGACAGTGCGCATTCCGAGGATGCTGGAGTGCTAGGATATTGGCCTTGGCTCCCTTAAGGGAGTCAAAACCAATATCCTAACACTGTTCCTGGAGGGCAGCCCGGTGGGAACATTGTAACACGCTCAAGGGGAACATCAGCGCCATGGCGTAGCATCCTCCCCTGAGTTTGGTGGTCCCGTGGTGAGACTGCCAAATTTATAATGAGACCCTTAAGCATTAATTCCCTCTACTGAAAAGCATTAGAGGCCTTTAACAGCAACTTCTCCTCTGGTTGAATGGTTAAGTGCTATTAACGGCTGTCCCAACAACTCTATCCAAGAAGCCCAATAAGGAGCCATGACAGTTTTGAAACCTACACATGTGGATAGTTCTAACACTATAAGCTCCAGTTCCCTGAATCTCACTGCCTTGAGACAGTAAATTGCAGCCATCATATCCCAAGTTAATACTTATAATGAATTTAGAATACAGTCCAGTAAACACAAGGGTTTTTTTTCACAAACAACATGCTATAGTATGTTTTGTAATATCACAAAACATACTACAAATTGCTATTCACAAACCTACGTGGGGAATTTCCGCCTCTGCCTCTCCTATACTGCCTCTCCTATACTGCAGAGTCTCTGCACATGTAGGTATACATTTTAGTAGCAAATTAGTGAGGGACCCAATGGGGTGGTAGAAAAATGGAAAATACTTACTACGAAAATGGAGAGGATTAGGGAAGAGTAAAGAAGGGTTTAGGGAAAATTAGGGATATGTTTAGCGAGGCATGTCAACCCACCCAAAAAAACAATAAGCCTGCAGCTATTCACAAGCCACACTTCTGTAGTAACTACAGTCAAAAAGTGACCCAAACCAGTAGTAAAGTACTTCAGCTCAAAACTGGACTAGGTCTAGTACCACACATGCCAATCACTGGTATTGCAACCCATATACACTCAAAACCCCATGTTAAATTAATTTAATTTTATTTAAATAGTTACAAGTATAAATAATTATAATTTAAGGTTAAAAAAGATATGAAGTAGTACATCATTTTATTTAACTGCAAAATGTTTTGAAATCTTTTTCAATTTTGAAATTAATGTAACATTTTATTAAATAGTCAATTAACTATTATTATTATTATTATTATTAAATGATTCTAGACATCACTTTAATAGTGATTAATGTATACAAAATATTGTAATTTTTTGTTCTTCTATTTTCATTTGTTTTCAGTTGAACTCAGACATTTGGTTTTAAATTGAATACATTCACAATAATTTATTATTAATTGAAAATCAGCATTATTACAGTAGATGTCGATTTAAAATAAGTAAACATTATTGTTATTGATTTACTGATATTTATAAAAAATATGTATAGAAACATTTTACAAGTTTAATAAACCTATTTACTTTTCCCTATAGTTTACTATAGGGAGACTCAGCAATTGGGGCAGAGAGGTCCATATGGTAAAGTATAGAAAAAGTATTAAAAAAGTTGATGACATTTGTAAAAGTAATTTGTAAAATATTTTTAAGGTAAACACTATTGTAAAATATGTTTAAACATTTACTTTAGGCAGACTGCAACTAAAAGGCTGTTTCATGTTTGAACATGGGGAAATGTGCGTTTCTACAGTTTGGCTATTGTTCCTTACAACTAAATGCATGCCATGTATATTACAAGGAATAAAACACTTGCCACACACCTAGAAATTATTAAAATTAGTGATTGTTCTAAACTCCACCACCCATCTGTTATGTTGTGTTGTTTTATATTAAGAGGCTTGTAAAGCGCGTATCTGCCCTAATAACAGGGCATCCCAGGGCTGGTCCCAGAGGACATATGAAGCAGCAACTGACGGTACCTAATGGGACCCGCAGAAAGCTAGATGGTGAATTGCAGAGAGAAGGGGCCAAAACACGGAAAAAGCGACCACTCGATCTTGCTCTCCGTACTTGAGGAATGATGGCCAACTTGAGGTCGTCTGAGCATAGGGGTCACAAGGGATGGTAAGGGCATAAGAGGTTGAACAGGATGGGGACTTTCTGGAAGTGCAGGGTCTTAGGGACAATGCACAAGTGAATGTGCTTGTCCGCAGGGAGCCAGTGCAGCTTGTGAAGAAGACTGGAGGCGGAGCAGAATTTGGGGAGGGAGAATAGCAACCTAGTAGCCGCATTTTGGGCCAGCTGGAGTCTTCTTGTAACCAATGTATTAGCTCCCAGGTACATAATGTTGCAGTAATCTAATTGGGATAGCATTACCACCCGAATAACAGTTTGTTGGGTGCGTGAGTTGAAAAGGCCCAGAATGGGCATAAGGCTTCTCAGGACCCCAAAACAAGTACCAGTCACAGACTTGGCTTGAGCCTCAAAAGCTAGGGTGTTATCCATCCTAAATTTTTCACAGATGACTTAGGCTTAGGGGAGGCTCAAGGGAGGAAGGCCATAAGTTGTCACCCCAGGAGTGGACATGTTTGCCTAATAGCAGTATTTCTGATTTATGTGCATTCAGGCATAGACATTAGTTGTTCATCCACTCTGCCACAGCAAGCAAACCTTTTTGAAAGTTGGCCATTTTTTGCATAGAATTTTCAGAGAGTGAAAGAATGAGAATGAGTGCCCTCTGGGTGGAATTCATTTTGTCAACATCCAATCGCAGCCAGGATGGCCACGTAGAAAAGGGACACACAAACCTCTTTTCTTGCCTCAAAGTTGGTGAACGTCTTTGTAAGGTTTCCCCTTCTTTTGAGAAGGAATCACTTGAGGAGGAGAGAGAGGGGTTTAGAGATATCAGATCAACATATTTGGCATGTCCAGTAAAGCTGTAAATGCCATTTATGGCTTCTCACCTGATATGTTCCTCAACTTGGTTTCTGGCAGGCACCAGGAGCTGGATTTACCTATCCCAGCCTATGTCTAAATACTGGGTGCACTCAATTTCTAGGCCACTGGCTCTTTGCAGAGGGTCTACTCTGACAATGCTGGCATCTCACAAGCAAGCCAGTCCTGATGCTTGCATCAACAGAAGAGTGCACTTGTTTATCACCATGCCACACTCAGTAGCAGGAATACAAAGAGTGGCAAAGGAATTCTAGGTCTTTGTCCATTTTCCTCAGCTGCTAGGTGCCATTAACTGTACGCACCTAGCAGTTCAGCCACTTCACCATGAAGCACAACTTTTCAGCAAAAGATACTCTAGGCATTCTATCAGTGTGCAGACTGACTGCTTCACTAATGTATACAATGCCTTTTCTGGAAGCACACACAACAGTTTCATTTTCCAACTGTCACCTCTTGCACGTTGTTTGGTTGCTACAGATTTTAGTGCAGTGGCTTATTGGTTAGTAAGTAACAACATCGAACACTGGGCCTTCTTTGTATCTGCAGGGCATATCAAACATAATCATTCATCGCTACAACACAACTCCTACACATTACCATGGCAGATACTGAATGAAGGTAGGCCAGAATTTGTGTGCAAGGTTGTTGTAGCCTGTTGTGTGTTACACAAAATAGCCAAAATGTGAGACTTACATATAGATGCTGATGCTGACCTATGGCCGCATCCGGTGACGCATGGTAGGGCCCAGAAGAGACGTCAGGTTATGCAGGTTCTGGATTGGTTGGTCAACTGCTTTTTTGCTTGAGCTGCTAGTTTGGTTACTGCACTTATATGGTTGGACAGTCTATTGTCAATTATGAATTTTGGACATCTAACACAGTGTCCACATATACAACCTTGTTTCCTTTGCATCATTCTATTAACTAACATGCTGGATTCAAGTGAAAAAATATGTCTTTGTATGTTTCCAAACACTGTATCGCTTATCCAGACAAACATTCAAACACAATATGTCATGTACAACACTGATGGTTTAAGTTAAACATGATAAAATCAGTAAAAACACAAATATATTGGCACAGAAACCATCCCTGCTTACATCTTTTTCCTCTTTAACATTCTGTGCCTTGGACTACATGTACAGAATCTTCCTTCCCACCCTCCCTTCCTTTATCTGAATCAAAGTTAAACATCATCAGGGAGGGGGCTGCAGACAAGTACCCTGAGCTGTATTGGGGACCTGAAACCCAGCTGAGCAATGTAGCCTGGGGCCAAATCTGGTAGGACATTGCCATGGGCTGCAGGGCAGTGGGTGTTCACACCAAGCAGCGAAAGCCGTACGGCTGGGATGATCTATGTTGCTGGACCTGTAATAAGACATAGGATATTATGAGCTTGTCTATTCAGCCAGATACACAACATCCATCCCCTCAGACACCACAGTACTGCAGGGTTCTGAAAGCTGGCCGGCCATTCTTCCATAATCAGCTGGGAGAATCTGAGCAGCAGACAAATGTTAGTAAGTATGTATTAGACTTTGACACATAGTTGTGTGTGATTTTTGAAAGTGCAGTTGTGTTAAGTGTTCACTGTGAGCTTTATTATAACCTTATCTATTCTATTTCACATGTTTTGTTGTTGCATGAAAGTTTTGAAAGTTCACGTTTAATAGCATACATGTTTATTGCTTGTTTTATGGCTTGAATACTAATTCCTGTTTAACATTGTGTACCTTTACTTTACTTCCTAACCACCCTATGTTTGCAGTTTTATATTCTAAGTTCACACAATTATGTGTCGCACTTTTGATGTCCAAAAATATAGACCAGTTCTTCCTCATTTAGCATGCACTGTAAGCTTCAACGTGTGAAATTTACAATAGCTAAAAACATGGTTTTGTCATGACTTGTTACCTACCCTTTCACCTACTCTAAGTGGCTGACACCACAGCTATACTGCAAATTATCATTTTTAATGTCTGTAAATTCTCACTTTAGTATGAAAGCGTGGGATAGTGAGAAGAAAGCTAAAGAATGTCGATATGTATTAGATATGCATGTTTAACAATCCTTTTCAGCGGACCTAGCTTGTCAATATAGAACAGGGAGAAAAGACATCCTTATCTCTGAGGTAGGCACGACCTCTTGATACAACTAGCGAGAAGAAGCAGCCACCACAAACACGGGTAGTGTGCCCTTCCGGAGAGTTACTAAATCTGCCTCCAAGAGCCCCCTGATGTGGCTGGCCTTGAAGAAGAGCAAACAGTAGTGTCACACTTCCATCTGTGCCTGCTCTCTGCCCTTCTGTGACTCCTGAGGCCCACAGTCCATTGAAGCTTCCAGCTGCACCCCCTCCCAGTGTCCATCCAACAGAACCAGAGTCGAGGTACACTTCTGCTCCAACGCCCCACGCAGCTCTTGCTCAAAGTGGAGAAGTGTGGCTCAATGGTTAGAGCGGCAGACCCTGAAGCAGAGATCTGGCTCAAGACCAGGGTTCAAGTCCCGCTTCAGCAGGTCTTGGGCTCAATTCCCCTTGACCAGATAATTCTCGCCTCGGTGCCTAATCTAATTCATGGGTCCCACTCTGCAACTGGGCAATAGCTTGCTTAATCTCCACAACGGCCCCAACAGCGCTTGGATGCCTGGCTTCACCCTGGGGGTGCTCAGGAGTGGGTGCCTCACAGGGAAAAGCCAGGAGGGGTTCCATAGCGGTATGAGTACAGCGCCTTGAGACCCTAACGGGTGAGTAGTGCGCTATACAAGTGCTAATTTACATTTTTTTTTTTTTACAGTCTCTTCCCCCAGAGTTTGTGCATTCAAGGAGTTCATAACACCGTTAGTAGAGGATCACAGAGCTCTCTCTTTCTCTCTGTCTGGGACATCTGGGACTTAATTGAGAGGTCTGGTTGTGCTGCGAGACGTCTCTGGACAGATACAAAATTGAGGTGGTGCCATGAACTCCTTGACTGCAGCAATTTTGTCTCCTCTGCCTCAAATCCACCCCGCCTCCTGTACTCCTGTCTCCTAGTCGTCTTTCCTCACTGTTTCCCTTTCCACTCCTCCTGTTCTTTCTTCCTGTGGGTGTCTTTACCTACCACGGACAGCCAATTACGTCTGAGGATATGAACATTATTTTAAAAACGGAGGGCGAGGATGGGCATTGACTTTAGCCCCCAAACTACTAACCTGAGTTGAACACATCTTCTGGGCTGGGGGGTCTGACTTTATTTATTGACAGCGGGCTCTCGTGTTTGGGCTCTTTATTGAATTGTTTTATCCCCCTTTGTACATAGAATGGTTCCTTTGATACTGTATTGCATGTTTTTATTATTTGCCCAAATCCCTCCAAGTTTGCATTTTCCCTTCAAGTTTCTTTTTTTCCTGGCCCCTTCCCAACAACACTTTTTCTTCACAACAACCTGTTTTTGTTACAAAAATATCTTGTATAAATCTTTTAAACACTAACAAAAATCGCTTCTTTGCATTACCAAATTATAATGTATGATGCATGGTATGTCAACCAAACAAAATGTTTTGAGATTTAGAAGATAATTTCTATACCTCTATGCAATTTTATTACTTACACTTTGAAAATGAGCAAAAAAGATACTATAGATAACATACATACCACTAACCTATGTGGTAAATGCAACAGAAAACATTCAATACAGATGTAAGGATGACACAGGTTTGTGGTGTAAAACGTGCACAAAGTTTTATTATATGAAAGTGGTGAGAATATTAAGTGAACACACGTCCCATGGGGCTTTTCTCCCACTACTCTGCCTATGCAATGCTGGTGATGAGTCTTTGAGACTGTGCTTGTGTTTTGGGTGGTTATGTGGGTGGTGCTTGTTGTGTAAATGGTGCAGGCCGTGCTTGTGATGTAGGTCTCTGTGTAGAATCTCCTGCATGTGTGGACCTTGAAGACTGACATTGGCATTTTTTGCTGAAGGCCTCTATTGCCTTCATGTTCAAGACATGGAGTCAATCAGTTTTTTCCTTAAGCATTATTAGATGGTCTTGGTGCATCTTTGCCATGTCTTGGTAACATTTCGCAACATAATCGGAGACACAGCTCTACTAGTCAGGGAGACCTCCAAGTGAGTACAATCTCACGCAGAGTAGCCCCCATTGCACAAATATCCTGCTGCACATCACCTTCTTGCTGGAAAAACAGACCCTCCCAGTGGCCGGCATAAGCCCATACCAACCCTCCCCCTGCATGAATGGCCCGTAGGCTGACCAGCATGGAGACCAGTGGCACATGGGAGGTTATGGGGAAGAGATTCATGAATGGGTGATACCTGCTCCTCACCAGGGGTGTACTCTCCATCAGATAATTGAAAGAAAACAGGAGATGCACCTTCAAGGAAAGAGTGTGTAGGAGACTTACAGGGTGACCCATTATGTGAATGCTATGTATAGGTGAGTGACTGCATAAGTGGATGTAGCTTCTGTAGATGTTTGATTAATAGCTGGAGATTTAGGAGACGTCTGGCAGAAGTGGCCTTATTTAGGGTTTTATGTGGGGGCAAAAATGCTGTTACTTTTCTCCAGGTCTGCTTCCTCCTGGACCAGCTCTTGCTCCTCTTCCTACTCCTCTTCTTCTTGGTGAGCAGTGCTGCCTGAAAATATTATTGCTCGGAGGAGGATCGGATTCTCTCATTGGATTGTCCTCTGTCCTCTGCTTGTAGATGGTTCAGCATCATCGTCCAGCACAATATCCCCAGTATCTGCAAGAAGAAGATTTAAACAGACGAAGAGAATCTCATCCAATTTGTTTTAATTCTTAACAAACTACTTTATGTTTATGCAAATTAAGAATAAAGTTAATACCATGTTAGACTAAGACAATGTATATTACTATGGGTTGATCCACGGATGAAGTTAGCATATATCAACAATGTAAACTCACCGCTCCAACCTCAGACATGACTATTTTAAAGATCCCCGTGAGGTCAGCTGTTGGACCCAAGTCCTCATAGATGGTGTTTCCAAAGTATGTCCAGATCCAGCAGCCATAGAGATATGATGTAGGTTTAAATTATATTGTCAATCTATAGATGTCATTGTGGCCATGAATGCAGATACATTAGAGTGACATATGAGCTTCTCCACTACCAGGAATTTAATCAGTAAAAATTTAAAATACTGGCAAAAAGAGGACAAAAAGAGTTAGAGAAAGTACAAATGATGAAATGTAGAAGTTAAGATCACAGGTTCCCAGATTTACCTGATAGACATATGGTAGAGGGCCTTATTTCTGATGCCTGGTGTCTTGAGTTCAGGATGTTTTTAACGTTGACACCAGTGGCTTCGCCATACAGCTACCCTATCAGTCATACTTAAAAACATCAGCTCCCTATGAAAAAGACCAAATGTCCAACATGCCATGGTGTACCATCCATCTGCTGTGTGGTACCAGTAGAGTTGTAGCATAGCTTGGAGCAGAAGTCGATGTTGTGTGAGGTAGTGGAGGTGATAATAACATAGTGCCTTAAATTAAAAAATTAAAACATTACTATACATTGTTGTACTAGTATACATAAAAAGGTAATGTTTGAGTACAATTAAAAGACATAGCATAACACATATTAACATTTCTGATTTGGATACAATAAACAAGTCAGAACGCTGCTATTAAAAGATATGGCAAAACACATATTGACATTTCTGATTTGGATACCAAGAACAGGATAGAACAAGCCTAATGGTGTGTTAGCCTATTTACTGAGGAACATACCTGTCTGTGTAGGTGGTTTGTGTTTTAAGACCTGCCCTGTGTGTTGCCCTGCTGCATTGGCACTAACCTTTGCCCCAGTTGAAGCAATCAATCCAGCTATATGATGACTAGTCAAACATTAATAAAACATGTATACATTTTTAGTGCTACTGTTACAAGGCGTTTAGAAGGGGTATATATGTGATGTACGACTAACAATGCCGGTATGAGTGAAAGCCAGCTATATATTAGTGCTTGTGGGTTTCTTTTTATAGAGAGCAAGAGAGTTATAGGCTGCCAAATTTTCTAGATCCACGCAGTAACTAGCTAGGCCAGTGCCATTTCCTTCTCAGAATTCCAGAAATTGTAGCACAGTTTAGCAAAATATAAGCCCAAGACTACAAGTCCCATTATTCCAAATAAAAAAAAGGCCAGAACTGCCTTACCTTGTCAGAACATGGGAAATTTGCCAGCTATAGAAAGTAAGAGGCCGGGGGATATGATCTTACCTGCCAACACAATAATGTCCTGAAGTTCCCAGCCCTTATAGAAGGTGGGAGTGCATAGTGGAGTGGATGTCCTTCTCGAGGAGGTGAGACAGAGACAGGCTCCAGTTGGTCCTCCATGAAGATGTTCTACCCAGAAGAACTCCCTCCTCTCATCCTGGCATTTTTAGGTTATACTTCAGACAGAGCATGTGCTGTCTGCAAAATATTTTTTGAACAAATCTAAAATAAAAGCTTAAACGGGGCTTAGAGCCCATCCATTACTTACCATTGGTCGGCTTCGATGTTGCTCTTTTTTCCTTGCTTCTTATTGGTCACCGCCATCTGCTTGCCTCCTGCTTCCTTCAGAGGCTTCAGTGTTTGTCCCTGCTGGGGAGTGGGGCATGGATCAATAGCAGATTCCCAGATTCCTTCAGCAGCCAGTGTCTTTCACTGGTCGTGTGCTCCTGCAGCTTCTTTTTTCCCCCAACTTTTTTGTATGCACTCTATAAGAGTGCACGTGTCTCCAGTCCCTCCATCCTCCCACTGTCTGTGCTCTTGTCACACCCCACTTCCTCCAGCTGTCCACTGTGCTTCTGCTCCTTTCTGCCTGCCCTGCACCTCCCTTGCGTTGCTTACCCCCACTCTCTTCCCACTGTCTGTTGTGTTGCTCCCCCATAAACCACAGTTACCCCTGCCCCCTCCAGACCTCACATCCACAACAAAAACATTAAACAAAGCCAAACAGCTCTTGTGTATGAGAGTGCTATTTGGCTTTGTTTAATGTTTTTATGCACGTTGTATCGCACCATGGGGTACTGTGTAACATGGCTCAAAGAAAAAAAAGTGCTATGAAGCAGTCAACAGTGGCCGCATCATATCACTTTTTTCTTTACTTTAAGCTATGTTGCAAAGCAGCCCATGCTGCTGTGCAACATGTCTAAAACAACACTGCCATACCAATAGATTTCACATAGGCTAACCCTATTGGCTTTGCCAAAGCTTATTTTCTTAATGTCCCTCACGGTCCCAACTTCCTCCCCTAATGCACTGACTGAATCAGTCACCTCCGACCACAAGGCTGAGTTCTGCGTTCCACTGAAGGGAATGAGGCAGCCCATGTACCTTCCTGTAACCACAGATTTAATGTTGAGGGCAGACTCCTTATCAATGAAATTTCTCTTCCTCTTCAACAATGGCAGCATTGTGCCTTCTCAGCGACAAAGTAGTAGCTGCACAATCCCAAACCTGAAGAGGAAAAAAACAGAACTTATGGTGTGGGTAGTATTTATGCGGTTATGTTATGTGTATTTGTAGAGCACGCATCTCACCCAGGAGAATATCTTGGCATGGTTATTAGGGAATGTTCATGAGGTGCCGATTTATTTAATCCAAGAAAGCATAAATCTTCTCTAGGCACTTTGGGTTTGGTTGATATAACCAGTGACCTATGGTCAAGGTGCTTCAGGTGCCACAGCCACAAGCACTTCATCTGTTCACAAGAGACCATGGGATACAGCTGTGATCTGAGTGTGCCAAGACACCACAAGCATTTCATTTCAGGGAATGCCACAGGGTCTCATGGTTTCACTACATGGCATGGCAGTGCAGATCCTTACCCAGGTTCCAGCAGTTGAGATCTGATTATCTTGCCCCAGCTCTTTACTGTCCTTCTTTTCTAGGGAGCATCTTCTTCATACAAAGGCTCTCTTAGGCCCCTTCCTCTGCAGAGCCCAAGCACTTCTCTGGCAGGCTGCAGAGATTCCAGGTTCCAGTTCCCAAACGAGATAAAGGTGAGTTGGCAGTCAAGAACCCCAATCCTGGAGCCAGGGTTTCTCAGTATCCCTGGATTCTGGTAGAGAAACCTTGGCACACTGGATGGTAGTTTCCTCTGAATGCATATACCAAATTGGAAGACAGAATTTGTGCATTCCACAAGTCCAACTTTGGAGCAAGTTTATTTTTTTCCTCCCAGACTGGTCAACCGTAGTCTTTGGCTCACAGTGTCAGCAGGAAGGTGGGGTCTACTTAGGAGTCTCCTATTAGAAGAGGTGCAAAACAAAATCACAAAATGACGAGGCTTCCCAACTTAGTACTACTCAACATGTTATGGTAACACCTCAGGGGAATAAGAGACTAGGGAAGGGTGGGGTTCCCTATACTACAAAGAGATGTTCTGTCTCATTCTCCACAGTCCAGAGTCTGATGCACTGCAAAGGAACTCAAAGTGCTTTGGAGAAGCCTGCATTTCACACCTCTTTCTAAGGACTCTTTCCAACCTAGGTACTATTTCAGTGCAGGAAACAAAATTAATTCCTAGGTGGCTCTAACCACATGTAGCACACACAATCTTTGCACCTTCTATCCTACCACCTTACAAACATAAGTTATACACACACACACACCTCATTCATAAAGCCAAAAGACCAAGTTGCAGAGAACTGTCAGACTAATTTAAAAACACAAGAGAGCACAGTAGGCAACCCCTCAAGGCAGGTAACAGGTTAAAAGGCATGTCCTGCTATTGTATTCTGCTGCTACCACCACTGTTAGTTCACTACACTTCTGTAAGCTGATGGTTGTCCTGCTAAGTTGTAATGCTATCTGTATTTAACCACTGGCTCCATCTTGAGCACTGACTCCACTTTTTGTTTAGCTTAGCTTCAAACACCATCACATTGGTGGCTCGGGTATTTTTCAGTGCACAGCTTGTTAACCTGTTTTCGCTCTTCTCACCAGGGAAAGGAACAAAACATAGGGGAGCACTGAAGATAAGCAGGTACCAGGCTGAGAATGTTTATGACAGAGCAGGGTACAGCTCGGTCTTGGAAAAACACTGTGAGATTTGGCCAGTCTGATGTGTGTTTTCTCAACACTGACCTGGCATAGCCAACGCGTGAATTTCACAACTTACTTAAAGGGACGTGGATTTCTAGAACCTTCCTCTTAAGTTTGTTTAAAGTATATAAGGTGTGGAAGCTTGACAACTGGGAGAAGAAGGAACTCCTCTGGGAAGGGACGCCTTGCCCAGAAAATAATCCCATTGCGGGTGGTCTCTCTCCTGTTTCGGTTTTCCAGAGTTCCACCACCTGAAGCTGGCAGACAAAGGGATGAAGTTGGTGTCAAACCCCATGGTGATGTATTTTTAATTCTTATTTTTAGCTTTGTGGTGTGCATGAATGAATAGGTAGTCATATATATATATATTCATTGTTGAAGTATTGCATTTTGTTTCGGTGATCATTATTATTATGTGTTACTGCATTTGAAATAAAAGCTTACTTTATTCTTTTTGTTTTAGAAACTTGGGAAGTGCCTTAATAAATTCATTACTCAGACTAAGAGTGCTGCATTGTTTGCATTTCTTTCGGTTCATTTCCTCTCGGTTTGAAGCAAAGCAGAACATTGGTGAAGAAGGGGACACATGTGTGCCCTTCCAGGCGAAGGAGCCCAGTGCTGGCAACAATTGCATGGTAGTTTCCTGCCCTTTCTCCAGTTATTGATCTGTAGGGGCTCAACTGCATGACAGGTTTGGTCACACATAATTTATGATTTCTTGAATAGCATACCTTTGGAAGAATTCCCAATACTTTAAGGTGTTTTGGTTTGCTTCTTTGTTTATCTCCTCAAACTAACCTTCTCACCTTTACTTTAACCTGAGAATTCACTGACATATTCTCGGTTACTAACAGGCCTAAAACACTTTCTGATTTGTGTACGTAAAAAAGGAACTAAGTATATGTTATCATTTTATACCTTAAATGTGGTTACTGTTTATCTTTTCTGTTACTTTGCTGTTCTTTCTATTTTTGAGTTTTTTGGTTCTCCTTTTTGTTGTCACATTTGGCAAGATAATATTCAATTTATTATTAATTGAAAAAAGTTCTGGGTCATGATGAAGTGATACCCAAGTCTGTAAAATAAAAAAAAAGGGATGCCTCAACACTTTTGAGATCTATTAATTGAAAAGTACAATAGTCATTGGCCTTTAGAAGCTCAATTAACCTTGTGCTAATTCCAGTAGTTTATATAATTTACTTGTTCCAGAGAAGTACTGTGAAGAAGCTACCAACATCACTGATATTAGCAAATACTATGTAAAAGTACCGTAAGATCCCAAGCATCGTCTTTTTTGATGTTTTCATCTGTTAGTGCCGGGTTGAAGCTGGTACAATTAGTTTTGAGGTCTGTCAAGTCTGACAAGGAGCTCCTTATTCCCCAGCTTATGTTTTCTGATCTAAGCTAAGTTATCCCTAGTATCGAAAGGTGCCGCAGCATGGAAAAGGTGGTTGGTTTTCCTGACTTGACAGCCGAGTGCATTGTAGGAAATGCCCATTCTCATCATGCAATGATAACATGTTTGAAAATGTCTCAGAATACTTGTGAAAGACCTTCTGTGGGAGCAATTCATAGTGCAGTGGATAGGCAATTAGTGAGTTACTGTTTCACCGCTTCCTTTCCAATACAAACACCATCAAGCTAGCCAATGAGGTTGGTTACAAATAAAGCAGTGAAGTAATTTCACTAAGTCAAATATTGTTGAGTTATGAGCAGTAATTAAGGACAGTTGAGATGCTGCTTATAGGATTCCAGACAGTCAGAGGTACAATATTTCCTTCGGTTTGACGAGGCAAGTTTGCAGATGTGTCTTAAGGCAGCTGATGGTGGATCTGAGCTATGGCATGCTATCATGGGAGTGAAGTGCAATAGGGAAAGTGGGCATCAATAGCCAACTAAAGTGCACTGTTGAATGTGTCATACCATGTGAAGTCATGGCAAGTAGAGGAAGGATCTGTTAGAAGTAGGATGAGCTTTAGTCAGGAGGAAAGTTTACTTTTGAAGACATGGGTTTTAGTGGTCAAGGCTCAAGGGTTGAAGCTAGTGATTCTATGAAAAGGTCACGGTCTAACCTGGAGGGGTTTTTGGTAGTTGGGGAGTGAGATAATGAGGTGAGAATGAAGATGTAGTTTTGGAAGAGGGTTGGGTATCAGTATTAGAAAGGGAGAAATCAAAGAGCAGGTCATCACTTTTTGGCTTGTTGTGGTACAGACTGCCTTCCTCAATAGGCCTTTTACAAGTAAAGAGCCAGGACCATGTCAAACCTTTTCAAAATTCAAAATACATTCTGGAAGAAACCTCCCACCATACCCCAAGATGATCTTAATAGCAACGTTGCTCCTAAAGTTAAAAAATTAGTTAAACACACATTTCCTCAAACAGTCCCTCGTCAATTACTGATAAAGCAGTCTAGCTCCCATGGCTGTTTGCTTTCCAGCCTTATTACTGAATCCACGAATCATACATTACAAGCCACCCACAGCCTAGAACTGTATCTCACCATACTCTGTTGCCCTTTAGTTAAGTTTTGGATTTATAAGTATCTATACATACAAACATTAACGGGTATCCTGGTGCGAGGAACTGAATTATTATTTGGGGTGGGTGACTACCCACCTCAAGGAGCAATCGCAACTCATGTCAAGGTGAACCCTCCAAAGTCAATAAATTAACTTGGGTTCGAACCCATTGTAGCCATGTCACAGATCAGACAAGCTTAACTCAGACCAATATGTAAACTATTTATACAGTACCAACAGAGTAATAAGGTCAAAATGTGAAAGGAAAAAAACCTAGAGTAAAATGTAATAAAAACAAAAATGACAAAAAATACAATAAGGGGAACTAGAGATATGAATTGTTAAAGTTTTAAGTAGAAATAGTGCCAATGAAAGCCAATGGTTGCAGTAGACCGTGACCTAGGCACAGAGGTCACTGTTTTCTGACAGCACAGTTTATTCTGCAGGTGCAGTGACCCCCAAGTTGCATTATTGTTGTCTGGAGACGTACCCGTTACACACAAATCTCAGCCCAGGCATCACACCAAGTCCTTATTTACACTGTACACCATGTGCTAGACAAACACTTTTGCCACTCCCACAACAACCCGGGATAGTCTCTTCCACAGCCCCATACAAACAAAGGACTCCCAATGCAGCAAAGGGGAAATCAGCTGGCCCAATAACCGGCCTGTGGAACAAGCATTTCGTGCCACATAGAAACATTTGCCCTTGACACCATGGACCCATTTTATTACCTTCTCTCGAACATCACCAGTAATCAAACATCATTTACCCATGGCATTACCTGCCCCTGTCCATCACCTGTCTCTAGCCTGACCCTCGTATTATCTTCCCAGAGCCTTTGCTCCGGACCCCTGTGCATCATTTGTATCTGAACTATATCTGCCCCTACCATAGATACCCCTAACATCACAGGTCCCCGTCCAGGCCATTATCTGCCCCTAGACCTCGCCTTCACCTCCACCCTCCCCCGATCTGTTATTTTTAAACCCCACCTGCGTGCCGCTGTTTTTTTTAAACTCACTCCCTGCCCTTCCTCTGCTCCCTCAACCCACACACCCATTTTCCTGTTTCTAACCCCCACCCCTCCTTCTTTCCTGTTGTTTCAAACCTACCGCCTGTTTCTCACACTCCCCCTCCCGCTGTCTGTTGTGTTTCCCACCCTCCTCCCTTGTGTCCCAAAGGCCCCCATTCTTTTTTTATTATTAGTATTTTTTTTACATGTTGCGCTTCACCATGGCTGAAAGAAAAAGAAAAAAGAAAAACACTATCGCGGGGTCAGTGCTAGCCATGTCTTACTGCTTTTATTTTTTTTCGTTGAGCCATGTTGCACAGCAGTTCGTGCTGCTGTGTATCATAGAAAAAAAAACAACAACGACGTGAATAGATTTTGCATATGCAAAACCTACTGGCTTTGCCAATGTTTGTTTTGTTTGAAGCTGCAGTAGAAAGGAAAGAGCGCCAAAAACATTTATTATGCATATAGTGAGCAACAATAATTTATATAAGCTTATTTATGTTCTCTTCCACATAAGGCAAAAGTGACTAAGAGCTTTTGAAATTGTTTTAAAGAAATATGAACACCACTCTCTTTTAAAAGTGAAATGCTGGTATTCCAAAGATCACAGGCCCATTTCTTCATGATGCTATTTGGACTCCAACTTTGTCTTTACTTAAAATAGATATTACATTTCCGATCGATATATAACAGAAGCAGGATGTGTGGAAGTGTTTACTGGACGCAACTTACCCTGCCCAGTCAAGTAGGTTATCTGAACACATTAAAAAAGCAAACAGACATTTATGGCTGCCTCTCTGGGTCTCCCTTGAGCGGCTCTGACGCAGGGAGGAGGGAGAGTAAGGGGAGGCGTGTCTCGGAGCACCTCCATATCAGAAAGGGGAGAACTGATGCGGCCAGTCCCGATTACCACTGGTGCTGCCTTTCTTGACAGTTTAACTGCAGCGGTCATGATGTGCCGCTGTAGGGCGCACAGCCAATAAATAGCATGGAAGCAGTATTTTTTTATTTTTTTTTGTGAAAACCGAAACCAACCTGTAAAAGTATGTTTATTGCGGTTATTTTATCTGAATTTGCAGACTTAGCAATTTTGGGCTAATTTAGCGGAAAAATCGTGATTTGGAAAATCGCGATATCCTGGAGGGTCTGTTGTTACTTTTTTAAAGGGTGGTTTTGACCTGTCAAAAGGGTTTATTTTGACAGGTCAAATTGCATTTTTACAATTGCATTTTGACACCGCTACAGTCAGACTACACAGAGTAGGCCTGAAGCTGTGTTTGCAATACCACTGTAGTGGATGGCGTTACAGGCGCTGCAGTAGACTAGAGGCATTTAACTTTCAGGCCGTAAGCACTCCTTGTATCATATACAAGAGACTTATAGGTAAGTCAAATATACCAACTGGGAATATACCAATTCAACCATGTCTAAAGCACAGGCACTTTACTACTGGTTAGCAGAGATGAAGCTCACAGAGCTCTAACGCCAGTAAAAATATAACATCCAGCAAAGGGTGAAAAATCAGGGGTCACAACCTAGAAAGAGGTGGATTTCCTATAGTTTTAACACTGCAAGCTTAACAGAGAGCGGTGGGAAAAAGAGATGACAACAATGACTAGAATTTAAACTTTCTCATTGCACCTTTGTCAGCAACTTCCCTACCCTCCTCAGCTATCCAGTTAGGAAGAAATAGTAAGAAGCTGAACATTCAGTCCATCTTTCTAAACGTCGACGGTATTGCTCATGCCTGGATTGGTTGGATTTTTTGGAGAGAATTGAGAATGGAGGAAATGACTATCTTGATGAAATGATATGATGATTTAATGTGGTTGAAGGATTAACCAACAGGCTGTATTTTAAAGTGTACATATCTTTGGGAATTATTTTTGGAATGGTTTGAGGGATCATTTCACTTTCTTTACTATAAAAACACGAGCACTTTATATCTTTTACACCGGTTTCTCCTTTTTTCTGTGATATGATGGGGGAGTTATAAATTGTATTTAAAGGAAGATATTTATATGGTATTTGAAATAAATTGTTTTTGAGATAATTGAAGGGTAATGGTGTGTGTTTATGTTTAAGGTTTTTTTAAATTATTTTTGGTTTGTACCTAGGGGTGTTGTCTAATTTTTCTTTTGGCAACACTAACCATAATATCTATTACAAAATGAATCTCCTCATTTTGTTCCTTTCTAAATTAAATGTTTTAAGTTTTACCAGTTTGATTCAATCACAATGACTTCAGTGTGCTATACTTTTGTCATAAGTAAGACTGTTAGTGCTCTAGTTGTTCTCTAGAACACTCTGGGAGGCTGCAGTAGAACACAAGGGAATCAACGGACAGGCTACCCCTCTTGGAAGTACATGTTTTAGTGAGAATGTCAGACTTCATTCTCATATGGCTGAGAAGGACAGTGAGTTTCCAGAAAATATGCTCTCAATTTAGCCTCTATGGGAAAACCATGAGAAAACTGTTTTCTCTCAAACATGATTTAGGAAATCCCAGCAGGGTAAAATCACCTTAGAACACACCACAATTCCTAAAATGAGTATGGTACCATCTGTAAATGATTTATATTGTAACTAAAATCTGTTATCACCCTTTATACATTCTCCTTTTTATGACCCTCAAATCTTGCCATTCACTACAATGCATTTCAATGGGGTGCTATCATGTACATTGGTCCCAAGATTGCTGTAAGCACTGCCTGTTTTTTTGAAAAATTGTGAAGATTCATCAAACAACGCCAAAGATATAGGAAACATGGTCCTAACTATAACTACCTACTGGCAACCACCAGTAAAAAAAAATAAAAATAAATATATATATATATATATATATGTATATATTCAAAAGAAGCAAGATCCCGACTTGCTAAGGCTCTGTTATGGCGGTCTTGATGTGGGATCGGGTATCCCATAAAATATATATAAGTTCACTTATTCAATCCAACAAGAGATCAAGACACCAAACGAATAGTTCCAAAATATATTGTAAGAAAAAAGAAAAGAAATGGTATTCCTCCCAACGCGTTTCAGCCGTAGCCTTTTTCACGGGTGGGGGTATGTAACAAACAACACCTATAAATACATAATCACAAACATAAAAGAAGGACTGATCACAAAATCCAAAGTATATATACAAGTCCTTCAAAACAAACATGAGTGCCATCTTGTAGGAGTGTACAAGGCAAGCTGCATTCCAAACATCATCATGTACATTATTAAACTGGTACGTATGAAATTCAACATCATTAATATTTCGGCTAATGTGTAAACATAAACATAAACGTATACCATGAATTTTATATATTCAATGTCTTGTTAATAAGTACCTGATATTACAGAACGCTGAGGGATAGACTCAGCCCCAATATAGTGTGCAGTAAGACCGATTCTGAGAATGAAAGATCTAATATTTCTGTTTTTTTTCGCTGCCACCACTGTAAAGCATGTAGATATTCGTTTGGTGTCTTGATCTCTTGTTGGATTGAATAAGTGAACTTATATATATATGTATGTATGAAAGAAAAGATGTCCTGATCTGCGTGTTACGGCGCACTTAATTCTCCAGTGGTGCTGGTTTGAGGCAGGACAACCATATTTTCAAAAAACAAGATTCTCTTTCTGTTTTAGCAAGAGAAAACCGAACTCTGTCGTTGTGCCAAAAATACCTTAACTTTTAATACATTAGTGAGATCATAAACAAACAAACAGGAATCCCCTGACGCGTTTCGGTCTCACCAGACCTTGTTCACAGGTGTATGTATGTATATATATATATATATATATATATATATATATATATATATATATATATATATATATATATAGAGAGAGAGAGAGAGAGAGAGAGAGAGAGAGAGAGAGAGAGACGTGGGTGGGGGAGAGAGAGAGAGAGAGAGAGAGAGGAGGGGGGTCAACACCCTTGTAGGCATGGTCCTCCCTAAACACAAAACAGTATGGTCTATAACGGTGGTTCTTAACCTTTTGACTTCTATGGAGTCTCTACTTAATCATTTATGGGATCCGCAGACCCCCACTAAATCATAATGTAATCTAGGGTTATTTTCTGAGTCATTATTGGAATATGGGGACCAAACCTATGCAATATTGAAGATTTGAACCACAACATTGTATTTAAAAATACACAAATGATGAATATTTTATATATTTTATGTAATTCACAAATATAATAAAACTCACATTTTAACTTTAAGGTGAATGTTGGAGCTTTCCTAAATTCAACTAAGGTCACCAGTTGTCCATACTATAAGTTTATTTGATGCACTTGCACTGCTCCCACAAATCAATCTGAGGATACCAATTTTGAGGCTTGATTCAGATATTGGTGGACGAGTTACTCCATCACAATGGTGATGATATTCCATCCGCAGAAATCTAAATCACATTATTTCCTATGGGATTTAGATTTCGGCATACAGAATATCCATCACCGCTGTGACAGAGTAACCCGTCTGGTAATTAATCAGGCCCTTAATTTTCAGCCTCCAATTTCAAATTCCTTCACATTTACATATATTCATACTAGTTAATTTTCTAAGCAGTCACAGACCCTCTGATTTGGCACTGTAGACACCAAGTGGTCTTCAAACCACAGGTGAAAAACCACTGGTCTAACCACTTTCCTTCACCCCTCCACACATATACTATGTTTATATTTTCCCAAAAATATTTCATAAGAACACTGTAAAACAACCCCATTTGTACCCAAAAGATTATTGCTAAATATTTCTTAATATTATAAAAAATCTTCTATTCATTTTTGTATGTGTCATACACCATAAAAACAACATGGAACATGTATCACAAGCCAAAATCATTAACAATTAAACTAATACTTATCTTCCAATGGTGTCACTGTGCAATCGCAAACTGCATTTTTACATACAATCATTCAGTGCTGGGGAAATTTGTTATAATTTGCCTCATATATGTGTGGAGATATGATAGAAAGTGTTTAGCATAAACGTTCATGTAGAGGAATATTTTTTTTTCAGTTTTGGTTTGTAAACCCTGTCCCCATGGTAGGAGGGTAGCTCTCATCTATTGTTTAGGATCTAGAACTTCAATAGTCCACCAGTGAGAAGCAAAGTTTACTACCAGTGATTCCAATGGGTATCTATCAGCACAGCCGGAAGTACCAAGAAGTGAGGAATTCAAACAGAATAAATTATTTCATATTTATGGAATTACCAATGGTCAGGAAAGTTGCTTAAGAATGGCTATGGTACATAACAGGAAGGGAGATGAGAGTATCAATCAGACTGGGATTATCGGAGCTCTCACGTTTCCCGATTCCATGAACAAGCAAATCATCTGGTACAAGTTTTGTCTATGCATTCTAGTTCAAGATGACCTCCTTAATCACTTAAAAATTCAGGACTAATTACAAGTACCAGAATGGAAAGAAAAACCTGGATTGGATGAGCTACACACATGATCTGTACCTCTCAGATAAAAATGCTCAGCCCCTATTCATGAGGAATTTATTGAAGGGGAAGGTGTAGGTTCTTTCTGGAAGATGACAAGGTGTTACAGACGAGTTTCTTGTCTCTAGAAGCTCAGTATTTCCCGGTGGAGATTCTCTTTGCTCACAACTGCACTAGAGCTGCATAAGAGTCACAGCTTGTCAGCGAGGTACAGGGATTGTGGTTTAGTTATGTGAATTGGCTTGAATATTAGGATGTCTTGAAGAAAAAACATCCTTCAAAAGGGAGCCAAGATATGGCGTTTAGGACCAAGCGGATGTGCTTGTAGCAGTGGATTTCAATGACTATTCTGGCTGCAATGTATTGTACAGTTAACCACAGAGAAATCCAACTAGCAACAGGGGAGATCCTTTTTGATGTAGGGAATGAAAGCAAGATCTAGATGTAAAACATGAGGAAAGTAAGTTGGATGTAGACATTTTAGGTGTACAAATATAAAGAGGGATGTGAGATCGGGACCCATGTAGGTCCCAATTACAAGCACACACACACACACACACTCATTCTTTCTCACACAGGCATGCATGCACGCACATCCATCAACAACACTAATGCCATTCAAACATGCACGCACGCACCAAATATTCATTTTAAAACATCACACACACATTCTTTCACACACGCACGCACAGCCATTAACACTCATAACATTCAAACATGCACGCATGCACCAAACATTCATTTTAAAAGATCACACACACTCATTCTTTCACACACACACACACACGCACGCACATTCATTAACAACACTCATAACACTCAAACATGCACGCGCGCACCAAACATTCAATTTAAAACATCACAGACACACACACTTACCTTCAGCCCCCAGGTTCCAGGAGGGTTGGGACTGCTACCTTCCCTCATTGGCTGACCCTAGGTCAGCCAATGAGGGAAGGCAGCAGTCCCAGCCTCGTCACAGAGTGGGATGGGGTCAGTGAGACTGCTGACCCCACCCAACTCTGTGACGAAGTGTCACTGATTGACGCTCGCCCTGGGCGCTTCAGGGCTTAAGCCTGAAACGCTCAGGGCGAGTGTCAACAGGTGACGCTTTCCTCGTCACCCAGGGCAGGGGCTGGAGGCACCTTTGCTGAGCCGAGGAGGTCACGCCCATAGGAGCTGTGACCTCCTCAGCCCAGCAAAGTTCAGCTCAGGCAGCCAGGAGTCTGCGCAAATCGCGCATGGCTCACTCCTGGCTGTCTAAGCTGAGAATGAAGAGTGTCTGTCAGGCTGGCCTTTGTTCAGCCTGACAGACACTCTTCATGAGGGGCAAAAGGTGGGGGGGCGTGGCCCCTCCACCCTAAAGGATGGGCCGCCACTTGATAACACCTATTTCTGGCAAGTTTGAAACGTTGAACTGGGAAGGGATCCATTTTGGTCCTCCTTGTTCGTGCTCTCTTTAGTCCCCACCATTTCTCTCACATTATTGAGTGACAGACCCTGTAGAGGAGGTCCGTTGTCAGCTCGGGAAGACTGTGTAGCCCATCGAATATGGTGAAGAGTAGTTTGTGTCACTATAGTAAAAAAGTGAGTCAATGGGATTATAGGAGCAACAACCCAGTAAAGACAGCTTACAGAGGATTAAATAACCTCGTTTTGGAATTAGTATGAGCTATATGTAGCTCATTACATTTAGCACACTTGCAGGATGGATGCCCCTTAGTACATCTTGAAAGGGATCCAATGGTTAGGCGGTGGGAGGGAAGTGGCATTGTATCATAATTAATTCACTCCAGGAGCAGTGCATCTGAAAAACAAAACTACTCACACCACAAAGAAGGCCATGGTTCAGTCAAGTCCTTTATCTTCAAAGTGTGGTAGATCAGTGCATTTCTAGGGAAGCTCGGATCTGAGAAAGTGAACTTCCTGATGTCCCAAAACATGCACTTTGGACAAAGAAGCTTTGCTTTGAATGGCCTGTCCTCTGTCATGACCTGCGACTCAAGGACAAATCCAATTAGGCATCTGCATTTGCAGACAAATCAGTACACTGTGGCTCAAAATATTAATTTCCTAATGGAGTGTTTGGAGTGGGTTGGCTCAGCTGACCTGGCACTACAAAGTGTCCTTGGCCCAAAACAGGGCCAAACAACAACAAGTGTACATGCATAATGCCCTTCTAATGGCCACTAAATGGGAATCTCACTGACTGGAAACTGTCTTTAACCACAGAAGCACAGTTTCTTTTCAGCTAAAAATGCAGATTGCCTTTATTGTTACATTCCTGTAGGGCTGTGGCTTGGCCTTATCGCCATAGTCAGCCGACATCGGGGTAGCATCATCTGCATAATGTGAAACCCTGGGGCTCCTTCCTGTATTTCAATCTCCCTTTTCAAAGTTTACATCTGCTTGGCATTTCATTTTAGCTTGTTCTTAAGAGATCACTTGGCTCAAGCTGCGAAACAAGGCAATTAAATCAGGCCTACTGCAAGGCGCGACAAACGGAGATTCTAGATTCTGCTAACATATGCACGCGTGCAAAAGAACTGATGCAAAACAACAGCAATGCCAACCCGACCCGCGTTCACACATTACAGCTTGTTATGTATAAATGTAGGATATTTTAGAACCAGTGTTGGAGTCGCCAAGACTAGGAAACTGTTAAACAAACAAATGCATAATTTAAATATTGTTGAAATGAATGTAACACTAGAAAAATGTCTGAGTAGTCTGTGCCTCCCTTCTGAATCATTTTCACCAAGCTGCCTGTAACAGATCTTCTAAATGAACACCCAACTGCAATTATTGTTAAACGTCATTTTAAAAGGGGACTGCTACCACAGTTTGAAGATAACAAAAAGCCAACGTAACACAGCATGCACCCCATTCCATACATCAACAACGACAAATGCATTTTGAGGAGACTGAGACTCTCCTGGTCTTCTAAAGGGAAGGTTCCCTGCGAAGTGTCATGTTAGCTGATCCTACTGACTGTCTAAATGTATACTCTAGACCAACGGTACTCAAAGTACGGCCCGCGGGCCGCCAGCGGCCCCACGGACCTAGCTTGGCGGCCCGCGAGACGCACACCAAACGCCACATCATAATGGCAGCAGTATGTAAACATAGAAGAGGGCCGCGGGAGCATGCTCCCGCGGCCCTCCTCTATGTTTACATACTGCGGCCATTGTTTATGGCGTTGCCCTGACGATCCTGGAAGCCAAAGCCCCATAAAAGTCAGCGCTTGCAGCTAACTTTTATGGGGCTTTGGTCGTCTGCTTCCTGTCACCGGCTCCACGTCTGCTGCCCGCCTGTCTGCCTGCTGTTCCACATTTGTGGCATCTTTACAGTGCTTTGAGTCAGGTAAGGCTCTTTGGTTATTTATTTATTTGTTTTTAATGTAGTGTGTGTTACTGGGGTAGGCATGAGAGCAGATTGCGCTGTGTGTGTGCGCTGTGTGTGTGTGTGTGTTACTGGGGTAGGGGTGAGAGCAGATGGCGCTGTGTGTGTTACTGGGGTAGGGGTGAGAGCAGATGGCGCTGTGTGTGTGCGCGCTGTGTGTGTTACTGGGGTAGGGGTGAGAGCAGATGGCGCTGTGTGTGTTACTGGGGTAGGGGTGAGAGCAGATGGCGCTGTGTGCAGATGGCGCAGTGTGTGTTACTGGGGTAGGGGTGAGAGCAGATGGCGCTGTGTGTGTTACTGGGGTAGGGGTGAGAGCAGATGGCGCTGTGTGTGTTACTGGGGTAGGGGTGGGAGCAGATGGCGCTGTGTGCAGATGGCGCAGTGTGTGTTACTGGGGTAGGGGTGAGAGCAGATGGCGCAGTGTGTGTTACTGGGGTAGGGGTGAGAGCAGATGGCGCTGTGTGCAGATGGTGCAGTGTGTGTTACTGGGGTAGGGGTGAGAGCAGATGGCGCTGTGTGCAGATGGCGCTGTGTGTGTTACTGGGGTAGGGGTGGGAGCAGATGGCGCTGTGTGCAGATGGCGCAGTGTGTGTTACTGGGGTAGGGGTGAGAGCAGATGGCGCTGTGTGTGTTACTGGGGTAGGGGTGGGAGCAGATGGCGCTGTGTGCAGATGGCGCAGTGTGTGTTACTGGGGTAGGGGTGAGAGCAGATGGCGCTGTGTGTGTTACTGGGGTAGGGGTGAGAGCAGATGGCGCTGGGTGTGCGCGCGCTGTGTGTGTTACTGGGGTAGGGGTGAGAGCAGATGGCGCTGTGTGTGTGCGCGCTGTGTGTGTTACTGGGGTAGGGGCATTGTTTTGAAAAAGGGGGTGGGGTGGTTGTTCCCCCTCTAAGACCCGCCCCCTCTAAGCCCCGCCCCCCGCTGTCACTTCAGTGCGGCCCTCGGCCGCAAACCATACTGCAATTTTGTCCCCCGAGAAAAAGTTTGTGAGTACCCATGCTCTAGACTATTAACAAATACATCCGTAATAACCAATTACACAACAACGACGTTGAATTTTGACTGAAACCGTAGAATCATAAAGAAAGGGCACCCAGATGCAAAAGTTGTTCCGAGCCACACTCATTTTCGAAAGTGCTATACAAATGCTGATAGCATAACGAATTGGGAAACAAATGATGCTAGAACCATGGGTATACACCCCAGAAACACAAGGCAACTTCCTCTATTAGTCCAACAGCCAAACCTCCTCATCCACGTTCAGTTCTTCTCCCTGGTTTATTCTGCTCCAACCATTTGGAACTCACAAACGTTTCAAGGATGAAGGGTCATGTGATGGAGTACAAATGATAGTCATCCATTTGAGAAGAAATAATGTCAATTTTCCAGCTGGCATTCCATAGCAGATGAACAAATTCATGACCACACTATGAAACTACCTTTTTTCTGATCCAGGACCATGATGGAATATGAGGATACTACTTCAGTGATACATTTAAATTTTCCTTTCCCTATTTTTCTCCTGTCTTTCCCTTTTCTTCTGTTTCTTTCTTCATCTGTTTTCTGCCTGTCTCTTTTGCTTTTTTCTTCCTCTGTCTCACTTTCTTGCTTTCTTTCATGACCGCTTTCTCCTTTTCTTCCACTAATTCCTGCCTTCATCTCTCCTTTCCTGTCCTCCTTCTGTAAGTTTCTCTTTCCTTATCTCCACTGTTTCTCTCACTTTCAGTCCTTTTTTGTTTTACTCATCTTACGTCCTCTACTTTAAAAAATGTCTTCTCTTTTTCGGTCTTGCCTTTTTCATTTTTCATATTTCTTCCTGTCTCATTTTCTCCTTCTTCCTTTCTTTGTAAACTTCTTTCTTTTAGACCTGTCTTCCTCTACTTATTTCCCTCCTTATTTCTTTCCCCCTTTCGTTTGGTTTCCCTTTCTTACCTTTATTCCTTCCTTTCTCTCCTTCCTTCTCCTATGTTTCTTCCACTCCCATTCTTTTTACTTTACTTTCTTCTGCCTCTGTCTCTCCTTTCTTTCCTACTTTCTCTTTATGGCCCTTCTCATCCTCTCTTTTGTATTTTCATTTCTTCCTGTTTCCTTCCTTTTTGTAATTCTTTCTTTCTTTGCTTCTCTCTTTCCTATTCTCCATCATTTCTTGTATGTCTTTTTTCCTCTCATCTCCTCCTCTATCTCTCTTGGGCTCTCCTTTCTCTTTCTCGCCTTTCTTTCTCTCCCTCTCTTTTTGTCTCTTTCTCTCCTCCTCTCTATTTCACTCTTTCTCCATATATTCCTCTTTTTTCTCTTTCATTCTCTCTTACTTTACTTATTTTTCCTCCTCTCCTTCTTTCACCTCTTTCGTTCTTACATTTAACTTTTTTTCCTTTTAAAAGTGTTCAGCCTCTTATGCAATCCCTTCATGCATTATTAATGTGTCATGATTGCCTGACCAGTGTACCCAGTGGCTGTCACTGCAGAGACATGTTTACTTGTGGACAGCTATAAAATGTGTGTACCTTGTAAAATGTACTATTACTAGTCATGGATGCCATGTATATGTTAAAAAACGATTCTGTTTTGCTTATTTGTTGACCTCTACTGATGGAACAGCTGAACAACACAAGTTTTTTGGGCCCTAATTCCCAAAATAAAAGCAGTAATTTTATATGTATTGTATGAATGACAATGATGTAGTCTAGATTTTAGTTCTGTCCCTCATGTCACAGAAGTCATCAATATGTGACACTTTATGCCTTTTGTTAAAGTACTAATTGTTCGAATGTAGAAGCTACAATGACACGTTCTTATTAATGTGCATTTGATGATAATGTAGAGTTCGACATACGTGGTATTTGAATTAAATTAAACGTTAGAAGAATTAAATTGATATTATGATGTAATTTTGATTTTCGGCTAATAGAATGTACTGAAACGATATTGAATTTCTAATGATTAAGGACTTACAAATGCATGCAAAAATAGAAGAAATGTAGTTCCCCATTATGATTATTGTACTTCCCCATTAAGCTTATTGAAATGCATTAATAGATTATTTTTGCCATTTAAAGTGAATGTAACACTCATCATATTAATGAAGTATTATTGATGTTGCATTCATAAGTTTGCATATTAAGATGTGTTTATAAAAACACATTAAGGGCCAGATTTATAATTTTTGCTGTAAAACTGCGCAAATGTAGTTTTACGGCAAAAAGTACAGCGCCGGTTTGCGCCATTCCACAGTGCCAACCGGGCACCATATTAAAGGAATGGCGCGTAAGCCGGTGCTAAACTTGGGCTATTGTCTTTAAAACAGACACTAGCCAGGTGGGGGTGGCAGTAGGGAAGAAGGGGGTTGTGCGTCAAAAAATGATTCTAGCCTGGTTAGAGGCCAAAAAATGCCTCTAACCAGGCTAACACCATTTCCTGGCACACAACCACCAAAAACATGACTCCTGTCTTAGGAAAGACAGGAGTCGTGCCCACCACCCCAATGGCCACCACAGGGGACAAGTGTCTCCTGGGCATGGCCATTGCACCCTGTGGCAAAAAATAATAATAATAATAATAATTACGTGGGATGGGGTCCCACATTCTCCGGTGTCCCTCTGGTGGAGGAGGGGGTGTTCCTGGGGCTTGGGGTGGGCTCCTGTGGGCCCAACCCATGGCGTTTAGCCATGGAAATGGGTCCACAGGTCCCCTAACACCTGGTCTGACCCAGGCGTTATTAATGGTGCAAAGCAAGCTTTGCACCATTATTTAGCCCCCTCCTCCCACCCGTGTGTCATTTTAGCACGGGGGATAAATATAGGGCTACGGGGATAGCACCATTTTTTAGACACAAGGTAGGTTCACGTATCTAAAAAATGGTGCAAACTCCAATATTTTGACGCTAGCCGTGTCTAGCGGCAAAATCTAAATATGGAGTTAGGTTTGCGCTGAATTTGCATAAAGAAAGACACAAATTTGGTGCAAACAGAGTATAAATATGCACCCAAATGTATTGCTGTGATTCTCTTGTGCAAGCCTAATAAGCTTCTATTTCGTGACTGTACAGGAAATGTGTGAGTTTTCTCTCAGACTTCATTCCCATGAGAAGACAAGCTTTGGCAATAGACCCCAATTGTTTTAGATGTGGAGATCAGTGCCATTATGTCCTTGAATGCAGTACATCGTGAAACATGGACTGCTATTTTATACCATTGTTTCAAACTTGTGTGGAACTACATACATGAACGATGTTCCAGTGACAGACCTGGGAAGATTTACAGATGTTGCAGTTTTGAGTCTTGTGATTGATTTCTACTGGATGATGCCCCTTCAACGTAAAATGGACTGCAAATCAGCATGTTGTATGAACTTTGATATATCAATGACCAGTTGGACTTTGGACAGATCCTGTCAGATGCTGTCAGCGATCTCGCTTTGCTGATGAAGAACCTGGTATGCTGTTCCCCTTGGAGAGGTATCTTCCTCTCTGTGTTGCCCTTCTGAGATGTCCCGCTGAGACTTAGAGATTTTCCCCCTAACACCTGTAGAACAATCTTGATCGAGCTTATGACATGCTGATGGCACTCTCTTTTTCCCCATCTTTTGCCCACATTAGCTAGTAGCTTGTTGTCCGAGATTATATTTTTCCAAAATCTTTTTGCCCTTTTTGTACTTTTTCTCTTTTGCCCGCATGTATTTTGCCCCTCACATGTCTTTCCCTGACTTTCCCAACTGTAGGGTTTTCCCTGTGCCCATCTAAAATTATGACTCTGCTAAATTGAATTGACTGATGATTGCTAATCCTAAGCAACAATTGATTTCTGTATCTCAAATATTTCTGTTGATGATACATATTATCCTTCTTGAATGCTTAGTTTTGTTTATGTTTGTTCACCTGAATTTATTTTGTCACCTAGCCAACCCTTGGTGATTATGTATATTTATAACCTTGTCTTGTGTGCTATCTACATGGCTTTGAGCTTGACTTTGTAATAAATCTCTGAACTTTATTTCAGACTGGAGTTTTTCTTTCATGGCTACACTGGTCATGGTGTATATCCTAATTGGGTTTGTATTGAAATTGCGCTAGTGGCTCTACCAAACTCTGTCGCAGGGTCCAAAGATCCATCAACCAGGAAAGCACGGGTTTCTGGGAAGGATCAAAATTCTCCAGCAGCAATAATGCAATAAGCTCGAATGAGACACCTCTCAAAAGTGAATCATAAACAACAGTAAAAGGGTTCAATATGAACCTCCAAATAAACATGTTATGGGTCGTGCTATTAATGTTGAAAGGATGCTGCTGCAGGACTGGGGTAGTCTAGGGCAGCGTTTCCCAGCCTGTGGTCCGCAGACCCCCAGGGGTCCGTGACACATTCCCAGGGAGTCTGCAGGCCTGGACCGGCATGAAGGCATTCCTCCAGCTGGGCCTTCTACAGAAACATGTGTGTGCTTTTTTTATCTGTTTATTCATTTGAGCGGCAGCTTTAAAAGCACTGCAATGTTCAGTGTAAACCTTGGGACAAAAATAAAAGTGTCAAGATAACTCTGGTGATTAATGTACCTGCTGGAGAGATGGGAGTTTGTCTAGTGGCAGATTTGACTCACTGGAGGTAGTGCAGATGGTTAATATGCCAGATGCAAAGAATGTGTATCATGCAAAGAACCACATTTTATGTGCATAGCACAGTGGTACCGCTTTTGTCACAGAGATTCTTTTGTTATTGTGCAGTTCATAAGTCACAATCATAATCTAGCACAATGAGTTATGAACTGCCAACAAAGAACTACATGGAACAAATTATAAAATCATATTTTTTCCAATTCTTTCATTACTACTAAAAAAAGGTTTGCTTGCATAGGAGTACGCTATTATTAAAGTCAAGGCTAGCCACTGTGTTATGTTCTGAATCCTGAGTTTGTGTTTCTCCAGACCAAGCGCTCTTAGAAAATGACTAACAGTATGGATGAGTTGAATCCTACACCTTGTAGTCCCCTGTAAAGTGTTTTGACACCCTACACTGGTACGAGAGGTGCTATAAATAAAATTAAATACATGTGACAGAGAGGCTATGGAGAGATGAGAGGCCTTTATGGTTTTACTTCCTTTGCCCACCACACATTAAATAAAAAAGTTTATGTATCCAAAAAATAAAACCAAAAATCGCTTGGGAAATGTCGAATGTGACTTGAGGATTCAGCTTTCCTAAATAAAACCAAACATTGAAAAGTTAGTCGCTAAGATGCAGCACCAACCTTCCCATAAAAGTTTTCAAATTTTTGCAATTTTTTCCAATCTAAAATAAGGATATGTTTACTAATTTGAGTATTTGTTTGGCGTGTATTTGTTTGTGTATTTTTTGCGAATTACTGTTTTAATGTTTGAAATTTAAATAGTTCAAATTTCTTGGGGGTCCCCGGCTTCCAGTAGTGATTCAGTGGGGGTCCTCCGGAGTCAAAAGGTTGGGAAACACTGGTCTAGGGGCAGTATTTATGACAAATGGCCTTTATGTACCCTCATCAAAACCAACTATTAGGAGTTTTGCACTGTCTGGGAGTAGCTCTCACAGTAGGAAAGGTTAAAAACCCGTGGTCTATGCTATTCCGGATACAAGCAGTTTTCTCTTCTGATTATTTGATATGCTCAGTCAGCTTGTCAAAATTAGTTTCCAACCTGGACACTGTGGCCTCAGACCTCGGGAGATGCCTGAGTACCTGGTATGAAGCCGGGGAAGTAGGCCTCAAAAGATTCTTGGAATTCATCTATCTTTCTCTGCCTCTCCCCCATTGAGTGCAACAGTATTTTTCATTCCCCTTTCTCATTTTTCACGTCATCTCTTTTACACACTTTGTTAGGCATTTTACTTTGTGATGGAGAGCTTGTGTTTCTACACATGGTTATTCCATACACTCACATTCAGTGCATTCAAATGCCTTACCCCAAAATGGCTAAAAATTTCGTCAACACACCTACTGTGCGAGACCTCAGTATGTCAGTTCATCCTCTCTGACCTGCTTTCAGAGAGTTCATCTCAAGACATCAATAATGCCTGATGGGGCCACAAAATGCTTTCCATAAAGTATGGTCCTCCTCTTCTTGGTGTGCCTATAGCTAAAGCAACATCAACTCTGACATGGAAGGTCCCCTTCCATGCTATGGTCCATGCAAGTGTCCAGTCTCTAGTGAAATGATGAGCTCCAGGTGGGCCAATGAGATATGTCGCTCAATAGGTCTTAGGGAGCTACCAACCTGCGCCCAGGTCAACTGCAGTGGCCAAGACTCCATAAGTGCCTGCTTTCTTCTTTATATCATCAGTCTGTGGTCGCCACAGAGGCAGAGAGAGAGAGAGAGGCAGGGAGAGAAGTGGCACGTCTCTACCTTATGTCATCCAGGAAGGAGGGGTGCGCAGCTACATCAAATATATCATTTTTCAATGATTTGCTTTTGTTGAGCCTGTAGCATTCCTTGGTGCCAAGGGGTAATGGTGAGAATCATCTACGAGCTACTGGGCCACCCCAAAGTTTTAATGTGTTTAATAGTGCATTTTTTTGCTACAATAACGTACATTTTTTCTGATTCTGATTTACAGTGTTACTATTTTATCCAGATATATGATTTCCTTCAAATGTTTAATCCACCAACAATGGAAAAGTAATTTTTGATTCCTATAGCTACTAAAAGATAAGTTTAATTAAACAAAACTGGGGTTACTTCTTAATTTTGTGTCACTGACTCTTCCTAATTAGCATGAGAATTTTCTATATGATTGTTCCAATTCTCCGGTGGAAAATACTTTAGTTATATTTTAGCACAATATACTGTAAGGGATTACCCAATAAAACAGTCCAACTCAAAATGAGTTTTCCCAAACTCGCTGCCAAACACTGCCATGCACTTTAAGTACAAAAGGAAAGACTAGAAAACAAAAAGACCAGCATTCAAAACCAAGGGCAAGCATACATGCAAACCATCAAGTTTGGCAGTAAACAGTATATGCTGTACAATTACAAGAGAATAGACTTAAACTAAACGTTTCAACAGTAAAATGGCTGCCAAAACTCAGATTAGTATAACATTTTAAACCAGGATCTTGCTGATTATTGTGTGGAAAGGAACAATCTGGCCAAAGACAATCTGAATCTGTGTAGCCAAGTAGATGGGGCCCCCAGGCACTCTGGAGACTCTAGGCTCCTCTGGAAGAGTTAAAAAAACAACTCTAAAACTGCTTTGAGCAAAGATTAATCAGCACAAACAAGCATTAGAAAATTCAATATGTCTCACCTTTGAGACCTATTGGGTCTGCCAGTGCCTTTTGTTCATGCTGTACAGCACAGGCATTACTAACTTCACTTTGGCAAGGATGTGTAGTTATGCTGTACAGCAAAGTGGTTGCTGTGCATCATGGCTAAAAATAAATTTATTACGTGCTATGGATGCACTGGGTTTGTCATAGTGGTTTTCTAAAAGTTATTTCATCAGTGTGCTGTGCCTTTCCGTCTCGCCTGTCTCAGTCCCCCAACCCAGCCCCCAAATGGGGTGGTGGACTGGGGTATGAGGCAACATGAAGGGAGAGCGGTAGAGAAGGACATCGGTGGGGAGAAGAGAACAGACGAGATGTGATGGGAGAGTACCCAGACCATGGAGGGTGGGCGGGCATTGGCTGGACAAGCACGTAAATAACAGAGGGTGGGTGGGAGGGTTTCTGGGGCAAGCACACAGACAACAGAGAGTGAGTGGGAGGGATTCAGGTAAGCACACGGACAATGGAGGGTGGGTGAGGGGCTGGGAGAACCATACAGACAACAGAGTGAAGACAGGAGGGGAATGAAGAAGTGACATGGCAGGGTGACGTACAAGGGCTAGACAGTTGGAAATTACAGGCACTCTAGTAGAATGCTTTAAAAAAGTGGCATTAGAAAAAGGAGAAGAAGTAAAGCCTATGGAAGCTGATAAATTAGAAGCAAGCAAATTAAAGGGGCAATGAAGCCAAACGATGGTGAGTAATAGGCAGGCTCTAAGCCCACTGTTGCATAACAACATGTCTTGCAACAGTCAGAGCTTGTGTTGTCTGATGTGAGACCCACAAATACAAACATTTATCTCTGTAAGGGTGGAAAATAAGATGATTGGAACGAGGAACGACACTGCTGAAATGCAAGCACTCTAACCAGAGAAAAACAGAATCATTGATAAAATGCACACTCTATAATCTGAGATTGAGAGCATACAAGGAAAAGATGAACAACAAGACAAGACATCATGGGTCAAGGGACAGTAGTCTTGAGAGCAGTCAAAAAACTATTGGAATGTTCTACCAGCAAAAGTAAAACTGTAAATGAGGCCAGAATTAATGCCACTTATTTGCACAACGTCAACCTAGCTAGGAAGCAATGAAGTACTGAACAATGGGAGAAGCCTGCAAACTTTTTGGGGCACAACGAAGACATTGGCAGCAAACCATTGGTTGCTTCCACACTCGGGCCCAGCAGCAAAGAGGTTTCTGTGGACTTGCATAAACGACTACTTTGATGCAGTTTACTATAACAATTACTCTAGTAATATAGAATATTCTTCAAATGTTTATACTGAAGAGGAAAGTGAGATTATGCTGTCATGGGTGCAGAGGAGCATACAATGGAAGGCAAACTGGAATTCGATCAGGTGGAAGCTTTTCAAGGCTTTATAGGTCAAGGAAACCTTCACACCTATTTATGAGGAAGATTGGATGGGACTTTTGACACCCCCTGTAGAAAGACAGTATAGCAAAGGTGAAACAGAGCAAAACATATCAAACAGAAAAAAACCTCAGATCGCCTTGAATACTCACTTACAGAACAATAAGAAAGTCTGCTTGAGATGATAAAAAGCACAAAGGAAGTCTGCATATGCCTGCTCTGAATGACAGGATGATATCTATGCTCATGCTCAGAAAAGCAAATCAAATGCTAGTTAAATTGTTCAATAGTACATACCTCAGAATACGTCAACACTATCCGTAATTTAATCACGCTATACCATAATAATGTATGACATTCAGTGGTCTGCCAACTGAATTTAGTAGCTACTATGAAAAGCAATATCTTGCCCAACACCTGGTCTTCATGTCATGATTATGGTTTAGCCTCAAAGCCTTAAGGAAAGCAATTATTTTGCATGGACATTAGACAGAGCCAAGATTTGTAAGAACATCTCTTAATACAGAACCCCATGTGTAGTAAGCATGCGGACAAATCTTGCAGAAATTAAGATTTATTCAACAAGGTAAAGATCACCTAGGAGGAGTATCTTGTGCTGGCAATAGCTCACAGCAAAACTATCGTTCTCCAGTCAGTTACTCCTAACATTCTACTAAAGAACTTATTGACATCATAAAGAATTCATAATGAATATTAGTAAGGACAACACAACTACACAGTTCTGAAAACTACACCATGTGAGGCTCTTAAATCAGCTTACAAACTCACCAGTAAGAAGGATGAGATAAAAAGAGGCCAGCAATCCTTAGAGAGTGCATGTGCTAAAATAGAGTTGGTGCTTTTTAGGTGATAAAGGGTGTTGTTGTCTTCAGTAGAGTTACTGAGAAGCTATAAAAAAAAAACTTGGAAGTGATATGATATATACCTAGTCCATGCAACGGCCCAGTGTTAGAAATTCTACAAGCCGCTGGCCAATGAAGAATGAATGCTGGCACTTGGAAACTAAACTACAGGGTATAGCTATTAAGATGACTTCAAGAGTACCTCTTCACTACACTGGTACTGGGCTCAGACAACCTTAGGGATCAAAAGAGTGTATGTTTATAGTCTTGACGTCTGGGTAGTGGTCCATGTCTAGACTTCGGTCACATCTATATATAACTTATTTACTTTCAGGAAACAACCATTTTATGAAGAGCTGGCATCTAAAAGGTCAGCAACAAGATCTACATTAACCCCTTTAGCGCCATGGACGTAATGGTTACGTCCATTGCACAGCCCTTGGGAGAAGCGATAGCGTTCCCCCCGAGGGCCGCCCCCCACCTCTTTAGGCCAGGGCTGGAAGGGGAATCCCTTCCCCTTTCACACACCCCCCATAACGTAAGCGCACAATCGCGCGCTGACATCATGAAAGGGAGGAAAGACGCGTGGAAGCCATTTGGCTTCCAGCGCGTCTAGAGGAAGGAGGTAGGTTTTACCTCTGGGGGGGTGGGGGAATGCCTGTAAAAGAGGCATCGAGGGAAAGGAAAGGGTTTTCCTTTCCCTCGATGTCTCTTTGAGCATTCCTGCTGCCCGATCGCAATGCGATCGGGCAGCAGTAATGCCCACTAGAGACCAGGGAATTAGTGTGTGTGTGCGCGTGTGTGTGCGTTTACTATTTTGGAGAGCGACCCTTTGGGCAAGGGTCGCTCTCCTTTGGGGGGCAATAGCTTTTTTGCCATTTCTGCCCCCCTTGGGAGCAGATTGGCCTTATTTTTAGGCCGGGCCGAAAGCCACTAGACACCAGGGATTATTTTTTGTTGTTTGTTTTTTTTGTGTTGGTGGCGGCCCCTTGGGCAAAGGTCGCCCCCACTGGCCCCAATGCACTATTGGGCAGTTCTGCCCCCCTTGGGGTCAGATAGGCCTATTGTTTTTAGGACTTCAGGGATCATGTGTGTGTGTGTGTGCTTTGTGTGGGGGTGGCCACTTGGGCAAAGGTCGCCCCCAAAGGGGGCAAAGTAATGTAGGCCATTTCTGCCCCCCATTGGAGGCAGATTGGCCTAGTTTTTGTAGGCCCTTCTGCCCCCGGGGGGGGGCAGAAACCATGAAGACGCCAGGGATTTTTATTTTCTTTTGTTTTCTTTTTTTTTTGTGTTGGGGGTGCCCCCTTGGGCAAGGGCCGCCCTCAAGGGGCAAAAATTACTATTGGGCAGTTTCTGGCCCCCTTGGGGACAGATCGGCCTATTGTTTTGAGGCCTTTCTGTCACCAAGGGTGGCAGAATCCACTTAGCGCCAGGGATCATGTGTGTGTGTGTGTGTGTGCGTGCTTTGTGTGGGGGGTGGCCACTTGGGCAAGGGACGCCCCCTAAAGGGGCAATGTAATGTAGGCCATTTCCGCCCCCCTTGGCCTAATTTTTGTAGGAAGGATCATGGCTAGCCGTAGGATGACCGCGCAGCAGGTTGTTGGTGTGCTTTTTGAGTCGTCTTCTGACCATGATTATGAGACTGACTCTGCATCTGAGGCAGAGGAGAAAGTGCAAGATTCCAGAAGTGAATTTTCTGTCAGAGAGGAATCATCTGATGATGAAGCCACTCTCAGTGCTGATGAAGGGCCTGTTTTAGAGGAGGACACTGATGTGCCGATGGTGCAGGAGCAAGCGGCTGAAAGGCTTCCATGGAGCAGCCACAGTTGCCTGCGTTTACTGGTTTCCCAGGGTGTCGAGCTAATACGGAAAACTTTTTGCCCGTCAACTTTTTTGAGTTGTTTATGGACAATATATTTTTGGAACAGATTGTTGAGCAGACTAATTTGAATGCAGAGCAGTTTTTGAGGGACAACGCTGCCAAACTTAGGCCACACTCTAGAGCTAGCCGGTGGATTCCCACAAATCTGGAAGAGTTGAAAAAGTTATTGGGTTTAACTTTTTTGATGGGGCTGATAAGGAAGCCATCACTGTCTTCATATTGGTCTACTAGTCCCTTGATGGCAACTGCTATATTTCTTGCCATCATTAGTCGTAACCGGTATGAGCTTCTTCTTCGGATGTTGCATTTTGTAGATAATGCTTTAGCCCTGCCACGAGATCACCCTGATTCTGACCGTCTTTTTAAGATTAGACCTCTCCTCGATCATTTGGTAGGTCGGTTTTCAGAGATCTATGTTCCAGGCAAAGAAATAACTGTAGGTGGGTCTTTTGTCCTGTTCCAGGGTCATTTGGTTTGTAGGCAGTACATTCCTAGCAAGAGGGCACGGTATGGAATTAAGCTGTATATGCTGCCTGAAAGTAGTACATGATATGTTTATAATTTCTGGGTCTACACTTGTAGGGATTCCAATATTGACCCCCCCTGGTTGTCCACCCACTGTTGGAGTTAGTGAGAAAATTGTGTGGGAACTTGGTAGACGACTGTTTAACAAAGGTCACTGTTTATATGTAGATAACTTCTACACTGGAGTTCAGTTGTTCAAGGAGTTGTTCAGAGGGGCAATGTTGCTTGTGGCACAATCCACTCTAATCGAAAAGGGTATCCAAGAGAGCTTGTCTGTAAAAAACTTGAGAAGGGACAGTGCAGTGCCTTGCGGAATGATGAGCTGCTAGCTCCGAAATTTGTAGACAAGAGGGATGTGTACATGCTAAGTACCATCCATGATGAGAGTACTTCACCTGTGGCTGTTTGGGGTCAGGTTGCGCAAACCTATGTGCATTTTAGACCATAATAAGCACATGGGTGATGTTGATAGAGTAGATCACAGGTTGGAACCTTAAACTGCTGCTCGTAAGTCTTATGTTTGGTATAAGAAATTAGCGGTTCACTTGTTCCACTTGGCAACTTTTAATGCTTTTGTTGTATTCAAGGATAGTTCTCCAGAGTCAAGGATGACACTTGTGAAATTTCAGGAGTCTAACATAGGGAGCTTTGTTGTGCTGGAACAGGCAAGAGATCCTAAAGAAGCAGTAGTGGAGGATGTGGCTAGATTGAAAGATCGTCACTTTGCTGAGTACATTCCTCCCACGAGAGATGAGAGATGTAGAGTCTGTGCCCGAAGAGGTATCAGGAAGGAGACTAGGATGCACTGCCGATTGTCCTTCAAAGCCTGGGCTGTGTGTGGGGGGCTGGTTTAGGAGCTACCACACACAGAAGAATTATTGGGAAATTCTGTGAGCGTAAACTGCTGTTTTATATTGTTATATGTTCAGTTTCACAGTTGGCATTACTTTCATGTATTCAGTTAGAGCTTTTGTGTTTGTAGTTTTGTACTTATTTCCAATTAGTGGTTTCTTTGTTGTTTAAAAACAAACAAAAAGTGATGGTGTGCGTGGGGTGGCGCTTGGCTGCCGGTGTGCGTGGGGTGGCGCTTGGCTGCCGGTGTG
This sequence comes from Pleurodeles waltl, assembly GCF_031143425.1. NCBI lineage: Eukaryota > Metazoa > Chordata > Amphibia > Caudata > Salamandridae > Pleurodeles > Pleurodeles waltl. The sequence goes on along the minus strand of NC_090440.1, from coordinate 1,981,475,482 downwards.
CGTGGGGTGGCGCTTGGCTGCCAGTGTGCGTGGGGTGGCGCTTGACTGGCGGTGTGCGTGGGGTGGTGCTTGACTGGCGGTGTGAGTGGGGTAGCGCTTGGCTGGCGGTGTGCGTGGGGTGGCGCTTGGCTGGCGATGCCAGCCAAACGACAGTCCACACACTCATCAGCTGGTGTGATTGCTGTATCAGGCATGTGGGCGTATGAAAGTGATGGGCCCTTGAGTGGCGCTGCCTGTTAATGCGAGTCTTTTAATGTGCTGGGCCCGTGGCTGGCAGCATGAATGGTCTTGTGCATGTCATGTATGGAAGGTGTGTGAATGGACTGTAAAGCGGTTGGTGCCTTGTCGTGGCTTTACAGCTCACGAGGTGTGAGTCACTGGTTCCGTTTTTTGGCCTTTCAGTTATTAACAGTGCATTTCATTTTTGTGAAATCTCTTGTTCATAAAATCTGATCCACTGAACCATCACTCACCCTCGTGCCAAATCCAACCAGTATGTGTGGTAAAAATGGCAAAACCTGCTCCGCTGTAATCAGGCATCGCAGCAAGCCTGTGACACGCTAGGTGTCTCGGGTGGGACCCCGATGATGAAGCATGCCACCAACTTGGTTGGTGGGTGAGGGGTCTTTTTAACATAACCAAAGTGTGTTTCTTTTCACAATTTTAGTGTTTGGAACAACACAGAATTAAGTGGACACATCAAATGTATCTATTGCAAAACTAACTGTGTTGGGGGGGGCACCTATGTTTTTGGTCCCGGGTGCGGCCTTCATCTAGGGAAACCTACCAAACCCAGACATGTTATAAAAATAGACACCCCAAGGGTCCACGGAGGTGTGGCTTGCCTGGATCCCCCAACACTTTCTTACCCAGACTCCTCTGCAAACCTCAACATTTGCTTAAAAAAGCATATTTTCCTCACTTTTCTTTGTAGGATCACCGCTGCAGACAAATTTCCTACCACCCAGAGTTCCCCTCAGTCTCCCAAGTAAAATGATACCTCACTTGTGTGGGTCCCCAAAGCAGAGTCAGCCTAAAAGAAGTATAAAAGAACAATATGTGCTTATCAAGTCGCTGTGCTATTCCCTCAATCTCTACAGGTTTTGGGCATTTTTCTGTTGCAGGCACCTGGGCCACCCACATAACTGAGGTACCATTTTTATCGGGAGACTTGGGGGAACGCTGGGTGGAAGAAAATGTGTGGCTCCTCTCAGATTCCAGAACTTTCTGTCACCGAGATGAGAGGAAAAAGTGTTTTTTAGCCAAATGTTGAGGTTTGCAAAGGATTCTGGGTAACAGAACCTGGTCAGAGCCCCACAAGTCACCCCATCTTGGATCCCCCTAGGTGTCTAGCTTTAAACAATGCACAGGTTTGGTAGGTTTCCCTAGGTGCCGGCTGAGCTAGAGGCCAAAACTCATAGCTAGGCACTTTGTAAAAAGCAGCTTTGTTTTCTTTGTGAAAATGTGATGTGTCCACGTTGTGTTTTGGGGCATTTCCTTTTGCGGGCGCTAGGCCTACCCATACAAGTGAGGTACCATTTTTATCGGGAGACTTGGGGGAACGCTGGGTGGAAGGAAATTTGTGGCTCCTCTCAGATTCCAGAACTTTCTGTCACCGAAATGAGAGGAAAACGTGTTTTTTGGGCCAAATTTTGAGGTTTGGAAAGGATTCTGGGTAACAGAACGTGGTCAGAGCCCCACAAGTCACCCCACCTTGGATTCCCCTAGGTGTCTAGCTTTAAACAATGCACAGGTTTGGTAGGTTTCCCTAGGTGCCGGCTGAGCTAGAGGCCAACATCTACAGCTAGGCACTTTCCAAAAAACATGTCAGATTTCAATGTAAAAATGTGATGTGTCCATTTTGTGTTTCCTGTCGCGAGCAGTAGGCCTAACCACGCAAGTGAGGTACCATTTTTATTGGGAGACTTGGGGGAACAAAGAATAGCTAAACAAGTGTTATTGCCCCTTGTCTTTCTCTACATTTTGTTCCTTCCAAATGTAAGACAGTGTGTAAAAAAATACATCTATTTGAGAAATGCCCTGTAATTCACATGGTAGGATGAGCACACCGGAATTCAGAGATGTGCAAATAACGACTCCTTCTCAATACCTTATCTTGTGCCCATTTTGAAAATAGAAAGGTTTTCTTGATACCTATTTTTCACTTTTTATATTTCAGCAAATTAAATGCTGTATACCTGGTATAGAATGACAACCCATTGGAAGGTGCAGCTCATTTATTGGCTCTGGGTACATAGGGTTCTTGATGAACCTACAAGTCCTATATATCCCCGCAACCAGAACAGCCCAGCAGACGTAATGGTATATTGCTTTCAAAAATCTGACATCGCAGGAAAAAGTTACAGAGTAAAACGTGGAGAAAAATTGCTGTTTTTTTCACCTCAATTTCAATATTCTTTTATTTCAGCTGTTATTTTCTGTAGGAAATACTTGTAGGATCTACAAGAATGACCCCTTGCTTAATTCAGAATTTTGTCTACTTTTCAGAAATGTTTAGCTTTCTGGGACCCAGCATTGGTTTCTCACCCATTTCTGTCACTAACTGGAAGGAGGATGAAAATAAAAAAAATAGTAAAAATGGGTATGTCACAGTAAAATGTCAAAGTTGTGTTGAAAAATTGGGTTTTCTGATTCAAGTCTGCCTGTTCCTGCAAGCTGGAAAACTGGTGATTTTAGCACTGCAAACTCTTTGTTGATGCCATTTTCAGGGAAAAAACCACAAGCCTTCTTATTCTGCAGCCCTTTTTCTCCATTTAAAAAAAAAAAAACTAAATGTTCACTGTATTTTGGCTAATTTCTTGGTCTCCTTCAGGGGAACACACAAAGTCTGGGTACCTCTAGAATCCCTAGGATGTTGGAAAAAAAGGACACAAATTTGGTGTGGGTAGCTTATGTGGACAAAAAGTTATGAGGGCCTAAGTGCGAACTGCCCCAGATAGCCAAAAAATGGCTTGGCACCTGAGGGGAAAAAGGCCTGGCAGTGAAGGGGTTAAAGGATGAAAGACAAATATCAAAGGTGTAATAAAGTTAGGATATAGGCACAGAAAAAAATATCTCAACTTTCTAGGGTTTTAGAGATATTAAAAACCCCAAAACGTTACTTTTAACAATACAGAAGTGAATTCTAAAGAATCCTACTAAGCTTTTTCTGTGTAAGATCAATTATTTGTGTGGATACCTACGTTTATCTAAGTGGTTGAAATAAATGCCTGCTCCTAATTGTAAAGCAGACGATTATCAATCACTTTTTTTTAATTATTTTTTTTAGATCTGATTGGCCTGAGATAACAGCAGACAAACAGAAGCGCCACAAAATTTACCAATCTGACTGTAGTGTGGCTAAGAGGTAATCAGTAGTTAACATTCTAAAGACACCTGTGCAGGATACAGGCACAGAGAGGAACTTTGGCATATTTTGACACTGAAGGTTTTACTGTTGCAGCAGCTGCTAATAAATCTATATATGGGCTTCTACTACCAGCTAATATGCTTAACTTAGTGGATGACTAGTTAAAGGGAAAACTGTTTTAAAAACATACCAAACATCAGTGGGTTTTGCAGAAGACTGCAAGCATTGAGCAAGCGTGGGTAAGCTGGTGATGAGGATGATTGAAGGCGGATAAGGTGTTAATGTGGCACATTTAGTCACTTTTGCTGGAATCTTGTCCTGCAGGAGCTCAGATGCTGGTGAAAGGATAATCCAATCATTGTGCTCTGCGTTTCCTTACGAGAACAAGTCCATTGAAATGGTTGCAACAGAAGGCTTAAAAGAGATACCTTACTTCCACGGGCGTAATATGAAACGCAATATGTATTACAATTATCTTCTCACCGATACAGAGCATGTCATTTTTAATTGGAAAATTCCAATATGTGGAGATAAAGAAATGTTCCTAAGTTGGCAGACTTGATTAATGTGTGTGTGAGAGGAGAAAGGTCTTTAATCGCACTAGATTAATAAACGATAGACTTACATTATTATCTGCAAGGGAGATGCTATGCATCATGCTACGATAGGAACGCATGAGAAATGGCATTATCCACAGCGGGGCATTGAAAACATGTGAGAGATTTTACGGAAATGTGACAAGTATACATGCTGTGACTCTTTTCCAAGAAATATAGCTGTTCTTTTGACTTTTACAGAGGTTGGTGTGAATGTCAGAACCTGGCTAGATGGAGGGTACCTTTTAAAACTTTTTATAAAAATGTACTGCAAGATTTTGAATAGTGGTCAAATGAAATATACCGTGTTTGCTGATTTTACGGATTGTAGGACTAAGGAACAGGACTCCAAAAATAGGTAATTTTATATTTGAATCGCCAATTGTAGGGCATAAAGGAAACCATAAATTAATGGGAGGTGAGAATGAGCTATAAGCATTGTTGATCATTTGCAAGGCAACATTGGTACAGAAATAAATCATTTGCAGAGTCCAAGACACACATAATGGTAAGCAGATGGAGAAGATTTTCAGCCCCGCAGGGCAGTGGAAGCCTCACTTTGTGATTCTAGACTCTGTGACAAATGATCGCCTCAGCTCCTTGCACTGTAGGTCTTTTATATAGCGCCTGCTTTCAGAAATCCATGTACTACAAAGAGAAGTAAGCTTCGAAGTTTAACTACATCCCTCACTCCCGAACAGAAGGGTGCACAACACCAACCTGTAGTGAGGCAAAGAAGCAGGCAACCCGAGGTTTGTGACTGACTGCCTAACATCGGTTTGGTCACACATCCAGCCAACTCCTTTGTGGATGTCTGGGAGATTTTGCTCCTAAAAACTGCCTTCTCCACGCTTGTCTTGGTAAGACTCCACAACCATCATGCGCTCACTTCATTAACCTGAGCTTACTTCCATTACTTAAAGACTTTGCAGTCTTGGAATCTTCAGTTGTGAACTCTCATGGTAGCATCCCAATACTAGGTAAAGCAAGATGCATTAATAAGTGTCTGTTTAGATATCTTTAATTACTGTAAATCAGATCTAAAGGAGGAAAAGACTTTATTTACCACATTTCTAAATACCGCTAAGAGGATCATTTGTGACCTTTGTCTACATCATACTGACACATCCCCCATCACATTAGGTTTTCCTTATTTCTGATGAACACTGTTCCCTTGTGTTGTTTTTGGTGTAATTGGGAGAAAATGCTCCATCTCATTTAAAAGGCATTCTAAATATAGACTAATGATTTTTTACATCATATTTCTGGTTCTCTATAGAATGAGAAATGGAGGGAAAGTGCAGGCAAAGATATTGCTGGAGGCCATTAAAGAGGCATCTGCCCTAGATCCCAATTACTATTACCAGCTGGTGAACAACCAGCATTTCTTGTTCAACGAGGTGCCAAAAAAGGTTCAAGAAAGACCAACCCAAGTGTTTGAAGATTACCGGAATCAGGCCTTGATACACCTACTACTGCAACAGAAGTAACGTGGGGCATCTGCCTGTTGTTGCTAAGGCCTGGAGGATGTTCTTCTGATAGGAAGATATTGTTGCCAACTACCCAGTCCAAAAGTGATTTTCTCTCCTATCACAAGATGTGATGTTACTCATCTTGCCTGTTTATATGAGCCCTCACTGATACTTCAATCATGAGAGGGATGTCTGGGCCCAAGTTGTATCACCCACAGCTCATGTGAAGCCTTTTAATTATTGTTTTGCCCACAGTTACTTTGTGAAATAATCCTGCAGTTGCACCCCCTAAGCCTGCATCACATCAATTGTCATCACGAGAGAAGTGAGCCGCAGGAGATAGAATGGTAGCCAGACTGTCAGGTATCTGGGGATTTAATTTCAAGACTGGAGACTACCATTATGCATTAGTTTAATGCAACCCCTACAGCACCTTTAAAGAACTTCTACAAACAATAAACTTTAATTTTGAACCAGAACACTGCAGTCCATAAATAATCCCTTCACAGAACACTCCTCCTAAATTCTGCTCCTGGAAAGATAACTACCTAGAATCTGTTGTGTTATGTGATATGGATGATGTCTGAAATAATTATTAGTTTACAGATAATGGGCCTAATTTAGAGTTTGTCAGACAGGTTACTCCAGCACAAGTGGATATCCTGTCCTTTGTATTACGATTCTCTTAGGATATAATTTAATCTTAATACGGCGGACTGGATATCCATCACAGTTGTGACCAAGTAATCCCCTCGGCCAAACTCTAAATCGGCCCTATGTTTTATGAACTTGGCTTCTAATTTATAGAGGCATGTTCTAGGAGTAAGGGATGTATGTAAGTGTTTTTTCAGGATGATTTATTTTAATTACTGGTATACTTTATACTATTTCCCTAGTAAATATTGGTTTGATCCTTCAGATATGTTGCTAGTTTAAATGTGTCATTTTTATAGCAGTATTAAATATTTCGGCATAGACTGAAGTTTTAACAGATGATTGATGAAGCAGGGACTGGCCGCGCAAGGCCAAAGCATAACGCTAGAATAAGCACATTGCTAGGGTGAGCGCCTGCATAACTTTCTTTGAGCGTGGGTGTGGCTTTTTCCTGATGCAGTGAAGACAGCAGGGGTGTGAGCAAACGTCCGACAGCGTGTGCCGAAGGTGCAGACTTAAAACTGAGAGATTGTAAGTTTAAGTCTTGCAGCAAATCTCATGTTTATCAAGTCCATTTTGGATTGGTCACAATGTAGAAAGAATGTAAAACACCTAACTCGACGGTAAAATATTTTCAAATCGAAAACAACAGATACAATAACTTTTTCTAAGGAGAAGGTAGAGAATATATTTTCTGCTAGTAAATTATTTTTTAACTGACTTATTGGTGTTTTGTTTGTAGATAGTGTAGTAAGATTTATTATATGTATTACTATATACTTTAGAGAGTGATTAATTAGTTTGGCATACAATATTAATTAGTTGTGTTTGTATTTAAGTTGTTTGTAATTTCATCATTAGTAACGAATTTAAAGCAGGAAAGCAGTCTGAAAATGTCTGGAGCTAAGGTTAGTGAGGAGATGATAATGAAGCTGATTCAACATGAGATGAGGACACAGGTTAAGAAGACACTAAGTAACATTTTAAAGAACAAGAAACAAATGTATTTGGAGTCAGGAGAGGAATTTTACTCTTTGTCAGAGGAAGAAGAATTGAGCAATGAGAAAGGAGGTAAAACATTGAAATAAGAGAAAACATTTGGAAGGCATATCTATGTCGAAAAAAGGAAAGGATGGATTGAACTCCATCAAAAGAAAAGGTGTCCGTTGTGGCAGGTAAAGAAAATGTGGCCTTAACGACGCACAAGAGGATAAGGTCATGGAGATGGATTTGAGACAGGATTCTATAACGGAAGATAAGATGTATAATGAGTTCAATGCTGAATTTGAGAATTTAGAGGATGCATGTTCTAAAGAAGTACATAGAAATTCTTCAGTTAAGAGAGGTTTTCACCTTACAATATAAGGCACCCGAGGAGTGGTGACTGGTGGCCCATGGAACAAGTGAGCAAATTCACAAAGAAATGCTTATGGAAACCACTGGATAAAGAGGTGAGAAGAGTGTTGAGAGCAGAGTGCTCTAGGCTGGAGATTGATGAGAAGGTGTGTTGCACACCTAATTTAAATCCAGAAATGATTAGTTTAATATTTTGTTTGAGGAGAAACCCAAAGAACGGTCATGAACACTCTTTATAGCAGTGCCAAAAGAAGGTACTAGATGTTTTGGGTCTGCTGGCTATGATATTAGATATGGCGGGGAGGCTCATAAAAATGAGTTACCATTGGATTTGGAGTTCCTCCGTGAATGGAGTCAGAGGACTATTTTTATGTTAGGTAATGCAAATGCAGGTTTGATGGTCAAGTGGACGAAGGCAATTTTAATGAAAATAAGTCCCACATTGGCAGAGAAGGAGCCTAGTAAGGACGCAGAGGGATTATTGTTTGGGATTATGGTTAGGCTTAGTTAAAAGCCTATGGAAATATGTTGCTACTTTACTGCTTTGGATATGGCTCAAGTGAATATGAAGAAAATGTTTGGTGGGAGTGTTTTTGGAAGAGCCATTAGAAGGGGACTTTCTACTGGCTGAGAGATTTATATTTCCCATTACATTAACCAATAAAGAGGAAAAGGCTTTCAAACCTCCTGAAACTTCTAACTAAATAGAGGGAGAGCTAGAAGGTCAGGAAAAGGAAGGTATGCATGTGGTCGAGGCCAAAGGTATGCAGGATCATAAGGTGAGTTTGGGTATTTTACTTCTGTTTTTTCCAAGAAACAGTAGAGGGTTGGTTGAGTTATTTTGTGAAGGAATGGGAAACGATTATGCAAGATCCTTGGGTTTTAAAGATTGCAGGGTTATACTATAGTGTTGGCAGAAATTTCACATCAGGCAAAGGAGTAAAGAGTTATCTGTAACAAAGCTACAAAAATCAGTAGTGGATTCAGAGATAGAATCCATGATACAAAAAGGTGTGATAATACGTATAGAGAAGAAACAAAAGTATCTTGTGAGCAAAATCATTTTAGTGCAGAAAAAAGACAAGGATCGAGACCGCTAATTAGTCTAAGAGAGATAAAAAAGTACTTGATTTACAAATATTTCAAGATGGAAGGAATCCGTTCTTTGAGGGGCTTGTTGCTGAGAAATGATTGATTAGTGAAGTTGGATCTAAAGAATGCATACAATATTATTCTGATGGAGACGGAAAATCAGACGTTTTTGCAATTCAGGTGCAGAAAGCATCTATATCAGTCTCAATGTCTACCTATTGGTCTATCTTCTGCACCTTGGTGATTCATGAAAGTAATGAGAGTACTGATGGGCTACTATAGTGTCCTTAGATAACATACTGATTGTGCCTCAAGATGTGGGACAACTGGAGAAAGAGTTGACCTTGGTGATAACGTGCTGGAGACTTTAGGTTTTTAGATAAACAGGGAGAAATCAGATTTGACACCCTCACAGAAGATGGAATTTTTAGGATTTCAGGTAGATCTGGTAGAAATTACGTTACAACTTGTGGAGGAAAGGAAGGTGAAATTGATATGGCAAGAGAAATGGCATGTTTTGAGAAAGGAAACACTGTCATTAAGAGATTTGACTCAGAAGGTAGGACTGTTAACATCTTACAGTGAGGCAACTTTCCCAGGACCTTTACACTACTGTGCTTACAGAGTGTAAAAGGAGATGCTTTAAAGAAAAAATTGCGATATCGAGATGAAGTGGCACTAAACAAGGAAGTCAGGGATGAATTAAATTGGTGGTTAAACAACATGGATTGGTTGTGCAATTTTTGGATGTGTTCTGGATTTTGTTTTGGAGATAGATGCCAGTCTGAGCGGCTGGGCAGCCCAGTTAGGAGATCAACAGACAGGTGGAGTTTGGTCAGAAAAGGAGAGGATGAATCACATAAAATAACTAGAACTAACAGCAGGTATATGTGCTTTGAAAAGCTTCAAGGGAATTTTTCAAAGACAGACAGTGCTGATGAAGATGTACAATGTGTCAGCTGTTGCCTATATAAATCACTTAGGAGAGAGGAAATCCCACGGACTGTCAGAGTTGGCAAAGGAATTTTGATATTTCTGTTTGAAACACAAAATAAAGGTTAAAGCAGAGTATTTGCCAGGACAAATGAATATGGTAGCGTTTTGGATTAAACAAAACCCAAAGGACTACACCGACTGGAGGATGGACAGATATTCTTTCAGAAGGATAGAGGAGATTTGTGGCCCATCAGAGTTGGATCTTTTTGCGAGCAGACTGACGTACTATATAGCGAAGTATTTCAGATGGATACTGTGTAAGGAAATGCGTCCTTGGCATGGTTACCCCCTGACTTTTTGCCTTTGCTGATGCCAAGTTATGATTTGAAAGTTTGCTGAGGTCTGCTAACCAGGCCCCAGCACCAGTGTTCTTTCCCTAACCTGTACCTTTGTTTCCACAATTGGCACACCCTGGCATCCAGGTAAGTCCCTTGTAACTGGTACCTCTGGTACCAAGGGCCCTGATGCCAGGGAAGGTCTCTAAGGGCTGCAGCATGTCTTATGCCACCCTGGGGACCCCTCACTCAGCACAGACACACTGCTTGCCAGCTTGTGTGTGCTAGTGGGGATAAAACGACTAAGTCAACATGGCACTCCCCTCAGGGTGCCATGCCAACCTCACACTGCCTACAGGTATAGATAAGTCACCCCTCTAGCAGGCCTTACAGCCCTAAGGCAGGGTGCACTATACCATAGGTGAGGGCATAAGTGCATGAGCATTATGACCCTACAGTGTCTAAGCAAAACCTTAAACATTGTAAGTGCAGGGTAGCCATAAGAGTATATGGTCTGGGAGTCTGTCATGCACGAACTCCACAGCACCATAATGGCTACACTGAAAACTGAGAAGTTTGGTATCAAACTTCTCAGCACAATAAATGCACACTGATGCCAGTGTACATTTTATTGTAACATACACCCCAGAGGGCACCTTAGCGGTGCCCCCTGAAAACTTAACCGACTATCGGTTTAGGCTGACTAGTTTTAGCAGCCTGCCACACACCAGACATGTTGCTGGCCACATGGGGAGAGTGCCTTTGCCACTCTGTGGCTAGTAACAAAGCCTGTACTGGGTGGAGGTGCCTCTCACCTCCCCCTGCAGGAACTGTAACACCTGGCGGTGAGCCTCAAAGGCTCACCCCCTTTGTTACAGCACCCCAGGGCACTCCAGCTAGTGGAGTTGCCCATCCCCTCCGGCCACGGGCCCACTTTTGGCGGCAAGGCCGGAGGAGATAATGAGAAAAACAAGGAGGAGTCACTGGCCAGTCAGTAAGGTGTCCTGAGCTGAGGAGACTAACTTTTAGAAATCCTCCATCTTGCAGATGGAGGATTCCCCCAATAGGGATAGGGATGTGCCCCCCTCCCCTCAGGGAGGAGGCACAAAGAGGGTTCCCACCCTCAGGGCTAGTAGCCATTGGCTACTAACCCCCAGACCTAAACACACCCCTAAATTGAGTATTTAGGGGCTCCCAGAACTCAGCAAGATGGATTCCTGCAACCTAAGACGAAGAGGACTGCTGAACTGAAAAACCTGCAGAGAAGACGGAGACACCAACTGCTTTGGCCCCAGCTCTACCGGCCTGTCTCCCCACTTCTAAAGACACTGCTCCAGCAACGCGTTCCCAGGCTCCAGCAACCTCTGAAGCCTCAGAGGACTACCCTGCATCTAGAAGGACCAAGAACTCCCGAGGACAGAGGCTCTGTTCCCCAAAGATTCAACTTTGCAACAAAGAAGCAACTTTGAAACAACACACATTTCCCGCCGGAAGCGTGAGACTTTGCACTCTGCACCCGACGCCCCTGGCTCGACTTGTGGAGAACAAACACCACAGGGAGAACTCCCCGGCGACTACGAGACCGTGAGAAGCCAGAGTTGTCCCTCCTGAGCCCCCACAGCGACGCCTGCAGAGGGAATCACAAGGCTCCCACTGACCGCGACTGCCTGCTTCAAAGACCCGACACCTGGTAAAGACACTCCACCCGCAGCCTCCAGGACCTGAAGGATCCAACCTCCAGTGCAGGAGCGACCCCCAGGTGGCCCTCTCCCTTGCCCAGGTGGTGGCTACCCCGAGGAGCCCCCCCCTTGCCTGCATTGCTGAAGAGACCCCTTGGTCTCCCATTGAATCCTATTGTGAACCCGATGCCTGTTTGCACACTGCACCCGGCCGCCCCTGTGCTGCTGAGGGTGTACTTTTTGTGTTGAACTGTGTCCCTCCCGGTGCCCTACAAAACCCCCCTGGTCTGCCCTCCGAAGACGCGGGTACTTACCTGCTGGCAGACTAGAACCGGGGCACCCCCTTCTCCATTGAGGCCTATGCGTTTTGGGAACCACTTTGACCTCTGCACCTGACCGGCTCTGAGCTGCTGGTGTGGTAACTTTGGGGTTGCTCTGAACCCCCAACGGTGGGCTACCTTAGACCCAAACTTGAACCCCGTAGGTGGTTTACTTACCTGCAAAAACTAACAAACACTTACCTCCCCCAGGAACTGTTGAAAATTGCACTGTCTAGTTTTAAAATAGCTATATGTCATTTATGTGAAAACTGTATATGTTATTTTGCTAATTCAAAGTTCCTAAAGTTCCTACTTGAAATACCTTTCATTTGAAGTATTACTTGTAAATCTTGAACCTGTGGTTCTTAAAATAAACTAAGAAAATATATTTTTCTGTACAAAACCCTATTGGCCTGGAATTGTCTCTGAGTGTGTGTTCCTCATTTATTGCCTGTGTGTGTACAACAAATGCTTAACACTACTCCTCTGATAAGCCTACTGCTCAACCACAATACCACAAAATAGAGCATTAGAATTATCTCTTTTTGCCACTATCTTACCTCTAAGGGGAACCCTTGGACTCTGTGCATGCTATTTCTTACTTTGAAATAGTACATACAGCGCCAACTTCCTACAGATACCAGATCCAGGAGAATTTGCAGTACATCTGTTTCAGCAGGTTTAGGAAGGATTAAGAGCTTATGTCATTCCCCCTTTTGCAATGATTCAGCAAGTTCTTTTGAAGGTGAGAGCAGAGAAACGCCAGTTGGTGTTAGTGATACCAGTAGGGGTTCTCAGGTTTGGTTCTCATCAGCGTTGGAGTTAGTATGTGCAATATCTTTTTTTATTCCAGCAAAGAGAGGTTTGCTAAGGTTTTGTACAGGCCAAAGTGTTGAACTTTCTTGTATGGATAGTGTCAGGAGATCTGTATATTTCAAGGGACTTTCGAGCAGGGCTGCAGAGTTCCTCGAGGAGTACTGGGCACCAGGAACAAGGAAAAGATATAAGGGAATATGTAGAGTTTTCGCATGTTGGTGCATGGAGAGGAATTTGGATTCTGTGGCGGCTCCTATTGTAGAGGTGATTAATTTCTTGGTAGAACAGTAAAAAAAAAAAGATTGGTGATACAAAAGTTTGAATTGTTACAGATCAGCTATTTTAGCAGGTAATGCTCAGGGGGATGGTAGGTAGGAAGAAATGTTATGTTATGTAGAATTCTTAAGAGCATGAGATTGAGAAGAACACCTAAGGCGAGGTATGTATTAGGGGACATGTCTTTGTTCATATTTTGTCAGATGAATAGTTATTTAAATTTGAAGAAACTTTGATATGAATTGTAACTCTCTTATGTTTGATATGATGCAGGACAGTGTCAGATGAAAAAGCTTTGGAGGTGAGTAGCAAGGCTTATGGTCCAGATGGAGTATATTTTGAGTCCTGGAAAAGGACAAAGACCATATCAGTGTGTATTTTATACCAAATTCCCAGAGGAGAAAAACGATGTGTGGTGGAATGTTTGACAGAGTAGGAGAATAGAATTATGGAGTATAGAAGGAATGCAGAGGATCAATTGCTGGTATCTTATGTTAAGCCATATGGTGCTTTAAGTACAGCTGCAACTGCAAGATGGGTTAAAGAGGTAATGGAACAGGCAGGTAGAGATGTGCAACAATTTATGGCTCATTCACTAAGAAAAGCAATGACAAGCAAAGTATATTTGTCTGGTGGAAGGATGGAGAAAATTCTGAAAGCCGGTGATTGGTCAAACACTAGTACTTTTGCAAAGCATTACTTTAGGCCAGTAAAGCATGTGTAGAATGTGTTGTTGAAGGGCTTTCAACATGCATAATGGTAGGCTCTGGTCTTGAAATGAAATGGCGATTTTTCAAACGCAACAAATAGAGAATCAAGATTTAATTAAAGACATGGGGCTAACACTACCCCGCCCCCCACTTCCCTTTAAAAGAAAAAAATATAATAATAAAATAAGATGGCGGAAAGGTTTTGACGAAATTACATTTCTTTTGCTTTTTATATGACGTGTATATAACGACAGATACATGTTAATCAATTGTAGTTTCTAGATGCACATTAAGAAGAGTTTAAGAAGAAGAATTGGGTAGTGTCAATTCATGAAGAAGAAGAATAGTTTATATAATGGAAGGATTGTCACTGCATTTCAAGAAGAGGAGTGTGCTATGAAGGGATTATTTATGGAATACAGTGTTCTAGTTCGAGATTTAAGTTTATTGTTTGTGGATGTTTTTTAAAGGTGCTGCAGGAGTGTCATTAAAAGGCTTGATGCATAATGTTAGCTTCAGTGTCTTTTTTGACATCTTGATTCTCTATTCATTACATTTGGAGGAATGACATTCTCCACAATAGTGTTTGTATGAAAGAATCATTTTGTAAGAATTTGAGTGTCCACAATTCAAGAAGCACATCCTTTATTTGTTCTGATCAATGCCATGTGGTCTCACAGTGAATGTAGGCGCTCCACAAATATAAATAACAAAATAAAAACACTTTGAATATTTCCAACTACAGTGAGCATGATTCACAAACATGTGTGAATAATACCTTCACTTACGAGTGCAAACGTTCATTCTTGTCAGGTCTAGGAGAAAATCTGTTTTCAGGTTGGAAATGGATAGAGCCAAAACAATCATTTTACGGACTGGGGTATGAAAGGAATTTTTCAATTAGGAAGAATATCTTCCCAGAGAAAATCAAAAATATATGACAGAAAGTATAAATGCACCTTAATATAACAATTCTACTCCCCACGATGTACAAAGGTACATTATGACACACATACATGTCTAAGTACGCAGTACACCTGGAAACCCGCAGCACACTCAGCTTTCTAGTTCACGAGCTGAAAAATTACTCAAAATGTAACTGTTAGTCTAGATGAGTCAATTTTCTATCAGAATATGTAAATCCGACCAATTGTCTTTCTAATTTGCATCATTAAATATTCTAAATTGTATTGGCCCAGGAGTTACATAGGTAAACATGTTATTAGTGCCATATACACATCTTTACCCTAGCATTGTACTTTTTTGAAGTTGGAGTTTCAGCACTGTTTGTGTGTTTGTGTCTCTTGCTGGATATGTAATTTAGATATCTATTTTAGTAGCTTATGTGCCCAATAGACTTACCTAGATATAGAAAAAATGCATATTTTAGTTTGCTTTGCAGTTAGTGTGTTTAGAAATACTTTGTGAGAGGTGAGGTGTAAATAGCTGACTATATAGAAGTAAATAAATATTCAGTTTGTCGATTAAGGTACTTAATAGGAAGGTAAACACTGAAATCTGTATTTATCGAAAAATTCACTTTAACACAATGAACTGTGATTACATAAATGAGATTTTTCAGCTGTGTGTAAACAAATGAACACTAGTTTTCTTTTACATTGTGTGAAACTGAACCATTGACCCCCAATAATGTGGTTTAAATTTAGCACAATACACTTTATATAAGCTCTTTTCTTCATCTTGGTATATTTCTTCAATTAAGAACTTTAAAAGAACAGGCATTTCCACACATAGGACCAGGGAGTCTTATGCGCATAAACAGCAATGATGTCACACTGAGTGAGACATTGCCAATCTGGTATAAAGCAGTAAACCGAGAACTTTAGAAGGAATGTCTGGTGGCTGATGGTTACTGGGAGCAGGACTCCATCTGGAGTTTGGTGCTCAAAGGTATTTTATGTTTATCCCAAGAAATAAGGCCTCTCTAAGATCCCACTGTACGGAACCTTTAGCATCTTCCCTCCACTCCTACGGAACTTGGAGGCAGGTGGGAGGTGGAGCCACCACTATCCAGGCTGGTGGTAGTTCTTTGTCTCTCAAACTACCAAACTACTGCATTCTAGGACCTCTGAATCTAGTGCTAGAACCCTACAACCGAATAGAACAGTTTCGGAAGTGGCAGTAGCTGTGTGAAAGACAGAGCCCCTTCTGCCTGTCTAACAGGACCAGATGACTTTGGGCAATTTTCCCATCCAACCTAGATCTACATGAATGGATGAGGCTAGGCTACCACTAAGGTGGCGGGTAACCCCAGTAGCCCATGGAATGCACCTCCCCAGCCTCGAAGCAGCAATCAAGAAAAAAAGGGCAAACAGATCGCCTAGTGAAAGCACTCCTGCCAGACAGATCCTTTACTTCTACTGGGCTACCCTACTGGGCAATCTGAAAATGGGGTAGCTGAGCCACCTTCACGCCTGGAGACTAGAGCATACGAAGAGCGCCTGCCTCCACTAGATCTTAAATCGGAGGCATAAGAATCCAATCACGGGGTGGGTGTAACTATCATAAGTCTCTCAAGAATAACTACTCGTAACTCGTAATTACATGCAATTAGGTGAGAAACATAATGAAGCATTAGCGCTATTTTCAATGCATCCTCACATCCAAAATGGACCCAAGGATGTATTTTACGCTAAGAAAATAGCACTAAATGGTAAATGACACAACAACAGTAGCCACGCACACTCCCTTAGTTTGTTGTTCCTGTGCTCCTGCGGCAGGATTTTTGCCCCAAATTATGTTTAATTACTCAAGATGGTATATTTGCATAATTTCCGTAATTTCGCATCACAAGAGTAATGTGTAATTACTGAAATTACTTTGAATACTCTGGCCTAAATAAAATTTCACTCAGGTCTATCCTAATTAGGCTGCTTTTATATTAAATCCCTGTAATAAATGCTCGTCATTTTTGGGAGTATACAACTTTTGAATCTGTATCACTTTTACTTTTCCATCGTTCAAGTTTTGAACCAAAGCATGTTGCTCTTTCAGTTCCTGGAATATGGAGCCCCTATCGGTGCTCCTTATGGTAGAATGTTAAGAAAGATGCGATTTTGGCGTCTTTTTAATCATCTCTGCCCAAGGCATGCTGCCATATGGATTACCCCCTCTTTTCTGGTGTACACACACTTAACTTCTTGCAGCCCTTTTGCCCCAGCTGGTGCAGTGTAGTGATGTTATTGCAATTATATTTTTATATTTTGTGAATCTATATTTCACCATAGCAAGACAACCACATCTCAGTGATCCACTCGCACAACATGAAAACACCACCCACAGAAGCTCAAAAGGAAAACAGCACCCTTTCAACCACATCCCCACACAGTGTGCCTTGTTTGGGTAAGTGCTTCTGTGTCCCGCGTGGAGTTACTACCCTCTATACAAATGCTAAAATACTAAAAGTAAGCAAAAGGCTTCTCTCCAAAAAGACTTGAACAGCAAAGTCATCATGAATGCATCAACTGACCCCAATCCCCAAGACATTTCTGGTCAAAGTTAGGGGTGTGTAACGTTTCTATGGGCAGGTCCCAAAGTACTTAAACTTCAAATGCTGTTAACAATAGGTTGTGGTCTGCAATGCTGAGGGTCAGTGGGAACATGACCAAGTCCCAAGGAATCAGCAAGGCTAACCGGAGATATTAAAACCAGCCTTAAAGTGGTAGGGAATAGTTTGATTTTTCCTGGCTGATAGTTTCATGTTCCGGTGCTGACAAAGGCAGATTGTGGGTCATATGTTTTCAAACGGTAGGGCTAGTAGGATGGGATCAGGAGCCCAGAAATCAGGAAGTTCAGCCAGGGACATTTTAAGGATTTGGGGGCCCCTGTTCAGGACATCTTTGAATTTAGTGTCCAATTACAGCTCTTTCATACCCTTTCAGGCCAGTTTACTGGCAGTGAGTGCACAGACAGGTACACTGGGCCCAAACTCAAAGTATGAGCCTCTGCTTCGACAATTTAGACTTATTAAGTAGTAAAAATTAAACACCTGCCAGATACAATTCCACATATGAATTCCTGGTTAAGGATAAAGACTGCAATTTACAAGGACACATTGAATTACAAGAACTACAACCAGAGTTTACCCTACATAGGAGACAGATTTGAACATCAGTAAACTCAAAAATAAGTTTGTTTTTTTTAATGCAATTAGTTTAAGACAAATGTAGAACATATTGCAGCCTTTAGTGGGATCATTTTATGCTAACTGTAGGCATTTTCTTAAGCATCTGAATGTTCTACAAATTTTTTAAGTACATTTATTTGACATCAGCATAGAGGAGTTGACTTACGAAAACTGAGTTTTGTTCCCTCAACACAAATCAGACATACGTTCAATAAGAACGCATTTTCTCAGATCGCATATATCTTCACATATGCTCAGGCACTGTACAGGAAAGCTGTCTCGTCCAAGGTTATAAATGCTTTCCAGGCTCAGATATCAACTCTACAGGCTGCAGAGATCTTCTAAAGTTTTTGAGCTATCCCTCTTGTTACACAGTTTGTACAAGGGCAGACCTCAGGCACGTCTAATACACACATTACATAGATCTCACAGGCACCGGTATTAAACAGCAGTTCTATCCCTTGGACATCTGACAGCAACACCATTCCTCTAATTGCACAGATCCTACAGACTCAGTTCTCTAACAGCTTGGCTTTCCCAGGTTACATCAATTTTACATCATCAAGCATCTGAAAGCAAACCTATCCCGCAGGTTACCCAAAAGGTTCAACTCAGGACTCTGACAGCAAAGCTAACCCCGGTGTTAAAGACATCTTCCTTGCTCAGACACATAACCTATAACTTAGGGTATATAAAACGTACCAGCTAAGGCATCAAATGATGTAGATCTCCCAGGCTCAGCCTTTCCACAGCCAAGATACACATCAGGGCATTAAACATCTATGAAGCACTATTAAGTACTAAACGTGAGAAAACATCAAGCCATTGAGGAGATAAATGCTCTGACTTGTATGTAGCGCTCTAAAGACTGGATTATAGCAAACCATTATGAATATGAAACTTGAAAGCCAACAACAAATTTTCACACTGCAACTGATCCATTTCCACAACCAACAATAAGTGAAAGACCGTCATAATTAGTGGCTAAATGTTTGAAGTAGCTTTATGAGGTATACACATCTGGCATATTTAAGAGTTGGAAGAATGCTGAGCATTAAACTTTTAGAAAAGTGACACACTAACGCAGCAGCAGTGCAAGCCTTTCTGAGAAACAAAACAATCACAGTAGAGACAACAGCAGAGCTAGGATCCTTTGGACAGCCCAGGCAGCAGTAATGCAAAAGACCCTCACTAAAAGAACAGACAGTAAGAGCGTGAGCTTCCTTCGGGCACCAAAAAGACGCACTCAGAAATGACCCTTGTTTAGGCAGCTTTGGAGACTGTAAAGACCATATGGCTGTTTTATTAATGTTAAAATGTGCTGAGACAAAGTAGGTGAGACGTAATATGCAACAAACAGAAACCGTAAATATGTGCCACACATCAGATGTCAATGCAAACTCTACATGCACTTACATCTAACCTTCAGAATAGGTGCACGCGAAGGTGGTCTGGTGCTTTGTGTTGTCACTACTGTGATGTAGCAGCAGCTCACTAATGACACTAAAAATAATCTGTGTGACTGCTCCACTTATCATAAGTGAGCTGTTCTTTAGGTCTAGTTAACAATGTTATGAATGTTACACAGCTTCAAAGGCATAAGCACAGCATTTATCTGTAAAGATTCTGCACACACATCACCCTTAGTAAAAATAAATGAAAAGAATATGGAATTTAAAACAACCAACGTTTAAGAATGATTCAAGGTCATGAGGCCAAGTTTCTCTGCAGAACACTGCTGGCTCAGGCAAAGGGTTGGGAAGGCATTCTGGGCGGGGGCGCTGGGGCCTGAAAGGCTGAGGCCTTGGGCCAGTGTTCACTTTGCCCGTGCCTTATGCCTTTAAACGTCTCTGAGGCCAGCCCGAAACACTGCAACCAACCTTAAAGCACTAGGTGGTAGTCTGATTTTTGCTGTCAGGTGGGGCTCGGCATACACTCATCTTCTAATGCTGATAACAGAAGATCGCGGGTCATATTTATAATGGAGCCGTCGATAGGATGAATCCAATTGCCCACGAATCTGCAAGGCTAGGGGAGGGCTAGCCCAAGGCATTGCAACCAGCCTTAATATCGCAAGGGGCAGTTCAGTTTTCCCAAAAAATGTGCCAACAGGTCACAACGTACGCTGCAGTATCTAGCAGGCTCAATCAACGCACTCTGCTGGCTGGATCCGGCATCCAGAGAAGCTGAATGCGGGGGCTTTGTCTAGGACCGGAGATGGCTCCGATCCGCTACTATTGTTTCTGATCACAGGCCTCATGCTGGAGGCGAGAGCAGAGTTCACGAGGAAGTGGTGGAGAATGGGAAGAAGATCCGAATCAACGTCAACTTGTGGACGCAGACATAAAAGGTGTTTTTCGCAAGTTTCACAACCCTGAGAAGAGCTGGGCTAAGAAGGAACAAAAGGGGAACTACCAAACCTGTGCCATACTACACAGTCCTAGCCAAAAAAATATAGACGCAGGGTAAGTCGCCTTTCATCACATTGTCTTTTATTCCCTAAAATGTCATTCATTACTAATAATGAAAGAGGAATTTGCCTGGGAGGAAATTCTACAGAGTCTGGAGGAAGCTTCCTTGTGTAAACAACAAAGAGCAAGCGTCTCTGGGATCTAAGAGAAGTATTAGACTCGCATGGAGGGCTTAGGATGGAAGGGTAACATAAGGCAGGCCAATCCACTCTTGCGCCACCGAGGCAGCAAATGAGCTGGTACTTCCTCTCTCGTCCTTGTGTGTGCAGGGTGGCAGTCGTCTGCGCCACGGCCTGACTAGGGCACACCCGCCTGGTGCTTGTCTGCCTTTGGGAGCCTCAGACAGCTTCAGTGGGGCTTGGGGTATAAGCCTCTTCTCAAAAGGTGGCTTACTTTAACCTAGCAAAAGCAGGTGGAACCCAGGCCTTTTATATATTGTGTAGATTTTGCTCATGTTGCCAGCTTTGATTGCTATTCCACTTCCTTGCTCGTTCATGAGGGGCATTTGTTTAGAAGAAGGCAGTATTCTTACCTTTAAAAAATGCATGGCTACTGCTCATGTCACTAATTATATTTTTTGCTCTTTTTACGTCTTTTTACTCATTCAACACCATATGTGCATGGCATATATTGCCATATGGATCACTGGGCCTTCTCTATTTACCCACCTCTTTTTTGGGCTACACACGCTGAGCATCCAGCTGCCATACTTGTCAGGATGGTGCTCTGTCACTGACAATAGGTTTTAGTCCTCATTACAATTATACTTTGTGCATCTATCTCTCATATACCCTCCCGCGTCATGCAGCCAGGTGCTTTATTCCATAACATGATAATCTCAAGTTGGTGGTCATCACACAAAACATGAAAACACTATCCACATAGATTCAAAACAAAAACAACATTCTTCCAGTCACATACCCTACACGACATACTATTGGTATAGGTAAGTGCTTCAGTGTCCCACATAAAGGTTTGCATGCACAAATTCAACAGTAAAATAGATCTCTTTTTGCACTGTCTACATAGCAAATCACAAGCAGTAACACACCTTATGCAGAATCCTCCAAAATACAGCAAAATACAAGTGAGAAAATATCTGCATATTAAGATATATTCCATTAGACAATACGCTGAGTTGTGGGTCCTTACATTTTTGTTCAAAGAGATTTTTGTCAGCTAATATATCTGAATGCTTACAACGAATAATTTAAAACAAATGAATGCGATCTACAGGTTAAAAAAAAATCTATAAAACCAGAGTACATTAAAAGAAGTAAAGATGACCCTGGGCATGTCAGCAAAGGCCCCCGGATGTCCAGTGCGTGGTTGGACATTGATAAAAGGACAGGAGTTTATAAAGGCATTGGTGGGGACATTGTGTGCTTTTTGCTCAATTCTGTCTTCTCGAATATAGAAAGACAATGTACAACAGCCCCACTTTTGGGTGCTTTTTTGTATCTCCTAGACTGAAAACAGTCTACGACTGTGGCATATGCTAAAAAGGTAAAGTGGAAAGCCAATAAAAGTGGAAATCTAACTTAAAGTGTGCGGTCCAATCTTTGGACATCATACTCTTGCAGTTCTCCTAACCTTAAGTCATGCTTACGTATACTCGCTCTGTCCCTTCCAGCCCGCTTCACAGAAGATTGTATCCGCAGAACGTCTTTTGCTCAATCTGTATTAACTGTGAAATATCTGTTGAGTGCTATAATGTTAATTCAGATTCTGACTAACGATGCTGACTTTCATGTAAGAGTCTACCCTCAACATGAATAAGATGTGCATATATAAATCTATGAAGGATTTACAGCCTTTTTTTTTTTTTTTTGAGTTTTCAGACAGGAGATTCCACCAAAAACATGCACGAGTACCGTGTTGACCAATCTCGCAGTTTGCCCACTCTATTTACAGTCTGGAGACTGTCATCTTTCCAATGACAAGCCTATGCTGGCTCTGCCAGCTCAAACCTTTGACCCACGCCTGGGTGTCACTGGGCAAGGTATTTCAGACCAACTGTCCTACTTACGGTGGACGTTCTGATGCAATGTTTTCCAGTTCAATGCCACCAAAAAATCCCAGCTTGTCAGGCCGTTGGAATTTTTGTCTTTCAATAGCAAGCTTCAGCTTCAGAAGTTGGTTTTGGAATAACAAAAAAACTTTGCAGAGCAGACGCATTACACTCGGGGCCTTCACAACAAAGCTTCAGTGGAGCCATCGTGATGGTGGCTCTGCTGCAGGCACAACGATCTCTGCCTGCCTTGCTAAGAACTGTAAATATGGTGGGCTGTACTCCTCCAGGGCATAGATGAACATCAGTCCACTGTCGTGGTGGAACAAAGTACAGCCGGACAGTCGCCACATAAGGGCCTCCTTCCATATCTCTATATTATAACAATTTAAAAATAGCTGTGAGGTGGTGCAATGTGGGAATGTAAATGTTAGTGCATGATTCCAAGTAAACAAATTATTTCCCATATAACAGTTGTGATCCTCCTGAATCTAGCATTAAGGGATTGTTCAGAGCTACTTATCCTCAAATAATTGTTCTTACCTCCCTTTGCTCGCTGCAGATTTTACAGAGCCACAGTGGTCGCTTCTGGCTGCCAAGGGTTTCAATTCCACATTTGGTGCATACTTTCTGAAAAAGAAGGGAGAGAACGGTAGGAAACATGTAAATAGAGTTTACAGGCTTAAAGTAATATATCAAACCACCATAGACTTCCAGTTTCCATTAGAGCTAAAACGTCAGGCTGAGATTTTTAAAACTGATCTGTTTTATGCATTTCATTAAATGGGATACAGGCATTTTCTGGCGGACTGTACTGTGTTATTATTCAAGAGACTCTACAATGTGTAGGCACATTTTTCAAAGCTTAAGAGATAATGACACATTTAGTATTGCATGATCGTCAAGATAAGTGATCATTGTCATGAAAGAATGGGCCAGACAATTTTAACATAACTGGTAAAAAATACTTTGGCTAGAAATATGTCAGCATATTTAGTGAATTAAATAAGTCTTGGTCCACTAGCCAGGCAAAGATTAAAGAACTATGATGTATTCTGTACTATTCCCCATGAGACTCTCAAACCTGCTCTAGGCACATTGCTGTTCATCACTCCATTCAAATATTTCTTCAATGTCTTCATTTAAATTTAATGAATAACCTTATTATTATTACTATTACATATTATATACTTGTATATAATATACAACACTTAGTATAAATTACTCGTTATGTTTCTCTGATGTATTAGTTGCCAATGAACTAAGATCAAGTGCATTGAAGAAAATCTGGACTTGGACACAAAGACTGGCTGTGTTAGATTTTCATAGTGCTGCTCGTGCCCTGATTGAGCACGAGCCTTCGGTTTCAGATTCTACCAGAAGATAACTGGAACAACAATGTGAGGTGGCCCCTCTTTGGGCTTAGGATGCTTAATTTCTTTCAAGGTGATCTTTGCTTAATTTTACCCACAAAACTAGGCTCAACATGTAAATACTGGTGCGAGTCAGATGCTAGCCTTGTATTTGGTCATCATTATGTTTAAAATATTAAATTCTCCAAATGTAATGCATGGTCTGAAAGCAGGGGTGTGCGGCTATTCCCTACAAGAAACATTACAATGTTAAATATGTGACATATCCAATTAAATTGTCCACATGCAGAAGCTCAGGCTTTAATAAACAGAAGCATATAAACGAGTGGAATCTTGAATAGAAAGACAAAGTTTAAAGTCAGCGAAATCTTAAATTAAGAACATCCACAAGTCTAGTAAATCTCAGAACAAGAAGCTCATATCTCAGATCTAAAAAAAAAAAGAGTCAAGTGAAGAGCATTGTACCCTGGAATGCTATCACAAGAAAAATCTCAAATGCTGGTTCTATTCAGATGATGTGAGAAGGCTTGATGGCGATTAAGCAAGGATGCTGATAGGAGCCTTCTAGCAGAGATTTCATATTACCCACGGTGCAACATACAAGGTGGAGGCTAGTAGTCACAAATCATCCTGAAATACTTGAAGATGCAAAGAACTTATGTCAACATTAGCACCACTATGCTGTTTTTCGTTACCTCTTTAGGTTTCACCTGCACAGCACTTTCGCTGTGCTTGTGAAATTATTATATTCAATATAAATCTTAAAAGGGCTTACATGCCTTTGCCTTTCATTGGTTCTGATGCTTGCCACTTAGTTTTCCTCCGTTTATATGGCTGTAGCATATTTCCTGTATTTACCAACGCTTGTTCCTCATGCGTTTGCTCTTATCAGTGCAAGGACGCCCAATTACAGTTTTCATCTGCTTTTGTGGAACTCTTTTTTTTTTTTAGGGTATACCTGCATAGTGCTTGCTTTGTTTGTCCTCCGCCCTTTGCATGCCCTTTATATAATCTCTCCATGGCTGCACTATTTCAAGCGTGCTTGTTTTTTTGTTTTTTTTTCATCTTTGCACTCCATATTTCCCACAATACCTTGAATTTGTATATTTGTAAAATCCCTTGTATGTCCCATTGTTTGTTCTTTTTTTTTTTTTAGGTAAATACAGGATTTTGAGCCTCCCACCAAGACTTAAAACTGGTTCCCCAGCTTCAACATCAGCCGCTCTATTCCTTATGCCACATTATCTCTCCTCTCTGTGGACACTGAGCTCACCATATAAGATGGTTGACACTCCTTTGGAGTGCACAACTGAAAAGCATTCCATTTATGCGTTCTAAAGTAGCGCCGGCCATCTTATCTGGTTTCCTGGGTGGTAGTGATTTTAGTCCTCTGTGCTCCTTTTACTGCGCGTGGTTTATTTACCCTATGAAGCAATGTACACTGGTAACTCTGGCTTGTACATGACAGCAGAGCTTGTAGGGTGCACATGGGCTGTACACGCCCACCTCCACCCCCTCCCATGGCCTGCCCAGGCACTGGTGACCTTCAGCAGGCAGCTGATGTGCATTAGAAGATTTGGCCGATAAGACACCTACTTGGCTTGTGTTCTTTAGGAAACATGCATTCCACCTTTTCCCTTTGCTTGTGTTGTTTTTGTATCCATGTGAGCCTCCTTAGAATCTATGAGACAAAACAAACACCCCTGGCTCGCAGCACTGCCAGTCTGATCTATTCCCCAGCATAAACCAGTTTAGAGGGGACGTGGTTCACCCAGACACAGACGGCTGAACTTTACTTTGTTATTAAGAAATTCCAAGTGAATAAAGTATGACAAAAAGCATTATTCTAGACAAGAAAAGGAGCCTGTTAGTGAATGAACCGGTAGGGAAATGTGCTCATTCAGTGTTTCCTACCGTTTGTATAAGGCGCTATAACATACCACCTTTTAAATGCATTTATTTTAAATCAAGCAAACTTTGTACTCATTTTACCAACATTAAAAAGATGAAAGGCTGACGTTGTTGAGATTTGAATATGTAATCGGCAGATTTCGTCAGTAAATTCTCAGCTCGCTAAATTAGCCATTTCACCCACTGCGGTAGCCCAGAATGTTTCATTTAGAGAACCCACCATGGGTGCCCAGGTGTAGGAGCCACTTAAATTAAGATGAGATCTTCTGTTTCCAGTCACGTGCTGCAGATCTTATCTGTGATTTGTTTAAAGTGTGCGAAAAAGTTGTAAACTTGATTGAGTTGTTTTTGCTGTCTCAGGTTTTGTACGTCATTGTTTGTCTTTAATGTGATTTGCGGCCTTTGAGGCACTCCCATGCCCACAGGCCTGAAACTCCTGGCCCCGGGCAACCGCAGACAGTTCAAACGGACTCTTTTGTCTCTCAACAATAGCCCCAGGAGCCGCCCGTGGGGACAAGAAATCCGAAACTTAATATTGTTTTCTGGCTGTGGGCCTTGGGGCTGCTCTTCCTGCCCACAAGATGGAAATGTGAGCAGTTACCGAGTGATGTCACTCCATGAGGCCCCTCCTTCCTCGTTCCTTGGGTGGAGTGGTGCAGGCGTGTGAGGCTTGGAGTGTCTGGACCTGAGGGCTACTGTGGGGACAGCGTGCATGACTGAGCACACTTAGTTGCTAATCCCAAGAGCTGAGCCAACGTAGATCCTATCTGATTCTGGCTGCTGCCGACGCTACAGTGTCTCACCTCTGTTCTTGCGCACCTCTGAACACACCGACCCAATGGGGGTAAAGACTTCTAAGGAATGCTCCAGTGTTTCTAACTGAAACTACCCGTTTTTTTATGACCCTGCTAAAGTGATACAGGGAGACCGTAGACCGGCCGTGTTTTCTATGTCATCAGTGACACCATCAACCTAATTGGCTGACAGCTGGCTCCTTGTCATGAAGGTGGCTTCCAGACCCTCAGTGTCATTTTGTGTGCATAGCGCTTGATGCCAATGGTGTGACTACTGTGCGCACAGAATGCGGGCCAGATGCATGAATGCCTGAGTGCACACTGCATAACTGTGTTTTTGTAGAGTCTGAACGTCTGTTTCCAAGCACTGCAAAAAAACAGCTCTTGTCGCTACAAAGTTTAATATTGCTCACTTGGACTTGGAACGCCGTGAATGCTAGCTTAATTTGCAGAGACTCAAACTCCCAAACACAGTGCTAGTGGCAAGCCTGAACTCACGAGCCATCATCTATACATCATTGTAAGAACGGGCATTCAGGTGTCGGGAGGGATAGTTCTGGGTTAGCAAACAGTCTGGCTTACGACCTAGGCCAGTTAATGGTTGTGACGTAAGTCAGATCTCTGTGGCCAGCAGCTCTGCATTCTGGGACTTTTACCTGGGTACGTATCAGGCTACGAGCCCCAGCGTGCGGTTGGTTGAAAGGGTTGTCCATGGCGGGGGGGGGGGGGGGGGGGGGGGGCACTTGGCGCCTCCGAGACCCTCTCTGTCTCATCAAACACTGTTTTGTGGCAGCTCACAGCAAGGAGCTCCGTGGTGGCCTGATTCTCCATTGAAATCAAACTTTGAATTTTAGTTTTCCGTCTCCATTTCTAGCATGTGCTGTAATGCTAATGTGCCCCACGGGCAGTTTTTCACACATTGCCCTGGTGCACATGTGAATGCACGCTGGCCCCATGTAAGGCCATAAGCAGTCTGTGATTGTTCTGTGGTCTGGTTTTACCATCATCCAGTGTCCAGTGCTGCCAGCAAACAAGCTGATTTTAAATGGGTGTACGAAAGAACAAACCTATTCCTTTAGCCATAAAGTACCAGGTAGGAAGAGCACGTAGTAGCAGGTGCCAACATTTCACTTCCACCATAGGTGCAATCAAGCCATACTGCTTAGCACCAGAGGCACTATCAAGCCACCAGTGCTGAGTTGTACAGTAGTAGTTTGTAATCTGGCGCAGGTAGTTTCACTTTTCTGGTTGAGTTTACATCTCAAGGCAGGTCGTGCAAAGAACAGATGATTAAGGGCGGGATGAAGGCCTCTCTTGTGACTACCTTTGGCATAAGCATATGCTGTTTATTTCTCTTTTTATATTTAGAGATTGAAAATGATCAATAAGGAAAAGGAAAGTACATATCTTTCTTGACTAGAAAATTGCTAATATATTTTTAGATTTTGCCTGAACAGCATTTGCGCAGTGCTTGTGAAATCTAGCACATTAAATATTTTTTTTCCTGCATTTTATGGGTGAGTGCAAAGCGCTCCGTTCCCTGTTGTTATCTCTCTTTGGGCTTCAAACCACACCCATGTCACGTCAGTGTCTTTCATTGGTTCGTGGGCTTGCGGTTTAAAATCTGCTTGCTTTCATTAGTGGAAGGCACGCATACGCCTTTTCTGGTGGTTAGCCCTCCTGGAGCGCAGCGACAAAGTACTGAAAACATAGAAGGCTCGCTGTTTTCCGTCCGGTTTGTGGACTACTTTTTCTCTTTTTTTCGCAGCGCGATCTTGCTTGGCAGAAGTGGAGCACTTTGCATGACATCGACCCTGTTACATAGTTAATTGCACTTTTGCCGTAGATAATTGCACTTTTGCCGATAGGTTTCACTACTAGTGAACTGTTATTTCTCATTGTGTGTCTGCTTTGCGCTGATGGTGGCCGTCAACTCGCTAAAGTGAAACTTTTACTTTTCAGTTTATATGGCAAGAAAAGGCCAGTTAGTTTGAAATAAAAGTCTGGTTAGGAGTTTACAATACTAATTGCTCGAGCTCAAGCAAACCCGAGACCGTTTGCATTGCAAATGCTTGTTATTGGTTGTTGCCGTTCTTTTTCTGTTGTTCCTTGTGTGTTTTTCTTTTATCAGGCTCCCGTGGCCCAAGTACCAATGCCCAAGGCATTCTCATCTGCCGCTTTGATTTTTTTGGGGGGGAGGGGGAAGGACAGACATACTTCTTCAATTTGCTTGCTGCACGTCATTTACAGTTTAGCTTTTATTAGCTTCCCATTCATGGCTGAGCACATTTAAAGTGTGTTTTTAAATAGCATTTTCTTTGCTTTGTTGGACAACGGAATGCATTTATCACTGCATTTTGTTGCCTTTGTCCGATGACGATTTCACACAGTTGTAGCACACTCCTTTCAACTAATGTTTGTCTGTTTTCTTCTGAAACCGAATCCTTGTAAATAATGTTTGCACAGTTGCACCCATTGAAAGCATGCTTTTATTTGAGGAACAATTTCTTCTATTTAATCTTGTCCTCTCATCACGCATTGTGAATATTTTTGAGAGCAGTATTATTTAATCATTATTGGGGCGCACTGACTCATTTTAACTTATGTACCCGTTATTATACTAATATATTTTACGAAATATATTCAGGGGCGAAGCTCTGTTTGTTGCAATATTTTGTTGAATTTCTCCGAATACTGCATACATTTGAAGCTTGCTTTATCACAGCATTTTGTTACCTTTGTCCGACGACGATTGCAAGCATTTAAAGCGTGATTTCACACAGTTTACTGATTTTAAAAATAATTCCTTCTGTTTGAGCTCACCCCTTACAACTAATGTTTGAAGCAGAGTCCTAGTAAATAATGTTCGCAAAGTTGCACTCATTTAAAGCGGGCTTTTGTTTGAGCAAAACATTTTTCTATCTAATCTTATCCACTCAGCACAAAATGTGAATGTTTTTGAGACCTGTATGGGTTCTTCATTTTCGGGGTGCACTGACTCGTTTTAACTAATGTTAGCATTAATTTGATAACACATTTTACAAAATATGTTCAGGGGAGCACAAATGACTAGAATTCCTTGTTTTGCATTCACTATTTTTAATTAAACACTTTGGGGGTCATTCTGACTTTGGCGGACAGAAAAGCCTGTCCGCCGAAGACCTGACAGGTAGGATGTCGCCAGTGCAGCCACCTCTCCGCCGGCCCCATTACGAATTTCCCACTGGGTCAAGTGCATGGGCCAACCTTTTCATGGTGGGGCTACCGCAATGAAACTGCTGGCAGAGAGGGGGGGTCGTAATCCCCAGGCGGCGCTGCTTGCAGCACTGTCCTTGCGGATTAGAACCGCTAGACCGTCCTGTGGAGGAAAACTGGTTGTGCTGGCGGTCCGCTGCGGTCGTAATGTGGCAGTTGGGCCGCCGCTATTGCGTCGGTCCGACCTCCACAGCAACACTGGCGGTCTTTAGACCGCCAGGGTCGTAATGAGGACCTTTCTCGCAAATCATGACATTTATTACATAAAACCGCACATGTGCTATGTGGATTTAACACAAACTCTTCTTCAAAGACATACAACTACTGTACAACCTACAACAAAAAACAACTTATTATTAATCACACAGGTGAAATCTAATGCATTTACCAATGCTAGTTTACAACTCTGTTCCCATTTGGTGCAGATGTTCGCATTTCAATGTGTCCCTCCTCAACACTCTTGTCACTACCATTCCATCGGTCTCTTCCCCCACAATAAAAAATCAGGACGGTTAACAAGTAAGATAGATAAGAAGCACTGCATGGCTGCTAAGGGAGTCATTTTCAGCTATTCCTGCTTTTTTTTTAGCCAACCGCACTCTGGTCCCCTCAACTTGTAATTTCACTGCTATGACTCCAGATATGCTCCTGTGTGTCTCAGTATGCAAGCTGCTAGTGGATAATTAAATCCAATTTGTTGGAAAAAAATAAAGCAGGACAAGTTGAATATGACTGATATTGGATAGGATGAAAAAAGAGTGACACAATAACCTCTTACGAGCTTGGGTATCAGTATATATTGGGATAAGGCCATTTACACGTTTAAACTGAAAACGATTAAAAGGTTGTTTGATTGCCTAAGTATAACCACATGTAGAGTTAAATCAGCAGAATAATGAATATTAACATAAAACCAGATAGAACAGTAGGTATTTAACAGCAAGAGAATGTAATCAATGAGCTACATGGTTACATCAAAATATACATGAATCAACATGGGGTACATTAGCAAAGATCATACATTTTTCGCATATAGGAGGAAACCATATAAGTAAATCCAAAACTGTCTGCGACAAATTTATGATAATCCACTCATGTTGGAGAAATAGTCAACAGAATGTAATACGTTATGGATTAATTTTTCCTAATTGTTAAAATTGGAACAAGAAGTGGAACCAGCATTGTTGTTACAGTTTCTGGTATAACGAATAAGTGAGACCATCTTCAGGCCTGCACTCTGAAGGGATTAAATAATGGGCCCATACATTTTTCAGTGTTCAGTAAGCTGCTTATTAATCAGAGTTGATTAACGTGTTTAACACACAGGGATAGGGTGTATTTATGGTCTCACAATGGCAGCAGTGGAGTCAGAACTGATCTTTGAATGCAATGAAGTTTGGGACTGGCTCAGCAGACCCTTGGTGGGTGGAAACACAGTTATCAGAGAATCCAGAGAAAAAATAGAGGTGTGTGATAGGCACTGCAGTACTTCTACCATCAATGTCTATACTTTTCTACTTATTTTTTTTTTATAGATTCTACGGCTTGCTAAACCACAAAGGAGTGGGTTTCCTTCTGAGACAGCAATATAAATGAGTGTCCCATGCGTTGAACATTTCGCATATGCTAGCCTAGGACTGCAGTGGTATTTTGGTGCCACTTTAGGAGCAGTAGCTGGAAAACTCTAAGGAGACAACTCGGGTCTATCTGGATAGCATTGCTACTGTCAGGCTCATGGTCCACAGATTTCCAAAACGATTCCACAGTGAATGGTGTAGAAGTCACAAATCCTGGCAAATCAACATCTGCGGGTGCTGACCTGCATCACTGCCAGAAGAGCATGGTTTCTCAGGAAATACCTGCTCATATGTACCTCATGAATTTAATATGGTCAGGACTCTCTAGGCCAATGCTACTGTGACTGTCATGGAAGAGACTATCTTTTGCAGGACCCTCACAGCTATAATAAAGGCTTCCAAGAAGGAAAGCTCAAAGTTCTGCGCAACCAACATATTTGGAGATGCCTGCAATTGAAGGCATCACCCTTGCTCAGCCTTTCTTACATCTGGCAGGACACCTGAGCACCAGATGTGTGCTCAAGGATTTAATTCCTGCACTTAATAACTGAGAGCCACACTCAAGATGGCCCCACAAGATTTTTTTGTTACGTGACCATGTATGATGGGAATCTGCCACAAAGATTGAAAATTGCATAACCCCAGGATCTAGCCTGATATAACGACTTCATGGTCCCTTATGAACAAAAAAGGTTTGTGACTATAATATCAATTTATGATGGTGCAGGGCATTAGATTACATGAGTAATTTAGGCCCATAATTTGTGTTAGGTTGTAAGAGCATCTCAGGGAAAGCTCCAGTGAAACTACCACCAGAGTGATAAGCGTGCTGGCTCCGAGTGTCCTCGTCAGTCTTGAACAAATGTCTTTCCACAAAGAACAGGCTTTCTGGTGTTGGTGGCCAAATGTTTCAAGGTCATGGGCAAAGGTCACGAAGGCAATTATCACTGAACAAGTATGTTGTTTAGCATTTTACACGAAAACAAGCACACTTCGGAATCGGATCACTGAAGATGGTACCCTGAGAGTGTTACTTACCCATCGGAAAGTAGGATGAATAGCATTCACCAGCCCTTTGAAAGATGGACAGAGCAGTGAGAAGGGAAAGATGACGGTAGAAGAAACAAGGTTGGGCTTTGGAACATAGGCTTGGCCTTCCCAGATCAACAGACAAACACTATGGCCCCTTCATGAAATTGGTGAAAGGGATCCTAAGGGCAGAAGGTAAGTGGGAGTTAATAGCTCTAATGGCACAAGGTTGTGTCAGGAATGTTCATGCTGCAAACCCAAAAGTAAGTGTAAACTTCATTTAGATGAAGAAGTTATGCACATATTTTTTGCAAACAATGAGTGCTATCTTACAAAACTATATGCAGAATGTGCTAAAAGCTCGTGTCAACCGTATGATCGACAGGTCTGATCGACAGGTCTGATCGACAGGTCACATAACAACCATGTGTGTCTCAATTTGAAAAGCGGTCGGGTGACATGTCAGTGAGACTTTTTAAGAGGTGACCTATTAAAAGTGGCGTCGCACTTATCTACTGTGGGAATTTAGTCAAAGTTGTTCATAGCCGAGGACAAGTTTCCTAAAATTTTAGTATGTGGCTAACGTAATGGCTAGCGCTCCCTATAGGCAAAAAGCCTGTGAATATGTACTTGCAAGTTTCTAGGTTAAAAAGGAATGGCAACACGGTGGCTTAATATTCAGCAGCAGCAGAAACTGACGATCTCTTGTGATTAACGCATAGCTGCAGGCCACCACATCTCACCTGGCTGCTGCCTTCAACCTGTTAGCAGTCCATGTGTTAATTGCTCGCACTTACTAAGCTGTAGATAATTTAAATGCAAGAATTCCCTCTTGGTGCTAATGAAAGTAAAGCAGACATACAGACCCAGGTTATTTTAGATAATGAGGATGCATAGGTCCAATTAATTTTCCACGCTCTTTATTTTGCTTATAAGATACTAAACTTTCCGCAGTGTGTGTTGAAAATTCAGAAAGAACAGAACCAAATACATATTCCAAGGTACAATTTAACTAACGAGTTGCAGAGAAATATTTTGTTGAAGAGTTGGACACCGAGGCAGGTTCGGACTGACTTAAGAGGGCAATCGGACAGTGGCCAATGGGCTTCGTTTGACAGACCGGTGTTTTATTTCAGCAGTATGTGGGCCTCCCAATTGCAAAGCTGGTCTGATTTACAAATGTAGGGCACCTTTTTAGCTATCTGGTTCGGTAGTAAGGGCCACATTTATTTTGTTGCACTGTCCGTTTTTTGGTCCCAGTCCGACCCCCCACAGAGGGCATCCATCATAATCATGGAGTGTGCCGCATACAACCAATCAGCCTCAAGTCCACTTGATCGCCAAGAGAGGGGGGGGGGGAGCACGGATTTTGGTGTTTTGGGGGTGTGGCTTTGGTTGTTTCCCACACAAACATCGATTTAGACCTTATATATTTGCTGGAAGTGCCTAAAAACACGCTCGGCCTGTGAAGGATCATGACAGAGGTTTAGTAAAGTCTTTAATTTGCCTTTTCTTTGCTGCAGGCACCAGCTGGAAGAAGAATGATGGGCCCGAGGTTGCTGTACAAAATCTCTATCGAGGCATGTCGGGCATCAGCAGGGATCACAGGCTTCTGGTCCTGGCTGCCCATGGGACCGGCTATCCCCATTCACCAGACAGTGAAGTAGGACCATCACTGAAGTTATCCACAGAACACTCTGGACACATTGGGCAGCATTTACATAGGTTGCTAGCTCACAGTAAAAATTATACTCGGTATAGAGAATGCAAATAAAAAAAATACTTTGCACTGAAAAAGGCACATGGGTACACTAGACAGGTGCTCAAGGGACTGGGTTTTGGGCGCTTGTGTTTATATTCCGCACAGCAGGGAGGCACGCATTAGTATATATACTGATCAAGAGCGAAGCTATTGATTACTGCAAAACATCATGTTTTGACCAACCAAAGGGCAGCATCAAACCGTTTCTTAAGCACTTTAAGGAGCTAATCTTCAGTAATGATTAATTAATGAGTCTCCAGACAGACTCAGTATATTTACAGGGTTTGCAGCTCAACTCCAGTGTATGCCCAGCTACATGTTCACAGTGCCAGAATAGGAGAAGCCTCTGCAAATAAGAGACAACAAAACACATCCCATAAAGTACACACTGCATTCTCATACTCTTCCAACCAAACTCAACAATGGACTAAAAGGCTAAGTACCATGTTTCTTACTTCTTTTCACTACACTACACACCAAGCCACAGTGCCATATTACTCGATAAGAGCTCAACTCTGGACTTCAGACAGGACACTATACATATTCTACAAAAGCCACACTAGAAACTCATACCTTTTAGACCAAGCACAAATTAAAGAGCAATATGCTATCGGTCTGCAAAGGAATTCAGCAACTCATGAGGGGTACGAAACACTATAAGTAACAAATACAATACGATACAGGTGGCCTGGGTGCAAATGAAAACGGAGTTTAATGTTGAAAGCATTAGTTTCTCTCCCTCTTCTTTGTAAAGAGGAAGCTTTCTAAAGTTATACACTCCTGAGCTCCAGGCACCCACGGAACAAATTCTATACTATCACTTGCCATGGTAAGTATTACTTAGTAAGATGCAGGTACTATAAACACACTATAGTCAAATAAATTAAAATATTATTCCTTCGGAATGAGAAGAAATGCAAGGAGTAGTTAAACAAGGTTAAATGACTTAAGATGCTTTGTTCTGGCTGACAACTTAATATTAACTTTGTGCTACAAGCACACAGTTTTAAAATACTGGCCAGACTCTCTGAAATACAACCCCCTTTTAATACCCAGCATCCATTTGGGGCCTCACCTGCCAGTTGAGCAGTGGTGAGTTGAACTGGACCCTTTGCCTCCATCAGCTGGAGTAGTGGGGTGGTGAACACAAATAGGCAAGAGATGATGGAAGGAATGCTTGCAAACAGTTTAACCACTAGTAATCGATCTGGGAAACATTCCATCCCATGGATTTTCACCCACTGTACCACTCTAGACAGAGGCCCATCTTATACAAATTAGTACAGACCCTGCTCCTCACGAGGACATCCCTTCCCAAACTGATTGCCAGGCAAGGTCCCATCCTGAAGGGACCACAAGCAAACCCAGACCTCTTCCAGCCTAGTTAGGCCTCATCAGAGAGATATAGCTTGGATCCTGTGGGACAGCAAGTAAAGGACACAAATCTGGACATATATACTCTTGGCCATTTTGTGCGCTCCATCAAACACGCCAAAAAGTGATGGGAAGATTGCATACAAATAGGCAACATCAGGGAGATGGAGCTTGGATCCTGGGCGGCACCGATGTGGAGCAGGGTCACTATTTCCCATTGCTTCCTGGGCTCTGGGGAGAGTAAAAGGACAGAAAGCAGCAAAAAAACGGAGTACTGCAGGAAAGAAAGGTACGCCAGACAAAAAAGCGAAAGACAGCCAGCATATGATGCACGCAATCCTGAGATTAAGGTGAATAAAGAAAAAGATTCAGACTCAAAAGCTCATAATAACTAAAAAAAAGTAACTGGATTAATAAATTAGAAATATGCCTCAGAAACCGCATTTATCTATGCAGAATGGGATTTGAACAGCAGTACTTCCAGACAGTTCAAAGGAAGTAACTATAGTTTGCCAGACTCTCAAAGAGCATCTGCTGATTCCAACTGAAAAATGCATACAGGCTGAAACACCAGATGTGCACAGAAACTCTCCCGATAGCGCTTATGATGTAGAAATAAAACCTGAAAGGGACAATTTATGCAATATAAAAGCAGTATTGTGGTCACATTTATCTAATGCCTAAAATACCCCTCTTGCAGAGGATGCTTGACCTCCATTACTTATATGGGACATGCCTTGAGGAAATGAGCTAATAATGCAGGCATTTTTCTCTCTAGAACCTGGAAAACACAGGGAAAATAAGTATGTAAGTGGGTTTTAAAACAGGCTTCAGCGTTGTATAGAAGCCAATCTGGCACAACAAAAAATACGTACCACATGTGATTCCCTTAAGATGTGAGTGAGCCTCAAGTTCAGGCTCAGTATCCATTAAACACCCATTAAAGTCAGAAGCTAAGTGTAATATAAGCGACACCCTATATCACCTACACTACAGAGTGTAGCAGTGCCTTGTTACTCAACTATGAACATTCCCCCTTTGCCTCTGGTAAATCTAGATAATTCATTCTTAGATTTAGAGTATAGAAATTAAATACAAACACATGGTGTGAAAAGCGCTCAGAATACTGGACTGATCAGAAATTTAGTCAGGAAACAATATAAAACAACATTATATCTCTCAACAGAAGTAGTGTTGATATTGGATTAATCAGTGACAACTTGCACAACAAGACACCTTTATACACCAATACAATTTAATACAAGAACAAAGTCGCATCACCACTAACAGACTCCCCCGTCATGAACTCTCTGTCAACCCCAGAACCTAGGTACATGGTCAGGCAAGCTCCACGACCCAGGCCTCAAGGTTAATGACTGACAGGTTACAGGTGAGTTGACAGCCAAACACATAAAACTTAGATCAGATCCTACAGATAGGCAGCAACACTATAATGGTTCCCAGAGATTTGCCCCAATAAAGGACACATGGCCAGAGGGACGCACGCATTCCCAAAACACCATAAAGTTAGATGCCACATGTAGTTAGGTACACTTAGCCAATCAGGACAACGCGCACACAGCACACACAGTGACAATGCACACCTCAGGCCAGACATCTGGACACGTTCTCACCGGCCCACACTGTGTCCAAGCCAGGTCGAGGCCCACCTGCATTCCCTATCTGGAATTGTAGCTATGACTTCTTGACAACTGTTTGCATTTTTCACCAAGGAACGAATGTTTAAAATGTGCTTCAATTCAGTGTATGGTGAGAGACAGTCCTCAGTCCCCAGTGCGGTAACTGCTCTCTCGGCCATAATATTTAATTAAACAAACCATTTCCTGCTTTGCCGGATGCCTTGTGTCTCTTGTTTTTGAAGGTAAATTCTCACTCGAGCAACAGTAGAGCCTGGATTGCAGTATCTAACCACTTTCTCATTTTGTGGATTTGAGAATGCCTTTATATGAGATTGGCATAGGGGTATATTAATTACCCTGGGACTTTTGCAGCAAAAATATGGCGAACTTACAAGAAGATCATGAGGTGCTATCATACATTGATGACATCCACATCACAAGTGATGATGTCACAGAGCACCTATAGACGGTGGACAGAATAGTGAACTTTATAGCCCAGCACAGGTGGAAAATAAAATGTAAAACTCTACAATTGTGTATCCTGAAATAAGAAACATCCACTAAGTGGCACTGGACGTCCTGCAGAAGTGCACTATTTTACAAACTCCAAATACACAGTGAATGTTTAAAGCCATTGTGATGTTTTTGAACTATGAAAGAGCTCACTTGCTGCATTATGTTGAGCAGGTTAAGCCTTTGTTTGAATCAATTAATCCATTTTATGAGAAAAAGTGGACAAAAAAAGCACACTTCTATCATATGTGGACAGCAAGCAGACACGTTAAAAACAAAATACTTACAGAAGTTGGACAAGAAGACAAACTGAGCAATTAGGGCTCTTCCTAGAACTTTATACTTACAAATATATACTCTACAATGAGTAATAGATGACCCTTTAGCTTACAAGTCATACTTTATTCTACTGTAAAGGAGCAATTTACTCCCACTGAGAAGGTTCTCACAGCTGTACAGATGAACATTCTGAAGGAAAATAGTCTGGCACAAGCAAAGCAAGAAGAGTTGTAAGTTCCCGTTAAGACCTGGCATCTTTTGGCGTGTTTACCCTGTCTTTTTGCCTTCTGACCTCCTGTTTTTATGGTATGCTGTTTTAGTGTCTCTACACGCTTTACCACTGCTGATCAGTGCTAAAGTGCAAGTGCTCCCTACGTAAATTGTATTGGTGATTGTTTTAGCCATGATTGGCATATCTGATTTACTCATAAGTCCCTAGTAAAGTGCACTATGCGTGGCCAGGGCCTGTAAATCAAATGCTAGAAGTGGGCCTGCAGCACTAATTGTGCCACCCACATGAGAAGCCCTGTGAACATATCTCAGACCTGCCACTGCAGTGCCTGTGTGTGCAGTTTTAAACTGCCAATTCGACCTGGTAAGAGTACCCACTTGCCAGGCCCAAACCTTCCCTTTTTGTACATGTAAAGCACCCCTGAGGTAAGCACTAGGTAGCCCCAAGGACAGTTGCAGTGTATGTTAAAGGTAGGATATATACTGACGTGTCTTACGTGTCCTGACAGTCAAATACTGCCAAATTTGTTTTTCACTGTTGCAAGGCCTATCTCTCTCACAGGTTAACATGGGGACTGCCTTTCAATATATTTTAAGTGCAGTTTCCTATTGGGAGGAGATTGAGAGATGGAGTTTGGGGTCTCTGAACTCACAATTTAAAAATACATATTTTGGTAAAGTTGGTTTTTATATTGCCAGTTTGAAAATGCCACTTTTAGAAAGTGGGCATTTTCATGCTCAACCATTCTGTGCCTCTGCCTGCCTGTGTATTCCACATCTGGGTCAGACTGACAGTTGGGCTGTTGTGAATTCCCTCTAGACAGTGACACAAAGGGAGCTGGGGTATAGCCTACATATCCTGATGAGTCTCCTGAGCTAGAGTGGGAAGAGAGGCGCTGACACTTACACCTGAAAGGGCTGTGCCTGTCCTCACACAATACAGTCGTCGACCCCCTGGAGTGTGTCTGGGCCAGGCCTCGGCAAGGCAGGATCTTGAAGACAACACAGATTCTCCTTTGAAGTTTGCCTACTTCAAAGGCAGAAAGGGGTATAAGTAGTGGACCAAAAACCCCAGACTTTTAGAACACTTCTAGATCAACAGGAACCTCTGCCAAGGAGAAGGGCTGGAGGGGGAGTAATGCCCCTTTGATGTGTGTGCTTTGTTGGGTTAGCCTGCAGTTGCTGCTTCTACCCTAAAGAGGGCAGAGACTGGACTCTGCTGTGTATCCTGCTTGTGAAGTTTCTCCAAAGGCTTGGAGTGGAGTTTGCCTCCTCTATTGGAAGTCTCAGGGATATCAAAGACTTCAGCTTCATCTGCCTACAGCACTGGGAAATGTGTGTTTTGAGCTGAAACATAAAACAAAAACACCGTAACCCCATCAACGCCGCCGCTGCCTGCTGGGTGACTTAACAACACCAAAGGGAGCCGTGCCCCACTGCGTACCATAACCCTGCTCTCACTGACAATGCCATCTGATGCCGTCATTGAGCCGCTGCTTGCACCGTGACCTGTGGGCCCGCACTCTGCATCGCCTTGCTCACACTGCAGCCTTGGCAACCCCGATTACGATGCTCCACGCTGACACCGACGCCACTGCCTGCACCGTAGCCTGAGGACACTGCTTATGAGGTACATGATGCACCGTCCCATTCCGCACTGCAGCCCCGGTCCACCGACACCAGTGTCATCGACTCCTATGATGCCAACAAACGCCCCTGTCTGCACTGTGACCGGTGGGTGCTGCACAGAGCCCGCCCCACACTACGCCACCCCCTTGGACCTACAAACAGCGCTTCAGCAGCAACAACAACGCTGCCTGCACCGTGACCTGGAGACACCGCATGTTGCACCGCCCTGCTTCACACCACAGCCCTGGTCTCACTGACACCGCAGGATGCCGTCACAAAGCCACTGCCTGCACCGTAACCTGTGGGCATCACTCGTCGCACCATCCCGCTTCGCACCGCAGCCCAAATTCCATCAATGCCAGCGCTCCTAACTTTGTCATCATCCTGGAGTTCGATCTGCAACGCGTGTGACTTCAAGAGCCCGATGAACCCCGCACCTACCTCCGGAACAGATGCCTGCGACACTGCACTCCGGATCTCATCGTGAGGATCACAATACTCTACATTTCCAAGGTACTGTTTGTGAGTCTTCCAGACACCGTAGCTGGCCCGTGACACTGCAGCCAGCCTTAACTGTTAGATTTGTTGTTCACAACGCCGTGATAGCCCTAGACGAAGCTATCGACTTCAAGGAACTGTATTTTTAAGTTAATTCTTGAAAAATTAATATCTTTATTACTGCATGTTGGATTTTTTTCATTTTGATCTTGTTTAACATAAATAAATATTGGCAATTTTTGTAAAACTGGTGTGGTGCCCTTTTGTAGTGTTTTCACTGTATTACTGTGTGTTATGTGCAAAAAAAATTCACATTGCTTCCGAGATAAGACTGACTGCTCATGCCAAGCTACCAAGGTGGTAAACAGGGGTTATCTGAGCTGGGTATCTCCCTTATCCTGACTAGAGTGAGGGTCCCCACTTGGACATGGTGCAAATCAACTGCCAACTATAGACCTCATTTCTAACATCGGTTGTCAGCAGTGAGGATGGGACTTGCATTTGCACTTGACCTACGGAGATTGGTGTACACTACTACCATATCGCAGACCACTACGTACCACATACAGGTTGTTGTTTTGGGATTTTTCCTTTGATCTATTTTTGGTCTCGAGTTCAAGCTGAACTCCCTACTACATCATGTCTCAGTCAAGAGCATCATCGGTTACATCCCTGGATTTGGTTTTTGAGGATAGGTTGAAAAGCTACACTGAAGGAACTGAAGTCAGTTTGCAAAATCCTCAAAGTCTAAGCTAGATGCCTCACTCAAAAGGAGGAGCTACAAAAGGCTCTGAGGGCTTGGGTAGCAGCCAGAAATGCTAGTGGGCATTCTGAGGATCGACAGGGGGTGGGGTGGGGTGGAGACTGTGGAGCCAAATCCAAAGGAAGATGTACTGAGGGTGCAGTAGCTGCCAGTGGGAGAGGTACTCTCTGGCCCAGGCAGCAGTAGTATTTCAAAGGGCCTGACTCCAGAAGAGCTGGAAGACAGGAGAGAAGCCAGGAGACATCATACAGAGTTGGGGAGGCTAAAAATGGAGGAGAAGAAAATGCTCTTAGACCATGAGCTCAGAGTAAAGGAGCTGTCTCAGAGGAGTAGATCCAGCAGCAATGGCGGAAACAGTGCCTCAGTGCACTCAGATAGGGTAGTCCACATTCCCACGAATGGAGTACAAGAAGGGAGATGATATCCAGAGAGGTGGTTTCAGGGATATGAGGCAACTATCCACATGAATGGGTCACTGAGAAGAACTGGGGAGCATGACTGTGCAACCACTTCACGTAGGAGGGGAGCAACACTTTGTTAGCTTTGGGCAAGGGGTACAACCTCACCTATTCTGACATGAAGGAAGCCCTTCTTACCAGGTATGGCTCACTCCTGACAAGTACAGGGATCAGTTTAGAGGGAGTAAGAAAACTGATTCACAGACCTGTTAGAAAGTGTGGATTCTTTTTGCAGGGCACTGGATGGTTGGGTGAAAGGCAATAATGTCACAGATTTTCAGGGGCTGTACAACTTAATTGTATGGGAGCACTTGTCTAGTCTGTGTTTTGTAGAGCTGCGCCTGCACTTGACTGATAGTAAGCTGAGTGAGCCCAGGAAGCTTGCTATGGAGGCGGACCGCTGGGTGAGTATCAGAGTCCACAAGAAGGTATATTGGGGAGACTCCACCAAAGGTGGGCAGGGTCCCCAGCAAAAGAGTGGTGGGGACAGGGGTAAACAAAAAGAGTTATCCAAAGGGCCCCAATCTAGTATCCAGGGTAAGAATTCCCACCCTCAGGCGATAAGAAACCATGGGCCTCTTCAGGAAAGCCTTCAGAGGCGGGACCCTGTAAATGCTTTGCTTGTGACCAGGTGGGTCACATGAAGGAGGATTCCAAATGTCCCTTGTGGACACAGCCACCCACCGGTGGGCACACCAAGGGGTGTAGCCCTTGGGGAGGAGTTGGTCCCTGGTGGGTGTGGAGAACCAACCGAGATGACCCTTGTCTCACAAGTGGACGGTGAAATGGTCCAGAGAAACCTAATGCCTGAAACACTAAAAAAAATACTATACAGGCAGTGGGTGACCATCAATGGGCAGAGGCTCTCAGAGATACTGGAGCCAGTGTGACCACAGTCCGTTGTCACCTGATGTCTGAGGAACAGATAGTCCCCTGGTGTATTCCACCAAGTAGCTGCAGTGGACAACTCAGAGCGCTAATGTAAGGTGGCGCAGGTTCCCTTTGAGTTGGGGGGGTGGATTTCAGGTTCCTTGACGGTAGCTGTAAGTCCCACCATGCCGGTTGACTGTCTGCTGGGCAACAACCTGAAGAATTCTGCCTGGAAGGAGGTGGAGCTTGGGGATGTTGGGTTTGCCAGTCGGTCAATGGCAACCTGTCAGGGTGATCAAAAGGTCCTGGAGCCTGAAACAGTGGCCCAGGTGCCTTCCAAGAGAAAGGGAAAAGGGTGCGGGAAACCCACTCTTGAAGTTCCCACGGTCCTGTAGGAGGCTGACCTCAAGGGGGATGCCCCGGGACCTACAGGGGAACAATTGGCTGAACGGGGAGACTTACCTGAGCTGACACATTGGCAGCAAGAAGGGGATGAAGGGGGTCCCACCAGGGAGGAGTTCTGTGCAGAGCAGAAGGTGTGCCAAACTCTCATAGGTCTTAGGAAGCAGGATGAGGACCAGGCAGCTGGCGCTGAGCCCACGGGTCTCCTGATCTATTGGGAGAATGATCTCCTGTATAGCGAGCCTAAGGCTGCTGAGCCTGAGGTAGCCCGTAGCTGGTGGTACCGCAGCGCTTCAGAGCCTTCCTACTGGGTTTGGCTCATGGTGTGCCTCTGACAGGACATTTGGGACAGGGCAAGACCTTTATCAGGCTTGTCACCCACTTCTACTGGCCCCAATTGAGAAAAAATACAGAGGCTTTCTGTAGGTCCTGCTAGACTTGCCAAGCAAGAGGCAATAGTGGAGGGAAATGTAAAGCTCCGCTCCAACCTTTTTCTGTCGTGAGCACCCCCTTCGAGCGGGTGGGCATTGACATAGTAGGGCTTCTGGACTCCAATACAGCCCTGGGCAACACCCGGTACCCTAAAGCTATCACTCGGAGGACAGTGACAGCATCTGTTTTGGCCAAGGCACTGATGGGGATCTTTACACAAGTGGGTTTCCCCAAGAAGGTGGTATCTGACTGGGGTAGCCACTTTATGTCCATGTACACAAAGGCCATGTGGAAGGAATGTGGGGTGAACTACAAGTTCACCACTTCTTACACCCCCAAAGTGATGGGATGGTTGAGAGATTCAACCAGACCCTGAAAGGCATGATTGGGGGTCTGTCAGACTCCATGTCAGACTCCATGAGGCTTAAGTGGGTTGTCCTCTTACCATGCCTTCTTTTTGCCTACTGAGAAATTCCATAGAAGGGGGTTGGCTTTAGCCCCTTTGAGCTGTTGTATGAGCACCCTGACACAGGACCTCTAAGTCTGGTGAAAGAGGGTTG
The DNA here is from genome assembly GCF_031143425.1 of Pleurodeles waltl. Classification (NCBI taxonomy): domain Eukaryota; kingdom Metazoa; phylum Chordata; class Amphibia; order Caudata; family Salamandridae; genus Pleurodeles; species Pleurodeles waltl. The sequence goes on along the minus strand of NC_090440.1, from coordinate 1,981,431,891 downwards.
GGAACAAACTCCTAGGACATTACCCCAGGATGTATTTAGTTACATGCTGGCCTTCAAAAAACAGATTGTCTGCTTCAGGAAGCTCGCTCAAGAGAACCTAGAGGCAAGCCAGGAGGACATGAAACGCTAGTACAACCAGAATACTACTCTGGTTTAGTTTCAGCCTGGCCAGAAAGTGTGGGTCATAGCCCCAGTAGAGCCTTGTGCTCTACAGGACAAGTGGACAGGGCCATTTGAGGTAAAGGAGCGCAAGAGTGATGCCCCCTACTTGGTGGACTTGCAGACTCCAAGGAACCCCTGAAGGTCCTACATGTGAACCGCCTCAAACCCCAATTTGAGAGGTCTGAGTTAACCATGCTTCTGGCTACAGATGATGGAGTGGAAGATTAGAGTGAACCTCTCCCTGACCTCCTGTCTGTCAGGTAGCAGGATGGGTCAATAGAAGGTGTCGTCCTCTCCCCTTCTCTGACTCTAGAGCAGCAGCGTGACTGTCAACATTTACTGGGACAATTTTCAGCTCTGTTCCCACTCACTACAGGTGTCACCCATCTATGCATGCATGATGTGGACACTGGGGACAGCCTGCTGGTAAAACACAAGGTTTACAGGTTAGCTGACAGAGTGAAGGTCAGCATCAAGGATTAGGTATTGGCTTTAGGGGTGATTGAGCACTCCAGCAGCCCTTGGTCAAGCCCAGTGGTTTTGATACCTAAGGCTGTGGCATCTGTGTGGACTACTGTGAGCTCAATGCAGTCACCAAGACTGACGCCCACTCCATCCACAGAGCTGATGAGCTCATTGATCGGTTGGGGGCTGCCAAGTTCCTCAACATGTTTGATTTAACGTCTGGGTACTGGCAGATTGCCTTACCCAATGGGGCCAAAGAAAGGTCGGCGTTTTCAATGTCAGAGGGGCACTTCCAGTTCCGGGTCATGCCCTTCAGCTTGAAGAGGGCCCCTGCCACCTTTCAAAGGTTGGTCAATCAGGTCCTGGCTGTGCTTCAAAAACATCAGTGATGCCTACCTTGACGACATTGCTGTTTCAGTTCCAGTTGGGAGGATCACTTGCACCACCTCTGGGAAGTGTTGAAGGCACTGCAAGCTGCAGGCTTACTACAAGGCCTGTAAGTACCAGATAGGGCAGGGGTCAGTGGTGTACTTGGGACCCCAGGTAGGAAGCGGCTGGGTGGCAACTCTACACCCCAAGATTGATGCCATTCGGGCTTGGGCAGCCCCTAGACCCACACAAAGGTGAGAGTCTTCTTAGGCCTCACCGGGCACTGCAGGTGATTTGTCAAGGGGCCTGGTACCATTGTTGCCCCCTTGACAGAGCTGACTTCCAAGAAGCAGCCTAGACAGGGGATCTGGACTGGGGTGTTCCAAACTGCATTTGACACCCTGAAGGAGGCCATGTGCAAGGCGCCCGTGCTGCTGGTCCCTGACTTCTCCAAGGAGTACAGACAGATGCTTCAGAGCATGGTGTGGGAGTGGGACTTTCACAGCTGAATGAAGAGGGCCTAGACCAGCCTGTAGTCTTCCTTAGCAGGAGACTACTCCCCAGGGAAAAGAAGTGGAGTGCAATTGAAAGGGAAGCTTTTGCTGTGGTCTGGGCACTGAAGAAGCTAAGAACCTACTTGTTTGGGTCTCACTTCTGGGTTCAAACGGACCACAGGTCCCTTAGATGGTTAATGCAGATGAGGGGTGGGAACCTAAAACTGTTGAGGTAGTCCATTTCCCTAAAGGGAATGGACTTTACGGTGGAAGACCGTCCAAGCACAGAACACGCCAACGCTAATGGTCTGTCCAGGTTCTTCCGCCCTAGTGAGGAGAACTTCCAAGGGTTTGGGTAGTTCTCTCTACTCTCAGGTGGAGGGGGCATGTGTTAGACCTGGCATCTTTTGGCGTGTTTCCCCTGTCGTTTTGCCCTCTGGCCTCCTGTTTTTATGGTATACTGGACTCTGTTGTTGCTGGTTTATTGTCTCTGGGCACTTTATCAGTGCTAAAGTGCTCCCTATGTAAATTGTATTGGTGATTGGTTTATCCATGATTGGCATATTTGATTTACTCATTTACTCCTAAGTCCCCAGTAAAGAGCACTCTGGGTGCCCAGGGCCTGTAAATCAAATACTACTAGTGGGCCTGCAGCACTGATTTTACCACCCGCATCAGTAGCCCTGTGAACATATCTCAGACCTGCCACTGCAGTGTCTGTGTGTGCAGTTTTAAACAGCCAATTTGACCTGGTAAGTGTACCCACTTTCCAGGCCCAAACCTTTCCTTTTTGTACATGTAAGGCACCCATAGGTGCAAATACAGTTTGCAGTGTATTTTAAAGATATGACACATACTGATGTGTTTTACATGTCCTGACAGTGAAATACTGCCAAATTCGGTTTTCACTGTTGAAAGGCATATCCCTCTTATAGGTTAACATGGGGACTGCCTTTCAATATATTTTAAATGCAGATTCCCATTGGGAGCAGATAGAGAAATGGAGTTTGGGGTCTATGAACTCACAATATAAAAATACATCTTTTGGAAAGGTTGTTTTTTATATTGTCAGTTTGAATATGCCACTTTTAAAAAGTGGGCATTTTCTTGCTTAACCATTCTGTGTCTCTGCCTGCTTGTGTATTCCACACCTGGCTCAGAATGACAGTTGGGCTCTTGTGAATTCCCTTTAGATAGTGACACAAAGGGAGGTAAAGTGTAGCCTGCATATCCTGACGAGTCTCCTGGAATAGAGTGGGGAGGGAGGAGTTGACACACCTGAAAGGGCTGTGCCTGTCCTCACACAATGCAGTCTCTGACCCCCTTTGAGTGCGTCTGGGGCCAGGACTGGGCAAGGCAGTATCTTGTGAACAACACAGACTTTCCTTTGAAGTCTGTCTACTTCAAAGGTAGAAAGGGGTGTAAGTAGTGGACCAAAAACCCCAGACTCTTGGAACACTTCTGGATCAAGACAAATCTATGCCAAGGAGAAGAGCTGAAATGCTGAAGGAGGAGTACTGCCCCTTTGCTGTGTGTGCTTTGCTGGATTGGCCTGAGGTTGCTTCTTCTACCTAAAAGAGGGAAAAAAAATTGACTTTGCTGTGCATCCTGCTAGTGAAGTTTCTCCAAGGGCTTGGAGTAGAGTTTGCCTCCTGTTGGAAGTCTCAGGCATATCAAAGACTTCAGCTTCATCTGCCTACAGCACTGAGAACTATGTTTTTTTTTTTGCTGCAACAGAAGAAAAACCACTGCGACGCCGCTGCCTGCACTATGACCTGATGACGCCACACGGAGCTGTGCCCCACGTTGCACCGCAACCCTGGTCTCACCGACAGGCCACCTAATGCCGTCACTGAGCCGCTGCTTGCACTGTGACCTGTGGGCCCGCACTCTGCTTCGCCTTGCTCACACCACAGCCTTGGCATCCCCGCCGACAAAGCTCCACACTGACACTGACGCTACCACCTGCACCGTGGCCTGAGGACACCGCTTGTGAGGTACATGAAACACCATCACATCCCGCACCCCTGGTCCAGCGACGCCAATGCCATAGACTACAGCATCGCCAACAGATGCCCCTGTCTGCACCGCGACCCGTGGGCGCCACACAGAGCCCACCCCGCCACCTTGGGCCTGCTGACAACTGCGCTTCAGCAACGACGATGTTACTGGCACCATGACCTGGAGACACTGCACCTCGCACCACCGCTGCACACCGAAGCCCACCGAAGCCCTCGTCTCACCAACAATGCAGGACGCCATCACCAAGCCGCTGACTGCATTGTGACCTGTGGGTATCACACTCCCTTATACATTTAGCCTCCCTTAACTCATGGGATATTTAATACTGTATACATATTTTTATTTCAGCCCTGAGGAAGTTCACAGGAAGTGAACGAAACGCGCTGGCTGTGCTGTTTTGGATCACTGGTGAAAGTAAAGAAGCTTTGAACATACAATCAGGAATTGGGCTCAAATTTGGAGGAAATATATTGTATTGGTGCACTATCAGCTATATTCATTGGATGGTTTGCCCCTTTTGGGGAAGTTCTCTGGGAGCACTGGGTGCTTTTGGTATTGTGCACATATTGGGACTTCTCATCTGGATGGACAAATTGGAACAAAGGAGGGAGGTGTGGTGTTAAGAGCCTGCTGTCCTTTTTTGGTTGAGAGTGAATGTACAGACAGCATTTAACTTGCCGAAATGGGCATTAGGTGGCCACACCCCATTACAGATGCTTTTTAGGCATTTATATTTACATACCTCATCTTGGTCTCTTAGTAAGCATGGCAGAGTCAAAAATGGATTCATTGACCCAGTTTCACAACTGAAATTGTTAAAAAAAGATTCAAGAAATTAAAAAGACTCTCTGTAAAATAAAAAAAGAGACTCAGCCACCCTGAAGGAAAAGCTGCTTACAAATGGCTCACCAAACTAGAAGATCTAGATGAGGAATGTATCTCTGACAAGCAAGCTTTTCAACTGTTTGACAGAAAATCTGTTCCGGTTTTTGGGATAGAAGGCACATGCACTGTAATCGTGCCACCCCTTCCTGTTCTGAAGAAAAATAAAGAGGTGTTGACCACATAAAAAAGCATTCTGTGGCCTATCTTCTTCTAAAAATCCTCTCTCTAGTCTGGAACACCTCAAGGAGAGTAACAGCCATGTTAAAATCATTGGCTCCATTAGAGGGGCTATTGAGTCTGATGTATTTCCATTTTTAAGCCCATCACCAATTACTGATCCAGATGTGGTGCAAACATCATCTTCAACAAGTGAACCTGCTGTATCCATTATCAGCAATTGTCACATCTACATCTCTAACTGCAATCTTGTGTCCACTACCAAAAGAATCTACATTGACTGAAATGATACTGATGCAAGACATTGTGCTACCTGGAAACAAGCCCAAACACATCCTGAAACTGGAACCAATTTTTCTTCTGTCTCTCCAAAAAAAAAGGTGCATTTCTTGTAATAGCCAATGCTACAGATGGATTCTTACCTGTTGTATGGGTTGTGACACGTATATTCACACTGCATCATGCTACATTTGGACCTTAGCTATGATACTGTCATTCTTTTTGTGGATAAAAATGCTAACTAAAACCATGCTGATGGTGCATGGACACTATCTTTCTGAAAGTTCAACACAGTCTCCTGTGTTTCAGGAATTGTGCCACATTTTGTTTTCACACAGTAAAAAAGGACTGATGTGCTGTTAATATCACAAAGAACCCATTGCATCATGGTGTCCTCTGGGAAAAGGTGCCTTTTCACATATTGGATCCTACAAAAACTAATAAAATTGCTTAGATTTTAAGAATTTCATTAGATGGCTTGGCCATTGCAATACTGATAACTGGACGGGTCCGTCCTGTGTCCATCAGCGCCAGGAAGAGACAGGGCAGGGCCACCCCCCTTGGTTTTTCCTAACCGGCAGGTGTAATGATAAGCCTATTTCTACTACCGTTATGATGATTAAAGCTCTTTGGGATGAAATTAGAGCAGGAGATAGTTTACTGAGATTGCAGTTTATGCAGTAAGACCGAAAGTGTACTGATTGCTGAACTTTGTGCTTGTTCCCAATCTTTTCTGGAGTATTTATGGGGAAGAGGAAAGCCGGGAGTAGCCCGCAGGGCAGTGAGAAAAATAAAAGGGCTGCTCAACATGTAGTGGGGAACTGTGTGAATGAGGATACTGATAACCTCATAGAGGAAGGAGACACTATTTTCGGCAAAGGGACGATGCCTGCCTGTGAAACTAATGCTCCTAAAAATGCGGACATATTTAACAAGGGGTGTAAACTTAATAAGTCAAAAGACCAAAGTGTGTCAAGGATCCAGCATGATTTAGAGAGCCCTGTGTGTGACTCTCATACTGATCCTAACCTCCCCTCGGGCACTGTCACTATGAAGAGATATGAATTAACAAAGAAGGAATAAACTCTATTGCTTGTGATGAACCATGCGCTAATCGTTTCAGCCTGCTTGTCAGTGAGATCGATGAGGTGGACAAAGTTTGTAACAAGGAAGGGGGGACTCAGGAGATTAATGACTTGGGCAATGAAAGAGGGTGAGACACCTGTTGAACTAAGAGCCAGCATTCATCAATTACCGGGATAAATTATTATTGTGCACAACTATCCCAATTACAAGAGAAAGTGGAGAAAATGGGAATGTTCACCCCGCAGGCCTTAACAGCAATAAAAATAACACTCAGGCGGGACCTAATCCAACTGAGTACCTTAAGGCATACACCACTTGGCCCCTTGGAGAGACCGAACTGGCAAGGTAGACAACAACAGGAAAAGGAACATCACACCAGGTATGATAGAGTCCCGGAATGTTATGCAAAATGGAATATACCCATGGGAGTTAAAGTTAATAACATCCAGAACAGAACCTGTGGGTTAATATCGGATGGCAAGCAAGGGCCACAAAATCCTGTTGCTAGCAGGGTTATGTGAATTTTGCAGCTTCCTAGTTCCCAAGGTGACGTTGATGGTAGGGGCTTTGAGCCAATCAATAGGTGTGGAGGTTTGCCACCCAAAAGCTTCTCTAATACGACAAACACAACAAGACTGTATATGATTAATGTCCCAAAACTGTTCCCAGGACTGCAAGAAAACAGTGAGTCTCTCAAGAATAAGGTGATTAATTGGGTGAGGAGCTATAGACACTGCTACTCCGTGATTAAGGCTGACTTCATTGAGGTGAAGCGCTGTATAGTACAGAACTCACAGTTTGACCATATATGTATTGATCTAACTAAAGAGGAGTATGCAGTAGGTCTTGTAAATCTAGACCTACTCACCTGCTCATCTAGGGGGATCTCAAATCCAGTTTAAATACAACCCTCCCTCTGTTGAACTGAGCAATCTAAATAGTAGTCTGCTGCCTAGGGCGGTTCAATCTATTAGTCCTATTCATCCTCACACAGTAATTGGGGATGGGGTTAACTCAACAAGGTTGATTGACTCGAGATGCGAAGCATTGCCAACAAAAGCATCCCGTTACCCACTCCAGTATACAATCATAGTGGAAGGGGTTCCAGTGTGTCTGTCCTCCAGTTGAATAATAGACTACTTCTCTCCCCCAAGAAATACGGGCTGGAAATACCAAAACCTCCCTTAGGCTAATGGAAGGTACAAAGATAAGCAGGGAGGTAAAGCAGTCCTCTGCCCAGGTACAATGTATGGAGGGTAAGGATGGTAGCTCATGACTCTCAAATGATTTCATGGAACTTAGCAGGAATAAACTCAAAAGTATTAGACCCAGCCTGGGGAATATTCATAGAGAGATTCCACATATGTATGTTCCAGGAGACCTGGTCCACAACACCTGTCCACAAATCAGGCTACACGAATGATAGTGTGGAAGCCAGACCGTCGGATAAAGGATGTCCTTCGGCATCTTAATAATATGGGTTAAGAACACCCTACATGCAAGCTTAAAGATTAAATTTCACTTCCAGAGATATTATGGGAGTAGACATCACCACTAAAAAAGTTATGATTGCTTAATATCTATAATTGCCCTGCTATTTCTAATTATGAATCAGAGACCTTGACAGCTTTATCTGAGTTTATGGCAAAAGACATTTCTAAGAACATGATCCTTGAAACCATAAAGTTTATACAGCAGCTTATGCTGCAAGAAGATGAGGAGAGGGTTATTCCCAGGTTGTTGATTCAAACATTGAAAAGAAGTTCTAAGGTAGCACTCCAGTTAGCCTCAATTAGTCTAAGGAACTGATTAAGAGCATGTAATGGGTGTACATGGGTATAATGGGTGGCTAATTGGATAGCGGGGCAAATTATACATTTAAAAGGGATAATTCCAGAAGTAGGATCAACTATCTAAACTGCACGACATGAACATTAAGGATAAGAGTGAGAGCGTTCCAGATGCCTTAATATTGGAATTAAATGCCAGTTTTTGTAGTGATTTGGATACATGTGAGAGGGACATCCCAATTATTATATCAAACGATGGCAGGAGAATAACATGGCCCCAATTTGAAATGAATAAGGATGCTTTAGCACGATTATGCACTGTAGTCGAAAAAACAATCTATCCACTTGAAAATCCAGGGTTAGAAGGCCCAGTAGTTATAAAAATACTTACTGATTTGTTAGGACTACTTCCATCAATCTTACTAACATCACTGAAAGTCATAAGGTGGCAGAGTGGTTTAATGACGACTGAAAACGAGCTAAAGCCAACCTGTGGGAAGTTGTAAAAGGAGGGAGTCGACCTGCAATAATAGAAGCCAGAAGAACATACAAGAAAACACAGTTGACAGCTAAAAGGTAGTGGGAGGAGGAGTAAGTGCAGGAGTTGGTCTGAGTAGCCTCATTAAAAGACAGTCGGTCATTCTGGCATCTGCTTGCAAAGGGTGCTCTTCATGTGGTTTCTGAAAAGGATTTTTATATTATGGCAGATACTGTGGTAACCCACTTCACCAAATTGTAGTCCTCCCAAACGGAGAGTCCAATACATAATAGGAGGGGCGGAGAGGTGACATTAGTCCAGGATAAGGAGTGTACACACCACCCGGATATATTCACAATGGAGGAGGCCCTTCAAGCACTTTCCAAGACAATAAAGAGGAAAGCGCCAGGTCTGGATTGAATCCCAGTTCAGAACCTTTAATTTGAGGCTTTATCCTAAATAGGCTAGCAAATGCTATAGCTAAGTGAGCTAAAATTCCAGAATCATGGAGAGGGACTGAAATTATCCCCATACATAAGAAGGGACTCAAAGGGGATCCGGGCAATTATAGGCCCATTAGTTTAATTGATTCAGCCAGAAAAATCTTCAGCAAACATGGTGCTGAAGATTCAGGAGTGGATGATGGAGAAACAGATGTAATCCCACCTGCTCACACCAGGTTTCAGAGCTAACACTAGTATAATGGATCAGGTGTTCTGTTTTCTATCCATCATTTGGAAATGGGTTCAAATCAGTAAGCGCCACGTATATGTTGTGTTTGTAGATCTTAAATCTGCCTTCTATCTGATTCTGAGAGTCAAGCTGTGGCCAGCCCAAATAGGATGGGTATGTCCAGGGAGGTGTTGGATTTAATAATTTGCCTGCACAGTGGGAACTATGCTAAAGTAAGTTGAGGTAAAGATGTTAAACTGACTAGTGGTATTGATGTCACTTGTGGGGTATACCAAGGCTGTGTGTTAGCCCCTACCTTGTTTATGTTATGTATAAATGGGGTTGTAAATATGCTGGAAGATTGTATTGGTGACCACACCAAATTGGCACGTCAGCATATACCAACCCTTTTATTGCAGATGACACGCTGCTTATATCAAAAACTCCTATAGGGCTTCAACATATTCTAAATAGGTTTATTGAAGCTTGTGATTTTTATGAGCTGGAAATAAATGTGCTCAAGACACAATTTATAGTTTTTCAACCACATAAGTCCTTTAAAGGTACCATCAACCTCGGCGCAAGGACCCTTGAACAAGTCAAGGAGTTCGATTATCTGGGCGTAAGGTTGACCAGCAATCTATCATGGTCAGCACAGATTCTAAAAAGCCATATGTCCCTCCAACATGTAGAGTCGGCTATTTTGAAGAAGTTGAATTGCTCATCTTATCGCCTATAGCACAAGTGCTAGAAGTGTATTGATCAAAAGGCCTTGGAGAGGCCCTTTATGGAGCAGATTTATGGGGGGTTGATCCAGCAAGAGGGTTGGAAAAAACAGAAAATAAATTTAAGAGAGTATTATTATTTATGCCACAGATTGCTCCACTTATTCATAAGCACCAAGACCTAGGATTAAAACATGTAATGCATATTGTTGCATTAAAGCCTTTAATATACTGGGCTAGGACTTCGATGGGGAAAACCCAGATCCCTATCAAACAGGCAATAGCCAAGGTTATAGCTCTGGATAAGAGAGGTATGAGTCCATGGCTAAAGTATGTTAAAAGCTGGTTGTATAAACTGGGCTTAGAAGAACTATGGAGGAATTCACATAATATGGTTGGAGGCTCATTAGCCCCTACCATATTAGCTACCCTGAAAGCAATAAAATGGGAACACATTAAGGCTAATTGATTATGTGTTCTATCATATGTCTCACTAACTAATTATTTTCTTGGTATCAAATGCAATTTACTGTATGAATCTTTTATTGATTGTATTGAACCTGTTCATACCAGGTCACTGAAATTCAAATTTAGATACAGGACCTTCCCATTGAACAGACTAAAAGCAAAATGGAAGTTAAGTGCAATAACATTGGCATGTCCTGTGTGTGATGCCCCCTGTGAAGCACTGGAGCACCTTTGGTTTTTTTTGCCCGGTCCATAAAACACCAGGAGGAGGTGGATTGCCCCAACTTGTGAGTTATCTGCCTCGTGCCCTGCTGAGGCCACTCATATCTTTATATCAGATAACAGGGAATGGTTAGTATATGCAATTTCTCAAAACGTAATGTATGCTTGGCGGATTTGCTCCATCATGCCCAGTGCCACCTGAGAAATGTTTAATTAATTATCATAGTGTGTATGTAACTAGCTATGTTTTAAATACTGATTTTTTTTTTTAATTGCAAAGACAGATGTGGACGGTTGATACTGTATATAAGAAGATGTATTTCTTAAATTTTTTTCTGTATATCTATTGTCTTATTTTTTTAATCTGTGTTTTATGATCATATATTTGATCGAATAAATACTAACTGATGACTGATTTGAGCTTGTATGCTTCATTGTACAATGAAAGTACATATCTCGCTTGAGAAAATCATGAGGTGTTGTTCTGTTTTTATTAGTACGGATACCAGTAAATTCATCAATCTAACAGCTTGGGGGAAGTACACAATTTTATACAGTAGAAACTTTACAGGACCCTCTACTCCATTAACAGTTGCAAAAGTTTTCAGAAATTATTTTCATGCTTTAACAGTGATGGCAGTTTGGACCGTTCAACATTTAAATATTTTTAATAACATGAAAAACTTTTAAAAACTGATACATTTAAATAAGACTGTGCAACAGATAGCTTGTATGATCTTTGCTTCCCCTTCAGATTTAAAAACACCATCACTTGCAACAATTACTTTGATACATTTTATTGATTGGAAATGAAAAGAAAACGTTACTAATAATGATTTGAATGAAATAGTTAAGAATTAAACATAAAAGTTTACATTGTTTTGTTCAGATGGTATAGCCATATACCCAACAAATGCTGACACTTGTTTGTACAGGTTCCTGCTAAAGCTAGAGGCCCATTAGTAAAAAGACCAAACCTTATGTCGATAACTACTTACAATGGAGGGATGTTGTGCCAAAGATGCCTGTCACAATGTAATTTGAATTATATGAAAAAAAATGTCCAAAATAGGTGAAGATATCGATTTCTGTGATTTTTGTTTGGGGCCACAAAAGGTTGAGAGCCACCGTGAATGATGCTGCTGTAAAACATGTACACGTTACAAATAAAGGAGTATGAATATGTAACCCTCTAGAGCCTAGGTTATATCACAACATTATATAAACATGAGGGAGCTCTAGCAGGATAAATTCCACAACATCCTCGCTGTCGCTAATAACTCATTTATTGATATTGGGGGAAAAAATTAAGAATTTGAAAAAAACGATATTATTTAAACATTTTACTATGCTTAACATTGCATTTTCTATCTATCAGGACATTATTGTTGTGCTGAGTGAACCAAATCTCATAAAGATGCTAATACATTTATTTAACAAATGTTCTTATGGAAAATATTCACAGATATTCTAAGGAAACATAAATATAGTTTTATAGAGACATACATATATTGTTTCTTAGAAACAAGCATTTTATTTCTAGGTACAATCCCTGCTGAGTTACAATTAATAAAAAGGGCGGTCTATCCAGTTAATTGGGGATAAGAGTCCCGTCTCCAGGTAGAGCGCCTAAGACTAATAAAGCCAAGTGGACAACTTGCTCATTAGAGGACATTTTTCAAAATATGCCTCTAAAACATTTGAGCTGAGGCCTGTGGTCTGGTAATAACCCGCTTTTATTCAAGAATTGTACTTCAGCAAGGACTGTACCTAGAAAAAAAATGTATGTTTTCAAGAAAAAATATAGGTATGTCTCTATAAAACTATATGTATGTTTCCTTAGAATATCTGTGATTATTTTCCATAAGCAAATTTGTAAAATAAATTTATTGGCGTCTTTATGGGAGTTGGATCACTCGGCACAACAATAATGTCCTGATAGATACAAAATGGAAAGTTAACATAGTAAAATGTTGAAATAATTTTTTCAAACTCATCATTTTGTTTCCAATAACAATTAATGAGTTATTGAGCGACAACTACAGTGTTATGGAGCACACCTTTTTCTGTTGCTGAAGATCAAAACTTTATGTGGTGTCTGCATGGAATAATTTCCTTGCCTATCACTGCTTTTCATTTCTGCGACTATCACAAACATGCATCTCTTGGATGGTATGATAACACAAATAACACATTTTTGCACCTGGCTTGGAGTTTCCCTTTCAAGCACTGCTGCTAACGAAACATAAATCTTGCCTTCATTAGCACATTTTCATAAATAAATCCTTTAGCACATTCACTTCTTTGTGATCTATAACTATTCATGGCACTTGCAACTCTTTGAAGTCCAGCTTTGCATGCAAACTCCTTGTGACCCCTGCCTTTTTAATTTCTTATCACACACTATTGACAAATGGAAACTATGTAATTTCAAAAACGTAACCCTGTTGTGCATTATGCCAGGGCTTTGTATATTTATTAACTGTTCAAAAAATACTAAAATATTGTGGAATCACAATTTATACACCCTCAATTAAGGTCTTTAGAAAGCGATTCATACTCAAACGTAGGCATGATAAATGAGTGCTAGGATAAATGAAAAGTTTATAGCAGTTCTAGCTCAGGGCGAAGTAGTGCCAACCTCTGCAGCCGGCTTCAACAAACTCAATTTCGAACACATTTGTCTGACATTGCACCCTGAAGTCCATGTTGCTAACACAACTGGCATTACCCATGTTCTTGAAACTACTGGATCTAGCTTCAAATCTAGTTTTGTATTTACCCCTTTCTTTTCTTTTTTTGATTCTTTGTTTACAAACCTGTTTGGTGGAATGTCAGAAATTCTCACTGTGGGGTGCAAAATTTTGAGAATTAAAACTAAACTGAATGGCAATGCACCCTATCCAACTGAATTTCAATGCCACAAAGCTATTGAATCCAATTTGGAGAAGGACTGCGAGCTAAGCTAAGCTAAGTGTATTCTGGTCTTTGCGTTTTTGTAAACCTCAATTTCCTCAAGAGAGAAGTGTGTTTCACTGTCTGAACTGTTTCCAAACTGTCATTTAGAACACCCATTGGAACAAGAAGTGGTGCTACCTGTTGATTTCTGGAAATTAACTCAACCGATCAGAAAGCATGGGGCGTTTTGCAATGCAGTGCGATTGGCCATAGTCAAAGCTGCAATGTATCAATCTTCACCTGTGCTGACAAGTCAACATTCAAAGGACTGACAATATCACTATTTTGGATACACTCAGTGTTTCTTCACAAAGTGCTGCAACAGCTGAATCTGCACCTTTATCTTGGTCTCTGATGCTGTATTCATCATTGATTTCAACATCCTCAAAGCTTCAGTCGCATCTTGGCTTCATCATCATCAACAGTTGGCAAGTATCAGTTTGTCTCATAATATATAGTCCAACAACTGACTTTCCTGAGAGAAGTGAGACATGTTTAACACCATCCTCTCTCTAGCTGTATATTCTATTTTCAGTGCTGCAGATTTAAAAGTATCCATCTGTTTTCAGAATGATACGAGTTCAATAAAACAAACAGAAGCTGCTGTTGTTGGCTGAATAGCCTTCATAAGCCAGTTTTTGCTTTTGATCTCGTTTGGATTGAGGTTTGGTTTTGATCCATGCCGCATACTCAAATGAGGCACAAAGCATTTAGTCTAGATTTTTCATTTATCAATGTGCATAGAAATATATACACATATGTTCATTACAATTGTTGCTTTCACATTCTAGGGAGAACATAATGTTTGCACCTTTCTGCTTGGGTACCCTAACTGCACTTCATATGTTCGTATATTCATGCCTCTGAACAACTTTTTCATTTATAAACGTGTTGCATTTAGTACTGATTGCACATGTACAACATACAGTACTTGCTTTATAATAGTTTGCATAGGTTATTCATATATATATATATTGATATGATTTATAATATATGGTAGATTTCAATTAAGGCAAAAGAAGATTTATATATTTCTTACATTTTACATCATTCAGCAAAAAATCTGCCCTATTCAACATAATGACAAAAGTGTATTTAAGCTTAGTACAAACATGTATGAGGAAGAGTGGAAACTTCAACTTCCTAGGAGACTTGGGGCCTGATTAGACTTTAGCAGATGGAGTATATACCGCCGCGATAGTGGAGTACTTTACTCTTGCCATGGTAAGGGTACCCCGACCGCCAAATTTAGAAATGTCCACTAGCCAAGCACACATCTCTTGCATTTCTGACTCAGCGGTTCCTGTAAACGCACTGAAAATTTGAGAGACGGCTCCGTCAACATGAATAAGTAGTACATCAAACTTTCAACATTTTTTTATTTAGAAAAACAAAATCCCAAAGTGTGATTTTCTTTTTGAAAATAAAAAAGCAATGTACCCCACACCATGGGAGTTTTCTCCAGTGGCGAGGGGATCATTTTGTAGTTTTCACTGAACCTTACTGCCAGGTTTTGCCTTGAGGTGACTGACTGTGAATAACTGCCTTTTGTCCACCCAATTTAAATAAGGCGGGCAGACAAATGGCAAAATCTCCAACAACCTGTACTCTGTTGGGCCATCTTAGGTGTATTCTGGCAGCGAATGAAAAAGTCTTGACTGTCAACATACTGAAGGTCTGCCTGACACTAAATAAGGTGGACGGACCTTCAGTTTGGCAGAGACGGTACTCCATCACCACTGCAATAAAGTACTGTCTCCATCAAACTCAAATAAGGCCCTGGGGTTGTGCCGGCTGAGCCGCAGACATCCTCATTGAAGTCCACTGGCTTCTCGGAGCCAGCTTGGTCTTATCAGCTCATTGGGAAATGTCACAAATGAGACAGAAAGCAACCATATCGAAGTACATAACAAAAGGCTTGTTATTTGGCTAAGGCATGAGGGCTACACACCACCTCAAGAAACTCAGACATGCATTATTGGTGGTAACACAGCTTAGCTAGGGGCTAAAGGGAGGGGTTGCAGAACAGAGACCCTTTGCATCATACAATGAAATTTACTTCTGAAAAACCGTCACAGTATTTCAATTCCTTTTAATAATTTGGTTAATAATTGCTTTCATTGCCACTTTATTGATTGTTTTTAAAGTTATACCTCTGAATATTATCCGTGCTAGAATAGGATTTCGATTTTAATAATGTCCTAAAAATACATTGTGTGGACTTTAGTGTGTGACCATCCACAGTGAAAGGAGGCTTGGAGCTAACTAACAAATAATCATGTAGTGCCAGAGGACTGATCATTGACCAGAATACACTTCTTTATGTAATGCGCTAACAGGTCATGTGTTACTGTCCAGCAAGTTCCCCATCTCCAGTTCGTTAGCTGTCTGAGCCTGTTTTTCACCAGAGGGCGAGGGGACCTGAAACTAGGCCGTATTTTGCAGAAGATTGCAAACAATACATCAATCCATGCCACAAAAAGACTTTTAGTGTCACCCATAATAACACCATCACACAGTCACTGTAAGAGCCAATCACTGTCAGAGGAGGCCTCTCTTACAATGCAAAATTCAATGCACCACTTCTGTAAAAGAACTATTCAACTAGGCTGTGCCTGGAGGTTTAAATGACTAAATAGGTGGACAGAATCTGGTACTTACAGCATCCTTTATCATCAGTGCATTTGGGAGAAAGGAGCCTGGACAACAAAGAAGGAACAACTAATGTGGTGGTTAATGCTAATGTTTTCAGGTTAGAATGCAGATACTTCGGCCATTGAGCTAAACTTCCTCTTTGGTTCTGGGTTGTACACCCTATACCGCATAGCCAAAATTTTTTGCTTTCATGCTTTGGTATTCATTCCAACATGCAATCTAGTATGCTGGAAAATATTAACAAAAAAGTGCTTTTATACAGTTTGCTACAATACATTTGACCTAATAGCAGTTAATGTAAACTGGCTTACAGGTTGCCAGGTATTAAGCCTCGAAGGAAAAAAGTATAAGCCATTCCTTCAGAATACAGAGATGTGACCTTCATGTGGATCCCTGAGAAGAGCACATTATTTGTCTTCCATCACCCAACTGCCCTGTGCCAAACACATTTTTTCATTATCACTGTTGTTAACTGAACACGTTAACCAATTGCCAAACAAGCAATAATAATAAAAATAAAAAAAATACTAATTATAATAAAATGACACCAAAGCAAAATTATACCATAACTAAAATATATATTTGAGACTAATTAAAGCTAAATTGGAAGACATGCAAATACCAAGAGAAAAGCTACTGTGGCACATGGGCCAAAAGCAGCCAAACATCTATCTGTTGTTGTTACATGCCACCCAGCAGTAGCCTCGTTGTTAAAGAGCAAAGATCTGCACCCCGTGCTGACACAAGACAACCACCTAACCGCTCAAACCTCGTCACTAACATGAAACAGCCCCCCATGTTGACCTGGATGGCGGTACCAAGTACAAACATATATGTGGCCAAGCATTTCCCAAGTTAAAGAATTATTCATCAGCAAGTCCACGCAGGTTGTCTACCTCATCCAGTGCACGATATACAGTTAAACCAAGCAATCATCCATAAATAGGAATAATTCAGGACCACAACACCATGACTCCTGTGGGTGTCCACTTTTCTCATTGTGGTCCAGTTTAATGTATTTATCAGCCTTATCCTGCTGGGCAATGTCAAGTACTTTGGAATGCCAAACATACTTAAAATTAAAAACCAGAGGTGCAGCTGAGATTTGGTTACCCTTGACGTCAAAATGCGGATCTTTACATGTCCACACTGACATTATATCATGAGATTTAATGCCAAACTAATTGTGAAGTGGTGCACTCGAAGTCTATATTGAAGTGCATTCACTGTAGTGATATTGAAGAAACGTGTGGTATAAGCATATCAACTGAAATGTAATCATCAGTTTTGATTTCATATGTTTCCTTATGAAATCAGAGAGTGTTTACCCTTAAACCGATAATGATTTTCATAACATGCGTGGATTAATGTTATAGGCTAAAGTTGAAGAAATTTAGTTCTCCATCATATTTACTTACATGTATTAATAGTTTTATTTTGATTTGCATTTATTATAACATGAAGTTTAAATGAAGTCATTACTGGCAATTTATAATTTAAAGTTGATATGTTTGATTAACATGAATAATGACTTTGCTTTAGCTTAGCCATTCTAGGCCTGAATCCTCATAATGTGGGAAACTGTTTTCCATTTCTGCTAACATGAAATATTTTTCAGGTGTCTTGTACATGAAATGTTAGTTTGGAAATAGATGTACTACTGCTTTACCCATAGAGAGCCTGAGAAATCAACCTTGAGGACAGTACACACACAGACCAAGATTGTTAAGACTTGACCTATTCATAATAATGTTAGTCAAGGACAGATATCTTCCCACTATGGTTTGGGGAACTTTCACTTTTGTGATGAGAAGGGATTGGTCCATGCAATGTTCCAATCCTTGGGCATTACCAGTGGACACATCACTGTTTACTTTGGACTTTAATCAATTTCAGTTGGTTGCACAGAGGATATTCTCTTGGACTTTGAGAGGTACAGACCTCTTTGCCCCTGCCCATACTTTCTCAATGCTTGCTGCAAGCACTTATAATTTTGCTTTGACCTATGAGAGGTCTCTTGACCGAGCATCTGAAATGCTGACACTTCCCTTTTTGCATACTTTGTCCCTACTTTAGTTAGCTTCATTTGCCCCAGGTGTCCTTTTTCCAACTTTTTTTATCCTTTATTTCCTTTTTACTTTTTGTCCCCATGTTTTGTAGCCCAGCTCATGTCAACTAGTAGCTGTCAACTGTGAGGGTTTCCCTTGCCTTAGTTTGTTATTTAGATGATTCCAGTTTGCACTAATGTTTAGAAGAGTTGGTCAACGCTTATTCTCTGAGCACCAAGTGTTATTTTGCATAGCTGTTATTGAATGCTCAGCATGCTTAATGTTGATTAGATTATGTTTTTTTCCAGCCGTTCGGATACCCTCTGGTGATACTGTATCTTTACAGTCTGTTTTTGAGAACTATCTACATTAACCTGAGTTTAAGTCTGTAATAAAATAAAACCCTCTAACTTTATTTCCGATTTGGATTTTCATTGTGTGGCCAATTTGGTCATACTGTAAATTAAATTTCGATTGATGCCATTCTTAACTGATTTTACCCCCTGATAGGGTGAAAAGATGTCGACCTCAATTTAGAACATACCGAAATGCTACATCACCAGCACTGGCAAAGCCAATAGGTCTGGAATTGGCAGTCAGGCTTTCGACTTTGCCAATGCTGGTTGTTTGTCATATTTTTGTAAAACTACATTGGTGGAGGAGCTGCTGGGCCCTCAAAAAAAAAAAATAACAATTTGGCCTAATGCAAAAACAGTGTTTTGGTCTCCAAACGCAAACACAGCTATCCCAGGGACTGAAATTAACTATTTAGTGTACGGATGTGCTCCTTGTAAAAGAACAGCATGCCGTCATTCACAGTGAACTTAGTCAATGTCTGAAGTGAGCTGACCCCCTACCCCATGTTGTTTGCTGTAGAGGGTGAAAGAAAAATGTGAATGACACAACAACAGACTAAATGGCTGAAGACGACTTCTTGAAAGTCGGTATGAGTAGGTATATTACGTATGTGAATTTTACTAAAATCAAAAGGTGTTGGCTAACACCAGATTTTGTCTGTGCTCACACTTCCTGTGTTTTACAATGAATTCTCTGACAAACACTTTGTGATTTCCCTGGTGTCTGATGGTTACAAACGGCTGCTCACACTTTATCTTTCAAGTTCTCCCCTACCTACTCTCAGTATGTAAGTATAAACCGCAAATTTAGTTCATGTGTACCTCAGGAGGCGACTTTGAACAGCTTAGCATCCCGTCTTTATATTCTATTGTTAGTATTAGGTTTGAGTTTTCCAAGTGCATTTGTGTTTTCTTTTCTGTTAAGTACTGCTTGTGTGTTAGACATGTACGCTAGAATCCTGCATACTCCCACCACATAGCTGTAATGTTTAAGGTTTGTTGCGGGAGGTAACCACCCAAAAAAAGAAAACATGCATTACCTTAATTCTAGGCTATGCTGTTTCTGGGGAGGATTAGTAGCCTACATATCTAAACAAGAGGCTACCCTAGACAGACTTCCCAGGCCCCCTCACTTTAGAAGTAGGCTGGTCCTGACATCACTATGATCACCTAAGTCTTAATGTGTTTGCTGTTACCCCCCTACGGCCTCAGGAGAAAATCTTGCGAGTGAGGTAATAGAAGGTTTTTCTCTTAACCGTTGGTCTTACTTTCCAATTGTTTTCATAAATCTCCTTTATGGAGGTACCGGGACTATTGAGGAACCGTGAACAATAACTAGATAATTTAATGTCACAAGCAGCTTGCATAATAGTATGGCATTGAAAGGCATCATATCAATGTCACATATATAAGTATACATTTTGAGAAGTTTCTTTTTTTTTTTTAAAACAAGACTTTTAATGTACTTTTAAATATTATCACATCTGCTAGTTCAAATTCTTGTCAATCAATACAAACGCTGAAATAATTAAAATTAGTTTTCAAAGTAATAAGCAGGCATATTTCAAACCCTTGGCATAGGTTTTTTCTTTAAAAATTCAGATTTCTTGTAGATTTGGGAGCTTTAGAGGGAGATTTAGGAGATTTCCTACAGATATTACAAATTACAAAAAAATTCTTTAACATTTGGACATTTTCAAAACAGACTTTTGTCTGAATATTCAGGTACAGCAGAAGTCTAAACTTGCAGGAATGCTCAGTGCTAAGATGCAGGGGGCACAGCAGCAACTATAACCATGAACTTATCTTGCCAAATTCTCTTACGTTGTTCGCAAAGTTCTTTATTGTAAGATTTATACAGATTAATTCAATTTTTCATAAACACAATGTCCACAAAAACAGCAAAACACAGCCAACATGTTAGGTCTGCTAATGTGATCTGCTGAATCTAGATGGATGAGAAAGAAGCAGTACTCCTGATACTTCTTGGGGGGAGGGATTAAAACTGAGATGTCCATTAGTTATGCACAAGACTTAGCACAAACACAATTTCTGAAAAGACAAATACACATTGTTAGGCTTGAAAAACAGAATTCTCCTCGAAAGATGTGTTGGCTGTTTTTTTCTGTGTTTTTTTAGACATTGTGTTCATTAAGTAATGAATGAATCTGTATAAATCTTATAGAAATTTGTGAACAGCATAAGGGAATTTGGCAAGACTGATGATGTTCGCCTTATATGGATTTCTGTAAGATCCTCTATAAGAGAGCATTAACTTTTTGAATGCATCATTGGTTTTGGCGCAGAAGGTGAAGGCAATGAGCTATATATCCTTATTACCATGTACCGTGATGATAATCGGGAATTAGCAAGAGAAGCTTTGCTGAGGTACTAATTTATTGTAATGGAAACTCAAGTCAGTTGCAGTTGGGCTGTGCAGTGACGACCTGCATAGAGAGTTGTTATAGGATAGATGCCTGGCTTTAATCAGACTGCCACCCAGCGAGGGCTCTCCTCTAGCCAGAATGTTTCTGTAATGGCCTCCTGCATGGATCGGGCAACAACTAGGTTACCAGATATCCATGAGCCTTCTACAATCTCATTAACTAAATACACATTCCTAGTCATGACCACGACCTGCCTTTGGTCATCTGCACCAATGCCTACCTTTACTGTTCCAGTCCTCTCCTGCCTGTCCAACCCAGGTTGCAGGAAGTATTATTTAGTGCCCCGGGGCTCAACCTGCTGAAGGTTCCTGTGTACCACACTCTCAGGCACACGTGCTTTTAGAGGCACACACATACAAAAGGGGTGTGAGGGTTAGAGACCCAGGCATCAAAACCCAAAGGCAGACAAGGGATATATGTGAAGGGGATAGGGATCATGACATCAAAGTCCACAAAGGATGATGAAGAGTAATGTTCATGAGTAATAATTTTGTCAGTTAAAATACTGCTTAAGACTAATGAAAACTGATAAACACAATTAAAGCATTTTGATGTAGTTGGACTATATTTGGTATTAAATTGAGAGAATCAGTTAATCAAACTTGTAGGTTTTCTACAAATGTTTCAGGGTCTTTTTCCAATGAAAATTATACCACCTGCAGATTTGCACATAGTTAAAAAAAAAATGTTAACTGCCTATGGCCACATAAAATACTCTACCATGTAGGTGCTGGAGAGAAACTTTGTTTTGTATTTTTTAGAGGGTGGAGTTGCAAGTCACCCAATGTAATTATCTGTGCATATTTCAACGATTTCACAAATACTAAAACTGGGAGACATACAAGAGAAATTTCCGCGAATTGTCGTTTGCAATTAGCAAAGTGCAAACCTATTACATTTTTTGTAATGTACACTTCACTAAAGTATGGAGCTGCTGAGCTTTGAACAACACTTTCAAGGACAATCAAAGCACACTTGGTAAAGTCAGTTAAGATGGATTGCCATGGTCCTGCTGCCAGATTCAGTGAAAGCAAGTGGCATATTGTCAAGAAGGAAACTCGCCTGCAGCGTCTATTGACTGGCACCAGGTCGTTTATCATGGAATTGGACGCCTATGAAAATGACACACTGAAGAATAAGGACAGGGATGGTAAGGGTCCAGGGGGTTTCAGCACAAACCACATTAAATTAATTTCTGCCAACTCATTGGACCGGCTGCAGAACTGTTCTAGAACAAATTTAAAGGACAGACAGTAAAAATGGGCAAAGGAATATCAAATGATCTCCCAGGTTTATGTCAGAATTTTGGCACAGACATCTAGTTTGGACTTAAGAATCCTATTAGCATGATGCAGCTGTCATTATCACAAAGGCTTGCAAGGAGAAACACAAAGGTGACAAGTCCTTTGTTAGGAGAAGTAGGTCTGTCAATACAGTAACGGCTCCAACGCGTCAGCTTATAGGGCATCTGAGTCAGCGAAGAGAAGGTATTTAAATATTGAAAGCAACAGGGACATTGATGGCGGAAAAGCACAACTGCTAGGACATGCTAGACTGCCCATCTAGCTGGCCTTAAGCTGAAAAGTGTCTCAATGGCGACTTGCTTACATTCCAAAACCCCTTACGACTCCTACAATCTCCATTACTTTGCTACCAATAGAGTCTCTCTTTTCATTTCTACACCCTCAATTCACTCTACCCTGGCCTAAAAATATAACCTTTGTTATTGCCCTTTGTGTCCATGTTGTGATATTAGCACTGTGTAGGTGTTTAAAAATATTTAGAGGAGACTGTTTTACAAACCAAATACAAATCATATCAGCAATTATTTATCCAAATACCCAATTATCCACAATTAACATTGATCAACTGGATGCTGCTCTATATCTAAGCTGCCTCTCTTTGTTTTACTTGGGGTGTGCCCTGCAGAGGCTTTCACATTCGGAAACCAATTTGTTTTTTTAATTCTTTGTTCATCAGGAAGGATTTAGCCATGTAGGCTGATATGCTGGAGCCTTTGCCTTCCATTTGAGTGCCTGCTGTAACACCAAGATCTTGGGCTCACCTATTTGTGATGGCTTTGGGTTGCTTACAAGGTCCAGGTCATAACAAGGGTAGCAGAAGGTCTATCATGCTGGATGACTGTCCTTTCCAGCCCCTCCACTCCCACTCTCCTATACCGAGAGTATCCGATTCTAGAGGTTTTTTGGGGGGCGGGTGGCGGGATGCAGTGGATGTTGATAAGAAGCTGAAGGTCAAAACCTTTTTGAAGCGAACAAGGCCAGCAGGGTGAGTTTTTGTAACAAAGAAAACAGGGGCTGTTACCTGTTTTGTAGGTGCAATTCCACACCCCTCTACTCCTATCGTTGTGGTACTACCCCTTCTCAGGATTTGGGGGTGGATCAGCCGCTGTGGGATCATTTAGTCTTTGTGCAGGGCATGGGGACCATCCTGTACAGATGCATGGGGACTATTCTGTGCAGATTATTTTAAACCTCTTCCTCATGAAATAGAGGTGGCAACATTTGCTTGCATCGTCTCTTTGGGGGATTATTGTTAAAGGTCTGCAAATTGGCCGGATTCCAGTTTGTCTCCCCTCTGCCCTTCCTTCTCAGGTTTAAAAGTTCTTTGGACTTCAGTGCTTCTCTCACATTCCCTGAAAGCTGTTCTCAGGAATTTGCATGCCATGGCTGTACAAAGAGCTAGATGACAATGGGTCTCTAGCAGCTAGCGCCTGCTATGACAGATGGATGCTACTCCACTGCTAATGGATAAACTTGAGCCTAGAGTCCTCAGATAAGTCTTTTCCTTCATATTTATGACTGCAAAAGTTGTCTATTGTTCCTGTGACCACTCATGTTTCAATGTATACATTGTAAATAGCTATTTTGTTCTACTGTGAGAGCCGCAGTGGCATACGTGTACCTGACAAGAGCCCATTGTGGCCTAATGGACTAGTTGTTTTACGTGTATTAGATGGCTGAGGGATAAATCAAGCACCTTTATTGTCCTGTGCTGCATGTGTACTATATATCTTTTCATTCTAAATGTTAGAGTATTGGAACAATATTCTAAAATACTGTTAAGCAATATTTCTATGACTATCATGTAGAAACCAAAGCCCAACTATGTTATCTTGTTATATCACTTGCTCGGAGACCTTATTCCTCAACTAACTCAGGTGTAGTTCCCTGAGTTTGAGGGGCTATTGGGTGCAGTTGTGGGATGATTCTTCCAAGATATGCATTTTCTTTCTGTAGTATTTTCTGTTTTATTTGTGACAGTCTGGCTTGTTGGAAGTGTGTGTTAGCTCAACTGGCCTATGTTTCCTGTGTAATCATTAGTACCTCATTAGTTTGAAGCAACTTCTCAGGGCTGCACCAGCTTTTGCAACAGCCTACCTCTGAGTCATAAGGCTTGGGTTATCAGACTCTGGGTAGGGATTACTTCTGTTTCAGTTACAGACCCCTTTCTGCACAGTGAGCGAACTGTTACATGAATTTTACTACTCTAGGGTGTTGGAGATAAGAGAACAGATATCCTTTCATATCGATTTGATTCTACGTTCTGTTTTCTGTGTTCAGTTCTACTTCAAGAAAACTGAGGAGTGTTGCAACATGTTCTTAACAGACAAGCTGGTTGATCACGTTGTGAAGATATTAACCCTCAGGAGCAGACACCATTGCCTCTGTAGACAGTCCTCTTTCCCAGATACATACGGTCATTCTGTAAACTGGCAGCAAAAAGGTTTGTGCTCCTTCATTGTAAAGGCATGCCTAGTAAAGGCATGAGTGGAAACAGCATGCGTGGTTGTCGCATGCCACCCCCCACCCTAAAAACATAAGTACCCCGCCCTCCCTTAAAAACCCTTAAATCCTTAAACCGTTAAAAACTATCCCACTACCCCCCCCCCCCACCCACCCTGGGCCCTAAAACCAACCTCAACCCCCATAAATAAACCAACCCAACCCCTAAAAACTAAAACTACCCCCACCCCCCACTCCTGCCCCTAAAACTACCACAACCCCCACCCCTAAAAACTAAAAATACCACGACCCCCAACTCCCGCCCCTAAACCTAAACTAACCTGACCCCCACCCTAAAACAAACTACCCCGACCCCATCCCCCTAAAACCGAAACGACCGCAACCCCCACCCCCTAAAACTACCCTGACCCCCCACCCCTAAAAACTAAAAATACCCCGACCCCCCACCCTGCCTCTAAAACTACAGTGACCCCTCACCCCATCTAAAACCTAAACTACCTCAACCCCCACTACTAAAACTACCCCGGCCCTAAAACTACTGCCAACCCCCAGCCCCCTAAAACCTAAACTACCCGATCCCGCCCCAAAAAACTAAAAATACCCCAACCCCCACCCCTAAACCTAAACTACTCCGACCACCACTACCAAAAACTAAAAATACCCCTGCCCCTAAAACTACAGCGACCCTCCACCCCTCCCCTAAAACCCGCCCTGAATAGAAAATTACTTCAACCCCCCACCCGCCCCTAAAAACCTGACCCACACCCCCTAAACAGAAAATTACCCGACCCCCAAACTACCCCGACCCTCCACTCCCAAAATCTAAAAATACTCCGACCCCCCACCCTTGCCCCTAAAACAACAGCGACCCCCCACCCCACCCCTAAAACCTGCACCCGCCCAGAATACAAAATGACCTTAACCCCCACCCCACCCCTAAAAACCCTACGCCCCACCCCTAAATAGAAAATTACCCGGACCCCCCATCCCTGTCAACAAATATAACCCCGACCCCCCACCCCCACCCCATAAAAAAAAGAAATTAGCCTAACCACAACAACCCCTTCACCCCCCCACCCTCACCCCTGCCCCAGCCTCACTTACTTGACCCTGTCCTCTCCCGATGGCTCTTCCTTTTTCTCTGCCTTAACCAGGCATGTGCATTGTTCAGCACATGCCTGGTTAAGGCAGAGAAAGAGGCCTGTGTTGTTCAGGCAAGTGTTGTTCAGCTTGCCTGAACAACGCAGGCGTGGTTCCAGACGCGTTGTTCTGGATCTTTCCCGGGCCAAATATGTTCAGAAAAGTGATCTGCAACATTGATGACGTTTTATATTAATAACTACATTATGTATTAATAACTAACACCAATTACATAAACGCTGCTATGCCAATCCTATCTTGCATCACAATTATTTTTACTTTCAGCAGAAGGGTGTTCTTCATTTCAAGTAGGACATATACTTCTACGCAATGGGGCTCTTATCTGTCACTAAATTATTTGGGCTGTAACATTTGTGTTATAGTCAGTTGAAACATCTCAGAAACTGTGTTAGTGTAGGTTGCAGGTTAATGTGCAACTGATCACTCCAGCACTACCTAGCTCCAATACAGTATATGTTTACCATTATTTGATTTATGTGGGATATTGTTGACATGGGCTATACTGCCTACAACAATGGAAGGTGTATAGTGAGATGCAGGTTGCACACAGCAATGACAGGTCTACTTGCAGAGATAAGCAGGGCGACTGAGGGGCTTTAAAACTTACTTGATGTTCAGTGTCACACATGCATCTATAACGGGTCACTAATCAAGAGACACCAGGTTCCAGTCATGATGAAAAAGACTATGAAACTGAAAACTAGTTTAAAAAAGTGCACGAAAATTTCATTAGAATTATTTACAAGCCCACTACAGAAAATGCTAAACCCAAAAGTTAAAACGTGTGTTGGAAAGTGCCCTATTTGCAGGGTTATCCCCAAATGTTTTGCCTTCTTCCTCCTATGTTTACTGATCTGTTTTTGATGGTTTAATGTCTCTGCGCACTTTACCACTGCTGATCAGTGCTAACGTGCAAGTGCTTCCTATGCAAATTGTATTGGTGAATGGTTTATCCACGATTGGCATATTTGATTTACTGGTAAGTCCCTAGTAAAGTGCACTTTGTGTGCCCAGGGCCTGTAAATCAAATACTAGTAGTGGCCCTGAAGCACTGGTTGTGCCACCACATGAATAGCCCTGTAAACCTGTCTCAGGCCTGCCACTGCAGTGTCTGTGTGTGCAGTCTTGCACTTCCATTTCGACCTGGCAAGAGTACACACTTGCCAGGACAAAACCTTCCCTTTTACTACAAGTAAGGCACCCACCCCTAAGGTAGGCCCTAGGTAGTCCCAAGGGCAGGGTGCGGTGTATGTTAAAGGTGGGACATGTACTGATGTATTTTATATGTCCTAACATTGAAATACTGACAAATTCATGTTCACTGTTGCAAGGCCTATCTCTCTCATAGGTTAACATGAGGGCTGCATTTAATGTCCATATCATGCAGTTTCCCTTTGAGATCAAATAGAAATTTGGAGTTTGGGGTCCCTGAACTCACAATTTAAAAATACATCTTTTAGTGAAGTTGATTTTTAGACCGTTAGTTTGAAAATGCAACTTTTAGAAAGTGGGCATTTTCTTGCTTAAACCGTTCTGTGCCTCTGCCTGCTTGTGTATTCAACATCTGGGTCAGACTGACAGTTGGGCTGTTGTGAATTCCCTCTAGACAGTAACACAAAGGGTGTAGCCTGCATATCCCGATGAGCCATTTGGGCTAGAGTGGAGGGAGAAGTGACACTTACACCTGAAAGGGTTGTGTCTGCCATCACACAATGCAGTCTCCGACTCCCTGGTGGGTGTCTGGGGCCAGGCCTAGACAAGACAGGATCTTGTCAACAACAGAGACTTTCCTTTGATGTTGCCTACTTCAAATGCAGAACTGGGTATAAGTAGTAGACTCAAAACACCAGACTTTTAGAACACTTCTTGATCAAGAGCAACCTCTGCTAAGGAGAACAGCTGGAGGAGGAGTACTGTCCCTTTGTTGTGTGCGCTCTGCAGGGTTGGCCTGCAGTTGCTGCTTCTGCCTTAAAAAGGGCAAAGACTGGGCTTTACTGTGTATCCTGCTTGTGAAGTTTCTCCAAGGGCTTGGAGTAGAGCTCCTGTTGGAAATCTCAGGGATATTAAAGACTTCAGCTTCATCTGCCTACAGCACTGGGAACTGTGTTTTTGCTGCAACAGAAGAAAATCCACTGCGACGCGTCAATTATGCTGCTGACTGCACCGTAACCTGACAATGCCACACAGAGCTGTGCCCCACGTCGCACCGCAAACCCTGGTCTCATGACGCTACCACCTAACGCCGTCACCGAGCCACTGCTTGCACTGTGACCTGCGGGCTCCACACTCAGCATCGCCCTGCTCACACCGCAGTCTTTGCATCCCCGACAATGCTGAACGCTGACAGCGGCGCCGCTGAGTGCCCGTGGCCTGTGGACACCACTCATGAGGTACACGAAGTACCGTCCTGTACCGCAGCCCCGGTCCACCGATGCCAACGCGATCGACTCCAGTGTGTCAACAGACACCCTTGTCTGCACTGTGAACCGTGGGCGCTGCACGGAGCCCACCTCGCATTACATGTCGTTATGGGCCTACCAACGACTGCGCTTTGGCAATGACGACGACACTGCCTGCACCTTGACCTGGAGACACCGCACGTCACACTGCCCCGCTTCACACCGCAGCCCTGGACTCACCGACTCTGCAGGATGCAGTCACCGAGCGGCTGCCTGCACCGTAGCCTGTGGGCACCGCACGTTGCATCGTTCCGCTTGGCACCGCAGCCCCAACGCCATCCACGCCATCCACGCCAGCGCTCCTGACTTTGTCATCAGCCCGAAGTTTGATCTGCAATGTGTGTGTGACTTCAAGGGCCCGATGATCCCTGTATCGACCTCCGGAACCAAAGCCTGCAACACTGCATTCCGGATCTCATCTCGAGGGTCACGGTGCCCTACATTTTCAAGGTATTGTTTGTGGGTCTTTCCAACACCGTAGCTGGCCCACAACACCGCAGCCGGCCTGAACTGTTGAATTTGTTGTTCACAATGCTGTGATAGCCACAGACGGAGCTATCGTCTTCAAGGAACTGTATTTTTAAGTTAATTCTTGCAAAATTCTTATCTTTATTACTGTATGTTGGATTTTTCTCGTTTTGGTCTTGTTTTACATAGATAAATATTGGCTAAGTTTCTAAAACTGGTGTGGTGTTTCTTTGTAGTGTTTTCACTGTGTTACTGTGTGTTATGTGCAAATGCTTTACACATTGCTTCCGAGATAAGCCTGACTGCTTGTGCCAAGCTACCAAGAGGGTGAGCAGGGGTTATCTGAGCTGGGTAGCTCCCTTATCCTGACTAGAGTGAGGTTCCCCACTTGGACAGGGTGCAAACCGACTACCAACTAGAAACCCCATTTCTAACAATATGAATGAATGCTTCAAATGTGGTAATTTCTGTATTGTACAAAGGGACTTGTCACTATTTGCTCATATATCTTGATTACATTATGATTGGGATTTTAAGTTTCTCAGTAATTCCTGCTTCTCTGGAATATTTCTCTTGCACATTCAGCCAGAGAGAAGCCTGATGCAAACTGAAATGGAAAAACTGCCCGAAAAGAGACAAACCTGCACTATTCTAGGGAGGCAAACTCTTTGTGCATGCTATGCCTCGTTCCATGCTGGAAAATGAAAAATATTGTGGTAATTGCATACCGAGTGAAAGCACACCTGACAGTGTGAGTGTTTACTGGGTGAACGATTACCATCCAGAATTTCAGATTAGTGTGATGAGAACCTAAATATATATCAGTATGGCCCCTTCTAATCACTTTTAGAGGGTGAAGAGGGAAAAGGTGAAAGTGTTAAACAGTGGTTGAGAGAAGAGGTGGTTCCATGCTGCTGAAATTCCAGTAGTCCGGTTCAGATTGGATGCTCACCGGTTGTGAGCTTTGTGGGGGCAAATATTTCTAGTATCCTTGTCCAACATGGGCCAGCATCCCTTGCCTCTGCTGGATTCTACCAACTTCAATTCAAAGTTGTCTTTTTTGAGGTATCAAGCAAAGCATGGCGAATAGATTGTCTAGGGGATGAGGGGCTGAATGGGCTGTAGCAAAAGGGTTATTCACTCTATACCAACTACCCTTTCTGTAGACTGATGGAAAGTTTATTGTGCATCCAAAAACGTAAATGGGCAAGTCCGCTAGGAAAAGAATGCACTTCTCTCCAAAGGCATTCTAAAGCATGAACTGACCTAAGTGAGCCCTGGACTAAGAGCTTATGTCCAAGTCATATTGTTTACAAAACGTATGGGGTGCAGCCTATGCTGCTGTTCTGCCTCTCACATCAAGGGCAGCGTTTTGCTGGCAGGCCAATATGACACTCCTGCCCCGAGTTATGAGTGGGGCTTCCGATTTATGGTATTTTTTATTTTTTTTTAACATTGCCGTCTGTATTTATACATATTTAATTTTTGGCTTTAATAGTACTTATCCATATTTATTTTGTTTTGAGAATGAATGGAGTTGCATTATGGTGCATTTCAACATTTATTTAACTGATAAACATAGCCTCATAAAATGATGCCTGTTGCGTTTAGACAAATTAAGCAGCCGAATATAACAAAATACTAAGCCCACAGGTACATATTAGCATTATATACAAATAAATGTCTGTGTTAGAAAGGGGGTTTGGTCAAGCAAGGACCCTCACTCTAGACAGGGTAAAGGAGAATCACCCTCAGCTAACCCCTGCTTACCCCTTTGGTAGCTTGGCAGAGTGCTAGGTGTAAGGAATTTGTACCAACACACACAATAACTTAATGAAAACACTACAAAATGACACAACACCAGTTTAGAAAAACAGGAAATATTTATCTAAACAAAACGACAAAAATCCACAATACACAAGTCAAGTTATCAATATAAATGCAAAAAAGAGTCTTTAAGTAGTTTTAAACACACACTAACACTGTTAGCGTGAAAATGTAACTTGGGTGCGTCAAAAATAACCCAGCACGGCCAAGAGTGCGTCGAATGGGCATGCGATGCGTTGATTCCACTCACGAGCGGGGCCTTGCGTCGTTTCTCCTTTCGCCAGGTCGGGCGTGTCATTTCTTCTCTCCGCAGGACAGTGATGCGTCGATCCGGTCAGCACTTTTGGGTCGGGGCAGGCCTTGCGTTGGTTTTACACACCCAGCGGTACTTGAGTCAGGAATCCAGCCGAACGATGATCCGAAAACCACGCAGCGCGGGTTGCGATCTCCCAGCCTCCGTCAGCGATGCTGCGCATCGTTTCTCCTGCTCTGTGCGTCGATTCTTTGGTCGCGTGTCCGGCGAGTGTCGATTTTCAGCTACAGAGCCAGCGATGCGTCGTTTCTTCAGCCGCAGATCTTTTCTCCTCACTGCGCTCTGTGCTGGAATGTCCTTTTCTTTAGGCTGCCAGCTTCTCCTTTCAGGGTCTCAGGAACTGGATGGGCACCACAGGGCAGAGTAGGAGTCCCTCCAGAGACTCCAGGTGCTGGCAGAGAGAAGTCTTTGCTTTCCCTGAGACTTCAAACAACAGGAGGCAAGCTCTAAATCAAGCCCTTGGAGATTTCTTCTCAAAATGGAAGGCGCACAAAGTCCAGTCTTTGCCCTCTCACTCTGGCAGAAGCAGCAACTGCAGCATAGCCCCACAAAGCACAGTCACAGGCAGGGCAGCTCTTCTTCCTCAGCTCTTCAGCTCTTCTCCAGGCAGAGGTTCCTCTTGTTTCCAGAAGTGTTTCTAAAGTCTGTGGGTTTGGGTGCCCTTCTTATACCCAATTTCTTCTTTGAAGTAGGCCTACTTCAAAGTAAAGTGTCTTTTGAATGTGAAATCCTGCCTTGCCCAGGCCAGGCCCCAGACACTCACCCGGGAGTTGGAGACTGCATTGTGTGAGGGCAGGCACATCCATTTCCGGTGTGTGTGACCACTCCTCCCCTCCCTCCTAGCACAGATGGCTCATCAGGAAATGCAGACTACACCCCAGCTCCCTTTGTGTCACTGTCTAGTGTGAGGTGCAACCAGCCCAGCTGTCAAACTGACCCAGACAGAGAATCCACAAACAGGCAGAGTCACAGAAATAGTATAAGCAAGAAAATGCCCACTTTCTAAAAGTGGCATTTTCAAACACACAGTCTTAAAATCAACTTTATTAAAAGATGTATTTTTAAATTGTGAGCTCAGAGACCCCAAACTCCACATGTCCATCCGCTCCCCAAGGGAATCTACACTTTAATCAGATTTAAAGGTAGCCCCCATGTTAACCTATGAGAGGGATAGGCTTTGCAACAGTGAAAAACGAATTTAGCAATATTTCACTGTCAGGACATATAAAACACATTAGTATATGTCCTACCTTAACCATACACTGCACTCTGCCCTTGGGGCTACCTAGGGCGTACCTTAGGGGTGCCTTACATGTAAAAAAAGGGAAGGTTTGGGCCAGGCAAGTGAGTACACTTTCCAAGTCGAATTTCCTGTTAAAACTGCCCACACAGACACTGCAGTGGCAGGTCTGAGACATGATTACAGAGCTACTTATGTGTGTGGCACAACCAGTGCTGCAGGCCCACTAGTAGCATTTCATTTACAGGCCCTGGCACCTCTAGTGCACTTTACTAGGGACTTACTAGTGAATCAAATATGCCAATCATGGATAAACCAATTACATACAATTTACACAGAGAGCATATGCACTTTAGCACTGGTTAGCAGTGGTAAAGTGCTCAGAGTTCAAAGACCAACAGCAACGGGTCAGAAAAAATAGGAGGCAGGAGGCCAAAAGATTGGGGATGACCCTGCATAAACTCAAAAGTCTAACAGTATGTATTTGAGAAACTATCTTCCTCTTTTTTAACCCTCTATGTTGTTTATCTGCTCAGATATTGGTGTGGAATTCATGAATGACAACATGGAGAGTCACTTAAAAGAAACACAATTTTCTGCATTTTTCTGCTTTTAAAAATAAATACCGACATGAAACATTGTTATCGGACAGTGTTTAACTGTAAAAATGGACAACTGGGAGCCTTAGTTATGAGTATTAGTACCAACAGGGAAGGTGGATGAATCTCCAAACTAACATTTCAGAATACAAGTGGTGGACATGGAATCTTTGGGCTGGATCGAGTTAGGACTACAATACATGAAAAAGTGTCTGTTTGGAATTTTGGCTGTCCTAAAGTGATGGAGTCGAAGTCCTCAAGACATATAGGCTGCATATGATACTCTCTGCATTTTTTGCTGTATTTGATTTTGGCTTAGTTAGTTGTTTTTAGTGCACTTAGCACTGGTTAGGCTTAGTTAGTGGCATTTTGTTGGCCTCAGCACTGTCACCGTTTCCCGCTCTCTCCTGCCTTTTTTCACCACTCGTGCCTCAAGCACAGCTCGGGCCACCCCCAGGACTAGTGCAGCCTGTGTGAAATGGTGATTGCACATTTCACCCCAGATGTAAGGTTTGCCTTATAACATGGTCACTGCACTCTGACCCTGTAAGTCCCCCCTAAGGTAGGCCCTTCAGCCCAAGGCCATGGTGCATGGTTCTCAGTGTGAGGGCACCCCTGCATGAGCAAAGATGCCTCTACAAACCCCAGACTCCATTTTCTGGGCTTTGTATGTGTGGTGAGGCCATCTTAAGGTATGTAGTGGACACTGGCCAACAAGAGATGGCAAGCTACATAATGGCATATAGGCACTTTTGGTATCAGACATGTTGGAATTATGCAACTACGCTGATTCCAGTGTTACCTGCATGATTCCATGTACTCTGGGGGGTCCCCAGAGGATCCCCATACCTGCCTGAACAGCCTTGCAGGGTCTGCATGCCAGCCTGTGCTGTTTCCAACCCCAGACGCTGTTTGCCGTCCTGCTGCTGTGCTTAACTCGGGCAGGGGAAGGCAGAACAAAGGATTTCCTGTAAAAGAGAGGTGTGACCACCATTTAGAAATAGGTGTCACTGGGGTGGGGGTGCCTCTGAGCACTGCCAGACTGCTTTAAAGGGCACATTTGGTGCCCTCCTTGCATAAACCAGTTTGATCCAGTGCATGAACCCCCAGTTCCCGCACTGGTGCGGAACCACACAAAGGACAGGGGAGTGATCACATCCTGTCCAGCTCCTCCCCTAGGGATGTGCACAGAGCTCTGCCAGGTAGCCACTTGATTCTGCCATCTTGGAAACAAGGTGAGCAGAGGCCCCTGGGGGCATCTGACTGGTTAGTCCAGCTTGGGTGATGTCCCAGACCACCCCCACCGATAGGTGGGCCCCTTTGGAAATAACCCAACCCCTTTCTGTGTTACTTAGGGCTCCCCTGAGGGTGGAACCCTAGATTCGTCTGCAAGACTTCAGGAACCACCTGCATATCTCCTCTGCAGGACACATCTGCAACTTAGACACTGGAACCGCTGCTGTTCTTCGCTGGCTTTAAAAGCAAGACTGTAACCAGTAGGAGGGATCCTACTGCAATTATGTTCCCAAGTGCTGCAAGACTTCTGCAACCCCGGAGGCCGTGCATCCGCCAGAGTCACAGAGACTCTGCCTGCACTTAGGAAAGAAGCAATCTCCCTTGGAGTGAAAGAGTCACTCCCTTGCATACGCAGGCACCTCAACGACGACGGCCGGTTTGTGAATCCTGTTGTCCGACAGACTCTTCAAGGGTCTACAACACAGGTGGTGGTTCTGTGGCTCTCCAGAGGTCTGATCTATCTTCCTTGCAACTGGGAAGACTGTGGTCCCTCTCTGGAGCTGCTTGGCTGGAACCCCTTCGCACAGCGTCTGTTTGTTGTTGCCTAGGCTTGTTGGCTTTTCAGACCAAAGACCTTCTAGCTCCACGAAGCCCCGGCCCTCCAGCACACGCCAGCTTCAAGAACGACATCTTCTATGCAACTCCTGAGACGTGGGCATCCCTCTTTGCTGCTGAGG
The DNA here is from genome assembly GCF_031143425.1 of Pleurodeles waltl. Classification (NCBI taxonomy): domain Eukaryota; kingdom Metazoa; phylum Chordata; class Amphibia; order Caudata; family Salamandridae; genus Pleurodeles; species Pleurodeles waltl. The sequence continues at coordinate 1,981,397,326 of NC_090440.1, read as the reverse complement.
TCTCCCTGTGACTCCCTGTGCCTGCTGCCAGAGGGTCCTGCTGGGGGTTCCATCAATTCCTGCTGGCTCTCCTGCTTGCTGAGAGCTGGCCCTGACCTACCTGCCAAGGTTGGGCCACCTGGTCCTTGCTGGTCCCCACAAATCCTGCAAACTACATGCAATGCTTCCCTGCATTTGCCAAGGCTTGTTGGTGGTCCGGCTGACTACTGACCCCTCTGCAATTCGACGACCAGCATGGAACAGTTTGTGGATGACTCCTGAGATTTTCCTGCTTCACCTGGACTCCACAGCTGCACTTCCTAGTCCACTGTCCAATAGGGAAGCATCTCTGAGAAGGGTGGGCATTGCCCTTCTGCCCTGCCTGGGCACCTACAGGTGGTCTGGGTTCAGTCCTCTCTTTCCTTAGGTACTCTTCTTCAGAAATCCATGTCTGGGTTCCACCATCCTGGTGCATGGGTCACAACAGCAGTTCGACATCCAAGGTCCCCACTTCACCCCTATGCATCTGGGCTCCCTGGTGTAAGTACTTCATTGTTCTGGGTATCCATGAGTGAGGGCACTGTCCAACGTCCCTTGTCCCAACAGGTTTAATCTGGGAAGGGTCCTAAAATGGGAAAACTCCAACTGCATCTTCCGCATGTTATCCTGTAGACACTGACCTGGGATTACAACTCTGCACATGGGTGACTGGGGAATCCCACCTACTTACCTTTGGGGTTTTAGTAGTTCCTCAGTCCTAAGGGTTCTTGGGTGATAATGTGGGTTGGGAGCGATTTTCGCATTCCATTTTTTTAGCATATGGTTTGCATGTTATTTTATGCCTTTACTTACCGGTTGCTAAGTATAGTTTTGTATGTTCATATCTCTGGTTCGGAGATACACCTCAGTTAGTTCTAGAGTGTTTGTTACAATAACTATAACATATTTGTTAACACCTGTGTGGTTCTTTCCTGTGTGTACATCACTGACTGACTTGTGTGGTATTTGCAACCACTTACACCCTCCTGGATAAGCCTTAGCTGCTCTCCACAGATACCCTTTTGAGAGTGTTGGTTATCTAGAACCTCCTACACTATCACTAAGGGTTGCCTGAACTCAGTACAGGGCGCCTCACCTAAATGTGTACACCATATACTGAACCAGCCTCCTACAGTGGTATTTTGTTGGCCTTGGCACAGTCACAGTTTCCTGCTCTCTCCTTCCTTTTTTCACCACCCCACCTCTCGCACTGCCCCGCTCACCCCCAGAACTACTTATGAGGCTGCTGCATGGCTCCAACAGTAGCCCAGTGACCCCTGGTCTCTGTGCCACTTTACCGCCTAGCTCCTCAATACAGGGACTCTGCTCCAAGTCTCCAAGCCCCCAGCTCGATCCTGCTGCCCGCCTGTGGCACTCAAGGTCTCTCCTGATTGCGCTTCCTTTCCACAGTTCTTTTACAATTTTTGGTTTCAACTTACTTAGTTGCTTTTGCCGCACTTAGCACTAGTTAAGCTTAGTCAGTGGTATGTTGGTGGCCTCAGCACAGTCACCGTAGCCCGCTCTCTCCCACCTTTCTTCAACACCCCTGCCTCCCCTACAGCTAAGCCCACCCCCAGGACTACTTATGGAGGCCACTGCGCGGCACCGAGCAGCAGGCACGCCAAAGGCAAGTCCGTCTGCGCCCATCCACACCTGGACAGCGCCCAGGGCCAGAACCCCTGGCCCTCACACCATCAACCGCTATACTGCCAAGGACCTCCTGGCCCTAGACCCCAGATGCCGCAACAACTGCTTCAGTGCCTCTCCCTGCTCAACCAAAGGACCCTTCACCTGTCACCACTGCCCCTTCGCCTACCTGTAGGAAAGTGCCTCTTTTGATATGGTCACCCCACCACTTTTTGCCTGGTTTCTGGTGTAATTGCGACTGAAGGTGCTAACCAGGACTCCAGTGCCAGATCTCATTCCCTCAAAACTGTAGAGTCATTTTCCCCAGTTGGGAAAGCCAATAGCACCCACTGTAAGTCCCTGGTAAATGGTACCCCTGGTACCTAGGGCCTGGGGTACTAAGGAGGGTCCCTATGGGTTACAGCATGAATTGTGCGACCCTAAGGAATCCCTCACCAAGCCCATGACAGGCTGCCATTGAAGGCTGCGTGTCTTGGTGCAGACAAAAGTGAAAACACAACATGGCACACAGCTTGTGTGCCATGTCCCCTAAACACTGCATGCAGTACATGTAAGTCACCCCTTTAGCAGGCCATACAGCCCAAAGGCAGGGTGCATTATATTACATGTGAGTGCATATCTGCACAAGCATACATACCCCTGCTATGAATGTGTGATTCTCAAACATAGTAAGTGACCAGGGAACCCTTTTAAATGCATATGCTGGACACTGGTCACTGCGGGTTTCCCAGCTACATGATGGTTTCTCTGAATATAGGGACGTTTGGTGTCAAACATCAAAGATTAATAAATCCTCACTGATGCCAGAGAGGTATTTATTAATAACTCCACACAGAGGGCATCTTAAAGGAGGCCCCCTGAAAACCTACCAGCTACTAGTGTGTTGACTGACTGGTCCTGACCATTTCAGCCACCTAAGACATGTTTCTGCCTCCCCCCCACACCCCCCTGCCAAGGTGAGAGCCAGCGCTTTCGAGGGCCAGAGACAAAAGCCTGCACTGGTCGGGGTGTTAGCACCTCACCCAGGCAGGATGGACATTCCAGGGCAGGGAGCTTCAATGGCCTACCTGCCTTTGTAAAGCGACCCAGGTCTCTCCAGATGGTGCAGATGATTGAATCCCCCCTTTCCTGACCCCACTTTTGGCAGCAGAACAGGTGGGAAAATTAGTCAGATTAGGAGGCGTGCCCACTTCATACCAATCCCACCCCTAAGGTGGACGAGCTGAATTGGACACTACTTTTTAAATTCCTCCATCTTGTTTAGAATGAATTAGGTCATTAAGGTTAGGGTTAGGGTTATGCCCACCCCCCCAGCAGAAGTGGAAATAAAAAGGGTGTAGTCACCCTAAAGGTGGTCAGCCCATTGGCTACCACCTGGCACTCCCTGTAATGCCCCTAAATTGAATATTTAGGTGTCACCAATGAACCCTAGAACTCAGGTCCTGATGACCTAAGAAGAAAAAGAACAAAGAGGAGTCACACCTGCAGAAGAGTAAAAGAAGCAGTTGACTTGGTACCAGCCGCACCGGCCTGTCTGCTGACCTCGACGGACTCTGTTCAAAATGATAACTTGTCCTGCAACTGAGCCTCCAAGAAACCCAGGAGAATTGCCTGCCTTCCACAAAGACTCAGACTCTCTTGAGCAGCAGATCTGCTTTGCAACAAAGTCCCAAGCAAGGACTCTGCAGCCTCCGGAACAGCAAAGACCCGCACTCAAAGTGACCTCTACACCGGACGTCCACGAACCGAGGTGAAGCCAACAACCAGTGCCAGCAAGGTTCCCCAGCTGTCCAGAGTCGGAGTTCACCATGGTTTCATCCCTCTTGAACTCCCCCAAGTTGCCTGCAACCTCTGCACACAGGCCCCCTCTCCTGCGGCCTTGCCTTGTGATGAGAGCAAACCCGACACCTCCAGCAACCACTGCACCCATCGCCCACAACCCAATCTGAAGTGGGTCACAGGACCCAATGACATCCCCCAACTCCCCTGAGCTTGACTACACCCTGATTTCACCCCTGCTGGACTCCCCAAAGACACCTGCATCCTCAACACACAGGACCACCTGACATCGAGTGCTCCCGGATAGAGAAACCTGATGCCTAAGGACACCGCTGCATTATCCCCCCTTGGGCCCTGGAGTAAAAGACCGAAAGTGCACCTACGTCCAGGAGCACCCAAATTCTACAACCTACCTGTTTGTTGTCCCTGACTGGCTTCCTACCCACAGCCTGCAGCTTGTCTTCACGAGGACCAACTCCTATAGAAACCATTGGGCACCCTACGCCTTGCTGCACCCCTGCTCCAGGCCTCCCCAATGCTGCCCCAAGTGACCTGCTGGTGTGCTTCCGATCAGTGCCCAGTACCTACCTTAGCTCTCTGACATTGGCCTCATAAGTCGTTATTAACGTGTGTTTGCTGAACATTGTTTTCCTCCATAGGTTAACATTGAAGAACTCTGAAATTGCACTATGTGTCGAGTTTTTAAACTGAAAAGTATTTATACTTGAAAACGTACATACCTTGCAACAAAGTTCTTGGGTTTAAAGTATACATAAACAAAAGTATTATTTTTCTAAATTGGTCTGGATTTGTTCTTTGAGCGCGTGTCTCATTAAATGCTTCTGTGAGTACAACAAATGCTTAGCACTACCTTCCGACAGGCCTAACTGTTCGTCCACACTACCAAAAAATAGAGCATTGGCCCTATCTACTTTTGCCTCTGCAAACCAATTGGGGATCCACTCAACACTCTGCACAGTGTACTTCTTTTTAATGCACCATATAGAGAGCCAGCTTCCTACACTGCTGCACAAGACCTCTGGACCACAACAGACCCTGCATGAGCAAACCCATCATCGCCCCAACACCTCTCCAGTGCATCCTGAATAACACTTGTTCCCTCTGCAGGCACTCCATTGAGGTCTGGGACACCATCACCATCCTCACACCTGATGTGGCCTTCATCACCGAAACATTGCTCAATCCCACTGCAAACCCAACATCGCCGTTGCCACCGCCACCAGCTACAAGATGATACACAAAGATCGCGCAAACAAACACAAAATCGGTGGAGGCATCACTATAATCTTCAAGGAAACCATCCGATGCACCATAACCATCGACGACCCCTCATGGAACACCTCAACTTCCAATTCCATATAGACGCCAAGACAACGATAAGAGGCACCCTTGCCTACCAACCAGACTTCTGTGACACCATACCCAACATCATCACCACCCTGTAAACAGATTTCCAGCACTACATCCTGCTTGGCAACCTCAACTTCCACATCAAACCCAAAGACACCAATGCTGCCACCCTCCTAGAGAACCTCACCAATGTTGACCTCACCCAAATAGTCACCGCACCCATACATGAAGCAGGTTACACACTCAACGCCATCTTCTCCTCCACCGACAGAATCAAGTACACCCACACAACAGAGGTCATCCTGGACCGATCATGCCACTGTCCACTTTAACTACTCATGCAGAAATCAACACGCACCCACCATGGCTCACAAGACCACCCACCACAATTTGGAAAACATTATAAAACGCAATGGACCAATCCATCAGCACTTCACAACCCAAAACCTCTACGGATCTCAACCAGGCTATCCAGAACTTCGCCACCAGGATCACCAGCTGCACCGACAAAGTCGCCCCATTGAAACCAGCCAAACCCATCAAAACCTCGATATGAGCGAGAGCTCCAAACCACCAAGCGCAGTTGCCAGCAAGTCAAGAAGAGATATCGAGTCTCCAAAGACCCTACGACAGAGCCACCTACAAGGCAGCCCTCAACAAAATACCACCAGTACATCAAGGAAGCCAAGAGAGCAGCCACCACCAACTGCATCAACTCTCTAGCCAACCACCTGAAGGAACAGTTCAAGATTGTCAAGGATTTCCCCAACCCTCCCGCCACTAAGAACTCTACCCACCCATCCCATGAACTATGTGACTCACTCTCAGGCTACTACCACAACAAGATAACCACAATCTACAAAAATGTCGACCCCCCCCAACCCTCTGCCACCAGTCGCCACAACTACAAGCAACCAGGAAGCAGTGACCGAACGCTCACCACCTGGACCAGGCTCACCGTACAGACCACCCTGTCCATCATGTCATCCATCCACTTCGGGCACCTATCGACCTCCGCCCCCACCATCTCTTCAACCTCGGGGCCAACCCAATCAGCACAGAACTCACCAACATCCTCAACACTTCAATCTCCACAGCAGCTATCCCAGATGATGTGCAGAGGTCAGATCCACTCCTGAAAACGCCTTGTGGCCAACCCCAACGACCTCAAAAACTAGTGGCCGATCTTTCTACTCCCTTTCCCCATCAAAGTACTCAAGAACAGACCATCAACAGCCATCAACAGACAACCCACCGAATACCTGGAACTCAACCAACTTCTTGAACCATCACAATCTGGACTCTGTTCAAACTACAGCACTGAGATTACGCTTATCGCCACCACAGATGATATCAGAGACCTCCTCAACCATGAAGACTCCGTGGCCTTGATCCTCCTTGAACTCTCAGCGGCATTTGCTACTGTCTCCAACCATACCCTCATCGACAGACTCCACAACATTGGCATGCTGCAAAACGCCCTAAAGTGGATCACCTCCTTTCTATCAGTATGAACACAGAGCATCCGACTGCCTCCCTTCTTCTCTACACCTAACATCATCAACTGCGGCATACCCCAAGGATCCTCCCTCAGCCACATCCTGTTCAATATTTACATGATCCCCCTCGCAAACATCATCAGATCCCACTGCCTCAACATAATCTCCTACACTGACGACACAACTCATCATCTCCCTCACTGATGCCTCAACCAACGCCAAAACCAAATTCCATAGCGCCATGACAGACATAATCAAATGGATGAGAGACAGCTGCCTCAAGCTGAACTCCGACAAAACTGAAGTACTAATCTTCGGTAAGAACCCCTCCATATGGGAACACAGCTGGAGGCCAGCTGAACTCAAACCCACGCCCACACCAACAACCCAGGCACGTAACCTCATTATCATCCTCGACAGGCAACTGACAATGAAACAACAAATCAACATAGTTGCCTCCTCATGCTTCAACACCCTCTGCATTCTCCGCAAGATCTTCAGATGGATTCCCATCAACAGAAAAACCGTCTCACAGGCCCTTGGCTCCAGCCGCATTGACTACTTCAACACTCCCTACACTGGACTACCCATCCAACTCCTCAGAAGACTCCAGACCAAACAATACAACACAGCCAGACTCATCCTGGACCTACTCAAACAGACTCACAGCACCCCCCACCTCAGACACCTCCACTGGCCCTCCATCCAGAAGATATGTCAGTTCAGGATCCTCACAGACGCCTATAAGGCACTATATAATCAAGGACCATTTTACCTCAACCATCGGCTGAACTTCCACCAGCCCAAAAGACATCTGCCTCCACTCGCCCTCGCACATAACCACTGCATCCGCTGCAGCTGTATCGTTCTCCTACACAGCCGCGAAGACCTGAAACTCCCTACCGATTCGTCTCTGAACAGCTCCCTCCCTGAGAGAGTCCCAAAAAAAACTTAAGACCTGGCTTTTGACTGAGACAAAGCACCAAAGTGCCCACACAGCCTCAGGGTTCGCAGCGCATGCTCTACAAATTAATTGGCTGATTGAAGCAGAAGAATCTCCCAAAAAAATTGAAAATCAACAAGGCTTTGGCAAAAAAAAGAGGATTTGATTTTACTTTATCAGATGAAAGCAATGAAAATGCCGTGTTTGCACTTTTAAGGCAGTGCAATTGCCAGTGACAAACTACACCACAAGACCTGCAATCTATGAGATCCTTCCCCCAACACTTTGGAATGTCAATAAAATAGGATACAGCTTGTGACAGATTTATTCTGGGGTGAAAAACCTTGCAATATACAAATCTTGGGGTAAACAGTTCAGGGCAAGTAAAACAACTGAGAAATGGATACAGTGACGATTGCATTTGGGTCAGACTAAGGTCTAGGGTAAAACATATCGGGTTACAGTGAGTGAGATGGGTTAGGTTTAGGATTAGGCCCAAGGCAAGGGGTAGGATTCCAGTTAGGAATTAAATCGTTTAGAAGTTCCGGTTCTAAGGTTACATGGGAAAACGAGGATTAGGTTAAAGGTATGTAGGGGACATCTCCCACTTTTAAAAACACACAACGGGAAAACCGAGATGTAATTTACAAATCTTCAAAAAAGATCTGCGATTTTTGCAACAAAAATGAATACAAAGTAAATCGTTCTGATCCCCACAACCCTGAGATTACTTGCTAGAAATTAATCTCAAAATGATTATTTCACCCGACTAAAAAAATCACATGGTAGTTTATTTTGTTTAAAATGCAGTATAAAAGACAACTGAGATTCTCAGTTGCCCTTAAGCACCAGGTGTGGTGCCATGCAATGAAACGAGCTCTCGCGGTAGAATCTACAGAGACTTTAATGCTCCTAATAAGGCAGTTATCTGACCAAAACACTGTTTAATGAACCCACTTCTCATCACGCGCCGACAAGAGCCGTGCGGCCATTAGCTCGCGCTGGCGGGAAGGCGGTGAAAGCCCTCTGTCAACAGTGAAATTAGTGCCTGCCAGTGATCTCAACTCACGTGAAAAAATATCAGGACGCCTTCTGTGCCACATGAAGGAAAATTAACTTGATGAATTACACAAGTGACATTTACAGATACAGATTCAGGCCTGTCAGTCGTTTCCTACCGCTTCTGGCAAGTGGCTGACAGTTTCCTGAAATGTAAAACACGTCCCTTTGAACAAACAGAGCGTGAGATTTGGGAAATATTAAAAACCCAATACCTAAGTATGTTGGAGGCATCAGCAGATCATGCTTTGGCTATCGGTTCACTAGAGAAAGTCTTCGTTTGTGCCCTTAGCGGCTTACACGCAAAGGATAAGTGATGAAATTCTATTTCTGCACATATTTTATATATGTGCATTTTGGCTTATTTTGAATTTATTACAAGTTTTGTTTCTATCACACTCCAGAATTACAAAAAAGTGCAACATTTGTACTTTGATTACATCTGATAAATGTAGAAATGTGTGCAAAGGTCATTTAAGAATATTTACATTTTGTTGTATGTTAAACAAATTAAAATTATTTAGACTTTCCTTTCACAATTCCTATACACCAGCCAGATAATCACTTGGTTCAGTTCACATTATTCCCTCACTTTGCAACAAGTAAAAGGAAAAATATGCTGCAATCTCCATGTTAAATACGCAGCAGTTTGACAGAAGGCATTACACGACACAATCTCCGTTTCTGAACTCAAAGCAAATTCAACAAACATAAAAACCTTTTTGAACACCTTCAGTGTTATCTTGAGGGCGCTGCAGCGCTCCTATTTCCAGCACCCCTGAAGCATTTAGGCTTCACACTGCTTTTTCATTGGTTGAGTGTATTCTTTCACAGCTGACGTTAGAGAGCTGTTTTTCATTTTTTCATGTTTGTCTGATGTGTCAGTTTTAGCATTTGATTGGAGTGGAAGTCCTACTATTCCTCTCTTTCTATTTTTTCAGTGCCTCTCTTGCTCCTCTCACCCTTCTCTCCTCTTTCCCTCTACCTTGCTGCCTACTGTTACTAGAGTTGCCAATACTCGCAGACTTGCAAGATGTCCGCCATTTTGCATTTAGGGCAATATGATGCCCAGAAACAACGTGGTGGCCATTTTTAAAAAGTAGAATAATATTATTTTTAGGATTACCTTTTAAAACATATTGTAGCTGATAAAAACCCCTAATGGTCCTGAAAACGTGTTTTGTGCTTCAAACTAAAAAAATAAAATTTGCTGCATTTATTCTACTTTGCCGCCAGAGGTACAACGGAATCAGTGTAGCTTCTTGGGCATCTTTGATATGAGTAGTGTGCAAGATCGTAGTGAGCAGGTGTTGGACTGGCTGAGAAGATTCATGCAGGGTGACTTGCCCATGGCTGCAGTAGTGTCCCCTCACCCTTCTCTGCTCAAATCTCTCTCTCTGGGAATTTATGAAGAGCTGAAACAGTGTTACCTGTACCTTAGTGCAGCTGGTCTGCACTGGTTGCTGAGAAAGTGGGCAAGACAGACCGAAATAGTTAGTCACCAGGACCCACCATTTCTCCCTGAAGATGCATTCCTGAGAAGAAGGATGACGGCATGCCCAAATTGGACTGCATTTCTACAAGCAGTAGCAAAGCCGGTAACAACAGCGAACAACCACTGACAAAACCATTCCAAATTGGCTTTGTCAATGCTTGCTTTTTTTAGTGCTTTTTCATTATGCCTCTTCCTAATAAAGGGTCGGACATCACCCTTTGACAAACAAAGAGGTCTGGAACTTGTAATGATCTATGCCACCACATAACTCACTTCTCATCTCAGGGTGTGGCCAAGGATGCCAAGATGGTGGTTGAGTCTTAATGGAGGTCCCGTCACCTGGCTTTAATCTACCTGCCTCCTACCTGACAGCAGCCGTAATGAATCCCCCTCCCTGGTTCCCGATGCCTGCGGCGCCCTGGAGACCCTCTCTGGCCCCCTTCAAGGCGACGGCAGAGTTGCAGGGGACTTGCTGCAGAGACTGATGGCGTGGCAGAGTGCGGGGGAAATGGCAGCTGCAATACCTTTCCTTCACAGGCCGTGAATGCACAAAGCAGAAGTACCTCGGAGACACATTTGGGAGCCAGCGACACACAGCAGGACAACTGGATAGGCCCTTCTGCACACGGGGCGGCCTACGGCGAGCAGGTGAGGCCGTGTGCGGTAGAGAGGCAGCCCTGCGGCTTGAGCCATGGCTGACACGGGACCTGCCCAAATCAAGGATCACCACAACTAGGGCTGTGGAGCATCTGCCCTGTGTGCCAGGTGAGGCAAACTGTGGGCTCACCGGAACCCCTCTGTAGGAGGCTGGCCTGGCTTATAGTGGGCACCTTCTGGTACTTACACCTTGTGCCAGGTCCAGTTATTCCTTATTAGTAGAATAGAGGTGTTTCTAGCAGCTTAGGCTGTTAGAGGTAGCTATGGCAAAGCAGCTTAGGCTGAACTAGGTGACATGCAAAGCTCCTACTATACCACTTATATCATATAGCACAATATCATAAGAAAACACAATACTCAAAGTTACTAAAAATAAAGGTACTTTATTTTAGTGACAATGGGGGTCAAGGTACCGCCGCTGAATGACCGCACCGCGGTCAAAAGACCGCGGCGGCCATTCAGACATTTCCTCTGGGCCGGCGGGCGCTCTCCAAAAGAGCGCCCGCCGGCCCAGAGGAAATGCCCCTGCAACGAGGATGCCGGCTCAGAATTGAGCCGGCGTAGTTGCAGGGGTGCGACCGGTGCAGTTGCACCCGTCGCGTATTTCAGTGTCTGCTTAGCAGACACTGAAATACTTTGCGGGGCCCTCTTACGGGGGCCCCTGCAGTGCCCATGCCATGGGCATGGGCATTGCAGGGGCCCCCAGGGGCCCGCGGCACCCCCTACCGCCATCCTGTTCCTGGCGGGAGACCCGCCAGGAACAGGATGGCGGTAGGGGGTGTCAGAATCCCCATGGCTGCGGAGCGCGCTCCGCAGCCATGGAGGATTCACAAGGGCAGTGGTAAACCGGCGGGAGACCGCCGGTTTACCCTTTCTGGCCGCGGCTGAACCGCCGCGGTCAGAATGCCCTCGGGAGCACCACCAGCCTGTTGGCGGTGCTCCCGTGGTCGGTGACCCTGGCGGTCACCGGCCGCCAGGGTCAGAATGACCCCCAATATGCCAAAAGTATCTCAGAGGATACCCTCACGTAGGAGGTAAGTAATATGCACAAATTATATGTACACAAACCCAAAACAGGTAAGTAACAGTAAGAAAAGTAGTGCAAACAATGTAGAATCACAATAGAATGCAATAGGTAGACATAGGCCTAGGGGCAACACAAACCATATACTCCAAAAGTGGAATGCGAATCACAAATGGACCCCAGGCCTATGGGAGATTGTAGAGGGTCGCTGGGACTGTGAGAAAACAGTAAGGGTGTCCAAAATACCCCACCCCAACACCCTGAAAAGTAGGAGTAAAGTTACCCTACTACCCCAGAAAGATAGTATAGTCGAGATAGGGGATTCTGCAAGAACCATAACTGCTATCAAAGCACTGAAGACGGATTCCTGGACCTGAGGACCTGCAAAAGAAGGGGACCAAGTCCAAGAGTCACGCAAGTGTGCAGGGGGGGCAGGAGCCCTCTAAACCCCGGATGAAGGTGCAAAAGGGCTGCCTCCGGGTGGAAGAAGCCGAAGATTCTGCAACAACGGAAGGTGCCAGGAACTTCTCCTTTGGTCAGAAGATGTTCCACAGCGTGCTGGATGATGCAGGAGTGTTTCCACGCAGAATAGCTGCAAACAAGCCTTGCTAGCTGCAAGAGTCGCAGTTGAGGATTTTGGGTGCTGCGGGGGACCAGGAAGGACCAGGATGTTGCCTCTTAGAGGAGGAGACAGAGGGGGCGCTCAGCAACTCAGAGAGCCCCCACAGAAGCAGGCTGCACCCGCAGAAGTACCGGAACAGGTACTTAGAAGACCTGAGGACAGAGGTCGACTCAGAGTCACAAAGGAGGGTCCCACGACGTCGGAGTCCAACTCAGCAAGCTGGGCAATGTAGGACGGAGTGCTGGGGACCCAGGCTAGGCTGTGCACAAAGGAAGTCCTGGAAAAGTACACAGTAGCCGGAGCAGCTGCAAATCACGCAGTACACAGGTTTGCTGTCTGGCGTGGGAAGGCAAGGACTTACCTCCACCAAATTTGGACAGAAGGGCCACTGGACTGTGGGAGATACTTGGACCCAGCTCCTGTGTTCCAGGGACCACGCTCGTCAGGATGAGAGGGGACCCAGAGTACCAGTGATGCAGAAGTTTGGTGCCTGCGTTAGCAGGGGGAAGATTCCGTCGACCCATGGGAGATTTCTTCTTGGCTTCCAGTGCAGGGTGAAGGCAGACAGCCCTCAGAGCATGCACCACCAGGAAACAGTCGAGAAAGCCGGCAGGATGAGGCGCTACAATGTTGCTGGTAGTCGTCTTGCTACTTTGTTGCAGTTTTACAGGCGTCCTGGAGCAGTCAGCGGTCGATCCTTGGCAGAAGTCGAAGAGGGAAGTGCAGAGGAACTCTGGTGAGCTCTTGCATTCGTTATCTGAGGAATAGCCCAGAGGAGAGACCCTAAATAGCCCAAAAAGGAGGTTTGGCTACTGAGAAAGGAGGCTTGGCTACCAAGAGAGGTAAGCACCTATCAGGAGGGGTCTCTGACATCACCTGCTAGCACTGGCCACTCAGAGCTGTCCATTGTGCCCCAACACCTCTGAATCCAAGATGGCAGAGGTCTGGGACACACTGGAGGAGCTCTGGGCACCTCCTCTGGGAGGTGCTGGTCAGGGTCTGGGCCACTGCACACAATCTGACTCCCTCTGACAGGGCCTCATTTGTGATATTTCTGTCACTCTTCCACTCCACAGGATTACCATAATTTGTTGGAATGTTAACGGTCTTCTTGACTGTATAAAGAGATCCATGGTATTGCCCTATACTAAGCGATACAGCCCTGCTGTCGTCCTGTTGCAGGACACACACCTTTTGGGCTCTCAGTGCTCCTTTCTGGGCTGCTTTGGCTATGACAGTCATCTTCCACTCAGGCTTTGCCAGAGGGTCAAGGGGAGTCGCCCTTCTCCACACAAATCCTTACTTCTGACTGTAACAAAGGTGCATGATGACCCCCAGGGGAGGTATGTGAGGACACATGGCTGCGCATATTACAATTTAACTTCCTGCTATGTTTCCCCTCAGCTGCTGCAGCCCACCTTGCATGCCCTCTGCTCCCTAGTAGTGGCCCTTCCCCCGGGAACTACTTTCATGGGTGGGGATTTTAATGCCGTTCCGGACCATGGATGGAACACCTCCGGTGCCCCCCCGGCCCAGCAGGCAGCTGCATGCTCGGCATGCCTAGTCACCTGGGCAGACTCAATGGGTCTTTGTGAGGCATGGGGTTCACAGCACCCTTCACAGCGCCCATATACACATCAATCTGCAGCCCATAATACTGACTCACGAACTGACCTGCTCTGGTTGCCACCTGCTGATCTCCTGTGGCTGTGGTTGCTCCAGATTATCCCCCGCAGGATATTTGATCACGCCCCCCTCCTTACAGAATGGGGTACACAACCACAGATTCAACAATCTGACGCATGGCACCTCACGGACTCCGAATGTGCCACTTACGTAGAGAAGGAATTGCAGACAATTTTCTATACCAACCTGGGCTCATCCCATCAGCGGCAAAATTGTAAGCAACAGGTAAACCTACCCTGCAGGGAATACTCAAAGGCTATGTGTGATGACAGGAATCCCTAAGACAAGTGCAGGTGAAAGATCTAGAAGCATAAATCCTCACCCTGGAACGTCAGGTTTGTGGTTCTGATACAGAAGATGTCAAATGTCTCCTGGCGATAGCTCAGTCCAAACTGCAAGAGGTCTCTCTCAAGAAGGAAAAGCAGTGCTGGAGGGCCTCGACCCAACAGGTTTACAAATGAGGAGACAAATCTGGCAAATTACTGTACTGGTTGGCAACCCAGTGTCTCTACTAGAATAGTACCGGCAGTAAGGAGATCAGGTCCAAGAAGACCTGATGGAGACTGCCCAAGCCTTCGCAGCATTTTATTGAGACCTCTATGAGATGCACCTGCCTCCACCCCATCAGGTAGGTGTAGAACAATCTTTACTTTGGGGCATCCCCTTATCTTCTATCCCATGCTCCCTAGCCCACAACTTTAACCAGGCCCTAACAGCTGAAGAGGTCGATCTGGCCATCTCAGATGGCTTCTCCAGCAAATCCTTTAAGAGGTTTAGCACTATTTTGACACCACATCTCTACATGAAGGAGATCCGACAAGGATCCTTTCCCTCGAACCTTGACTGCGCCACTACTGTTGTCCCTCCAAAAGCAGGACTTCTAGGGGATCGGTGCTTTACTTACTACCCGATCTCACTTATCACCTGAAATATTAAGATCTTTGCTAAAATCCTGGCGACCAGATTGAGCCGCACCTTGTCCCATCTTATTCATCCAGACCAATGCAGGTTTATGCTGGGTAGAGATATCCAGCACTGTAACCAACAAGTGCAGCTAGCCCTCTCTCAGACCCATCTCCTAGGCCATAACTTGGCCTTTCTTCCAGTAGATTTTCATAAGGCTTTCGACATGGTCTCCTGGTCTTTCTTAGATGCTGTATTTTACGAGCTGGAATAGGCCCATCATTCTGCAGAATGGTTTGTCTCCTATACAATGCTCCCATGTCTCAAGCCTGAGTCAATAACGTTTTATCCCCTTTCTTTCTGATCCAAAGAGGTGCACGTTAGGACTGCCCCATCTCCCCATTACTATTCGCCCAAGCTATTGAGCTGCTGGTCCTTCTTATACACTGTGATGCTCAGATTTCGGGGCTGGAGGTGTGAAGCTGGATTTGAGAATCGAATTGCTCTCTACGCTGATGTCAATCTCCTATTTGTTTGCATATCTGAGCTGTTCCTCGGTGCCTGGAGATCCTTTGCATTTACGGGGAGGCCTCATGTTTGCAGGTCCCTGACATACCTCTAAGGTGAACTTTTTTATATACCTAGAATTCATACATCCCCCCTCCCTGAGTTGGCCTGAACCCTCAACTTTCAATCCCTTGCTTCATCCCTAGACCCTGACCTCCGTAGGTGGAACTGACTGCCTCTTAACTTTATGGGATGCGTCGCACTATTTAAAACGATGTGCCTCCCTCTACACTTATACATTCTAGCGGACTATTCCTATCCAATCCCCCTGCATGGTTCGGTTCCCTAACTTCTAAACGTACCTTCTTTGTATGGGCCAGAAAGTGCTATTGTGTGGCTTTTAACTCAGCATGTAAATCTCCCTTTACATGACCCTGCCAACCGCCTGGAGATCCATCTTTTGGGTTTTGAAGGGCTTCTTGATCTGCTCTATGGAAGGAGAATGGCCCTTACTATACCATAGTGCATTTGCATGGCAGTGATGTGCTGGTAGGCAGAAGTGTGCTTTATCCCCTGGTATCACCACCTGATGGCTTTGACTCCTTTATGGTGGGGCACCTCACTCCAACAGGTGTCTAGCCTCAAAGGCTCTGCCCACTGGGATTGCATTGGAATTACATCATTGGGGTATGTCCACAGGGTGAGGGAGGGTTAATTCTGATGTCCTTTCAAGAATTAAAAGATCACAATGCCCTATTTTATACACAATTCTATCGCTTCCTCTAGTTACAACATGCCCTAAGTACCCATTTCACCTTAGCAACTCAGCTCCCTGAATTTAGCCCACTTGGAGTCAAAATCCTTGTGGGCGCTTGGGCAAAGGAGCAGTCTCTCCGATTATCAATGCTCCTGATGGCTTCTCTTCCCTAAGGTATAAGAGGGACTGCTGGGTGGGCAAACTAGATTATGACGACTGGAGGGAGGCTTGCCAGGCCCCAGAGATCTGGCGATCTCTTCCTGCCTCTACATGCTCCAAATCAACTATTTGCACACAACTTACCTGTCTCCATATACTATGGACTGCCCCGTCCGGACAATCTGCTTGCGCCTGCTGCACTTTCCCCACTGTGGACTACCACGTGGCATGGGACTGTCCAGCGTTGCACTCCTCCTGGGATGGGGTGGGTCATCAGCTATTGGCAGTTCTGGGACATTTGAATGACCTGGGCCCCAAGACAGTGCTGCTGGATCTTTTGGAGGAGCTGGGGAAACCAAGTCCTGGGAGGATTTTTATACAGGTGGAGTGTATGGCAGCTAAGAGAAATGTTGGCCACCTGTAGAAACATCCCTCACCCCCCCCCACCTTTGATGCAACTATGGTACAAAAGAGTTGACTGGTGCACTCGCTAAGAGAAACTGATATGAGGTATGTGGCGGTCCCCAGAAACATGATACAATATGGGGAAAGAGGTGGGCTTATCATGTAGTACCATCATGATGGACCTATGGGTTGAAATAACAGTTTAATGTATTTCTGTGCTCCGGAATCACTCTGTTGTTGAGGACTGTCGCACTGGATGATACTTGCTCTGCAAATTCAATACAATTTGGTTATTAAAACAACAAAAATCCCTTCTCATCCTACCTCACACTATGGGCCACATAATATACTACTCATATAAGCCAACATTCAATACCAGTCGGGATACTCCGATACAAGGTAACTGAGAGTAGTGTAGAGACCATCAGGATCGTTCTTGGAGCCCAGTTTTCCATGGCTAGCCTTAGCACAACAAACCTTATTCACAGCTGCACTAGAGTACTGCAGAAAAGTAAACATTGCAGCACTCGAGTACTACACATTTCTACTATCACCATCAGTACTTAATCTGTAATGAAATAAGTGGCGAGGCCCTTTTCAGGAGACCAATGCAGTTTGCACCACCCATTGCGACTGTCAGTGCTACCAAAGATAATTCAGACTTTTTATACTTTAAAATGGCTAATACTTTCCGCCCAAGCCATTGTTTTATGCTTTGGGTGGCAGGTAATAGTCATTTTTAATGTATACAGAATTATTAAACAGCTGTTGTTGTCTTTGCCATAAAACTAGACAAATAGCGCCACCATATGTCTGGCCGTCAAGTGCTGGTGTTGACAATTAAGTGCCTAAACCGAGCACTGGAAACCACCAGCTTAAATTAAGCATTGATTGCAGCCATCAAAAGGTTGTCATGACCAAACTCATATGTGTGTCAAAACCATACCTGCTGAACCACGTGTCAGTACCCATATTCTCTCCTACCCTTTAATTCTGGGTGTAATAATGGACTTCTCAAATGACCACACAAAATCACCTATTTTTTTTTTTTAATGCTTGCAAGTCCTGCCTGCGGCTTAGGACAGGGAGGCTAAGATCAGGAAAGATGTGGATCGCACCCTCCTATTCAAAATTCCCTTTCTTTGTAGCCCTTCTGGTGGCCAGTTCATGCTGCCAGGAGTCAGACAGTTCAGCCAGCACAGTTCCCAATGCCCAGATCTCTGCTCTTTCTTTTCTTACTTAGTAAACGGGAGGCCTTCACAACCGACAACTTAACTGCAATATCATTTGCCATGAGGAGTTGACCCAGACACTGCTATCCGGCCATCCCAGATTCATAGTCTGACTTGTCCAGAAAACCGAGGATACGTATCTTACTGGCTTTTCTCCAGTAGTCTCCCAAATTGAAGATCGAGGCAAAGGCACAGTTCTCAAACTTTTGGTACAACTGATTAACATCTCTCTGGCTACCCACCGACTGTTCCACAGAGTCCAGTTGTTGATTCCGAAAGCTCAGGTCTCATTGAGCCACTGCAATATATTCTGTTGTGATATCCAGCGGGAGGGGGCACTCTAAACATCTTTTAACATGGCCATTATTAGCATAGGGGTAACCCCCAAGACTGAAGGTACTTGTGCTGCTAGATTTTGATACCATTCATTAGCTCTAAGTGAATTCACTGTGGGAAGTTCACCGTTGCAAACACAATGCCAGTGATTTTATTGCATTCTGTTGATTCCTACACTTTGCATGGCATCGTTCGCCTTGTGCCCCCTCCTCCATTAAATATTTGGCCCTGCAACTCCTGTGTAGATACCTAAAGCAGTGGGATCCACTAATGATACGTTCTTTGATCACAGAAGTGGTTGGTGGTACACTCCCTCATAAACCACGAGGAACTGACTATCAAGGGCATAGACAACAATCGATTCACCAGCAGAAAACTTGCTTCACTGACTTAGCTGTGTATGCTACTAATTCACCAGACAGTCCAAAAATAAGAAAAGGAACTGAGAATGATAAAACCCCATTAAAAAGGAAGCATATGTGAGACAAGAAATCCATAACATTTATTATATTTAGTCATCTTCTGCAACACTGAAGCTTCAAATCAACTGCTTCGAAACGTTTGAAGACAAATGCAGCACACTAACCCAGCAGTGCTAGAAAAAATCCATAGAATGACCGCCTCAGGTGAAAAAATGGCTGATGTTTTGTTATTAAACGCAATGCTCCTGTCATCTCTCAACTGACAACGTTTTGCCCCTGTCAGCTTCTAACATCCTCTCAATGCTCCATTCTCTATCGGAAGTCAGGGAATCACCAATTGGAACACACATAATGAATTAGATATGCTATAAGCATTTGAATAGCTCAGCTTGTTTGACCAAATAAAAATTTCAGCATCTTCCTACATAGTCGGTCTAACTATATTATGGCAAAACCTAACGGGGAATTTCAGGAAAGTGGACTTTAAGTTGTGTGCAGTGTGGCATTTCTTTTAGCATGTTACGCATGTGCTTCATGGTGTGATGCAAAGTGGTATTAAATGAACAAAAAGAGCGTCAGACCCAGATGAGAGACCCCTAACACAGGGTCCCTCATGACTTAGACCACATGGCCACGAAAAAAGAAAATTCCCCCCAAAACTGGGAAAAGTCGCAAATCATCATAAGATATGGCACAGAATAACAACAAAACACAATGCCCCGTTCTCTAACTACCTTTTGGCACTTCTGGCCCAGGGAGAATGACCAGGTCAAACCAGCATCAATGCATGATCACATTTCATAAGATAGCAACCTAGCACAATGTGGAACTGCGGCCAATAGTGCCAAGTGCTTCGAGGAAACCGATTATGGGGGAAATCTCTGTTCTCTTCATCAAAAGCCCTCAAAATGGTGTAAACTCTAATGAACATTCTGATGAAGAGTCAGAGGAGCAGAGTGAACACGTAAATGTTTTGATATGTCAGCCACCAGAAAATCATTGATTGACTAACAGCTAAAGAACAGTCCAGTCACCAAGTCAACTGGAAGAAACAAGAAGGAACTCAACAATGAAGCCAAAGCAAAATTTGAGTACAGAAAATGTTCAGTTATCAGAAGAGGAGCACTCTAACAAGTATTGGCAAAGCCAATAGGTTTCGCTTATGTGAGATCTATTGGCTTTCCCAATGTTTCTTAGCCATGTTGCAACAAAGTTGAAAGTAAAGAAAAAAGCCAGCAATGACCGTGTCATAGCGCTTAAAAAAAAAAAAAAAAAACTTTTAGCCATGCTGCTGTACAAAATGGCTAAAAACATTGACATAGCCAAAGCCAAATGATCTTGCATAGGTGACACCTACTGGCTTTGGCAATGCTTATTTCTTCATGGTGTCTATGACTGTGCTGCCCATGCTTTATACATTATTTCTCCTCAGTCAGCCGCTTAGGAACATGCAGGTGTGGGAAACAAGGGAGAGGGGGTTTACACTCTGCTGGCATCATTGCCCTTGAAAGGAACAGGTAAGGAGGGGGTGCATGATAAACGTGCCCTGAGCCCTGGCCAGCTTAGGAGAGCTCCTGTTGCAGCTTTTTGCTTTCTGTATTCCATCCATAAACGTTCTCACTTTAAAGTCAGCCATATTAAATAGCAGGCCCCCTCAGAAGACAGCGCCTGACATGTGACCTCAGTCTTTAAATGCAAAGTAAATGTGACAGGATGAGTTATATTTACAGGCCTGTTTACAGATAGGGAGCACTCAGAAGAATACTGTCAATAAAGTTTAGGCATGGGAGGGATGAAGTGAACCTGAAGAGCCTAACCTAGCAAAAGAAAAGCAAGAAAACATGAGTTACAAACCACAAAGCCAATGGCAAGCACCGGGCAGAATACATTCCCAGGGCAACTTCTGATACCGCCAAGATGTCTTTCGCATACCAGACATCAGCGCTGTCTGGTAGACTGCATCCTAAAAAGGAAGTAGTGTGATGTCAGAGGTAGACAGACATGAGTAACAGAATGGGCCTAACCCAAGCAACCTGATGACAGATGTATGAAGTCACATATGCAGACATCCTTAAAAGAAGGTAACCACTGGTTTGCATGCATAAAAGAAACAGATGTTTCAGAGTACATAGTGCACCAAAATGTGCCAACAGAAACATATGTCACCATGGCAAAGAGAGCACCAGACTATTAGTGACAGCACTGGGCCAAGACAGAAGACATATGCCGTGTTTGGTTGTGAGTGCATGTGAATGAAGTAGGGAGATGCTTCACATCAATGTTACTCTTTCATCTTCCTTGAAGTAGGTTGTCTGTCATCATGAGTTACTAGAACTGAAGTAATCCCTTCCCTCCTGAAAACTTCTCATAGGATGGCAATGGTGGAGTTTGTGGTGACATACACCATGAATACCCCTTCACCCCATTTAGACTTGGCATCCGCCATGAAAGCAGCAAACTTCTCTTGTTCAGGCAGAAAAGCAAACGGGCCTATGATGTCCAAACATAGCTTTTCCCAAACTAAACTGGTTTCAGATTCCTACACCCACATTCAGCCAATTCTCCAAATCTTTGCACACTTCACACTCTTCCACCCACTTCTTCACTTAACCATCCATGACTGGCCATCAAAACCTTTCTCTCAGCCCTTTGAGCATCCATGGCTGCCCCAAATGTTCCTCGTGCGCTAAATGATCATAATAAGATTTCTGCCATGCTAAAACAACTCTCGACCTCTTTGTGAAACGGTTTCACTGCTGTACTCTCTCTCCACTCGCACCACACTTAACCATTTCAAACACTGCCTTGAGTGTGCTATCATCCATCACAGAAGTCATCCAATCCTTACCATTGTGCAAATCACACTCCTCTGCTGCTTTGTCAGGTAGCCTCAAAAAACAATCCTCCACCTTGTTTTTCCAACACGGAACATATTCAATATTACAATTATAATCTTGCAATTTTACAGCCAGTCTTGTCAAACAGCTGAGCAATTTGTGTGCCTGCAGGCCCCAAAACCTTCAGTAAAGGCTTGTGATCTGTTCTCAACATCACCCTAATCCTCAAAATGAAAGACTAAGTAATTAGAATGTTTCTCGCTTAATGAAAGAGTAGTTCCTTTCTGTCCGTGCTGGACAGTGAACAAAAAGCAAAAGCAACTGTCCTTTCCATTCTCACAGGTACCTACAAAAGCACTGCACCAACTCAAACCGCATTAGCATCTACTGTAAGAGTCTTTTTCAACTCCACCTGAAACATAACCAAAATGTCTGCATTGGCAATAATATCCTTAATCTGCACAAATGCTGACTGTTGGGCCTCACCACACACTAATTTCTTCCACAACAACACCCTCAAGACTACCGTTTCATCAGCAAAGTCTTGCACACATTTGGAACAGTATTCTACCAAACCCATGAAAGACCAAAATTGTCCTTGTCGTTGGGCATGTCAGCATGGACTACAGCACTCATCGCACCTCATGCAAGGTTTTGTTATGTGTGGCAATGCCGTCTACAAAGGCCAATATATTGTCTTGGAAAAAAACAACATTGACACCTGACAGCACACTGGATTTTGATCTCTGGAAAACACTTGCCACCGATGAGAAACCTAATGGTAACTTGTTCAACTGAAATACACCCTCTCTTGTAATCAAGGCAGTTAATTGTTTGGAATCTGGGTAAAGCTTGACTTGTCAGTCTTCGAAAAATACCACCCCCTCGACAACCAAATCAGCTCATTTATGGCGGGCAAAAGAAAACAAACTGTGACAATGTCCTCATTTAGGCTGCGCAGGTGGACACAAGGCCTCAATCACACATCAGACTTCATCAGTATGACAAGTGACAATGACTCCGCCACCTCAATGGACTTTATGACCTTGTCCTAAATCATCCGTTCAAGAACGGCCTTCACTTCTGCTATCTGCTATTATAACCACCAGTACGTTTCTCACCAAGTCTCGCTGGCACAGCATTCTTCCCAGTGTAATACTATGCAAATACTTCTTGGCTTACATCAAGCTATTCTCAAATAGCAATTCAAATTGCTTCAGTATTCCTTCCAAATCCGTGCACTCCACCACCATCACTTGGTTGTCGGCTCTAGGGTTCACTATTAAGTGTAAGTCATACTGATGTGACCACCCAAAAATAAAGTGACCCTCATCAGCCACATACACTTTACCACAGGTTTGTCAACCTTCAAATTTGATCTTTGCCGGAATGCAACCCATCACCCCAATATCCACTCCTTGATAGCCTTTCAAAATGATATTGATAGATTTGAGTACCCCTCCAAGCCATATGGCATCAAATAACTCCTTGAGTATTATGTTATTCAATGACCCAGAATCTATCATTAACAATGTATCTTTTCCATTCACATCAAATTCAGCATAAGACATATTTTCCTTTTCAACTCATCGTTTCCCATGTTAGAGGACTAGTCATCCCCCATGAGTACTCTGTGTTCCGACTCTTCACTTGCATACTCAATAATTGAGCCTCGTTTGTTTGGAGCTTTGCACACTCATGCAAAATATCCCTTCTTGCCACTGTTACAACACTCCTTCCCTATGGAAAAACAATATTTTGAATCACCCATATGAAAAATGCTACCACATCTGTGACATGATCGAGGTGTAGACATTACTGTTTGACGCCCCCATAGGTCTTGATTTGCAGCCTTTGTTGCTGTTATTGTTTGTCGTAAGAAGTTTTTTTTATATCATTCACCAAGTCAGATTCATCATTCACCTCAGCCACTTCTGAAGCATTCCTACATTCTTATCTGTGCATTTCGAGCATACACCTCTCTATTCTTCTACCACTTATCAATGTTTATTGCACCCTTTGGCGACGGATTGCTGGACGCCCCCAACCTCTCCAGCATATTTTGCTACTGCATTGCATTATTAATTTGTCTCTAATCAACTCCTCAGTCATTTGTTCGAACTGACATTTTGCTACCAGCTCACACAGTCTACCTAGAAAATCATCTACAGACTCCGCAGATTTTTGTGGTTGAGTGCAAGACTTGTGATGCTGCACTACAATGTTCACTGCTTTAGCAAACTTAGGGCCTGATTCTAACTTTGGAGGACGGTGTTAAACCGTCCCAAAAGTGGCGGATATACCACCTACCGTATTACGAGTTCCATAGGATATAATGGACTCGTAATACGGTAGGTGGTATATCCGCCACTTTTGGGACGGTTTAACACCGTCCTCCAAAGTTAGAATCAGGCCCTTAGTTTGTAATCACAGTTTGGCTTCCTTATATACATCCTCCAATTCATTTCCGAGGTCTTCAGGAACAGGAGGTAGATATTTAAAGAAATGTTGCCTCTCATTACTTAATGAGCCAAGTACAAGTGTTCTTTTTCTGACCAAGGTAAAATATGCCCCCTCAAGAGCTTACAAAGAAGTTCTCAAAATTAAATTGTCAATCCAATCTTCCTACTCGGTTGGATGACCTCCCAGTAGCATTAAAAGGCAGGAGGGGGGGTCACAGTAGACTGGTTTATATTAATACTGTAAAGATAGAACTTCACACTCCAACTTGCAAAAATGTCACTGGCGCTGTCCAGCACAATTAATTCAGTATCTAAATATGGCCCAAAGATCACACTGCAGAAAAGAGTATGCTGAACACAAAAGGAATGACTTCAATAGTAATTATGTCCAGTAGATGCCGCTGCACCAAAAACTAGACTGCCATAGAGTTGCAGAATATAAGAGGAACTGTCAAGGAGTTGAGGGCTGTGAGAAGCGGTGGAGCCGACACCCAAGGTAAGCCAGCTGAAGGCTTGTGCTAGGCAGAACCTATAGACTGCTCAGATTCACACTGAGACCCGGCTCAGCATGGCAGCTTCGAATGTGGAG
This sequence comes from Pleurodeles waltl, assembly GCF_031143425.1. NCBI lineage: Eukaryota > Metazoa > Chordata > Amphibia > Caudata > Salamandridae > Pleurodeles > Pleurodeles waltl. The sequence goes on along the minus strand of NC_090440.1, from coordinate 1,981,372,917 downwards.
AGATGGGAGAACTGCTAATGAGCAGCCATGTCGGTGGAAGCGCCACTTTCTAATAAGCGGGTGATGAATCAAAATCCAAAGAAAACAGCTGGGTTGCATTGTTCAGGGTTCAGGTGACGGGTTGATTGTACCTGACCAACTCATCGCCAGGATAATTAGGAAAAATGGCTGCAAAACACTGTTGAACTTGACAGAAGATCAAGTTTATTTGTGAGCAAAAAGCCTGTGACTTATCATAGCCAGGCACAACCAGCAACTAGACCAAATACTAGCGGCAGCCGCCGCAAATCTCAAGGGGAGGGGCGGGGATGGAGAGGGAGGGGAATTAAAAAAAAAAAAAATGAAAAAAAACGTACCTGTTCCTGTCGCCGCCGCTTTGCTCCTCTGCTTTTCTTTTGGTGTCCCAGCATTCATTGGGAAACCAGCACAGGCTCTCCAGAAATCTTGGCACTGCTCTCATGCTAAACCTAGCATGAGCGCAGTGCCAGGGTTGATCTGAGCAGCTTGTTCTGCAGCTCAAACAGTGTACTGGAGCCTGTGCGGTTTCTCCAACCCAGCTCTGTAGAACAGCCAGGTTGGAGAAACCTGATGGAGCAGATATGCTAATCTGAGAAATTTCTAATGATTAATGAGTGTTTATTAATGAGAAAATTCAATAGAGAAATTGATATTAGAAAATAATGTGTTAAGCAAAATGGGCCCAGGGGGAGTGGTCATCATGTGTATTAACAAGATGCTAATTAATGAGAAAATTCATGTAAAATGTATTAATATATCATAACTGGATGTATAACCTATGTTTTATGTTAATTCGCATTCTTAACTTAGCCGCATCAAAGGCCTGGTTTCACTGGGCCTTGCCTGCTTATAACGTGAAGACTCAACGAGGCTTGCGAGGACTGGTAACCGGAGTAACGGACCTTGAACTGTACAGAGTTCAGATGGCTCTGTTAGAACATTCTGCAAATGTACCAGCGGACAGGAGATGATGAAGACAATTTGATACACTTATGTGTAGTGTAGGCTAAATGTACTTTCCCAGGACTTGAACAATAGAGGCACTGAATAAAGACTTGTATGCAACAATTCCGTTACCTGAAGAGCCGGATGATGTTCTCATCACCAGAAGGACCAATCAAATGAATGGAACTTGAAGCCTAAGTAGAAATTTAGATTTGGTAAACAGAAATTATAGGTTAGAGTCATAACAAGGGAAGCAAAATCAGAGCGTAGAGGAGAAAGTCGATGACGTCAGGAGACGCTGTCCGAAGTGCTGATAATTGGGCTTACACTCTGTGAGCCTGATACTTTGCTGACTACTGATGACCTGGGGACGAAGACTGACTCGTTGCTGATCCATCCTGGATAGGTAGCTATGAATATGTGACTGACAAAATTTTGTGCCTTATCTTCTAGGTGCCATCTGCGCTGTTTAGAATAGGTTTTCTCTCTTAGATAGATTTTTACCAAATTAATGTTTTTCTCTAAATTGTTTTCGCATGAAGGCCGACATGCTGATGCTAATCTTGGTTAGTTAAGCTGACAGGGGAGACGTTGACGGTGACAATTGACTGACAAATTTGCATTGCTGAATTACTCCATTAATGTTGATAATTGCTGACTTATGATTTGCTTTATTGTTTGTGATTCTTTTGGTGAATAATGTTTTCTTGATGATTAATAAAGCTTTGACTAATAAAAAAGGTAAATAAAGATTTTTGACTAGAATTATAATCAATAGGAAATAAAAACTATTAACCTTTTCCAGTGATTGATGGCCATTTTTTTGTTAATTAGGGTATCTATTCTTGGTTATTCAAATGATGATATTGATTTATAATTGGTAATTATTGAATTGGTAATCACTGCTTGACTAGGATACTCCACGCGATTCAAAAGGTTAATCAAACTTTACGTGTCCTCTTGTAAGTATACTTACTAAGGACCAGGCACACTAGCAAACCTAAGTGCTGCTGTGTGTTTTGCCAGTCCGAGACAGCCGGCCAAACACACATGGGCACTTAGAAGTGCACAGACTCCAATCTCCCTCCCTTCTCCCCCCTTGTTGCCCAGCCCCGTCCCTCCCTTCATGTGCTGCTGGCTGAGCCATGAGCTGAAAAATAAAACAATGATATATTGCTTTATTTTTCAGCTCCCGCCTCAATGCTTCTTCACCAAAGCGAAGGAGCGACCCCTGCCAAATAAAACCAGTAAATAACAATGGAACTGAGTGATGTCATAATACCTTACCTGGTCAACATTCCCTGGTGACATCACAGGCTGAACACCACTGAGCAAGCACTATTACACTGTTCGATTTACTTTCCTCAATATTTACAATTAAACTTATTTTCAAAATTTTGCATGCAGTTACTTGTGGACACTCATTCTCTGTATTTTCTCCATACAAGCAAAGGTGTGACGAGGCACATATTATCGTACATTATCATCTTATCTGTAAACAAACATAAAATGTTGAGAGGAGAATAGACTGAGGAGATGACGAGTTAGATCTCTCTTTCAGAGTACAGGGTAACATAATTGCTTCCTTTAGCGATGAAACACATTATAAACACTACTACATCCCCATTTGAAAATCGTTATAAAATAGTCCATACCGTAAAATCCTCACATACTAAGCTAGAAAGTGTACTTGCTGTGCATTTAGATTCACAGATAAGATTTATTTTTTATTTATCCAAGGATGAGTGTGTTTGGAATACAGGTATTTTCCTTTGAATTCCATTACACAAATAAATTGGACATCAGCTCTTTTAAATGTAAATTTATGTACTACAGAAACTTTTACCAAGACAATAAGCTCCTACAGTAAGAAAGGCTGAGAGAGTAGGGTCAGTAAATTAGAAAAGATTCTGTTTTATTTGTGAAAAGACTAAAAGCGAACAGTTAGTCACAGTTCAATTATTTCAATGCTAATGTAGCAACTATAAAACTCTGCGGACCTAACCAAAAATACATCTTTTCATTTCTGACTGTGTACTGGTTTCTGATCCCTAAACTGTGGCTGAATGAGGAGACACCTTCAACTGAGCAATGATGATGATGCTCAGAATAGATGTTTATGGCAAACCACCTGAACAGCAATAAACCTCTCTGGCGGAACATAATAGTATGTTGTTTACATGTCTTATAACATACCAAAACACCACTAACATTCTTTCAAATATTTCTCTATTTGTATTTCTCGTTTCTTCATGGATTTGAAAGGAGGTGATGATCACACGTATTTCTCAATTACTCATTACATTTTCAGTCTTCACTGTATTTAAATTGAATCTTATTTGATATAATTAACCTAAGCTTTCCTCTAGTTTATGTTTTCTCTTTGTTAGTGGCACATCTTGATGTTTAGCATTTGGATCCTTTAATGTTTTGCCTTATTTCCACTGTGTATCTTTTCTTCCCTTAAACATGTCCCAGATGTAATATAAAGTTTGATTAAGGGTAATGATTACTGTAATATGCTACCATCATGGGGCAGTTAAAGTGACAGTATCAGAGTATGAATCGTATGATTAGGCTCTATCACCAACTGAACAAGGTCTGACACCTCAACTTTACCTGCATCTCGAGTTTGCCATCACAACGAGTAAAAAATACATAAACTAACATGAATATAGAAGGAGCTGAAGAACAACGGTTTCTAGCTTACGGGAAGTCATCAAGCACAGTTCATGTGAAGGAAGGGCAAACAGGAGTAATTTTAAGTCCTGAGTTACTGTGCAAGCATAGATCCCTCTAATATGCACACAACCGTTCTCCAGCGCGCGCGCACTCTCAAAGTGCTCCCCCCACCAAGCGATTATTCAGCAGCCGCATATAACACGAGTGCTCCTTAAAGGTAAAAAAGATCACTTTCTTGGCGAAGTGAGCAGCACTTCTGCGAGGCTGGTCGGAAGAGCACATTGGATCTGCAGAACATCACAATGGGGCCTCGGGGGGAATAGGAGGAACGAGGAGTTCTCCCCCGGGGTTTTTGGGAGAGGTGGCATGACCCGCGACGCGGTTGGGCGTCCGGGGTGTCAATTAGGGTGGGTGGGTGCCGTATTTAGCCGGACATTTTGTGTCTACAGGCACCATTTTGAGAAAGGTGACCTTGTGGCCAGGACGTTGTCAGTGGGCTCCGTGTTTTTCTTTCCACGTGGTCGGTGATCTTAGTTTCTGTACTCGGATCATTTTAGTGCGCTGTTGCAGGCGGTGCAGGGTGTCAGTTACTGTTAGATAGTGAGATAACGTTGGTGCTGTGGGGGAGGTTAGCGGAGCTTGTGAGCGCTTACCTCGGTGCTTTGTAGCAGTCTTGAAGCTTCGTTGGAATGGTGATGGACTCGAAGGTTCTGGAGGCCTTGGCGCTGCTCCAGCAGGCCGGCCGTATGGATCTTGTTAAGGAGGAGGCACTGGCGCCCGGTTGCCCGGCGCGCCGTGCCTCGGCTGGAGTTGCTGCGGCGGTCGCGGCGTGCTCTATGCTGCGCCTGGCGGGTGGAGCACAGGTAAGGGGTGTTGCCCGGGGGGGGGGGGGTTCGGAGGGTGGGAATGGGTGCGGCCGGGGCGGGGAAAGGGAGGGCCGGTAGACGGGGGACGGACCCGGGATCCCCGAGGGTTTCCCTCAGGGCGGGGCGACCCCAAGAGTTACGGTCGAGCTGGAATTCAGCTCTTCGCAACTATTCAGGAGCGCGTGGGGCGGCGCGTCAACGGGGGCAGAAGAAGGTGTCGGCCGAGGCGCTTTCAGGGCGCAGTGCCGGTAGAGGTAAGGGCCCGAGGGCTGGGTCGCGTAGGGCCGGGGTGGGGGACCTATTAGGGCGGAAAGGGAAGGGGGTCCAGAAGTTTGAGGCCAGCCGGTTCATTGCATCGGGAGGGGCGGAGGCCCCTCGGGAAAGCGGCGGGGAGGGGCCCCAGATGGAGTCAGCATCTGACTGTGGCCAACAATGCTAATTTGGAGCAGTAGTGAGGAGGAAGGGGTCCCAGGTGAAGGTGAAGGCGAGTGGTCAGACGGGGAGGGCCCTTCAGCGGGTGGGACACTGGGGGCCCCCAAGAGGGTTTATGGGTCCTTTCAGGTTGGGACCAGGCTGGGTGATGAGGAGAGTAGCGGGGAGGGAGATGTTCTAGACAGAGAAGGGGGTATAGTGGCTCGGAGACAAAGGGGGGTGCTTTCTTACCCTGGCACACCAGACCTTGTTTGGCAGGGCCCCTTGGATTGTGAAGAGGAAGACCAGGCCAGCAGGAGGCGGCTCGGACACCCTGGGACGAAGTGAAGGCGGGCCCCGGTGCGGCTAGCCGGATGGCATCAACAGGATGGTGTGGACGACGGCGGGAGGCTGCGGACGCTTCTTCTCAGCGGTGTGGCGGTGTGGATTATGCGCCCCCCGACGCCGCTGCCTGGGAGTAGCAACGTCCGGGCCCGTCAAGGATGCGGTCAAAGAGCAGAGGGGAGTATATAGGTTGTGCGTTGTGTGGTGGCTCTGGTGAGCATGAAGCGGTGGGAGGGTTGGCGCATGAGGAAGGGGTATCGGATGTGAGTTTTGAAGAAGGGGAATTACGCAATAGTGGGAGTGAGGCTGAGTGGTGGGAGCGGCAAGGGCGGGGGGATTCTAACCCTGTCTGTAAGTCGTTTCAGGCGAAGCACGCGGCTCAGCGGCCAGGGGGCCGTCAAAAGGAGCGAGTAGGAGGAGAGGAGCGGAAGCTACAGGAGCGGCCCCCGCTGTTATCTCCAGGTAAGGTTTTGTCCTGCTCGATGGTATCCGGAGCGTCGGAAGCGAGAGAGGAGTCGGTGCGATTGGTAAAGGGGGTGTATGTACAGGACATGGGGGTGGCCACCGACAGAGGGGCGAGCGGGGAATTGGCGACGGAGCGGACGTCGGATACGGGTAAAGAGGGAGCGGGAGGTACGGAGGGAAAAGGTGCGGGGAAGGCGAAGGAAGAAAAAGAAGGGGAGCCGGCGTCGAAACGGGTTAGGCTGCCATACATGAGTACGGCAAAACCTCTCGGGCGCATTTAATGACGGCGACAAAAGAGAAAATTTGGAAGGGGGAATATGTTGATATATTAAAATTGCTGCATCGGGAAGTCAGGGCGAAGGAGGGCTCCAAAGAAGAAGAATGGGAGCTTTCCAAACGGCCGAAGGTGCCGGTAACTATCGAGAATTGGACGGCTGCCTTCTTTGCTAGTGTTTATTGCGAGCGGTTTCCGGAGAGGTCTGTTGCGTTGTTTAAGTATATGGACATCATCCGGAAGGCGCAACTTAACTACGGGGGTTATGCTTGGCGTCAGTACGATGAGTTCAGGGCGCGAATGGCCGCGGATTCGGAGGTGCAATGGGGAGAAATCAATACGGATCTGTGGCAGCACACTATGGGACCATCTAAATTTGGCAAGACAGTCTTTACGGCCAGTGGTTTGCCCATAATATATCGGACCTTTCGGGAGCTCCCCACCCAAGGGGTGGGGTCCGGGGGCTCTAGCCCAGGTGGGTCCAACAATGCGGGGACCGGTCGCTCGGGGGCCTGCTGGGATTATAATAAGGGACTGTGTACCAGGGAGTATTGTAAGTTTCGGCATGAATGTTCCAAGTTCGCGGGGCGACATCCAGTCACATCATGTGGCGGGCAGCAGAATTCAGCTGGCTCGGGGGGAGCCCAGAACGGGGGTCCGGGTTCTAGCTATGGCGGAAGAGAAGGGCAGCGCCAGCGGCAAGGAGTGGCAGGTAAAGGCTCTTACGCCGGTTAAGGTGGACCGTCTAGAATTTTATTTGGCGGGTTATGACAGGCCGGGAGACGCGGAGTTGTTGGTGCGAGGCTTTCGCGGCGGTTTTCGGTTGGGTTATCAAGGCCCGCGGGAGCGGCGGTGGGCAGAAAATTTGTGGTCCGTTCGTGGGAAAGAAGAGTTGGTCCAAGAGAAATTGCTAAAAGAAGTGCGTGAGGGTCGCATGGCGGGTCCTTTTTCATGTTGGCCTATGCGAAACCTCATCGTGTCACCTATTGGCGTTGTCCCTAAAAAAGAGAAGGAGCAGTTTTGGTTAATTCATCACTTGTCCTGGCCGGAGGTAGCGTCAGTCAACGATTTCATTCCATAGGATTTCACCAAGGTGTCTTATGCGTCAGTGGATGTGGCGGTCGATATGGTTGAGCAGTTGGGCCTTGGGGCCCTGATGGCAAAAACCGACGTTAAGTCGGCATTTCGGCTCCTTCCAGTTCATCCAGACGATTTTGAGCTTTTGGGCATCCAGTTTCAAGGGAACTGGTATGTGGACAAGGCATTGCCTATGGGGTGCTCCAGCTCGTGTGCGCTGTTTGAGCGTTTTAGTACGGCTCTACAGTGGATTTTCAGGAGATTTACGGGTCACCAATGGGTAACACACTATTTGGATGACTTTTTCTTTGCGGCGCCGGTGGACAGCCCGCGTTGTGCGGCGGTGCTGAGCTGGTTTGTAGAAATAATGGGAGACCTGGGTGTGCCCCTGGCTCCCGAGAAGACAGTGGGGCCAAGTACGGCAGTGTCATTTTTGGGGATCGAGCTGGACACGGTGGCAGGTACGGCCAGGTTGCCGGCCGATAAAAAAGCGGACATGGTTAATCGGATTTACGGAATGTTGGACAAGCGCAAGGTCATGGTGCGGGAGGTTCAAGTGCTGTTGGGTCACTTGAATTTTGCTTGCAGAGTGGTGCGAGCGGGAAGGACATTTTGCAGACTTTTGCTGGCATTGTCGGGGCACGCGCTTCCACATCATCATCTGCGATTGAAGGTGGGGGTGCGTGAGGATTTGCGCATGTGGGCCAGATTTTTTGAATCATTTAATGGCATTCTCCTGAAGGTGTGGCGTGATTGCGAATGGGACATGCAGCTTTTTCTGATGCGGCGGGGTCGTCCGGGTTTGGTCTGTACTGGGGGGGCGTTGGTGCGCAGAAGAATGGCCGAGTGAATGGAAGCATGGGGGTCGTAGCATCGCGTTTTTGGAGCTTTTTCCGCTGATAGTAGCGGTTTGCTTGTGGGGCGCGGAGCTTCAGCACTCGCGGGTGCTTTTTCGGGTGGACAACATGGCGGTAGTGCAGACGGTTAATCGTCAGTCTGCGCGCGAGGCTGGGGTATTACAGCTAATGCACATATTTGTCCTTCAATGCTTGCGGCATGACATACACTTTAGAGCGAGACACGTGCCGGGTGTGAATAATGACACAGCGGATGCTTTGTCTCGTTCTCAGTGGGAGCGGTTCCATGGATTAACCACGGGTGTGGCGCTGAGAAGAATTCGCATGCCGGAGGCGCTGTGGAGAGTAGGCAATTCCGAATGCTACGGCTGGTTATGAACTCTTTGGCTCCGTCTACACGGCGGGCATATGCGAAAGCATGGGAAGAGTTCCTGGGATCCGGGGCTCGGCGACGGGTGAGGCAGGAAGAGGTCGTGGAGGATGTGGTGTAGTTTATTATGGATTTGATTGGGAAAGGGCAGTCCAGAGTCACGATTTCGGGTACGTTGTCGGCACTGGGGTTTATGGGAAAGCTATTTTGGGGTTACCCTTCCTCGGCAGGAGAACTTGGTATTAGGATTCTCCAGGGCTGGGAAAAATCATTGGGGGCGACGGGGCGTGTGCATCAGCCAATATCCCTGGCAATTCTAAAAAAATTGCTACCGGTGCTGGGTGATATATGCTATGATGGGCATGAGACCCTACTTTTCAGAACCTTGATGGCGTGGCTGTTTTTTGGGGCCTTTCGAGTGTCGGAGTTGCTGGGCTTGCTGGGGCGGTCGGGTATCCATTGGAGAGATGTACAACCAGTGGTAGAGGGGTTGGCTCTGCGCGTTCGGTGTTCAAAGACAGATCAAAAAGGTGTGGGGGTCACGGTATGCCTTAGGCCTTATCCGGTCAGGTTCATTTGCCCAGTTTTTTGGGGGGGCCAATTGCGTGCGGGGGCTACGGCTTTAGACAGACAGGTTTTTTGTCATGCGGATGGCCGGAGGGTATCCGCGGCGCAGCTATTAGCAGTTATGCAAAAAGGGTTGGCCAGTATTTGGTTGGATGCAGCGAGTTTTGGGACGCACTCCTTCCGGTTCGGGGTGGCTACAGAGGCGGGGAACAAGGGCTGGGGTAGAGAGGAACTGATGGCCCTGGGGAGGTGGAGATCCGATTGCTTTAGGCGATACGTGCAGGGATGGGATTTTTAAGGAGTGTGGGAAGTGGATTTGTGCTTTCGTGTGGCTTCATGTTTTTTTTCTTTTTCAGGTGTGGTCCTGGGGCCTGAAGCGGACTACCTGGCAATCTGGGTGATTGGTCATTCGTTTGTAAAATGGGCTCAGCGACAGGCTCGACGGACTGTTATCGGGGATAACATGGGTTTAGATTCAGCGCGCTACCGGGTTAAGTGGATAGGAAAAGGGGGGATGATGTGGAATGAGCTGTTGCCTCGCCTACAGAACACAATGGGGAGGGGACATTGTCCAGATTTACTCGTCATTCATCTGGGGGAAAATGATTTAGTACGAACCACGGGTTTGAACCTCTTGAAAGTAATGAAGAGGGATTTGCAGCGTTTGATAGATCAGTGGAAGGGTTGCCACGTTATGTTTACGGACTTTGTTCTGCGGCGGGTGTGGAGAGGAGCGACGGAGCCGGGGGCAATAGAGAGGGCTAGGCGTAAGCTTAACAAGGAGATGAAGGGTTTTTGCGTAGGACGCAGAGTATCCTTTTTGGAGCATGCAGATTTAAGGTTCGAGGACGTTGAGTTCTTCAGGGACGACGGGGTGCACTTGTCTTTCGTAGGGATGGAGCTGTACCTATTACAATTGAGGGAGCAGATGAAGGTGTTGCTAAGGGAGCCCTAAAGAGGGGGGGCAGAAAAAGTCAGGGCCTTTTTCTGGTGGCGGGGACAGCTGCAGGGCAGCTATTAAAAGCTCGGTGGAGGACGGAGTTGGCAGGGCAATTCAGGTATTAGGACGGGAAGGAGTATTAATTAGACAGGGACAGGCAGGAGACTGCTCATTAGCGGACAGGTTCAAAGAAGTGGCTAGGACGGGGGAAAGGAAAGGAGACAAGAGGAAGGAAAAGACAGGACGAGAATAAGGGGGGGAGGGGCGGGGACAGGTGAATTGATGTCTAGTGAGGTTTTAGTTTTGTAAGGCAGAGGCCAGGTGGGGTAGGTTTAGGGGCACCTGTTCCAATAAAGCGGCCTTTTACACACAACGAACGAGTCGTGGTTTGGTCACTCTCTCCCAAAGGGGCTTCGGGGGGGGAAGAGGAGGAACGAGGAGTTCCCCCCTGGGGTTTTTGGGAGAGGTGGCACGACCGCGACGCGGTTGGGCGTCCGGGGTGCCAATTAGGGTGGGTGGGTGCCGTATTTAGCCGGACATTTTGTGTCTACAGGCACCATTTTGAGAAAGGTGACCTGGTGGCCAGGACGTTGTCAGTGGGCTCTGTGTTTTTCTTTTCCCTCCCTCCCACTCCTGATAGGTTGGATTTGCTGGAGCAGGTGTCCCCTTTTTTGGGGTAGGTTGTCGCTTTGGACAGGTGCGTGCCGCGGCGGGGACAGCTGCAGGGCAGCTATTAAAAGCTTGGGTGGAGGACAGAGTTGGCAGGGCAATTCAGGTATTAGGACGGGAAGGAGTATTAATTAGACAGGGACAGGCAGGAGACTGCTCATTAACGGACAGGTTCAAAGAAGGGGCTAGGACGGGGGAAAGGAAAGGAGACAAGAGGAAGGAAAAGACAGGACGAGAATAAGGGGGGGAGGGATCGGGGTAGGGGAGGGGGAGGGGCGGGGACAGGTGAATTGATGTCTAGTGAGGTTTTAGTTTTGTAAGGCAAAGGCCAGGTGGGGAAGGTTTAGGGGCACCTGTTCCAATAAAGCGGCCTTTTACACACAACGAACGAGTCGTGGTTTGGTCACTCTCTCCCAAAGCTTGCGGCTCCTACACCGGATACTTGCTCTGCTAGCATCAGGAGCCTACAAAGATTTGCAGGGAGGCTTTAGTGTTATGTATAGAACTGCTGACTTTGGAAGCAGGAAATCGGGTTCGAATCCCATCCCAAAGGAGCTCTGTTGTTTTGTGTTTGGCCCCCAGAAAAAGCTTCTGAAAGGACTTCATAATTAGCTACAGATTAGCATTTAGTAATTGAGCAACTTGGAGTCAGTGACTTAACTCCAGGCCTCTGACTTGCTATGCCAGGTCCATCGAGTCTGTATTGAATCTGATGGCTCTGGGTTAGGCGCTGTGATCACGCTGTAATTTGTGGGCATCCAGAACAGGAAATCAAGGGGGCGGTGGGGATTATAACCAGCTAACCCAAGTGGCACTGTGCACATACAACGTTCTCTCCTCTCCCGTTACGACTCGGAGGGAAGAGAGCTTTAACTCCCATAAAAAACGTTTGAGAAAAATGTTGCCAAGCGGTGCATTTTTAACATCTTGTCCCTCTGGACAAACCACTTATAAACAATAAATATGTCTTTGTGCAGTGTAACAGGTGCTCATTTAAAACGCTCCAGTGCCCTTGGGCAGAGTTCACTCTGTATACAGTGAAAAAAAAAAAAATTAACTGGGAGCAGCATTTGTGGGCACAACGCAGGATAAATGTATTGTGTATAACATTTATTTATTAAAGTGGAACTGGTCTGCATTCATCCACAGTATAGGTAGCTGCTCCCCTTATGTGATTGACTGTTTTTCAGTTCATGTTTGAAAAGAAATACGCGTTCTTAAAGTTTGAAAGAAAGCTTATCATATTTTAACATGAAGTTTGTTGAATGATTTACATTCTAAATATGTCCAAGGTTGGTGCAAGGGCCTTTAGAACCAGAACCAACTCTTGTCTCAGCTCTCCAAGTAAATATCTTGGCTCACCCGCCTCTTTTCCCAGGTTTTTCTTCTGCTATTTTGGTATATTCTGGGGCCAGTGCATGAAAAAAGCTCAAAGCAGCACCGATCACAGCAGCTGCTGTTGTGATAGAAGTTTTTAAAACATGTATGGACATTTGAAGCCGGGTAGAAGCACACATAAGAGTGCGACCCTTTCCAAGTCATACCGCTTACACATGGTGCTCCTAGAACTTGGGGAATTAAGGTAATGAATGGCTGTATTAGGCTGTTATACTGCAGGCGCTGATCTTAGAACATAATGTACTTTCTTCCGAATTCACTATGAAAGCACTACAAGGACCTCATTGATGTGTGACATTCAGTGGTGGCATTAAAAACAATTTATGCCGGGAACACATACATTGGTGGCATGACCACAGAAAGGGGGTGTAGTCAACAGGAATAGTCATGAAAATCAGGGTCTGGCTGTCAAACAACCCCAAGCACTCTGATACAATTTAAATTCGGACTTTTTGAGTCTCCCAGCTATGCATTCTTAACAAACAGGGGCGTATTTATGAGCTCCTCTGCGTTGCTCTTGCACCAAACAACATGGTGCAAGAGCAATGCAAATGAAAAATTAGATTTATGAAACCACACAGGCCAATTTGCGTAGCCTGTGTGGCTTCATAAATCTTGAGTACTGTAACACAGTGGAAATCGCTGGCCATAACACCTAATTTCTTATACTAAATGCATATAGCCAGAGCCACTAGAATTATGCAGCAAGAGAGAGTTAAATTATGCGGAAGAGTTGGCTAAATCATACGTCAAGAAAAAGCAGATTATGTGGCATATTGTGGAACATTTTGTTAGTAGTATTACTTCATTATTTTTAAACTTAGTAACACTGAGGGGATATTGGTTGCACCACTTAAGTACCCATGTAATACCCAAATACAGCAATAAGCACCAGCAAGATGATCAGTCCAGCTTCGCTAAGGGCCTTCCATTGCACAGCAACACGAGTTGCTTCATTTTTAATAACTTTTGAACTGTTTGAGCTAGAAACAATTTCTTCTGTTAAAATCTGCAGAACATGCTGCAGATGATGGATTATGTGGCAAATGCCGCAAATCTATATGTATGCAAGAAATGCTGCAGCCGCTCAATTGCATAATCCCAGTGGCCCGGCATTTAGTTTATACACAAAGGGTGAACAAAGTCAAAAAACCTGCCTCAAATGTTTCTTCTAAGTACTTGACTTTTAAATTGATAAGCTGCATTCCTTTGTTTTCCCTCCATTACATTTGCACCTAGGTATTGGGACCAGGCAGCTCCAAGGTAGCAGCATTCATGAACAAAAGGAAGGCTGAGGGCTTTTCAAATGAAGCCTTTTTTTCGGCCTAGCTGGAATTGTAAGAAAGCCCCTTCACTGTCTGTAGATTCCTGCTTGGAGTGGAAAGCAAACAACCAGGAGCTGATCAATGTGCCTCGGTGCCAGCAAATTACAGCGGGAAACAAATTAGCATTTTCCACGCAAACCCAGTTCCGAGATCCGGCTGAGTAATGGCTGCCCCATTCTTCTGATTGTTTGCATCACCCCTACTGATCAGTACAATCTTAAATCTTATAATGGTGCAACCTTTTAAGTCCTGGCCTTTTTTAAATCTGGGGTGTAGGTAGCACAAGAGTAAACATTTCATGTCATGAGGGTTTTTATCTACACTGCTGAACTGTCTCAAGACGCTACTAAACACCTGTTTTCGCTCTTGTTGTAAACAAGTGTTTAGAGTGGTAATTGCCACAGATTTATATTGGTGAGCGCAGCGCTCGCAAGCATGATCATTGCCTTGTTTCTCACAGCCTTAACTGCAGCGCACAGAGACCTTGCACTGCCACACACACGGGAAAAACATTAGAAGGAACACTGTATGCAAGCAATGGATTTATTCTGTATCATTAGGGTTTAAGGTCTGAGTTTCAATAGCACTTCTCTCATATACCTGCAGTGGGCTTTGGGGCTTACCCTTTAAACCACTGACTTCTTTCAACCAGCCTCGTTAAGCCACTGGCTTAAGGCTTTGTTATTCACATCTTGGCTCAGCCCAGTGGAGTACAGCTCTGTCATCTGATGCTTCTGGATGTTTGAGTATATCCTCCCCCCTCCAGAGGAGTGCTTGCACTGCAGAACATGAGGGACTATATTACATTTCAAAAGTATATTCCATGTATCATACTGTTCGAGTAGTTTGTCAGACCTGCATTCTATACACAAATCAGTACATTTTTTGTTGTTGTTGTGTGCATTAGACTTTTAATCACTTTTATCTGTGTTTCAGTTTGAACCTAAACCAGTCACTGCTGCTTGCTTGGCTTTGTTTCTCACAAATTGGGATGTCACACATAAAAATGCCTGTCCCAATGCGGCAAGACTTCAGCTCTACCTTGTGGGCAGCCCATCACCATTTGGAAAAAAGAAAAGCCAACATCACCTCAGGGAGTGGTCCCTCGCGCCACCCCCTCTTCCCGTGTCTCGCTCCTAGTTCCATTTGCCCACATATTTTTCTTGTTCTTTCCCGTTTCCATGCATGTTGTATCTTTTTCCTCCTGCGTACAACTCTTTTTGTAACTTCCTTTTACGTTGCTCTCTTTCCCCTGTCAATGGGTCCTTGTTTTTCCCACCTGAGCCTACCTTTGACCACTTTGTCACCAATGTTACCCAACTGAAAGACTATGATGAAGGCTCCCTTGCATTCATTAATGTTCTGTTGTTAGGGCAGGCACAGAAACAGCTTTAGCTGTCCCTTCTGCCTGATTTGTTCCAAACCAAATAATTCATTATAATTATATATCATTCATCCATTGACCGAGCGACCTGAAAAACTTCCGCCCCATCTCACTCCTGCCCTTCCCCACCAAGGTAATAGAGAAGACAGTCAACAAACAGCTGACCACCTTCCTGGAAAACAACAACCTGCTCGACCCTTCACAAACCGGATTCCGAACCAACCACAGCACTGAAACCGCCCTCATCTCAGTCACAGACGACATCAGAACCCTGATGGACAACGGTGAAACAGTCGCCCTCATCCTCCTCGACCTCTCGGCTGCCTTTGACACCGTCTGTCACCGCACCCTAATCACCCGCCTCCGCTCCACCGGGATCCAAGGCCAGGCCCTGGACTGGATCGCCTCCTTCCTCTCAAACAGTTCCCAAAGAGTTTACCTCCCACCGTTTCGCTCAGACCCCACCGAGATCATCTGCAGCGTACCTCAAGGCTCATCGCTCAGCCCGACACTCTTCAATGTCTACATGAGCCCCCTCGCCGACATCGTACGCAAGCACGACATCATCATTACCTCCTACGCCGACAACACCCAACTTATACTCTCCCTCACCAAGGACCCCGCCAGCGCCAAGACCAACCTACAAGAGGGCATGAAGGACGTCGCAGATTGGATGAGGCTCAGCCGCCTAAAGCTGAACTCTGACAAAACGGAAGTCCTCATCCTCGGCAACACCCCATCCGCTTGGGACGACTCCTGGTGACCCACGGCCCTCGGCACCGCACCGACCCCCGCAGACCACGCCCGCAACCTCGGCTTCATCTTGGACCCTCTTCTCACCATGACCAAGCAAGTCAACGCCGTGTCCTCCGCCTGCTTCCTCACCCTACGCATGCTCCGCAAGATCTTACGCTGGATCCCCGCCGACACTAGAAAAACCGTGACCCACGCCCTCGTCACGAGCCGCCTGGACTACGGCAACACCCTCTACGCTGGGACCACTGCCAAACTCCAAAAACACCTGCAACGTATTCAAAACGCCTCGGCCCGCCTCATCCTCGACGTACCCCGCAACAGCCACATCTCCACACACCTGAGACACCTGCATTGGCTCCCAGTCAGCAAAAGGATCACCTTCCGACTTCTCACCCACGCACACAAAGCCCTCCACAACAAGGGACCGGAATACCTCATCCGTCGCCTCAGCTTCTACGCCCCCACCCGTCTCCTCCGTTCCTCTGGCCTCGCGCTCGCTGCCGTCCCTCGCATCTGCCGCTCCACGGCGGGTGGGAGGTCCTTCTCCTTCCTGGCAGCCAAGACCTGGAACTCCCTCCCCACTAGCCTCAGGACCACCCAGGACCACTCCGCATTCCGGAGACTCCTAAAAACCTGGCTTTTCGAGCAGCAGTAACCCCCCCCCTTTCCCCTAGCGCCTTGAGACCCGCACGGGTGAGTAGCGCGCTTTATAAATGTTAATGATTTGATTTGATTTGATTGACCTATTGAAGTTATTACTCACAATTTGCTACTGTCCACCAGAGCATAGGGCACAGGGCATTGGCTGTTGTGTACTGTGAGTGATGGCATTTGCCTGCTCATATGTGCTCAACCACCTGAATGGGAGTGCACTTCAGTGTCAGGGCAGACATGCTGTGGGTTGTGGGCCACTCCACCATTTGTAAAGTTTTCTAATTGCTTTAAATATTGCATATGTTTGCAAAATAAATAAAAAGACCAAACCGATTGCCCTGTTAGTGCTTGTCTCATTTTATACAGAAACAAAAACAGAAGGCAATTGAGGCCTCATTTCTTTCAATGCCTGGCTTCAAGGGGCTACCATGGTCTTTCTATGTGTTAGCACATTAAAGTCAGGTCTCTTGACCTTGCCATTGCTTTTAAAATACGCAGTTATGTGGAAATGGGCAGCTGAATATTAAGGGAAAATACTGAAAAAGTTTTAATGTGTTCAGAAAAAAGTGTAGCCATTTAAAGAGGTGTTGACAAACAGGAGCCCAAGAGGATTTTACACTCAACCTTATTGAAAAAAAGAATCTTGCCCATCAATTGCAATACGCTGAATTATGGACTGTAAGTAGATTGTGATATAAAATTGGCGGCCTGGTGTATATTTGCTGTTCAGAGCAAAACAAAAGTCTCTACAAAGTTAAAATACTTTTCATCAAATGTCAGGCAGTCTTAAGTGAACGGAGTTTTGACTTGCTGTGCAGCACAGAACTGTTAAATACATCTGTGCTTGTGAATCGCCTCAAAAGGTTCTACTAACATAGGGGCCGACTCACAAAAAGCATTTATTAATATGAAAAGTAGCTCTACAGGAGAACTCTTTTACCCACTGGTACCTGCTTTTGTGAATCAGCTCTGAAACTCCCAACTCGCAATTAGTAAAGCTGCAAAAAGAACACAGTCTTTTTTAGTTATATGAAATGCATAATAATATTTCCTCTGTATTTCCATTTTAAAAGTTTTGGTACAGGTCACAACGGCATTTAAGAGTCTGTAAAAGGCGGCTACAAAAGCACCACTTTACACATTCCAGCATGATGTTGTGAACTAGCCCTGCAGTTTATATATATCTTGAATTCCTGTGTTTGAGTGTTCAACACTTCCTGCGCTATCAGTATGAACGGAGGAACTAAAGGAAAGACGATATTCCGGCTGATTGATCACCTCATGGACTACTCAACACTAATAGAAATAGTTCAGTTTTCCATACAATGAGGGGAGGTGGATGCTGGAGGGCCATGGTGAGCTCAGACATATACAGTCTGCATGGTGTCTGTTCCTGACGGTCCCGGTGCTGGTAAATGTAGGGGACCTCATCCTCTGAATCAGGTAGTGATGGGTCACGTAAACATGCAGTGATTTTTTTTTTTTCCTTTCCATATTATTATTAATTACAATAACAAGAGACATGTCAGCCAACAGTCCAGGGCCCAAACTGGATGCAGGATCGAACATACTGGAGGTGCGCAAGCACAAATTAGATACAAATTTGTCGCCAAGCAGTTAAACAGCAGTAATTAATAAAACAGTAGCACATAACCCACTCTGGGAGTCCATGGAGTGGGGGGTGGGCTGCGGCAGGGGGAGGGAAGGGATCCCGGAATGCCCGCCATCTTGAGTTCCTCAAAGCAGGGCCCCTTCCCCAGCCACATCGGGTCTTCTCCCGCAGGGGGCACTCATTAAAAGGTGTGTGTAGAGTCGGTCAGGGTGGACTTAAATCGCCTCGATCTTCATGGGTTCCTAATGTAAATGTCCCAGATCATTCACCCTCTCCCATCACCACCTCTTCTGCGGGCAACTGCCAGAACATCAGTCTCCGCACACACCCACTTCAGCAAAATGTGGAGCCAGAATCTCTGGATTTAACCAATGATGATTGTTGCAATGTGTTTATCAACTGTCTCAATATATTTTAAGTTGGTGGGTGCTTACATCACATGCTTTATTTGTGTACTCTATGTATAGTTGGTATAGTTTAACGTTGTGTAATTCAGCCACTAGATGTTCATGCTTCCATACACCCACCTTATCACCCCAGGCTGCCCGACTGGCACCCTCCTGGCACCGATGGGGCCCTCAGTGACACCAGAGACCACATTTTTTAGCCCCTGGGAAAGTGTTTGCGAGTACCCATGCTCTAAGCATACAGATATGATAAAATCAATCAGAGAAATCAGAGTTCAGCAGGTCGTTTATTCCTTAGCTACATGTGGGCAAACATCAATCATCTATGCAAATAGCAGGATTTCTTTCTCTAGCAAACATTCTTTCATACACATCTTTTTGTTTAATTTATCTTTTAATTCAGTGCATGTTTTTAATTATAACGATTATGCACTAAGACTACAATGGAGGCATTACAAAGTAAATTGACAGCGTGAAAAACAACCATTGGCTAAGCCAATAGGTCTGGTTTGCATTTTGAACCCTGGCTAAAATGTTTTTAATTTTTTTTGTTGCTATATTGAAAAAATAAAATGAAAGCGTTTGTTTTATGTTTACACTGCTGATGAAGAATGAATGAATAACTTTATTTGATTACAAAAACATATAATCATTAAAGTCGAAAATACAACATGTATACAGACATGAACTAAAACATTGTTGAGTTGCGAAATTGCATGGCAAATTTTAAAAACCATTTAAAAGCAAGACGAATATCAGACTTGGACAATCAGTGTAAAAAAGTAATGCTGGTCTACCAGAGCTCGATAAACCATAAAAAGGTTACCAAACATGCAGGTCTATTGACTTGAATAATCTACTCAACACAACTGTAATGCACTTGGCCCATAAATTAGTCTCAAATTGTGTGATCCTAGACAAATATTTTATTTCACCATGTCACCTTTTCTTCATTAGTTCATATGAAAGCACTTTCATATATGTGAACTCGGCTTGTCAGCTGATTTGATTTAATAGACTAAAGTTTTGCTCCATGTATATTAAGAATTTAGCCCTCATAGTCCACACATGACAACTGACTTGCCTCTAACATTGCCATCATTGTGGGGGCGGGAATGTTTCTCAGTTTTTGTTTAAAAAATCTCACTTTTAATAAATCTATTACTTAAGCATGATGAGTTAGAGCACTGTAATTTATAGAGAGCGGGATTTTCAATTGAAATTGCCACAAATATTCCCACTGGTATGCAGTTTTACTGATAAATCTATATGGTGTAGAAAAGCAATGGGCCATGTGTACAAAGGCATTTTTGTGGTCGAAAACAGCCCAATTCACAGAACCGGGCCGTTACCGACTGCAAAAATGCTTTTCCATATGTACAGAGCTCACATTGCGAACTGCGATTTGCTAACATGCTATAGAACTGCAAATTGTGTTTAGCGATTCAGTATTTGGACGGGGTGTGTTTAGTGTGTCTCTTCCTAATACCAAATCGTAATGGTATGTATCAATGTTCTGCGACCAAATAACAGTCGTAAAACATTCATTTTTTACCAACACCTCAAGGGTGGTAGTAATCATTTCAAATGAGAAGGGGTCCCCATGGAACCCCTTCTGCTTTGTAAATGATGAAACAAATATTTTTTTTACAAGCAGGCAGTGGTTTAGAGGACCACTGCCTACTGTTAAAAAAATGTAACTTTCATTTGTTCTTTTTATATGCATCCTGTTTTCCTTCAAGGAAAATGAGTTCTATTTAAAAAAAAAAAGTTTCCTTTATTAACAAGCAATCAAAGGCATGGTGGTCTGCTGACCCAAGAATCCCTATGAAGGCTATTCCTAATGGGTCGCAAATTGCGACATACCTTATAAATACTGATGAAGTGGGTCAATTGTGACCCCATTAGGATCGCTAAATGAATCCCAATGGGCTTCATTCAAAGTGCACTAGAAGTGCCAGGGCCTGTAAATCAAATGCTACCAGTGGGCTTGCAGCACTGGCTGTGCCACCCACATAAGTAGCTCTGTAATCATGTCTCAGACCTGCCACTGCAGTGTCTGTGTGTGCAGTTTTTAACTGTAAATTCGGCTTGGCAAGTGTACCCACTTGCCAGGACCAAAGCTACCCTTTTCTTACATGCCAGACACCCCTAAGGTAGGCCCTAGATAACCCCAAGGGCAGGGTGCTGTGTATGGTTAAGGTAGGACATACAGTAATGTGTTTTATATGTTGCAAGTCCTGGCCCTCTCATAAGTTAATATAGGGGCTACCTTTAAATCTGATTAAAGTGTAGATTCCCTTTGGGAGCGGATGGACATGTGGAGTTTGGGGTCTCTGAGCTCACAATTTAAAAATACATCTTTTAGTAAAGTTGATTTGGAGATTGTGTGTTTGAAAATGCCACGTTTAGAAAGTGAGCATTTTTTTGCTTATACCATTTCTGTGACTGCCTGTTTGTGGATTCCCTGTCTGGGTCAGTTTGACAGTTGGGCTGGTTGCACCTCACACTAGACAGTGACACAAAGGGAGCTGGGGTGTAGTCTGCCTTTCTTGATGAGCCATCTGTGCTAGGAGGGAGGGGAGGAGTGGTCACTCACACCTGAAAGGGCTGTGCCTGCCCTCACACAATGCAGTCTCTCACCTCATGGTGAGTGTCTGGGGCCTGGCCTGGGCAAGGGAGGATTTCACATGCTCTAGAGACTTTGCTTTGAAGTAGGCCTTCTTCAAAGGAGAAATTGGGTATAAAAAGGGCATCCAAAACTACAGACTTTAGAACACTTCTGGAAGCAAGAGGAACCTCTGCCTGGAGTAGAGCTGAAGAGCTGAGAAAGAAGAGCTGTCCTGCCTGTGACTGTGCTTTGTGGAGCTATCCTGCAGTTGCTGCTTCTGTCAGAGTACGAGGGTAAAGACTGGACCTTGTGTGCCTTCCATCTTGAGAAGAAATCTCCAAGGGCTTGATTGAGAGCTTGCCTCCTGTTGTTTGAAGTCTCAGGGACAGCAAAGGCTCCTCTCTGCCAGCACCTAGAGTCTCTGGAGAAACTCCTGCCCGGACAAGTGGTGCCCTATCCAGTCTCTGGCCCCCTGAAAGGAAAATCTGGTGAAAATTCAAGGAAATCGACTTCAGACGACTCCGGACCGAACCGCTGCTGAATCTGGTGACGCCGCCTGCAACCGACTCCGTGATCTTTGCTGGAACACGACGACCTTTGCAGGCAACCCCGCCGAAGTCCGTGACTCCGTGGAAGTTGCCGCACCACGTCGTGAACGACACCGCTCGAAGTGCGCGGATTCAAAGTTTGCACGGACGCCACGATCCCCGACTTCGCGCATTAGCTTGGTTTTTACTCTTCACCAAGGTACTGTACCTGGGGGTCTGCGTGACTCCGTGGCCGGCGCCGCTGGTGTCAGATTGTTGGGAACGACTCCGTCATGACGCCGTGTTAACACCTCATCGAAGCATTTTGTGTTTCTAAGCGCTATTTTTGAATCTAATCTTTAAAAATTCATAACTTGACTTGTGTATTGTGGATTTTTGTCGTTTTGGTCTTGTTTTGTTTAGATAAATATTTCCTATTTTTCTAAACCTGTGTTGTGTCATTTTGTAGTGTTGTCATTAGGTTACTGTGTGTGTTGGTACAAATACTTTACACCTAGCACTCTGAAGTTAAGCCTAATGCTCTGCCAAGCTACCAAGGGGGTAAGCAGGGGTTGGCTGAGGGTGATTCTCTTTTACCCTGACTAGAGTGAGGGTCCTTGCTTGAACAGGGGGTAACCAGACTGTCAACCAAAGACCCCATTTCTAACACTACTTAAATGTTGTGTATCAAAAAAACTGACATTTCTAAGCCTTTTATTTCACACTTCATGCCCAGTACAATAGTAGGAGAATTCATTTTAAAAATTCCTCTGACCTTGCATTAAGAAGAAGAAACCTAAACTCCAATTTTCTGGGTAAAATAAGCAGCAATTTGTCAAGAAGACATCAGTTGACATTTGACCCCTGTGTTTGAATGACAGCAAATGTGACAAGATTAAAACAAGATTTAAAGGCATCTTTATTGTTCATTCCCTTTCTGAATGAACAGAACCTCAGCTCTTCGCCAGTTCAAGCTCTCTCACTAGAACACGCCAGTAAGCTCTAAAAACTGTGATAAAATGTGACTTGCATTTGCGAGAGAGAGAGTACATTTTTCTAGGACTGTCTCCATCTTCTAACATTACATTTTCTCAAAACAAATATTAACAACCTGCTTAAAACTGATTGTAAAATTTACAAAAAAAGATAAAGCGCAATGGTGACTGGGTGATTGTGAAGGCTCCTCGTAGGGTCATGTACTGACCAACTCAAAACAGAATTGCCCTAATGGGAAGCATAAAAAAAGATGGAAGATGCAGGTAGTCAAAAAATGAGTGTTGCAATTGGGTTCCGTCCAGTCAGTACGCCAGGACTTTTTGCTTTTTGAATCACACGTTTTTTGACTTTTTACTGTGAGTCTCACTACCAGTCTCATCCACGGTAGTCACATGGCAAATGGTCTGCGCACGTTTACTGCCAGTGTCTGCCTATTAACATAAGGAAGCTGCAAAGCAGCAAGGTTAAGGGGCACTTGGTTGGATACACATGAACAGGCGTGCACATGTGGGAGACTATTATCATGCATAGTCCGGTGACTGCGCACAGATAGTCTGGCGCAATGGGGACTCTGCATGACTAGCTGTTCACCAGGGATGGGCCTTATAATTTTAATGTACACTGATAGGGGAAGTCAGTGTGATTTACTGTTTTGTCTGTAGTGACTCTATTATACACTTAGGGACAGAACTGCCTTAGAGTGCAGTTTTGTTTTCATTTGGCGTACACAGACCACAAAAGTCTTGAATTGGCGTGTAGCCTGTGAGGGAAAATCGATTCTGGAAATTCCAAAATTATATCAATTCACTTCATGGGTCATCCAGAGATGTCAAAATTCTCTGGCTCAGCTCAGATTCAGAGCCCAGGCCTTTTGTCACCCTCTGCACAGTTAATTACATTTTTGTCTTGCAGCAGGAACAAAGGCCACCGCACACAAGAGGAGCAATTAACAGTGCTTCCCCCAGCTCCTACAGATAAAAGAGGTGGGGCTGAATGATGTGCATCCATCACTCAGCTGTCATACTGTACCAGGAATGGACTTCCCCAAGCCCAATGAACAAAAGAGGAAGCCCAAACAACTGGAGCCAACCCAGGAGGGGGCTCCCTCTGAACTTTTGGTGTGCAAGGCCCGGGCAGTGATGTCAGCAAGCGGCGGAGCTGAGCTCTCATGAGCAGATGTGAACACTGGCTCCTGGGTGACACTATTTCAGACTATCCCAAAATGCTGTGCAGGAGGGTTGAGACAGAGATGTAGAGGTGATAGAAAATCCTAGGATTGACCAGTGGCGTCTGACTTCTGGAACCTTCCTCTCCCCTTTCAAAACTCTTGCACAAGGGGGAGACTCTCTCATGCCTGTGGATTTCGTTGCTGGACCCTGGGACTAGCATGGAAAACTAGGAGGAAGAACCCCCTGATGCCCATAAAGGGCTAAGATCTCTGCCCAGCTGGCCCGAGGACCAGTGAGGCTGGCCACCTTATACTTCCCGAGGACCAGTTAGGAGAAAGCCATGGACTTCTGAGCGCAGAAACCATGATCAGGAGAAGAGCTGGCACAGAGAGCCAGGAGAACCAGCACTCTGAGGACTGCACCGCTTTGCAGGTGAGGAGGATTGTGAATGCCACCAGGTGTGAAATGAGCCAAAAATCGTCAAAGTAGCCCAACAGGGCATTTTCAAGTTTGGGGACCTCTTTCTTGACAACAGAGCGTGTGAGGCTCCACTACCTCTCCTGCGACTCCCCAGTGGTGGGCCAGGGCCCAGGGGTTGATGCAAGGATATTCCTCTGTGTGCCCCCAGGAACCTCATCCTCCAGGCGTGCTCCATTCTAGGGTGCCAGAACCCATCCTGACCCAAGCAGGCCAGAAATAATGGGGGGAGCATCACTGCGTTCCCCCAGGTGTGGTTAGCCTCCAAGCTCCCAGTACCATGTCCGAGGGGGAACGGGATGCTGCCATAGACCGACGCACCTGCCCGCAGGAGCAGGTAGGTAGAGAGACCTTGCTGGTTTCTGGGGCAGAATGTGAGAGTGCTGCCCAGACAGAGTGCCAGGGGGCGGCTAGGGGTGGGCCACCTGGGCTGCCCCACAACATGACAACGTGCGGGGTGCCCAGGTGGGACAGGGCACTCCTAAAAAAAGAGATAAAAGACAACTGAAGCTCTTCTACCTCAGCAGGAGATCTGCTATTAAAATATGCACAGCTCCCAAAGCTGCGCCCATAATGCCCTGTGAGGCATAACTGCTGACTGTTTTGGCCCCAATTTTGGTTGTTTCTGCCTTTGTGGTGGCCCCCATGATGATGAGGTCACTACCAACAACATTAGGGAGTGTGAAGCCTTCCCCCCAAAAGGACTTGAGGAGTCCCAACTCTAAGTTGGGTGGGACTCAAAAACACTAAGCTCCCTAGGACTTTCTTTATGGCCCCAGAGACATGAAGGTAGATAAAGGAAATACAAGTCTTGACTTGTCATCTATGGTAATTTTCATCTGCCAATGTACATATTTGTAAATTGTTGCATAGTATTTAGTAGTGTGGGTGTGTAATAAATGTACTTCTCCTTTTCTAAAGAAAAAGTATTGACTGGGTAATCATTTATTGAGTGTTATGATTGTGTGCCAGTGAATGGTGATTACTAGGCCACACCACCCACCCTGAGTAGGCCACAGGCCGCTCTGCCTCACTACGCTGAGTCAAGCACTACAATCAGGGGGAGGGGCTTGGTTCCCAGCAGGAGAATTGTGGGCCTATTACTTGTACAGGCCAGACAACGAATGACTCAGTTTTCTACAATGAGGTTCAATTTCTGGATAATCGACTCAGTGAGCTCTCTGTTCAACCTCTGGCTGCAACACATGGTAACCAAGAGGACCGAGTATCAAATACAAAACCTAAATAAGGAAATTATCGGATACTTTTAAGAACTTTCCTGTTTATAGACATGGGACACATCCTTGAGCTGTTTGGACCACATGACATATTGAAGGATTTAGTCAAATTAGTTTCTAACTAAGGCGTTCCATAAAGGAAACCAAAGCATTAACCAAAACTTTAAGGCTGTTAGGAGTGTGGGCCAAAATAACAGCATCATCAGCATTCAAGAATGCCAGGAATAACTTGGCAACTATCTTCGGCATGTCCGGTCTACGACCACGTAAAACAGAAATAAGATTGTTGATACAGAGAATAAACAGCAAGGATGAAAGAACGCAATCTTGGTGCACTGCCCCACACTCCTTTTACAGCATCTGAAAGTTCTCCATTGTTACGAAACCTAACATTAGCAATTAAGATGGAATGTAGGGCAGCAAAGAAATCAACCTTTGATAGATCGAAGTCCCATATGAACTAAAAGCTGCCAAATTTCATCTGGTTAGCTCGATCAAACCAGCTTGAAATATCCATGAAGGACAGGTACAATGGACAGCTTTTAGCAACTGTGTACTTTCCAATTATAAGAAGTTCAGGTATTGTTACACTATACTTAGGCCCTCCCTAAAGCCATATTGTGACTTACAAAGGTTGTTATTTTTATTGGCCCGTTCCACAATACTATGGTATAATGTTCTGTCCACTGCTTTGACAAAGGAGTCAATTTATGATATAGGTCCATAGAAGCAGGAGTCAATTCTGTTGCATTTCTTATAGACAGGAACAATATAAAGGAAGCCCAATAATTTGGTAGACCAGCGTTGCTGACACTGTTTATCACATTGGTGCTCAAGGGGCCCAGATGTCTACGTTAGCCCTATATAGGTCCATGGGACCTCCATCTGCTCTAGGAGTTTTAAAAGAGGGATTTAACTATAAAGCTTGGGCCACCTCCTGGTAGTCAAAAATTACCTTATGTTTAACCAAGGAGAGGCTGGTATCCTTAGCAACCTCACCAATACAATCATTGAGTTTATCACAATAAACAGCCTGAAAATGTGTAATCAAGCTTTCAGCTAAAATGAATGACCTTAAACAAGAGGCAGCCAAACTGCAAAAAGGTGTTGAATCTTCACAACTGCAAACTGCCACTAAAATGTACCAATGGATTGTTTTCATATCAGCTTTCCTGTGTTTGAGGGCAGCTTAGTGAAATGCTCCACACTAAGCAATTTTAGCCATATTTCTAGTTTTTTTTTTTTTTTTGGAGAGAGCGACACAAAGTCGTCTGCTTGAGAAAGAGCAAAAAAATGAGTCAACCAATACCATCAGCCAAACGAAACACTAACCTTGTAATGAGATGTTCATCAAACAACTCATCTCTGTAAAACGCTGAGCAATGTTTTCCCAACTATCTATGTAGAGACACGTTTGAAAACAAATTAAAATGCTGCCTCACAAAGCTTTAGGATCAGGGAGTTTCCATACAAGGCGAAGACCTTCGTTTTCTTACTACAGGACGCGGAGGTACCATTAGATGGGCAGCGACAAGTGACCGGCAGCACAAACTAGCGATTTTGGGGGCCATAGTTTTTTAGCGATTACCTCCTCTCCACTAAAATAACCATAAAGCTTCTAGAAATAAATGCAAAATGAACTGTGGAATTACATCCAGGCCCAAAAAGGTTGGGCTGGGGCAGTGATCAAGGACACCAGTTTCCAATGCGTTGATGATATCCTGCGGAGGGATACAGACGTAAAGCAGCTTGCTCCAAGTATCATGTTCACTATGCCACTGTATCAGTCAAACCGCACCTTACAATAACAGAATAAGTATTCATAAACAGTTTAGCATTAAAATCACCACAAATACACAAGTGAAATCCATTATGAGATAATTTTGCCATCTCACTGATATAATCAATGAAATAAAATAAGTCATTAAAATTAAAATTTCCCTCGTGGGAAAAGAAAATCATAAAAATTAACAATGTAACGTTCAAATTGTTCATTGATACGAAGAACGCTCATATCCCCTATGATCAGCGTCAATCCGTCAGTCTGGGTGATTCGAACACTTAAAAACAGCCCACACCCCACCCTCTCCCCCTTGCCCCTCCACTATATCCTGGCCCGGCCAGACCCAGGGCAATAGCAGATTTGGAAAAGCAAAGAATAACCATCAAATGTAAATCAGTGATAGCCCAGGTTTACTGAAGCAATATAAGATAAAAATAACAACAAATGGGGACCAATCTACCAAATTAACCTAGGTGCAAATACCAGCTATGTTCTAACTATCCACCTTCCGAGGGCTACTAGCTGCTCTTGATCCAAACTCAGTGATGGACAGCGAACTGACCGATTCATGGCCTTGGTTAAATGAGTCTCTATTGCAGTTCAAATGCTCTTGGTCTTCCACAACATAAAATCTATTGCACAGTGGGAGCCCAGCAGCCAAGGCCAAAGAGATACTGACATACAGAGGAGACTTAAAATGCACAACCAGACAGTCACCCGTAAAATATTTTGCTGAGGAGCCAATCCAAGCCACTCTTCTGATCAAGATAATCAGGTGTTTAGGCAACCAATGGGCAACCTTGTTTTTGAGCTGTAAAAGACCCTACCTATGAGCTGAGCTTGTTTTAGGAACATTTGCAAGTATCTAAATATAAGAGAAGGCAGCTGGAGGCAGGCTAAACGACAGCAACTGGTTTTCAGCCCATGATGACAGCATTCATTCTCCATGAGAACCTTGTGGTATGAGGTTTCAGTTCAGTCCAAGCCAAAAGATTGGAGCTCATTGGAGAGTGCCTGACCCGATAAGGGAACACCACGAAGACCCGCTGCGTTGTGCCTGGCACTCAAGTTATACGTTGACAGAGAGGGCACTGAAGTGTCTGCAGTTAGCAAGATTGGTACAGAATTAACAGAAACCGATTCAGCAGAGGAAGTAGGAAGCACAGTGTGAATAGCCATAATGCACAAAGCAGTATACAACCGGACTCCAGTTGTTCCAGCAGCTGACACGTCCTTTTGTAATACAAGATGTCAATGTAGACTGGTTAGACAAAATGGAACAATCAACAGACAAACGGTGCTCAGCAAGCTCAATTTCCTTTGAAGGTGCCCCTATTGCGTGCTCTAAAAAACCTTCAACCGTTGTGTCATTTTGTGTGGAACTCGCATTAACAGTAATCTTTCTCTTATTCATCTTACTTGAAAATGAAGAGATGGCTTAGTCCAGCCTCTTCCTTCCATTTTCTGATAGATGTCAATGGGCCTGCTCTTGGCTCAGTCAATGTCAAGGCACAGCTTAATGCGTCTTCCTCTGCAGACCAGAAGAATGCACTATAAACAGCTTAACCTATCCTCCAGAACCAAGGGCTGCTGGTCAGTGTAGTGCCCCATGTCCACAGCAGCATCAAGCCAAAACACAGTCTGGGGAGATGAAGAATTTAATATGCAAGGTATTCTTCTGAGACATAACATAGTCAACCTGCACTGCAACACAAGCACTCCTTAGGAAGTTGAATGATAAACCTAACAGCAACAAAAGCTCCCTTGAGCAGAGGCAAAGTCCTCCCTAAATATATATTAAATAACTGAACACAATAGTTCATACAGAGAGCTGAGCCACCAAGCTAGACCTAACAAATGAGAATTTATTGTTTTCTAATTTTCTGTGCCCTGATTTAATTAATAGCAAAAAGAACAGATGATGGACGGAATGCTGAACAATGCAAACATTCACCCCCCAGTCACAAAGATATGGGTTTATTCCACCATTATTTTCCCGCCGCGCCACCCCAGTTTGGACCCAGCCATATTCAAATCAGTCTTGACTGTTCCCCATGGGAACAGTCCAGCCCGAACTGCCAAGTCAGGTCATCCCTGGACCGGAAAAAAGTATCCTGGGATCGGTTTCGAGGTATCACCTCTCATCAGCCAGGCTAGCTTGAATCCAGTGGTGCAGTGACTACTGGTCTTCCCTGGACCGGAAACAAGCATCCTGGGGCTGGTTTCGGGGTATCACCTCTCATCAGCCAGGCTAGCTTGAATCCAGTGGTGCAGTGAGCAAGGGAACCATGTTCTTATTTAGGGTGACAAAAGCAAAGAGAACAGATGATGGACGGAGTTCTGAACAATGCAAACATTTAACCCCAGTCACAAAGATCTGGGTTTAATCCTTCTGTGGACCAACACTGAATCATTATTGGAATCCGGCCCTCCCCCCCCCGCCATTGAGTCATTATTGGAAACTGGGGACCCAGGCCTCAACATTGCTGATGATTTGAACCGCAAAACAATACACAAGAAATACAAAAACAAGCCTTCTATCAAGCATGTATACAAAAGATAACACATGTTATTTAATTTGCATATACAATTAAAAAAAAAAAATTTTTAATAGGAAGGTTAGCGCTTTTCTAAATTCAGTTGAAGCCACAGATCGTCCACCCTCTATTCTGTGTGATGCACCTTCACTGCTTCCACGAATCAATCTGAGGATAAAAAATTATTTTTTAGCTTACAATTTCAAATTCCTTAACATTTGCAGTATGTTTTCAAAATTTCAACTCTACACTTAGCCTCTCTATTAATATACGCTTCACAGACCCCAGGGTTCCCCAAACCACAGGTTGGGAACCACTGCACTACATGATAAATGTATCACACCTTACACAAAGGAGGGCCTTTGAACAAATTGAAACATGAAACTTGACCCAGATTGGTAAATACCTTAACTGCTTGGGTGCCCTGGACGTAACAGTTACGTCTTGGGCAGCACCGCTCAGGTGTCCAGGACGTAACTATTACATCCAGATAGGGGCCCTCGGGGAAGAGCTAGCGCTCCCCCTGGGGTCGTTGCACCCCACCCGCCCCCCCGGGCAGGGATGGAAGGGGAATCACTTCCACTTCCATCCCGCCCCTTTGACCCCCTGTGGCGTCTGATGATGTCAACGCGCAATCACGTGTTGACCTCGCGCATCAGAGGAGAAATGCAAAAGCATTTCTCCTCCGATCACGTGGCGGGGCGAGACAGGCATGAAAGGAGAGGAAAGGCCTTTTCTCTCCTTTCATGTCTCTCTCAACATTTCTGCTGAACGATCGGGAAGCAGAAATGCCACTAGACACCAGGGAATTTTTTTTATATATATATTTACACATAAGGGGAGCGGCCCCTTGGGCATGTGCCACTCTCCAGGGGGGCAAAATATTTTTAGGCCTTTTCTACACCCCGGGGGCATATCTGCCTATTATAATTAGGCCGATATGCCCCTGGGGGGGCAGAAACCCCAAGGCACAAGGGATTTTTTTTTTGTTGCTTTTATTTTTTTATATGCGGGGAGCGACCCTTTCCTTTAGGCAAGGGTCGCTCCCCTGGAGGGCAAACTGTCTTTAGGCCATTTCTGCCCCCTTTGGGGACAAATCGGCCTATTTTTATTAGGCCAATAGGCCCCCAAGGGGGGCAGAAACAACTAGGAACCATGTATTTTTTAAATATATATTTACACATACGGAGAGCGGCACCTTGGACAAAGGCCGCTCCCCAGAGGGGGGTCAAAATATTTTTAGGCCTTTTCTGCCCCCGCAGATCAGCCTATTATAATTAGGCCGATCTGCCCCCAGGGAGGGCAGAAACCCCTAGACACCAGGGATTTTTTTTTTGTTTGTTTGTGCTGTTTTTCTTATATGTGGGGAGCGACCCCTTAGGCAAGGGTGGCTCCCCTGGGGGCAAATTAACTCTAGGCCATCTACCCATTGGGGGCAGAAACAATTAGACACCAGGGATTTTTTTTTTGTCAGTCTCACCTGAGGGGAGGAGCCCCTTAGGCAAGGGTCGTTTCCCTTGGGAGGGGGCAAATTTCTTGTAGGCCATTTAAGCCCTCCTTGGAGGCAGATCGGCCTATTGTAATTAGGCCGATCTGCCCCCATGGAGTGGGGGAGCAGAATCCCTTAGACACCAGGGATTTATTATTTTTTTAAAATTTTTTTATATGTGGGGAGGGACCCCTTAGGTAGGGGTCGCTTCCCTAGGGGGAAAATTGTCACTAGGCCATTTATGCCCCCCTTAGGGGCAGATCGGCCTATTTTTATTATGCCAATCTGCCCCAAAGGGGCAGAAACCACTAGACAACAGGGATTGTTATTTTTTTCCGTCAATTTCACGCAAGGGGAGCGACCCCTTAGGCTAGGGTCATTCCCTTGGGGGGAAATTTATTTTAGGCTATTTCTGACCCCCTTGGGGGAAGATGGGCCTATTTTATCAGGCCGATCTGCTCCCAATGGGGGGGGGGCAGAAACCACTAGGTCCCGGGGATTTTTTTTTGTGCCAATTTCATGCAAGGGGAGCAACCCCTTAAGCAAGAGTCACTCCCCTGGGGGGGCAAATTTATTTTAGGCCATTTCTGCTCCCCTTGGGGGCATATCGGCCTATTTCTATTAGGCCAAGCTGCCTCCCTTGGGCACCAGGGATTGGTGTGTATGTGTGTGTTTTGTTTGGGGGGGCAGCTTGGGCAAGGGTCGCTCCCCATGTGGGCACATTACTGTTGGCCATATCTGGCCCCCTTGGGGGCAGATCAGTCTATTTTTGGAAATCCCATATGCCCCCAAGGGGGGCAGAAAGCCCACCAGGGACCGGGGAAGATTTTTGTTTTCCAAAATAAGAGGGTAGGGATATGGCCATACCCCACCCCAAATAAACTGGGCCAAAGTTGTTCTGCCCATCAGTGGGAAGATAGGGCAATTACCCCCGATCCACACCCCGGGGGGGGGGGGGGGGCAGAAAGTCTAATAGATGCCAGGTAATGTTAAAAAAAAATTGTGGGGTGGTGGCTACCAACCAGCATGGGCCTGGCTATGCCCCCACCCCAACTGAAGGGGCTAACAGTCTTTCAGCTCTCCCCTGCACACTAAAACATCTTATCCCACGGCAAACAAGAGGACATTCGATTATTTTGGGTTTTGGTTTTACATTTGAGCCACGAGAGCTTGGCTAACTCTCAAAAACGTCCCTCTTGGAATGGTGAGGGGGGCACTTTTTGGACTTTGGGACGCTGCCATGTAGAAAAATCCACAAGACCTAGACACATCTGAAAACTAAACATCTGGGTGATTCCAGGGTGGTGTGCTTCACATGCACCCCGC
This sequence comes from Pleurodeles waltl, assembly GCF_031143425.1. Lineage (NCBI taxonomy): Eukaryota > Metazoa > Chordata > Amphibia > Caudata > Salamandridae > Pleurodeles > Pleurodeles waltl. The sequence continues at coordinate 1,981,340,742 of NC_090440.1, read as the reverse complement.
ACTATTTTGTTACCCACAATGCCCTGAAAACCTCCAACTTCATTGGAAATCATACATTTTTCCCACATTTTTGTGATGGAACCTTCCGGTATCTGCAGGAATCTACAAAATTCCTACGACCCAGCATTGTCTTATCTATACCGATAAAAATTCTACCCCACTTGTCAGCTCCTCTCAGATTCCAGAACATTCTGTCACCAAAATGTGAGGAAAAAGTGTTGTTTGGCCAAATATTGAGGTTTGCAAAGGATTCTGGGTAACAGAACCTGGCAAGAGCCTCACAAGTCACCCCATCGTGGATTCCCCTAGGTGCCTAGGTTTCAAAAATGTGCAGGTTTGGTAGGTTTCCCTAGGTGCCTTTTGAGCTAGAAGCCAAAATCCACAGCTAGGCACTTTCCAAAAAACACGTCAATTATTTTTAATGTAAAAATGTGATGTGTCCATGTTGCGTTTCCTGTCGCATGCATTAGGCCTACCCACACAAGTGAGGTACCATTTTTATCGGGAGACTTGGGGGAACAAGTGTTATTGCCCCCTGTCTTTCTCTACATTTTATCCTTCCAAATGTAAGACAGTGTGTAAAAAAGATGTCTATTTGAGAAATGTCCTGTAATTCAGATGCTAGTATGGGGACCCTCACAATTCAGAGATGTGCAAATAACCACTGCTTCTCAACACCTTATCTTTTACCCATTTTGAAAATATAAAGGTTCTCTTGATACCTATTTTTCACTCTTTATATTTCAGCAAATGAATTGCTGTATACCCGGTATAGAATGAAAACCCACTGCAAGGTGCAGCTCATTTATTGGCTCTGGGTACCTAAGGTTCTTGATGAACCTACAGGCCCTATATATCCCCGCAACCGGAAGAGTCCAGCAGACGTAACGGTATGTTTTAAAAAATCTGACATCGCAGGAAAAAGTTACAGAGTAAAACGTGGAGCAAAATGGCTGTTTTATTTACCTCAATTTCAATATGTTTTTTATTTTAGCTGTTATATTCTGTAGGAAAACCTTATAGGATCTTCACAAATAACCCCTTGTTGAATTCAGAATTTTGTCTACTTTTCAGAAATGTTTAGCTTTCTGGGATCCAGCATTGGTTTCACACCCATTTCTGTCACTAACTGGAAGGAGGCTAAAAGCACAAAAATAGTATAAATGGGGTATGACCCAGTAAAATGCCAAAATTGTGTTGAAAAATGTGGTTTTCTGATTCAAGTCTGCCTGTTCCCGCAAACCCTTTGTTGATGCCATTTTTAGGGTGAAAAAACACAAGCCTTCTTCTGCAACCCCTTTTTTACCCTTTTAAAAACAAAACAAAAAAACAAACTTTTCGCTGTATTTTGGCTAATTTCTTGGTCTCCTTCAGGGGAACCCACAAAGTCTGGGTACCTCTAGAATCCCTAGGATGTTGGGAAAAAAAGGATGTAAATTTGGCGTGGGTAGCTTACGTGGACAAAAAGTTATGAGGGCGTAAGCGCGAACTGCCCTTAAAAGGTCTGGCACCTGAGGGGGACAAGGCCTGGCAGAGAAGAGATTAGTAGTCTCCAGAAATTTGCACAGAAGCAGGTGAGTGAAATAGGCATAGATGCAAATGATTCAATGTCTGCTCTTAGATGGGAGCTTCAGCCGAAGTGTAACAATCCCAAGTGATTCAGTGAAGCTGGTGGTTACCTGTCGATATAGATTCAATGCAACCAAATGCAATTTCACTAAGTGAAGTGAAGCAGTACAGGGGAGGAAGTAAGGTAGTCCACCAAGAATGACCTTAAAATTATCGTACTGGAATGCTCAATGTAGGTAGCAAGGCTTGGCAGTGAGAAAAATAAATACGGAGTGAATAACGAAAGAAATAATGAGCATAAAAAGAAAGTCCTAATGTCACCGTGTACATCACCGCCATGGTCTCATCGGTATTTTATCAATGTGAAGTTCAGGATAATCCATCAACAGAATTATAAAACCAGATTATATCAGCTGCTGGTTAAAACACTATCATCAAATGACACACCTGATATTTCACTCTAAAATGATAGACACACAGTTTTGCATGTGACACTAACACGGCCGATACATAGCTCTTTACTATTAACGTGGCGCAACTGAAGCCACAAGGAGACTTAAGAAACTCAACAACTTAAGACAGAAGTTACTTTGGTAAGAACACATGTCTCCACTACAGCTGTGCCTTCCATGACCTTATCTGTCATCAGGCAAACATACCAAATTTGAAGGCTCCAGTTTTTATATCATCCTGGATTCTGGCATTGACAATAGATGCTCAAGTCAGTACCATCGTACATTCCTTTAACTACCACCTCCAAGTCCCCCCCTGAATGAGACCATTCGCCCTCCTCAGCATGGTCAACTCCGCCTGCAGAGACTATATCAGCGTGACAAATAATTACTCACGTGCTTATAGGTCACCCAGAATGCCACAGCCAAGGCAGCAGCAAAAACAAGTCCTGGGCTCAATCACTCCATTACTGAAAAACAAGTCAAATCAACCCTGAAGCACCTTCCATCACCGACAAGTGCACTTAGAGGACTCAGCAGAAAGTCCTTCACTGCCAGGGCACTTTACTTCCAGCTCCAGCGTCCTGCCTAACAATAAAACACGAGGCACTATGAGAGACGCCAGGTAACATTGTGACTCTGGAACGGAGGTGATGTGATAGGCAATAAGACAAAAGGGAATAAATACAGTTAAAAGCTAAGACTTCTTGTAAAAGAGCACTCAAAAGAGCTGGAAATCATGACACACTGGGGAGAGGCTGGATTAGTGGATACAAGGGACAATTTGTGGTTGAGGTAATAAGAATTAATGGGGTGGGACAGACGCTGGGGCAACGGCCCTGAGAAACAGAGTTTAGGCTGCATACAGTAGACAGGCTAATCTAGAGACCACAATGTTCATGTATAGAATGGGCAGGTAAACTGGCAGTTAAATGTGCCTATTGCTTCTGCTGCAGTGTCTGACTAAAGGCATAATTTTAGGAGCAAGTGTTTCGATTGCTTGATTTCTTCACATGTCAGCTATTCTGAAAAGTGTTAACAAGGCCTACCAGGCTGTATTCAGTATTGTAGGAACTCGCTTTAGGATTAACTAATACAATCTCTAATAGTGTCAACCCATAAAAGGTTGACCAAAGGTCAAAATGCCAAATAAACAGCAAAAGGACAGCCAGTTACAGGTCGTGGCATGCCAGTATCTCATTATGTAACAAACAACAAAGCAAAAGTGGGATTGCTTGCATTAAACTCAGCCACTGGTGATTGCTTGGGCCGCATTGCAGTCTGTGATTTTAATCTCACCGTGCAACTCTAGACTAAGACCATCCATGTGCATATAAGTCATGGACCTGCTCCTTTAGGAATAGTTCAGCCCAGACTGCCACGCCAGCTATCCTCCATAGCAGTGGTTCCCAACCTTTTGACTTCTGTGGACCCCTCACTTTATGATTACTGGAACCTGGGGGCCCCAATTGACTCATTATTGGAGTCCAGGGACCCCCCCCCCAAAGTCATTACAGAAAGCTGGGGACCTAATCTGTTAATATTTTAAAATTTTCTAAGCAGTTGCGGACCCCCTGAGGAGGCTTCACGGACCCGCAGGGGTCCCCGGATCACAGGTTGGGAACCACTGCTCTAAAGAGGTATACAAACAAACCCAAATCGATTTCTGTTCGGACTACCTACTGGCAATTTTTCTAACACCTTTTCCTACTAATCCTTGGGCCAGATGTAGCAAAGTTTTGCGAGTCGCAAATGGCCCGAATCGCTATTTGCGATTGTGCAAAATCGGAAATGGGATGCAAAAACCCCATTTCCTACTTGCAAAAAGCGATGTGAGCCGTTTGCGACTCGCAAAATTAGCGACCCCATTTTGCGACCTGCAAATAGCAAGTCGCAATTTGCGAGTCGCAAACCTTATGCAATTGCAACTCGCAAATTGCGACTAGTCGCAAAAAGCCCAGTTTGCACTTGCAATTTACCACTAACTCAGAGCAGGTGGAAACCAGTACCAAAGTATAAAAGGAGACCCAGAAGCCATCTGGGTTACTCAAGATGGCGGAGATATACCTGATAGCAGTGAGGAGGAGAGTCCACGCAGCTCAGCAGAGGAGGAGGAGGGGCCACAGACAGGAGAAGATATATAGAACAAGGCAGACTCTTTTTCAGCAAATTGAGGATGAGATATACGATAAATACCGCCTTAGCAGCGCTGCCATACTAGAATTAATTGATTTACTTAAACCACAGCTAGAACACCAGACCCTGCGTGGCTGCGCCATCCCTACGCATGTGCAAGTGCTATGCTCACTTCACCTCTTGGCCTCAGGGAACTATCAGGGGGTCATTGCTGTGGCAGGTTGGGTATCTCAAAGTGCAGTGTCAAGGTTCCTCAGGGCCTTCCTAGATGCCTTAGTCACACACATGTCTCACTTCATATACCTACCAAGGAATGAGGCAGAAATAAACAGCACCAAGCTGGACTTTTACCGCATTGGCAACTTTCCCCATGTCATTGGATGTGTAGATGGGACACATATTCAAATATGCCCCCCTGCAAACCTGGAACATCTTTTCCGCAACAGAAAGTGTACCCACTCACTCAATATTCAGGTTGTTTGTGACGCCCATTATGTCATCACTGACATTGTAGCTAAGTTTCCAGGCAGTACCCATGACTCCTACATTTTTAGGCATAGTGGGATACATCAACGCCTGGAACGTGGGGAGTTTGGAGACAGATACCTCCTAGGTAGAGCAACATACACCGTGCAGACATACACACATGTCACTGTGCACACCAACCAGGACTTTCTAACAGTGTACTTTTTGTGCCCAACAGGTGACAGTGCATATGCTCTAAGGCCATGGATTATGACTCCGAGTTTAATACCCAGCAATGAATGTGAGAGGCGATACAACAATGCACATAAGAGGACCAGGAATCTGATAGAGCGCACCTTTGGACTCCTGAAAGCAAGATTCAGATGCCTCCACCGCAGTGGAGGTGCCCTCTAGTATAACCCCATTACAGCATTCAAAATTGTGGTCGCATGCGCCATCCTCCACAACATAGCCACCCGACGTGGGCTACCTCTCACCCCTGCAGACCCAGATCCTGAGGATGAAGTGCAAGAGCAACCACATCGCCATCATGGGGATCGGAGTCTAGCTAATCAAGGCAGACTGAGACGGGAACACATCGCAACACAATACTTTGGAAGGTACGTGTCAACTCCAACCATACTCACCTATTGACCAAAAACACCATTTGTTAAGTGGAACAAAAAAACTATTTAATTAGTGCAGAAATAGAACTATATACAATTAATGACTGTTCATGGGCATGTAAATGCCAACCATGCATGGGGCACATTGATGTCATGTGCCACATCAACAGGGCCAGGGTAATGTCTATGTCCTTCTGCGGCTCCTGCCAGCCTGGCTGGTCCCTGGTGCTTCTGCTGTGCTCTGCCTGCTACTCCGGAGCACCCTAGTGTCAGTGGCAGAGACACTGCTCACTGTAGAGCCCTCCTCGCTGTCCTGGGGTGTTTCCCCTGTGCCCCTGGACAGATGCCGTGCCTCCATCAAGTCTATGACATGTGTGAGACGTCCCAGGCCCCTAGCCACATCCCCTGCAAAATGGCCCATTTCGACCTGGAGACCAACTGTCCTCCTCGACAGGCCTGTGGTGTTCATAGCCAGCCTGCCGATGGATGTGGCCATCCGATCTAGTCTTTGCAGGAGCTGACGGTCCCTGCGGCGCCCACCCTCGGCCTGGGCCAGTAGTCCTGCCGCCAGATCCCTCATGGCCAGGGCAAGGTCCCCAGTGTTTGTGGCTATCATGTCGATTTTGGAGTTAAGTTGCTGCATGCTGGCCTCGTTATTGCGGACAAAGCGGTGCAGCACACCACTAATCCTCCCTAAAATGTTATTTTGTAGGCGCTGACCACGCAGCAGCTGTGCCTCACTGTTGCTGGGAGGTTGATGGCCGGACGCAGCCTGCAGCCCTGATCTCCTGGACCTGCGTCGCCTGCACAGCGGTGGCTGCCCTGTGTGTTCCACTGTCTCACTCCTGCCTGTTGCTGGTGCAGGCTCTCGGGACACAGTTGCAGCAGGTGTGGATATTGCAGGGATGATGTTGGCCGTGCAGGTGGGAGTGCTGGCGGGTCCTGAGCTGTCCTCATGGGGCTGGCTGCTGTGAGTTGTGGTGGTGTCTTGTGGGAGACCTGTGGGACATGGGGAACAGACTGTCAGTGTCTACTATCTGTTGCACACTTCCTAATAAACATTTGCCTATGAACTGCCTACTTGACTACATTTCCCATAATGCATCATTCTGGTGTTTGCTACCCTGAAATGGAGCATCTTGGTTGAGCATGCCCCTGTGTACATGGTGGGTGGGGGTATGGCATTGATAGGGGTACAGGCATGTCACATGGTACTCACTGGTTGATGTGGTGGGCTCTGAGGTGTCCAGGTCCCCAAATCCTGATACTGCCTCCTGCTCCTGGGTTTCCTCCACCCTTTCTTCCAGGGGTGTGGGTGGTGGTACTGACGATGGTCCCCCTCCTGTGCCTCTCATCTCCCGGAGCCTTTCAGCCACCCTCTCCTTGGTCCGGGAGCGGAGGTCATACCACCTTTTTTTTATTTCATCAATACTCCTGTGGCTCACCCCCAGGGAGTTGATTTTTTCCTGGATGTCCAGCCACAGCTGTCTTTTGGTGGCTTCTGGCACATTGAGGGCTGCCTTCCCAAATAATTAGTCATAGTGCTGACAGCATTCATCTGTCAGCACCTCCAGCTCCTTCTCTGAGAACTTCAGTTTTCTCTTCCTTGGAGTTCCTTCCATTGCAGCTGCTGTTTCTCCAGTGTGCAGTTCAGCAGTTAAAAAAGGGTGCGGTCCTCCCTCCTCCCAGGTGTATTTGTAAACTTCCTGGCTGTGATGTCATCATCATGTGCCAGGAAGTGTTTCCAGAGTGTTCTGGAGTGGTTTCTGGAGTGTTCTGCAGCACCTGTAAGCAATTTACAAGCAACTCGCAATTTGCGACACCCACTCGCAAATTGCGAGTTTGTTTTTTGCACGGTCGCAAAAAGCGACCTCGCAATCGGCGGACTCGCTCACTGCGTTGCGACTCCGGGTGCAAGTCGCTATTTCCGCACTGTTATTTTACCTGCATTTCGATTTGCGCCTCGCATTTTGCGAGTCACACCAACTCGCAAATTGCGAGTCGCAATTTTTTTGTTTCCTACATCTGGCCCCTTATTTTAGTCCTAGGACTCTCACTTGACTCGTTGGTTCCCAAATCTGTCCAATGGTGGAACATCAGTGGTACATGGATAGGGCCCTTACAAGGCATTCTTGTAAACATCTAAAAAAAAGTTTTATGTAGGCAGCAGGATGCTCATGTTAGGGCAGAGGCGAAACATATTAGGTAGCAACAGGTGTGATTAAGCCTACATCCAGCCTACAACAGGTAAACTCGAGGCGTCTCATTTTCCCAAAAATCATAAAAGAAGGGCTGGAAAGGCAGTTTGAAAGCTCTGATTCCAACCCAATGATTCATGGTGGCAGAGTGCACCACATATTGAAAACTGTTCCCATCGAATTCAAATTATTTAAAATAAATACAGTATAAATAGGAAACTGATATTGTAGTCACTAAAACTCAATATTTACTGGAATACAAGCTTCAGTAGTAAATTGGCTTTATTCTGATAATGTAGCCAGGAGGTTAGAAAGTGAACATCCTACCAGTTTAGCGAAACCCGCTCTTTCTCGTATCTGAGGTAAAATTATATTTAATGGGGAAGGTTGTGGTAATGGTTATGTTGTACTGGAATGTCCAACCAACACAATACACAGCGACTTGACACAGCTAACATTTTAAATAAATTCAGTTTTCCTATGTATTTGGAAAAAGTACACTGCCTGAAAAGCAAATTAATGTCATGTAGGAATTCCATAAAGAACTATGAGTAATGTAAATATGTAACTGTCTGCAAGCAACTGGTACTGCGGGCAAACTAACCACAATTGCACATGCTTTGCAACACAACAAGTAGTGTTTGAAATAACGTGGTTGGTGATGTCCTTACGCACAGTAAAACGCACAGTAAAACACAAAGCAAAGGAGAAAGGGTTAACCTGAATACTTTGCCAATACATTGACGTTTGCTTTTAGATGTCCTGTTGCAAGCTACTGGATATCACAACTGTTTTACATGGCACACCTTTGTCAGCCTAAGCACAAACGTAGGAAATAAAGTGATGGAACATAAAGATTTACCCACTTAGTAAATGTAATAGAATTTAAGGAGGTCTATCTGCTGAACACCTTATGAGAGCCTATGTGTGGGTAGTTAGTTGCCTCGGATAGTTTATATGAATATGGTAATGAATGCTCAAGGCCATCTTCCAGTCCCACAGTTTTACATTCATGAGGGAGGTTTGAAAATAAGATGTGTGCTCCTCTGAGCTAAGCATTACGACTTGAGCTGGGTATTTAGTTTGTTAGAGTGCATGCAAAAATGTTTGATTTAGATTAAAGCATACACCAATGAATGCGATTCTGGGAGAATGATGGCAAGAAATAGCTGCAAAGCTATCACAATAACATGTAACAGTAAAATGGATACTTTTTCACTAAATTTGATGGGATCCATTACTGGCATTGCACTAGTATCCTTTTACTGATTAAAAGTTCATCTAATAAGTACGTCTGCTGTAATCTTCCAATATGCCATTTTCATACCTTTAAAGAAAACTTTGGCTGATGTAAGCATTAGTCAAAACTTGAAGATTGCTCAAGATCCCCCTTTTCAAACTCAGCTAGGCAAGGGTTTGGTTTTGCAAACTATGTCAATTAAACTATGGGGATACTAAGGTTTTTCTTTTAACTCTGCTATGGGCACCCACACAAGTGAGGTATCACTTTTATCGCGAGACCAAGGAGAACACTGGGTGGTAGGAAATTTGTGCCGCCGCAGTGATCCCACACAGAAATGTTAGGAAAATGTGATTTGTTTTTAGCTAAATGTGAGATTTGCAAGGGATTTTGGGTGAGAAAACGGAGTATCTACACAACCTGCACCTCCCTGGACTCCTCTGGTTGTCTAGGTTTCAGAAATGTCTGTGTTTGGTAGGTTTCATTAGATGGCTGCCAACCCCGAGACCAAAACGAGTTACCCCCTTGCAAAACCAGGTTTTGTGACAGATAACTTGGATGTCTCTACAATACGTTTTGAGCAGTTTCCTATTGCGGGCATTAGGCCTACCCACACAAGTGAGGTATCATTTTTATCAGGTAATCTGGGGGAATGGAGGTTGGAGGGAAGTTTATGGCTCCCTGCAGATTCCAGAACGTTCCATCGCAGAAATGTGAGGAAAATGTGTTTTTTAGTGAACGTAGAGGTTTGCAACGGATTCTGTGTACAAAGATGTGGAGTGAGCCATGCAACCAGACCACCCTGGATACCTCTAGGTGTCTAGTTTAAAAATATGTATAGGTTGGCTAGGGTTCCTTAGGTGCCAGGTGAGCTAGGGTCCAAAATCTCAAGCTACCAAAACTGGAGAAAAAAAAAAAGGTCCGTTATCGGTGGAAACCTGCGCTGCGTCCATGTTGTGTTTTGGGCAGTTTCCTGTTGCAGGCACTAAGCCTCCCCACACAAGTGAGGTGCCATTTTCATCGGGAGACTTGGGGGAGTGCTGGTTGGAAGGAAGTTTGTGGCTCCCCTTAGATTCCAACACTTTCCATCACAGAAATGTGAGAAAAATGTGTTTTTTAGACAGAGTTTGAGAACTGCAAGGGATTCTAGGTACAAAAGATGCAATGAGAGGCACACAAGTCGCCACATCATGGCTGCCCCTAAGTGTGTCTAGATTTAAAAAATATACGGGTTTGCTAGGTTTTCCTAGCTGCCGGCTGACCTAGAGCCCAAAATCCACAGCTAGGCACGTTGCAAACAAATGAGTCAGTTTTCAGTGGAAAAATGTGATGTGTCCATGTTGCGTTTTGGGCTATTTCCTGTTGCTGGCACAAGGCCTACCCACACAAGTGAGGCACTATTTTTATCGGAAGAATTGGGAGAATGGTGGGTGGAGGGAAGTTTAGGGCTTCCCTCAGATTTCAGAACTTTCCATCACAGAAGTGTGAGGAAAGTGTTTTTTTTTTTTTAGACAAAGTTTGAGGTTTGCAAGGTACTTTGGGTAACATAACCTGATGAGAGCCACACAAGTCACCTAAACCTGCATTCCTCCGGTTGTCTAATTTTCAAAAATGTACAGGTTTGCTAGGTCTCTCTAGGTGCCGGCTGAGCTAGGTCCCAGAATCCACAGCTAGGCAAACTGCAAAAAAAGGATCAGTTTCAGTGGAGAAATGTGATGTATCCACATTGCGTTGTGAGCATTTCCTGTTGCAGGCACTAGGCCAACCCACAAAAGTGAGGTAACATTTTTATCAGGAGACTTAGAGGAACAAAGAATAGTAGAACAAGTGTTAATGCCCATTGTCTTTCTCTGCATTTGCACCATCCAAATGTAAGACAGTGTGTAAAAAAGAAGTCATTTTGAGAAATGCCCCGTAATTCACATGCTATTATAGGTACCCGCAAATTCAGAGACATGCAAATAACTACTGCTTCTAAACTCCATATCTTGTACCCATTTTAGAAATACATACGTTTCTTTGATACCTATTTTTTTCACTCTCTACATTTTACCAAATTAATTGCTGTATACCCGGTACACAATGAAAAACCATTGCAAGGTGCAGCTCAGTTATTGGTTCTGGGTACCTCAGGTTCTTGGTGACTCTACAAGCCGTCTATATTCCCGCAACCAGTGGACATAACAGAATATTGCTTTAAAAAATCTGCCATACTTAGAAGAAGTTACAGATGAAAATGTAGACACAAATGGCTGGTTTTTCAACTTAATATTTCAATATTTTTTCATTTCAACTGTTTATTTCTATAGGAAGACTTTGAAGGATCTACACAAATGACCCCTTGCTGAATTCAAAATTTTGTTTACTTTTCAGAAATGTATAGCTTTCCAGATTCAACATTGGTTTTACACCCAGTTCTACCACTAACTTGAAGAAGGTTGAAAGCACAAATATTAGGAAAAATGGGCTATGTCCCAGTAAAATGCAAAACTATGTTGAAAAAAGTGCGAACTACCCCAGATAGCCCAAAATAAGCTTAGCGTGGGGATTAACATATGAAGAGGCGAAATGTATCTGTAAATTAAATGTAAAATACTCCATTTTGTTTTTTACCTGCCACATCCTATTGAAAGCAAGAAGGCTCTCTTTTTAATACTAAACACTTTTAAAACTAGATCATTTTAACAAGGAATTAAACTGACTTTAAGAAAGGTGACTTTTGTTGGCAGTTATGACATTGTAATATTACAGCACTATAACTATGCACAATATATCTTGAGATATGTTTCATTAGATGCATATAATCAATTGTTTGATCTTTTGATTCTGATTAATCTACACAAAGTATATTGTTGACTTATATTTCTGCATTTTGTTTCATTCTCTATGGCACCATATTCTAAACATCCACCTCATTTTTTTTTTGGAAGCCAGAAGAGAACTGTCTCACAATTTATTACAAGACAAGGACAAGTGACTTGCAAAGACACAAACTGGACAACCATTGTTGAAGGTATAGAAAGTTGAATTCTCCAGCATAGCATGTAAAAGAGTCATTTTCTTTTTATAAACTAAATTTCATTGTTTTGAAACAACAGTGACATAGTTACGCAACCACGCACAAAAGCATAGTGAGGATCATGGAGAAGCATAGTATGGTACAACGCAAGATTACTGGAATTTAGAGCATCCGACAGTGTGCCAGCCGTTTCCCCCATATCTTTTTGTGTTTCCTGGGGCAACCCTGTGATGTCTAGGTGATTTCTTACTTTCTGGCGAACCAGTCCATCGCTCCCTCCCAGAAAACCAACGGCGCAGGAGATACGGTCCTCCAGAATTTGACAATGTCTCACTTGGCTAGCAAGGAACCAATCGCCACCAGGGTTTTGTCCCCGACTGTGTTGCTGATTCAGTCCATGAATCCTAAAAGTGCCATTACAGGGGAGAGATCTATCAGCCTCCTAATAACTCTAAATAGTGTAGTAAAGATTTTCTGCCATTATTGGGCAACCGGGTGATACTCCCATGCCAGGTGGGGGCACTAGCGGTTCCAGACAGTACCTGTATGCCTTAGCCTCAGTGGTGTTAGGTAAGTCGTATCTAAGAAGTTAACTTGAGTAAGTCTGAGCCTAGAGGATATGACCAATACTCTGGGCAACATGTGGGCATCTCTCCCATCGAAGTCATCTAAAGGCTTAGCGATTCCTCCCACCAGAAGTGTACTGGTGTGAACAGGTCTGGGAAATTAAGTATCAAGGATTTGTAGATCGAAGAGACACCCTTCCCTTCTATAGGGCCCATGAGGGTTTGGGATTGATGGGGGCTGCATTTATGGACGGATTTATGGATTTGAGGTGTTGCTCGAAGGCAGTGGGATAGCTGTTGTTATATAAACGATTATGGTCTATGCAGGTCGTATTTTTCTTGCAGGTTTTGGATTGTTTTGGTGTGAGATCCCTGCCGTATGTCTCCAACTGTAGAGACTCCAATTTTATACGATCCCCCAAATTCAGACTGGGAGGATACGTGTCATAGCCATCGTCCTGTCCACTGCGTGGTGCCTAGCGTGATCTTCTTGTCCCATCCTATCCATTTAAGTACTGCCTGCCATGTCAAAAGGACCACTTCAGTGGGTTCAGAGAGATGACGAGCCACATGTCTTTTAAAGCAGCATTCAAAATAAATATTTTACAGGCCAAGAGGAGCTTAGGCTCATCTGAACAGAATTTTGATTTTTATATGACCAAACGTCTGTGCTTTCTTTAGAACATAAGGCTATTCAAGGGGACCTCATTTGGTAAGGAAGCATGACAATTTTTGTGGACAGCATTTAAGTGTTATAATTTTATGAAGCCAACTTGTTTTTATAAGTTTCACAGGAATTGTAGGTTCCCCAATAAATGCACATGGAATTATAGCTTGGTAACAGTGAATAACAGGAATTGCATAAACCGCGGTGCTCCTAGTGACTTCAAACACAATTGGTGTGCCACAAATTCTATACATTGTATTATTGTAACGTATCATTTGCACATTTATGTTTCATCCATATGTTTTAGAGACTGTAAGGAAATTTTCAAATGAGACCCCTCATTCTGTTATTAACAGTTGGCCTTTTTAGAGTGATTCCAAGGGGTCCAACAGCACAGGGTCAAGTGGTTTCAGAGCTGTTGCGTACCTGTAGGTCTGCATCAGTAAAGTATTTTCTTTGTAATGCACAGTGACTTTGATAATGTATCTAAACAGAAGACTAACAATTCAGGAGGATGAAGACACGGCCATGTAGTATCTTTAGATACTGACTCATTATATCACTAAGGTCTGCAGTAGTGTATGCCAAGGGGGAGACAGAGAGACAGACAGAGTCGGAGAGATAAAGAGTTAATGAGTGTGTGTTTGCATGAGTTGAGCTTTGCAGATGATATACATTTAAAAAAATAACTTTTTTTGAAGTCCAGACTACTTTTACTCACCTTCTTTCAGCACATTTTACACCTGCTTTTCATTATTATGTTTTGTATAACCACTTTAGTGCAATTGAAAACTCGTTCCTATCCACGGCATTACCTTTCTAATGTGGTGGACTATATCCACTGCACTGACAAAGAGAATCCTTCTGGTGTAAGCAAGAAATTCAGAATGTGAGGAAAGAGCCTTCCCTTTCATTGCTGCTCTGGAGGCATACCTCTAACCCGAGCTCTGCTAAGTGTGGGAGTGGCACCACTGGATAGGGGACAATGCCCCCTTTCTAGCAGAATATCTTTCTAGTAGTGGTGTGCAATTTCCAAGCAGGGGTCCACTCACTAAACAAGTGATCCTTCTCCCAAAAAAGGAAGTGTCTGTCTGTCGCCTTCAGAGGGTGATTGTTTTTTTTAACCCTCAATCTGCCCCCCCACCATGAGTGTAGGTAAGAAAGCCTACTAGGCATCATGAAAAATATTTTTAACAATAGAGAAGGGTTGGGTGTGGCCCACCCTGGCATCAGCCATGGCTCCACCTCTTAATGGCTCTCCAGAAAGTTATCTGCCCCTGGAGGAAAGGGGTAGATTGTGGGATGGGTTATCCCTAATCTCCCCCACCGGGTGGGGCACAAAGCCCACTAAAGACTAGGTAAAATAGTTCAGAAAAAAATGAAGGGGTGGGGGCGTCCCACCCAGGCATCCCCATAACAGGCCTGACATTCTTACTTCCCACCCATCCACAGGGATGGGGTGGCAGACTGGAAGAGTTTACCGTCAATCTGCCCATGAGGTGTGGAGGGGCAGAAAGCCCACTGGAGACCAGAAGAAGAAGAAGGGGTAAGGGCGCCCAGGCCATAGAGGATCCATCAGTTTTTCTGCCCCTAATGGGCAGGGAGTCTCTACACCCTCTGATGTGAAAATAAGTTGGGGGCCAACCTGCATCGGCCGTACCCCTAAAACCCTGAAAGCCAACAGGTGGGAAGACTAACGATTTGACAGTAATCTGCCCCCAGGGGAGGACAGAAAGCCCACTGCAAAGGGTAGGGCCTTCCACCCTGAAATCAGGCTGTAGTGCTACCCCTAAAGCACCAACAATCTCTATGGTCACATGGGGCCTGTAGCATCTCCACTCGCATGACAAGTGAGAGCAAATTTATATTCTTTTGGGCAACAAAACCTTGTGGGACACAAGCAAGTCACAGCACCCTCAACTCTCAAGAGTGTTCAGTTTTCAGAAATATAGTAGGTTTCCCAGGGAGGTAGCTGAGTGCATGACCAAATACCGCAGCTACCCACATTGCCAAAATGGGTCATTTTCATGGCAGAAACATGACGTTGCCATGTTGCATTTTGGGGCCCATTGTGTTATGGGTGATAGGCCCAGCCACACAAATGGGGTACCATTTTTATCAGGAGACGTTTGGAAAACTTTGGGTGATAGGACTTTTGTAGATTCCAACAGGCTCTGGAGCGCTCCCTCACAGAAAATGTGTGATTTAAAGTTTGAGATTTGCATAGCATTCTGGGTAATAAAACGGCAAAAAATACATACAAGTCATAACAGCTTGGACTTTACAGAGTGTCTAGTTCTCTAAGAAGTATTGCTTTAGTAGGTTTTCCTGGGTGATTGCCAAGTCCAGGCCCAGATTACTGCAGCTATCCACAATGTCAAAATGGCTGAAATTTCAGGGCAAAAACTTGATGTCTCCATGTTGCATTTTTGGGGTCAACTCTGTCACAAGTCACAAATGGAGTACCATTTTCCTCAAGAGAAGTGTAGCAATGCAGCCTATCCATTTTTGTTTCTAAACGACAGCCAGTGTGCAACAAATAACTTATTTAGAAAGATTCTCTAGCAATCGCAATAGTATGGGCAATCAGAACAGTACAATACCTGCTATTTCTACACTCTGTATCTTGGGCACATTTAAAAATTCACTGGTTTCTTTCATACCCTTTATCATTATTTACAATTTACATTTGAGTTGCTGCATGGCCCATACATAATAAAATATCACTGTAGACTGCAGCTCAGTTGGTGGCTCTGGGTGTAGTGTGTTTTTGGACAATCAACAAATACCATATATCCCTGCGACCAGAAGGGTTTGACTGACAACAATGTTTTACTTTTATAAATCAGCAATCAGGCAAAAAAGTACAAATGAAAACGTTATCACCTTTATTTTTTTCCTACCTATTTTTATTATTCTTTTATTTCAGCCATTCGCTTCTTTGGGAAAACCAAAAGTGATCTACTCAAACTACCCATTGCTGAATTAGGATTTTTGTCTACTTTTCAGTTTCTGAGTTCGCCAACAGGTTTCACATCTGCATCTGCCACAAACTGCAAGTAGGTAGAAATGCAAAAGATAGGAAAATCACCTGCTACTTAGAAAAATGCAAATACTGTGGCAAAGAAAGTATTTTTATTTTCATACAAGTCTTCTTGTCCCTGAAACCTGTTGTGATGGTGATCTTAATTTATAAATATTTTTGATTACATTTTTAAAAAAGAAAACAAACATCCTTACCTAGAACTTTTTCCACATTTTTAAAACAAAACGCTACATTTTGGCAATTTTCATGATTCGCTCCAGCGGAATCCCCAAACTCATGGTTACTTTTGAATCCCCAACATGTGGGTAAAAAAATAGACGACATTGTGGTCTGGATACATTTTGTGTATAAACAATTATGAAGACTTAGGCGCAAAGTGCTACAAATATCAAAAAACATTTCAGTGTTGGGGTATGGAAAAGCCTCAGGAACTAAGGGGTTAAAGATTTTAACCACAAATGTTCAGACAAAAATCATTCAGGGTAATATAATAAATAACACTACAGCTGTACGCAGATTTAATAGCATTTTATGCACTATTATTCTGTTTATTAAGGATGACCTGCTTAATAATGTCTTTGCCCAAGTCTCAATTAGATCGCCACTCAGCACTACCCCCGGGAGCTGTTTATCCTACATCTACTATTGTACGAACATACTAGGCACAGTGTTTATTACTGGGTGATGCTTCTATTGCTACTGGTAAAACAAGAATTGGCAAAGGCAATAGGTCTGGTTTTGATCTTAAGTTATAAACCAGACCTCTTTATTTGCCAGTTCTGAGGCCTAACCAGCGTATGTTCCAGTATAGGAAAGGAAAGGTAGGGCAAGTAGAGATATGGGGAGAGAAAGGTGCTGCCAGGAAGAAGTACAACCAAGGAAAGTTACAAACGGGGTGCAAGCTGGAAGTGCGAGCACTGAGAGATCCAGGCCAGGAGCGATCTGTAACGGAAAGTTACAGGGATGAAGAGGTACAGAGAGGAGGAACTGTACGCGGGTAGAGAAAGGTGAAGTGACAGACGTCCTACCTGCTAGAGGCATGGGCAGGGAAAGAGATGAGCTGGGTGGTGTGCGAGCATGCACACGTGCAAGCAGGGAGAGTTGAGGCTGGTAAAGATAGAAAATGAAAAGGGTGCAGTCGGGGTACTGTCAGAGATGCAGGCATAGAGATGTGGGAGGGAGGGTTACGGGTAGGGAGAGGTATGGACAGAGAGAGAGTTGTATGGGACATTTATGGGAAGGTGGAGGCACAGGTTCGGTGAGGTACAGAGTGGATGCTGGTTGGGATGAATGTGGTCAGGGTATGGGCAGTCACAGAGAACTCTGCAGCAAGTGCATTGTACCCTGAACGTTCTTATTAGGACTGGCTAACTGTAGCCTACATGTTATGCACAAATCTCATTAGTATATTATTAATTCAACTAATTATGTTACTGATTTTGTGATCTATGATTATACGCAGTTCTCAGCAGGATACCCACTAATCTGGTGTGCATTACTAGTTTTGGTACCTCTGAACTGCTTTTTTTCTCTCTCTCTCTCTTTCAGATGTATTAAGTCCATCTTTATAACTTTTTGCCGCGGGATTTCAGTTCACTATCAAAACATGCATCATCTTCATAACATCATCTAATTTGTGCACCATTTAAAGAATTTATAAGGGCAATTCTCTGATACCCACCGATTAAGTTACTCCCGCCAATGCGCCAGGAAGATAAATTAATTTATGTTTAGGTGCATGAGCAAAGGTTTCCACTAACAAAGCCAGAAATCTGAGGAGCAGTTCTTGTGGCAGAAAGGTTATAGTGACCCATGTGTTGCTCCCGTTCAGGCATGGGACATCTTGTCACAAACAACACAGGAGAGATGGCAAGATTGCTTGAGTTGTGTGAATTTTATTTCACTGGACAGAGTATTGTTCAATTTGAGAAGCATTGGTCCATATAGAATTTTACCCAGATGTCCTTGCAGGGTTTGTATAGATAGCATGTGAATCCCCCAGCACTCTTAGCTCTTACTCTCCTACGGAAAATTAGGTGTATGTTGGGTGGAACATGTATTTTAGCACTAGTAGGTTATCCTTCTTCCAAGAACAAAACAGTGTGCCAATAAATGTTCTACTACCCCACTTTTCACAGTTCAAGACTCACAAGCAGGGAAGGGTTTAGCTCTGGTGGCACCCGGTGCAACTATGTACCAGTGTAAGATATCAGAGCACTTTACATCCCACAAATTACACAGAGACAATCATACATGTTCATGATGTACATAACTGTGTACATACAAATATATAGGAAATTTTATAAAAGACAGAGGACTACAAGGTGTACGAGCCACATGTCATCCATACTGGTAGGCAGTATAGTTTAAGAGTGCGTGGTCTGAAGAAGCACAAACTCAATATTTAAAACGTAACACCATGGTAGAGAGTTCTCTTTCATAATAAGAATTGATTTCTTCTCAAATGAACCCGTTCTGCAACATTAGGTTAATGAAAGACTGGAGAAAAAGACTGGGGAGAACTCATAATACTCTAATCGATGCCATGCAGTTTGCAAGCAGCTCTTTGATGACAGTTGATTGCTCACTGTTCTATATTAGGATTTTAACTTATAAACTGCGAGCAACAAAAGGACCTCTCCGACAAAAGCAGAAACCCTGCATGGTAGACGTTCTTTGCAGTAGGCATTTAACCCTCTGCGCTAGAGCTACCTTATGATGAGTAAAAACTTCCACTACACAAAACTCTGATCACTCTCCAGGAAGATCATTAATCACCGGAGTTATCTTTAAATTTTTATTGTTGCCTGAAAACTGCTGGAGACAAGAAATGTGGCAGCAGGTGCTTTTGAAACCATTATATACTTGCAAACATGGCACCCCCACCCCAAGTCAGAACCCGGTGCGGTGGCACCAGTAGCGCCGCCCTAGGGCAGACCCTGCTCAAAAAAAGGTAGACCTTGACACCAGTGGAGGAAATACTTGGGATTTGCCAGAGAAACCACTTGAATCCTCTTTCTGCAGAAGAGTTTCTGCAGAGTTGAAACCAGCCAACACTCAACTGATTCCAGGAATGGTGATGTATAAAGAACCCAACTGCGTTACATGACCTGCTTGAGTGGGGGTTCAGATTCCTGTGTCGAACACCCAAAACATTTATTTGAAAGGATCACTGAAGACGAAGGCATTTACTTGACGATTTAACACTCAGTTAAGTGTGCCATGAAGCATTTTGACTTCTTACTTTTCAGTTCACTAGCCCTTGAGGGCTACCTGAATAGCTGGAACCTTGGGCGACATTATGTAGGTGATTTTTTGCTTTTTCATTATTTTCCCCAGTACATTTCTAACGTAATTTTTAAAAGTGTATTTTACATTAGATACATTTGTGTAATTATGGTGATTTTAAGGCAATGTATTTTACCATTAATGTTTCACTTGTGACTTTTTCATTCTTGTTTCGCTATTCATGGGACTTTGATACCATTCTTTTCAAATTAGATTCTTTTTTAATTTGTGCTATCCTTCATTATTTTTTATTAATGTTGAAGGTAACATCTATTTAACAATTAATGTAATTGATTTAATTTTTATTTTCTGCCATAACATCTGACATTATATATGTTTTGCTTGGCTTGTCTCCTGTTTTTATTATAACATTTTGAAATTTTACTTACTCTTAGGGCCTCATTAAGAGTTCGGTGGATGATTTGCATTGTCTGCTGAACTTCTGATGGGGAGGCTGACACCACACTGGCTACCTCCCCGCCAGACCCATTAAGAGTTTCTCTTATGGGCTGGCGGGCAGAAACAAAGGTTTCTGCCCGCCAGCCTAGCGGGCAGCAGACTACAGTATTGCC
The DNA here is from genome assembly GCF_031143425.1 of Pleurodeles waltl. Lineage (NCBI taxonomy): Eukaryota > Metazoa > Chordata > Amphibia > Caudata > Salamandridae > Pleurodeles > Pleurodeles waltl. Next base: position 1,981,320,898 of record NC_090440.1, on the reverse strand, counting down.
TCCGGCTCATAATCAAGGCAGTGGCAATGCTGTCGCCAGCAAGGTTCACCAGCACTCTCACAATGTTCACGGCCTGCGAGCAGATAGTGAACATTGCGAAGCTGCTGGGAATGGGGGCCCCAGCAATGCCAAGTGTTCTCTGCTAGTCTTTTCATGGCGGTAAAACAGCCATGAAAAGGCTGGCGAAGATTGAGGTCATAATTCGCAGGGCAGTGCTGCATGCAGCGCTGGTCTGGCAGATTAGGATCTCCGCCACCGCTAGACTGCCGGGATCCAGTTCCCTGGCAGGGTTGTTATGGGGCGGTCAGACCGCTGCATAGGCAGCGATCCAGACCACCACAGCGAGTGTGGCAGTCATAAGACCGCCATACTCGTAATGAGGCCCTTAATGTGGATGCACATTCTTTAGTCCTGCATCTTTGCAATGCTAGTTTGTTGTGAACACTACCTAAAAACTTTCTCTAGTATTTTCTTTGCTGTTCAGGGCAAGATGCCACAGTCAAAAGGTTACCACTCTTAATAAAATGTACTGTTTTCTTAACTACTGAACACTGCCTTAAAGGCCAGTTTCCGACAAATACACATCATTGCTATACCATGCTATATCATGCTCTAGTTACATAACCATTAAAAGTCCTAGTTTTGACCCATGATTAGAGAAAAATTCTTGCCCAGCACCTATGACAATGCTGTTAATGAGCTAAGAGCAGGACCATTGGAATTATGCAGCAGGGGAGGTCCAAACTATGCGGCAGGGTTGAGTAAATTATGTGGCAAGAAAAGCCAAATTATGCAGCATAATAAGGAACATTTTGGCATAATATTACTTCATTATTTTGTCATTTTTAGGGGTGAGCGCAAAGCACTCTGTCCTGTGTTGTAATCTCTCTCTGGGCTTCTAACCACACCTATGTCACGTCAGTCCCTTACATTGGTTAGTGGGCTTGCCTATAAAATCCACTTGCTTTCATTAGTGTAAGGGATGTATGCGTCATGCCTTTTCCAGTGTTTAGCCCTCCTCAAGCGCACCGACCAACTACTTAAAACATATGAGGCTCCATGTTTTCCGTATGGTTTCTCGACTGCTTTGTCTCTTTATTTCGCAGCGCGATAGGACTCTTTTTTTTTTTCTTCCATTTAATGTGACAAGAAAAGTCTGGTTAGGAGTTCACAATGCTAATAGCTCTAACTCAATGAAATGTGAGACCCGTTGCATTGCAAATGCTTGTTAAACTTGGTAACTCTCTCTATGCATGAGGTGTACCTCATTAATACCTATTTAACCCCCAAATATAGCAATGAGCAACAGAAAAGTGACCAGTCCAGCTTTGCAAAGGGCCTTTCACCGCATGGCAACACGTGATGTTGCATTTTTAGTAACTTTTAACTGTTTGAACTAGAAATAACATTTATTGTAAAAATCTGCAGATTATGCAGCAGATGATGGATTATGTGGCAAAGGCGTCAAATCTATAATTATGCAAAAATCGCTGCAGTCGCACAATCGCCAAATTCCAGTGGCCCTAACAGGCAAATCAGGGGTTTTGTGTATACTATATGTGGCTAGATTTGTTTTGTATATGGAGCAAACATTTAGGGCCTCATTACGAGGCTGGCAGTCTTGAGACCGCCAGCCTCGTGGTGGCAGTCTGGACCGCCGCTGCTGTGGCAGTTTGACCGCCACATTAAGACCTTGGCAGTCAGATCGCCAGGTGATCCCGACGGGTTGACGGCGGGTGGTGGTCGCAATCAGCCACAGCGGCGCTGCATGCAGCGCTGCCCTGCTGATTACGACCTTGTTCTCTGCCAGCCTTTTCATGGCAGTATTACCACCATGAAAAGGCTGGTAGAGAACAGGTGAAGGGGGCTACAGGAGGGCTCCAAGCACTTGGCATGGGCATTGGAGGGGTCCCCCTGCCCAGCACCATCGCAATGTTCTCTGTCTGCTGTGCAGACAGTGAACACTGTGACGGTGCTTCTGCACCCTGTAGATGACAGCATTGCCACTGGTTCGATTTCGATCCGAAGACAATGCTGCCGCCAGTTTCCCACTAGGCTGACGAGCGGAAACCTCAGGTTCCGCCCATAAGCCTAGCAGGAAACTCGTAATAGGTCCGGCGGGGTGGTCGCTACTACGGCTGCATCCACCTTGTTGGGAGTTTGGGTGTTCCCGTCCGCCAAACTCATAATTAGTCCCTAAGTCTATTAAACAAGAGGTTTTTTGTACAGCAGACATGCTGCACTAACATATTTAAAGGTGTCATCATATGTGATAATGAAGTAAATAACGGTTCAGTGATTTAAAATATTTGCTTAGGATTACATAATTTGAACCCAACTAATGGGTCAAGAGCAGTGGTCCCCAACCTGTGGTCCTGGGGCCCCTGGTGGTCCACAAAGCCATCCTCAGGGGGTCTGCGACTGCTTAGAAAATTCAGTAATATTAACAGATTAGGTCCCCAGCTTTCAGTAATGACTCAGAGGGTGTTAGAAATGGCGTCTCTAGTTGGCAGTCGGTTTCTACCCTGTCCAAGTAGGGACCCTCACTCTAGTCAGGATAAGGGAGATACATGCTCAGATAACTCCTACTCACCTACTTCGTAGCTTGGCACGAGCAGTCAGGCTTATCTCGAAGAAACGTTTAAAGCATTTGCACGTAACACACAGTAACAAGTGAAAACGCTACAAAAGGACACCACACCAGTTTTAGAAAAATAGCCAATATCTATCTTTGTAAAACAAGACCAAAACGATAAAAATCCAACATACCGTGTTAAAGGTTTGAATTTTGCAAGATTTTAGTCAAAAATACAGTTCCTTGAAGTCGATAGCGCCACCTGGGGCTATCACGGCGTCGTGATCCACAAAACCAATAGTTCAGGCCAGCCGCAGCGTTGCGGGCCAGCTATGGTGTCAGGAAAACCCACAAAACAGTACCTTTGGAATTGCAGGGCATCATAATCCTCATGGTGAGCTCCGGAGAGCAGTGTCACTGGCATTGCGGTGTCGGTTTCGGAATCGGTGCAGGAGTCGTTGGGCCCTTGAAGTCACATGCGTGCGGATCGAACTCTGGGCTGATGAAGTCAGGAGCACTGGTGTGGATGGCGTCACTGGTGCATTGCGAAGCGGGACGATGCGACGTGCGGTGCCCACAGGTCACAGTACAGGCAGCGGCTCGGTGACGGCATCCAGCGGCGTCGGTGAGACCAGAGCAGCGGTGTGAAGTGAGGCGGAGCGACGTGTGCTGTCACCAGGTCATGGTGCAGGCAGCGTCATCGTCGTTGTTGAAGCGCTGTCGTCGGTAGGCCCAAGCCAGCGGTGCAGGACGGGATGGTGCTTTGTGATCCTCACAAGCGGTGTCCAGAGGACACAGTGCAGGCTGGATGCCTGGTGATGACACTGGAGTCAATGGTGCTGATGTCGGGAGACCTGGGCTGCAGTGCGGGACAGGATGATGCTTTGTGCTCCTCACGAGCGGTGTCCACAGGCCACAGCCAGTGTCAGAAGGAGCCTCATCGTCGGGAATGCCCAGGCTGCAGTGTGAGCAAGGCGATGCCAGAGTGTGGGACCCACAGGACACGGTGCAAACAGAGGCTTGGTGAAGACTTCTGATGAGGTTGTCGGTGAGACCAGGGTCACGGTGCAAAGCGGGGCAGTGCAGCTCCATGCGGCGTCAGCAGGTCACGGTGCAGGCCAGCGGCGTCGTTGGCGCTATCGCAGTGGTTTCTCCTCTTGAACAGCACAAAACACACAGTTCCCAGTGCTGCAGGTCGAGGAATTTGAAGTCTTTGGTGTCCCTGAGACTTCCAACAGGAGGCAAGCTCTACTCCAAACCCTTGGAGAACTCTCTCAAGCAGGACACACAGCAAAGTTCACCATTTGCCCTCTTTTCAGGCAGATACAGCAACTGCAGGCCAGTCCAGCAAAGGGACAGTACTTCTCCTTCAGCTCTTCTCCTGGGCAGAGGTTCCTCTTGATTACAGAAAGATTCTAAAAGTCTGGGGTTTGGGGTCTTCTTCTTATACCCCTTACTGCCTTTGAGTTGGCAAACTTCAAAGCAAAGTCTCAAGTGTTTGTGAGATCCTTCCTGGTCCAGACCAGGCCCCAGACACACACCAGGGGGTTGGAGACTGCATTGTGTGAGGGCAGACACAGTCCTTTCAGGTGTGAATGACCACTCCTTCTTCCCCTCTAGCTCAGATGGCTCATCAGGATATGCAGGCTACACCCCGCCCCTTTTGTGTCACTGTCTAGAGAGGTGCAAAACAGCCCAACTGTCAAACTGACCTAGACAGACAATCCACAAGCAGGCAGAGTCATAGAATAGTTTAAGCAAGAAAATGCCTACTTTCTAAAAGTGGCATTTTCAGACAGACAATTTAAAAACCAACTTCACTAAAAGATGTATTTTTAAATTGTGAGTTCAGAGACCCTAAACTCCACACTTTTATCTGCTCTTAAAGGGAATCTGTGCTTAAAGGATATTTAAAGACAGCCCTCATGTTAACCTATGAGAGGGATAGGCCTTGCACAGTGAAAACCAAATTTGGCGATATTTCACTGTTAGGACATGTAAACCACACTAGTATATATCCTACCTTAAACATACACTGCACCCTGCCCCAGGGGCTACACAGGGCCTACCTTAGGGGTGTGTGACATGTAGTAAAAGGGAAGGTTTAGGCCTGGCAAGTGGGTACACTTACCAAGTCGAATTGGTAGTTTAAAACTGCACACACAGACACTGTAGTGGCAGATCTTAGCCATGTTTACAGGGCTACTAATGTGGGTGGTACAACCAGTGCGACAGGCCCACTAGTAGCATTTGATTTACAGGTCCTGGGCACCTCTAGTGCACTTTACTAGGGACTTAGCAGTAAATCAAATATGCCAATAATGGATAAACCAATCAACAGTACAATTTACACAGAGAGCATGTGCACTTTAGCACTATTTAGCAGTGGAAAAGTGCCCAGAGTCCTAAAGTCAACAAAAATGGGTCAGAAATATAATGAGGAAGGAGGCAAAAAGATTAGGGATGACTCTGCAAAAAGGGCCAGGTGCAACAGTGAGGGGTCCCTGGATTCCAATAATGATCCTGTGGGGGTTCCAGTATTGATAAAGGTGGGGTCCACAGAAGTCAAAAGGTTGGGAAACACTGGTCAAGAGCATTACAGTTAGGTCAAGTAGATTATTTAAGTCACTAGACCTGCAGGTCTGGTAACATGTTTATGATTATTTAAAGCTTGGCTTGTTTCACTTAAGTCACTCATCTCCCTTTGTCCTCACTCTATTTTGCAGCTGTTTTATCCTGCTCCACCAGTATGCCTTTTATGCTTCTCTAGTAGATTCTTTCTCTTTTATTTTATTTCTATTAAAAATATTGGCATCTCTCACTTGGGCTCGTCCTATTAATATTCATTGCTCAGTTTTCTGTAAAAATCATGATGCAGGCCCGCCCACAGAGAATGATCCTAGTCAGTGGAGTGTATCTGTACGAAGCCACCCAAAAACAGCAAGGGGGATTTAGAGAGACAATACAGGAACTCAATAGCTGACATAGCAGATACAAATGGTAATCCTAGTGGGATTGTAGTTTAGGTAGAAAACCCATGGACACCACAATACCCCTCCGAGACAAAGGAAAAGATTTGCTCGAAGTTCAAGATGGAGATGATAGTATGCTTGATCCAGGCGGCCCCTTAAACTCACAAAGCAACATCAGCACAGAGGAAATCTTGTCCCAGCAGCCTCGGGCTCAGAGACACATATCAGGAAGGAGGAAATGAGGAATATGCCGCACCTGAACAGAAGGCCAGTGCCGAAAGGACAAAATCACCAGGGGTAACAAGTGATTTGAATGTGGAATGGTCATGGTATAATCACCAGGATGAACTATAATTGAGCAAAAGGGAAATGGTTATTTGTGGATGTGCCACCTAAATTTGGTTCTTATTATGTGGTCCTCCCACCGTGCGCAATTAGACCAGTTACACAACCAAGCACTCCGGGGAGGGCAAAAGAGAGGCTGCCGAACAATATTACTTTGATACAGTTTGATGTATCTGAAGATGTTCACCACAGGCGTAGGGATATGCGGGGAAGCTCCGCTCCGCTGGCACAGTTAACTGAGTTTTTGGAACTCCACGCTCCACTTGGAGCATGGAGTTAGTCCAAAAACTCTGCTAGCCCCGCCAGCAGAGCGGAGTTCACCCGGTGCACGCTGCAGCCTATAACTTGGCTACAGCACGCACTGGAGACTGGGAGCAGAGGCCAGAGGGAGGCAGTCACTGCGGACTTGTTGCCAGCGGATGACAGGGAGAGGAGGACCCCCTGAAAGACCCAGGTAATTCCTCGCTCTTTCTTTTTTCATTGTTTGTGTACACTAGTGCACAAACAAGGACTGAAACAGCAGCTTTTGCTGCCTATGGCCCTGGCCTGAATTCAGGCTAGGGCCATAGGCAGTGAAAGCTGCTGTTACAGGCCTCTTGTGCATCGGCTTTCGCTGTAGGCAGCAAAATAAAGCACATAGGACAGGCCAGTGCACAAGAGGCCCAAAACGGCAGGTTTCACTGCCTATGGCCCTCTCCTGAATGCACCCAATCTCGGAAGCACTAAGCAGGGTCGGGCCTGGCTTCCGAGATCTTGCGCATTCAGGACTCTGCAGGTCACGGAACTCTGCCTCTGCGACATTCCTCTGAGTTTTTATTCAACTCCGTGGAATTCAGCAGAGTCTAACTCCGTGAAGTAATTTTGGAACAAACCAGGGTGTACCAACACACCAGTGGTGACCGGGTCCTTGGTGAGTTTAGGAGCAATACAGGCTCACATCAGTTAAAATATACACTAAAGTAAATAGGTTGGGCAAGGTCTTATCTGACTTAGTGGAAAAGAGACCAGGTGGGCTTTGTACAGGTCAGACAGGGACCAAATAACATCTACAAAATAGTCCATCTGGGTGAGAAAGGTCAACAGAAAGGAATTTTCATGGTTTTAGATGCAGAAAAAGTGTTTCTGAAGCCTGTCCTGCTTAAACTAGGCACAGGTCCGAGAACGAGGAGGTGTATTTTATCACAGATCAGGGAAAATGGCATGAATATGATGGGATGCGTTTAGGGAGGAACCAGGCAGGGTTGTCCCATGTCACTTATCCTCTTTAAAAGGCAATAGAGCTGTCAAGATAAAGGAAATAGGTCTTAGAGCCAGAGAAAACAACATAAGTCACTTTGAAGGTGATGAATACATCTCATTTAATTTGTCAGCCATCACGGAGGACTGGAGAGTTTTGGAAAACTCTTGGGATTTAAAATGAATAAAGACAAGTCTGAGATCTTGAAAATGTCACTTTTGAAAGAAAGAGAAACAGCTTTGGAAGGGTTTGCTTAACGAAACAGGCCAAATGATTAATTAAATATCTGATGATAAATATTCCAAAATCAGCATTGGGTTGGAAGGTGGCCTTACGATCTCGGATAAGCACAGATGTGGCCAAGTAGAGAACATCATACATTTTATGGCTCAGATGAATTAATGTATTAAAAATACCAATTCTGCCTCGTCTGTCATACGTTTTTCAGGCACTCCCAACTGGCACACTGTAACAGAGATCAAGGCCTTACAAAGGCCGATACTTAGCTTATCTGGGAGGGCACATAGGATTGCATTAACAAGTACTGTTGGGTCCATGTGAAAATGGGGTGGGGATTGGCATGCTCAGATATCCTGAAATACTACTATGCCTCACACCTTCAAATTATACTTGAATGGTCTGTAAGTGAGATGCAGAAATTATGGCTCCATATGGAGCAGGTGTTTGGGGGAAGATGTCTCCGGGAAACTCCCTGGCATCAAAACAAATCTTGCCTTTAAAACCTATACAACCTTGAAATCATCGGAACCCACAGAAGTGTGGGATAGGATAACTATCAGGCTGGAACTCGCCATGTTTCCCTCACTGTAATCTCCCATTCGCTTCAACACACATACTACACTGACAATATAGAGGGAAAAGTTGACAGCTGGAGACATGCTTTACACTGTGGGACATGACAAATCCCTTCTCAAGTGTAAACTGGTGTTTGGACTTATCTTGCGTAACAGACTTCAACAATCTCAAACTAGACATTGGGTTATGCAACACCTTAATAAGTAAGCGACCACTAGACATTTCACCCCCCTCCCTGAAAAGTATATGAGACAGCTAAGGAAATGATATCTAGATTGTATTCCATCTTTAACACAGAACAGATAAAGGGTAGACAGGGTAACTAAGCTCAATGGGAAATTGAACTAGAGCAGCAATTCTTAACCTGTGGTCAAGGGACCCTTGTGGCCCTGGAACACATACTATGAATGCAGAAGAGCGGGTAGTAATAAGGGATGAAAGCACAGAAAAACAGGCTTCACCAGCTGCTAGGAACAGCCAGGAAAGAGACTCGCTGTTGCCTACTGGAAAAAGAAGGCAGCACTAACTGCATTGCCATGGATATACTGCTTGTGGCCAATTGGCTGTGGACAAACTCACAGATGATGTATAGCAAACAAGCAAGCCCTTTGACAATGTCTGGGGCCCACAGGTCAATCACTTGGCATTATTAGCCCAATTAAGAGACTACCACCCAGACTGATAACACTTCCTTTTTTTTTTTTTTTTCGCTTAAATGAAGAGTATATGGATGTCCATGGCTCCTCTAGACAAGGCACGTTGGAAAAGGGAGCATACTTAATTCAAGCAGTGGGGAGTGTTCCCCAAAGGGAGAAATCAGAGTTTTTGAGTTTGGAGCTCATCATCCTCACTTAATGACAGAGGTCCGTCAAACATTCACGCCTGTCAAACTTTCACACAAATATGTAGAACTATTACATTACTGTGAATTAAAATGAGTACAAATATTACTTTTACAACATGTTCTCAGGTAGCCTTTCAAGAAGGGGTAGGATCGGCATCTTCTAGTGAAAGTTTGAAGAAAACCAAATAAAAAGGGCCTAAACAAGAGTTTACTGTGACTAGGATTCAAGCCATTAATGGACGGTGAGTTGGTCAGTCCTGCCGCTGAGAAAACATGATGCGGCCCTTCGTCTGTTCCCTTCCCGGAGGGAGGGTGGAAGGGATGCTGAGGTTGGAGGCTTCCTAAGTAAGGCAATCAACAGATGGTACACCAGAAGGGGCACTAATGTAGGTAGAAGATCAGCCCTTAAAAGAAGGCCCCCGCTCCTTCCTGATGTTGAAATGTCGCTAGCAAGTGAACAGTAGAGAGCACATGTGTCAAAACACCAAATAATACATCGTTCTGGATGGCTGCCAGCACTTGGCCTAAACCAAATAATACGTTTTTTCAGTCTATTCATTTGCTGCCTTGTCAATATGCTCTTAAAAGGTTTGCAGAGCTCGCAAAATATGTCACTCCAAATGTCACACATGTATGAGAGTGTGAAACAAACACACTGAAACTATGGGAATGGCACACACTCAGGAACTGAAAACATGGCAGCCCCTGAACAGTGTGCACCAGCCATCACAGCCCACCGAAATAGTCCACAATAGAGACAATCAGGAGAAAAGGTGGGGATATAACAGGACCATGGAAGAATGATGGTTACTGGCTTTCTACTCCACTTCCACGATCCGCTGCTGATGTTTGCTCCGCCTCCTTGCCTCTGGGAACTCTGAACCTCCGACACCCTGCAAACTTATCCTAGTGAATGGAATGGTGTGTGCGCCCCTGAAGAGACTCTTAGTGCGCGGCGAAGTCGGGTGCTTGTGAGCCTACCCTGCAGGAGAAAATAGATCATGTCTAACCTTTACCACACTTTGTTGATCTCTCCTAGTATTCAAAACCATATGTTTTTTTCCTCTTTAACCACTCTGAGCAGATCTTGATATTGAGTTTCTTCTATCCATTGCAACATCAAATGGCATGTTTCTCATAAGGCCTTGACCCAAACTCTGAAGAGATGGTTTTTACCAAAAGTTGTAGCCTGCCTCTACTGTGGGTTGTGGAATACCTCTATTGCAGGCAGCAGAGGTACTTCCCAAAAAGGCTTAGTACATGTGCACACCACCGAAGATTTGGTACCAATGATGGAAAGACTGGGGCGGGGTTTCAATGTTCACTCTGCCAGATGAATCTGCAAGCAAAGCAAGTGATGCCTGACTTAGGCGATCATCCCTTTTACATGTAATCCCAGAAGCCTCAGGAACCATCTGGCTTAACAGCCTCATTGTTCAAGAAGTGACTAACCATAAATAATGTATCAAGGAATATTTCGGATACTTCATAGAAAATTCAAGACTGAACAGGATCCCAAGAGTAGGGGTGAAACAGGACTCTGTTTCCTCTTTTGATGCTGCACTGATGAGTTGGGTCAGGACTAGTGGTGGAAGGAACAGACAGAAGGTCTTGAGCTTGGTCCTTGGATGCCCAAAGATGTACAGTGGTAGGCAGAGGCTGTTCTGGGATTGGTGGCAATGGCAATAGCACCAAGAGACATGCATGGGGATTGGGAGCTGTATTCATAGAGATCACAATCATGCTGCGAACATTCAAGGAGTCTTAGCTAAGGAGAAATACAGCAAGGAAGTCAAGCCAGCACTTTAGTTTTAGAGGATATGAAGAAAGTTGGAAAACGAATTCCTAATTCTGCTGCTTCTTGCCTGATGGGTTTGACAAATTTGATAAGGCTGCCATGAAAGTAGGATTACCAAGTAAAAATCAACAGAAGGGAGAGTCCTGAAAAAATCAGCAGTCTATATCCATGGTTACTCCTCACAGCCGTACAATTGTGGAAGAATAACTAGTGCCATCTCCAGCTCCTGGGAGGCATGCTGAACTGCGTCTTGGACTCAGCAGTCACCTCCCACATGCACAGTGTGAGAGTCAGACTCTTTATTGCGGATTGAGAAGTAGTAAGAAGGAAGGATTTGGACTCAACACATCTCACATCAGAACGCATCAGTAAGGTGCAGCTTGAGTCCTATGACACAGGTGTTTGATAACATATTGTTAAAACTAAGGGCCTAATTTAGAGTTTAGCAAATGAATACGCTGCGAAAAATGTGATGGATAACCTGTATTCGGTATTACAAGTGTCATAGGGTGTAATTCACTTGTAATACGGTGGAAGGTATATCCACCACATTTGTGACAGCCTATCCTGTGTCCCAAACTCTAAGGCCCCAAAATTGCTTTGCACAGCAGCTGCAGCCTTCCACATTGGGCCAGTCAAATGTAGAGACACCTGGCACAACAACCTTCTTTAAAGTCCATAGTCAACATTAAGTAAATCATATCCAACTACTCTGTACAACGCCCCAAGTTCTGCTAGTTTTCCACAACCACACACTTCTGCCCATTCTCCATGCAGGAGTGTCATGCCCTTCTCTTTGCTTCCTTAATTTTATCTGTTTATCTGTATATTTATTTCTTGTGTTTGAAGATTCGTAAATGTTAAGTATATGCTAGTTTCAAGATAACTTTAAATCTATAAAGAAAGCTTCAAGTGCTAGCTCTTTGTTCAGTTAGTGAGACAAGTGGAAAATAATGAACAACAGATTCCCCTGAGGAGTAGTGCAAGAATAGTGAATGAACCTAAAGATCACGCGCAAGTGGGGAGATTTACAAATAATAGCTCAATTTTACAAGATCCACAGTGGTAATTGCTGTGGACAGTTGGACAGCAGGTTGCCTTATCTCCTTGCAGCAGACATGCCACTGAGCACTCATAGAGGGCAGTTTTCAGGCCAAGGCAATTCTCAAAAGTAATCACTTAGGGGTCAACCTCGTCCTCCAGGGTGGTCGCGTGTGGCCCCACTTAAGCATTAAACACAGCAAACGTTGCCTTCTTTCTGAAGGGGAAGCTAAGGGGGACAAAATGTCCCTTTACTTAGGGTGGCTAAACCCTCTCACTAGCCTTGCACAAAGCACAATGCTGCCCATTTGGCCACTGCAACGAGTAGTGCGTTTTTTTAATGAGTGTGATCTTAGGCATGTGTGTCTATCTTAGGCACGTCTGACTTTGATTTTGATGCTTTGTGATCAGGTCTGTGGTTACGTGATGAGAAAAGAAAGCAGGTGTGAGTGTGTAAATCTACCTTTCATCCTCCCCATCTGTAGTTCTGCATGTGAGCCTGCAAGACCATAGCTCACCACTGTCTTTGTTATAGGTTGGCCTGATTTAAGTGAGGGATACAGGGTAACTGCCAGTATCCCCCACCTAAATCTTGCCCTCACAAGGAATGGGGACATTATCCAAGGAATGGGGACTACTGATACCGACCCAGAATTACCAGGTCTTTTTCTGTTTTTTTTTTCAGGAGAACAAATACACTGACATGACCACCTGTTCTGAGCAGGTGAGACATTTCAACAGGGGGGCTGGTGCGGAATGGAGGGTGGGGAGAGGGGCACCAGGCACGGAAGGAGTTCAGAGCAATGGAGGGCAGCGGTTTGGCTATGGTTACTTCTCCTTTTTCCAGTGAATTTGACAGTTACTCTCATGTTTTTCCAATGTGTTCAAGACAGAAAAAAACCTCAAATGGCTGCCTTGGCTAAATTGGCTGGCACCACCGCTTGCTAATCCAGATTCAAATTATAGAGCTGCGTTGAAAGGAGCACAATTTACTTGATTGGAGATGCAATCTCCTGGGCGGTACAGGCACAATGAAGGGGGCGAGACGCACATTCTAGGTCAAGTTTTAAAGCACATCTGAATTATCTGGGACAAAGGAAAGCAGACAGATAATCACTTGATTAAGAACACGCTGAACTAAAATGTAAGGCCTGATAGAGGAAGGCTGATTGTGCCAACTGCATAGAGTTCACATCTATAGAGCACTTGGAGAAGTCATTTAGCTTCTGATAGTTTTATCCTAAAAAATTATAAACTTTTCTGATGGGATTGCTTGTATGGTAATGATGTCTCAAGGGTTTTCTGTGTTAAACCACAGCACTTGGTGCAATTGAAATAAACTGCTGTATCTGAACAACCTTGGATTAATAAAACAGTGCTCCATAGTCGTGAAAGTGGTTGCACCTGTACACAAATCCTTGCCCCTTCTATGACTCTTGTGAAAGCCGAATTAATTTCTGATGAATTTATATAGATTAATGGTTAAGAATTTTCATGAACTAGGCTAACGGGCAGAAAATTATGTGTTATGGAGAATGTGCCCACTTGATTGGCCACCATCACACATCTAACAATTAATGAAGAAATTTGCACTTAATGTTCAACTAATGAGGATATGTAGAACAAAATGTATTAGTGGGTCATAATGACGTATTATTAACATTATGTATTTGCCTTAAATATTTTAACATTGATTAACTATAGGAGTTTTGGGCCTAGTCGACCCAGACTCGTGTTAAGTTGCATGGCATAAATAACTGTTTGTAAATGTCTTTTGAAAGCAGAGAATAAATGTTAACCATTGTTCACCCAGCGCTGACCAAGCAATTTGTAAACGTCTTAAACCTTCTCATGAGAACTGCTTGTTAAAAATGTCCTGCATTAGAAATTGTTACTTTGTAAATTTGATGCGTGAGAAAGAGACGTTCCCAGGAGCTAACAATGGACACGATGACTACAGCTAGGATTGCAACAAAGAAGTTACCTGACAAACCTGACGATGGGTACGGGAGAAGAGGAGCCAATCACCGACGTGTGAAAGACAGTATAGTTATAATTTAGATTTAGATTTAGGGTTTAAAGACTATTGGTCCTACTGCAAACGTACGATTTCTTGACCAATGACGGCGTGAGAAAATGCTTTAGAGAATTTAGTATACCCGGACCGTACCTTACAGAGCAGTTAGCCATTTTCCATTCTTTTCTAATCTTGTCCGAGTCCTGTTCGTGGAGCACAGCTGTTCCAGATGTCTTTTTTCCCCTTAACCATACACATGGAATAATTGCATTAATGCGGATTCCTTGCTTGATAACCATACTAATAGAGTAAAAGTGTTAATGCTGATTCCTTAGCTTGCTGCCTTTTGTGGTTCAGTTAACTTAGACCCCAACTGTGGCTGAGCCATTTCCTTTTATTGTCCCGTTGCTGAAGCTGACCAGACTGATTTCTAACTGACGAAGAGAAATCACAGCTTACTGATTCATTGAGGAGAGGTATAATGAAATTCTATTGCTTTGCTAAATGTTTATTCTTCTCTTAGGTAAAAACTGCTATTTTCATAGATCCCTAGTTAGATGTTTTCCTAATTAACTTTTGACTTAATTGTTTTGCATGAAGCCCAAACATGCTATTCTAATTGGAGGGTTAGTTAGTATGCCCAATGTGTTGGAAATGTCATTAACTAAGAATTGATTTTGTTCACCTGTCGAATCTTGATGTATGCAATATCTCTGTTGTTCAGCTATTGATGCTATTAATTTGTACTGTAACTCTTGAGTGCTTAGTTATCAATGTACTAGTTAAGTTGAGATTCTTTCAATGTTTTGGTCAGCCTGTGTTGTTTGTGTATGCTTATCATTTGGTTTTGAGACTAATTTAAGTGATATTAGCATTGTTAATATACGGAAATACATTTTCTAATTATACTAAAAGGTGTGGTTATTCATGCCGACATGGGTCATGGTGCATAAAGATTACTGACTCAAAGTCTTTGAAAGTTGATTTGTTATTCATGTTATGTTGTTGCTGATCAGATTATGAGTAAGGATTGTGTATATGGTGGAATCACTCTAAGTGTAGTCGAAAGGTCCATCGAACCTCTAACGCGTCCCTTTATAAATAAATTATAAAAGACCAAATAAGGTCAGATGCGCTCACACCTTGCTTCCACAGAATTTTTTACATCTGCTGCCGTTTGCCTTGACTATCCTCATTCTCCATCTCTTCGAAACATCCCACAAATTTGGCAAATGCTGGCCTTTCACACTTTCACTATATCCAACAGAGGATCAAGCATGCTTTGAGCTGACTCCCACTTTCATTTCCATTTTGGGCTCTTGTCATACTACCTGCAACGCTGGTCTACAATCAGTCAAGGAAACCTACTATGAAGAAACCCCTTGGTCTGACCCCTGCTAGCTCTGCTATTTTTAACTAGTTGCTTAAACCTTCCTTCCCTGATGCCCCTTCATGCGATTCACTAAAATTGACCCCTTAGGATCTGCATTTTATCGTTCTAATAAAATAAACCTCTAAGCAAGCATTTGTGCTGGAAGAATCGCTCCATTATGAGATGAGCTCTTATGCTGTCCAAAAAAAGCTAATGCTATGACAATCCTTTTTAACTCCCCTGCATTTGTTGTGCATTTATATTTTTGTGCATCAACAGCATGCAAAATGTGGATTTACTCTTGATTAGACATGTACACACAGAGTACCATTACGTTTGAATTATAAAAGTGTTTTTTCTTAGCTCTTGTTAACCAGGCCTCAATGTTCCAAAATGGATGTCTCTCCCTACACATTCACTGTTTGTTATTTTTGCAGCACAAAGTCAAGCGGAGTTGTTTATTTCCATTGACGTTGTTCTTGCGGTTCTCAATGAGATTTTCTCAGCTTGGTCATGTTACTCTATCTTTTATAGGACTTTCCACTAGCTCGCAGTGCCCTATTCATTTAAAATAGTTTGCTCCTGATGACATTAGCACAGAGTGGACAGAATCAATACTCATGAAATGGGATAGTGCTTAGGTGCTGAGGCAATGTGACATGTAATGAAACTGTGCAATGATTTGCTAATAATCTAATACTTTTGTTCACACCATGATGAATCTGCACTTTGTACTTGGTTCTATGAGAAGATTTCCTAAATAACCTCCTTGTTTTGGGAGTGTGAATGAACTTTCCGTAAGACTTTCCAATGCTACTATCTTTTGATTTTGATGATCACTTTGAATTTAAAATTTTTCTCTCATTTGCACATTATTCTGTAATGCCCTATCCCAAGAGCCTTAATGGCACTGACATGTTGTGAATTTATAATCTTTGTAGTATACCTTCTGTTTATTTGTAATACATTTCTTACACTTTATACCTATTCTAGAACACAATTATTGAGGGGGCCCTTTATTAATTTTATGTATTTTAGCTGTATAGGGAGGTGTCTTACCTTGAAAACCTATTGCCTCATGAAAGTAAGGTGTAACACCAGCTCCGATTCATCAACCCGTGGGCATTCTGTTGAGGTAAAGCTTTTGGGGTGTGCATTTCGTGGGGTTTTCATGGCAAGTACTTTTTTTTTTTTTTTTTAAGAAGTGAGGCCATGAGAGAGATTTAGATGAATAGCATACTCTAACACAAATGTAACTACTGTTTTTATAGCCACATGGCAGGATGGCTCAGCTTTAAAGCTAGTCTCTAAAACATGCAGAGGTCATGAGTTAGAATATCTGTAAGGCTGGCTCACCCTTCCATCCCATAGATATAGATAAATTGTGTAATAATCCCACCTGTTACTTATAGTGCTTAGAAACAGCAGATGTGCTGTACAAGGCCCTACATAAAAATAAGTTATATTTTGGTGCATGGAAGGCAACTGACTAGGAGCAAACAAATGGAAAACTACTGAATGTCCTCATTAATCAAGCACAACTCTTACTTTAAAAGGATGTAAAGCTCAAAGGAAAACATCCATGGAAATAAAGTCATCTTAAAGAGGAAGCAAGCAGCAGTAGCTCAAGCCTGGTAAATCTCCTGCATGATCCAGCTTACACATCATGCAAGTGGGACAATGGAGATAGCATCAATAAGCTGAATGGCCGCAGCTGGGAAGCAAGAAAACAGATGGAGACACCATTAAAGTAAAAAATAATGGGCTCTCTTAAATTACATTCTGAACTCTGTATTAGCAATCTTTCAACAGATGGATGTCAGGTTAGATAAATCTTATTCTTCCTTTGGATGGTTAGCATGGGATTTAAATCAGGGGACGGTGATGGAAGTTGTCTGTTTTGGTTTCAGCTAACCTATTGTTGCTATTGACAACAGAAGGCTCATAAAAATTGTAAGGCACACTGTGGACAGGGCATCACATGGTAAATGAAGTTATAAACTTGGGAAGGCAACAAGGGTGTATTTATAAAGGTTTACTGCATTCTATAGCTTGACTGGTGCAGTCAAGGCTTGCCACTTTTTCTTTGGAAAGTTTTACACTGCAGCGCTGATAAAGGACTTTCTATCCACCACTAGATGACAGAGCTGTATATCTACGTAAGTACCTTTTCTTTTCCGGCATTGTAGCTTTCAAATATTGACACATTTTTTGGAATAGAGTTAACACGCAGTGCATGCCTTGGAGCAGGGGCGCAGTAAGGCCACCATGGGTGCTGATGAAGCATAGAAAAACGGGTTCCTTTCCCTGGTTTGGTAGTTAAAATAAACACATAAAACTGGGGTGAAGTGGATCCCAGTGCCACTGCACCTGCTGAACTATTGATAACTCTGAACCTGTCTTGGAGGAATGTAAACACTGCTTCCCTAAAATAAGTTCCTCAAAGCAGCCCGTCCCTCTGCTTGTCAGCTCTTGTGTCAGACTCCGGGAGTAGTGCTTGGTAAAATCTATACATATGAGCATTTAAATAGCACAAATCTAGCCACAAGGCATTGTACCAGATAATACACTGATCTTCCAATTGCATGGCTCCAACATTTTTTGTGATTACTTAACCCCTCCGAGATTGAGCTCTTGTCCATTCTAGTAATGGTGTGTAAGCTTTAGATCAAATAAGTTTACAAAATAGGTAACTCATTTATTAATACAAAAAGATAAAATCTTTGAAATCAATTTACTGAGTATTCTACAGAGCCCTATGCACAACCCTAATATTGAGTCAAAAATATTGCTAAACATAAATATTGCCTCGAAAACATTGCAATGTCAAGTGTTAAATATTGTTTTTAATATAGTTGTATTTGTTATAATTTTTTTATTATTTTCTTTTACTTTTTCATTATTAAGAATATCTTTATACTAAATATGTTGTATTATTTTAGTATATTATATTTTTTGCTTTGGTGATATATTTAAATACATTTTCTGATTTATTTCAATTTTTGTATTTATTGGTGGGTTGTTGGGTTTCTGGAGGAGTAGGGTGAGACTTCTGTGAATATATATTTTTATCATTTGTAATAAATACTTTATTTTATACATTTTAATTCAATTCATTCATGTAAATTATTTTCTGTATACATTAATTGACATTTTACAAAAACACTCATCATTTGTTCCTATTGCTAATTCGGCTACTGATCACATAAATAATTGTTTTAACTTATTTTTATATTCATTAAATTCATTATGTTACAGTATTTTTACAGTATGTTAATTATTGTGTAGTATATTATTTCTAGTAAATTTTTATTGTTTTTGGAGATGTTGTGTTTTGAGGGTAGTAGGGTGGGAAGTGTTTTATATATATATATATATATATATATATATATATATCATGTTTTTTTAATTGGTACATACTTTTTTATATTTTATTTTTTAGTATGTTGTGCCATGTAATCTTACTTTTTTAATGATATATTCATTCAATGATATATATATATATATAGATATATATATATATACACATATATGGTTAAAATTGTTTATATTTATAGCATATTTGCTGAAATATGTTTTTTTCATTGTTTATATATTTTTTTAGTTTTAGACAGACTGCGCATTTCGAGGTTGCTGGTCACCCCCTCTGTGCTACGAGATAGCACTCGGCCCCTTTAAGGGAGCCGAGTGCTATCTCATAGCATTGTTTCTGCTGGTCTGACCTGCGGGAACATTCTATTACAATGTTCCCGCCAGACAATTATTTCCTTAATCCATCTAGACCAAAATGACTTTATCTTTGGCAGAGGCACACATCACTGCTTGTGACGGGGACAACTGGGGCTGGCAAGGGCTCACAAATGCCATGTTCCCAGTACACTGATGTTAACAGACTTCAAAAAGGTATTTGAATCCCTTGATTGGGAATTACTTTGCAAGATCCTTTCCAAACTGACCTTTGAACCTGTTTCCGGTAGCTTCTCATAGCTCTGTACTTTTAAACTGAAGGCCACATCTGTGTAAATGGTGTGCTATCTGACTCCTTCCCCATTGAGTAGGTGTGCCACCAGGATCTGCCCACTGTCAACTTTACTGTTTTCCCTTTCTATATAGGCATTGCCTCTCTGGCTCTGAGTAGACAGGACAGGCTGGAACAGGACGTTTAGTGGGAGGGGGTATCAAAGCCCACATGTCTCTATAAATAGACAACATGCTCCTCTTTAGTATCCTCAGTGAACGGGTAAGAGATTCTAAACAGATATGGGACAGCCTCCAGGTTGAAGCGAAGATGGCCTCTGGCACTTTGGCGATATCCACTTGACTACGACTAACTGAAGACAAAGTTACTTACTGTCTGTAATGCTTTCTGGAAGAGACTACCTAGCCACAGATTCTTCACCGTTTGAATATTCCCCAGGCATCGGACTGGATCCAGAAACTTGTCAGCAGTACCTATGTGCCCTGGTAGGTGACACTGTGTGGTTCTGCACTGATGGTGTTCTGCTCCAGAAATGAAATGTGGTGCCTATATAGGCACCACTCCTGTGCACTGACGTCAGCTGCTTTCATGACTGTCTGTACCCTGATGCAGAGCCCATGCTGGTAGAAAGTTGCAGATTCTTAGTCTTGGGATCTTAACAACTGATTTAAGTCCAATCATAATCAGGAGGATTGGAGGGCCAGTGAGGAATCCACAGCTAGATAGATTCTTTACCAGAAACTGCAGTACAAAAGTAACTTGTTATTCAGATAGAGACTTCAAACAGCAGATGCCTCACCTTCTGAATACATACCAAAGAAGTATCTATTTGGAGATGAGTCTGAGAGAGGATATTAAACCATTAAAGTCCTGCAGGACCAAGTGGACAAAATGCCCCCATCAGCGAACCTGACTGTCCAGAAAGTAGTGTTTTGTGTACATATGGTGAGATGCCCACATAACTGCCCAGCAGATGCCTAGCACAGCGACTCCATGTGCTAAAGCATTGGTAACAGCTTTGACCCTGATTAAATGACCATGCAACCCTTCTGGAGGCTGTTTTTTAACCAGTGGGTAGCAGATCTTTATGCATAGCACAATCCAGCAGGAAATGGTTCTCTTTTGCCCTGCCTTGCTTTTTTATGCTCCAGGGAACCCCCTAATGAGCTGGTTGCCCACCCGGAGGTCTTTGGTATGATCAATGTAGATGCTGAGCAGTCTCTTGGGGTCCAAGTGATGGAGTCCTTCTTCCTCCGTAGGGGTGTGAGTCAGAGCATAGAATCCCAGCAGGGTGATTGGTTGACTGATACGGAACAGCATTACAACTCTCAGCAAAAAAAGATGCCTGAGTCAGTAGAACTAGTTTGTCTAGGAAGACAGTAGTGTAAGGAGTATTAACACTAAGATCCTGAAACTCACTCACTTTCTGTGCTGAGGTAATGGCAATGAGGAACACAATCTTGATGGTAAGAAGTTGAAGGGTAGCTGTGAAGCAGCTCAAACTGAGTGCACATCAGATAAGTCAGAATCAGATTAAGGTCCCATTGTGGCATCACCAAGGGAGAAGCAGGAAACATATGCTTAAGCCCTTTCACAAAACGCATTACAACTGGTGTTTTAAACAGAGAGGACTGATCTGGCAAACGTAAGAAGGCCAAAAGGGCTGAAAGACAACCCTTAACTGTGTCAGAAGCAAGGCCTTACAGAGGAAGAAGGAGAACAGCAATATGTCAGATAACTTGGACTGAAGGGGGTCCATCTGGGGCGTGTGCCCCACCAAACAACAAATGTGTCCCAACAACAGGCGTATACAGTTTTTGTTGAGGGATGCCTGGCTGCCAGGATAACATCAAATCCGGAAGAAAGTCGAAGGTGTTCACCTGTCACAGCTCAATCTCCATGCATGAAGGTGGAGGTTGCAGAGGCCCGAGTGCAGAACCCTGCCCTACTGCTGTGACGGCAGGTCCTCCCAGAGAGGCAGCCTGATCGGAGGACGTGTGCTCAAGCCCAGGAGTTCTGGATACCATACTCTCCATGCTCAATCAAGAGCCACTAAGATGACTTGGGCCCGGTCTGTCCTGATCTTCTTGAGAACTCCGGGCAAGAGTGGTATTTGTGCAAAGACATACAGGAGTCCCAAGTTCCACTCAAGACAGAATGTATCTCCAAATCTCCAATGCACAGAAGTGTTGACACTGTGTTCTCAGTGGAGGTGAATAGATTGGGCCAAGGTTCTCCCCATTCGCCATGGAGACCTTTGGCCACCTCCGGGTATAACTGCCACTTGTGATCTGCAAGGCACCAACAGCTATGCTCGTCCGCCCTGGTATTCAATAATCCTGCCAGGTGGTTCACCACAAGGAAAATTCCTTGGTGGTCCAGTAATTTCCAGAGGCCCAAGACCTCCTGTCACAGTGTCCGTGACCCAACCCCACCCTGTTTGTTGCAGTACCACATGGCCCTGGTGTTGTCCATAAGCACCTGTACCAGCCTCCCTTTGATGGACATCAGGAAGACTTTCAGCACAATGTGGATGCCCCTCAGCTCCAGAAGGTTGATGTGAGGACGGGACTCCACCTGAGACAAAAGGCTTCTGGTCTCCAGGTCTCCCAGATGGTCGCCCTATCCCAGAAGAGATGCACCGATCACCACCGTCAGCTTTGAAGGGGAAGTGAGAGGGGTCTGCCGCTGACCCAAAAGCAGTCCAGAAACCACCACTGCAGATCTTTGGCAGTCTCCTCCAAAATGATAATGTGGTCTTAGAGGTCTCCTTAATATGGGACCCAGCAAGACTTCAGATCCCAGTGCAGAGCTGGCATATGCCACCTGGTGTGCTCGACATGAGTTTCAGCAGTTCCCGAGTCAACCTCACTAAAACGCAAGACCAAGGACGAATGATCAGGATCACAGCTAGAAATTCCTAGGCTCTCTTTCTTGGGGGAAAGCACAAAACTGAGCCATGTCCAGTATGACTCCAATGAAGGGGAGTGTTTGAGAAGGAGTCATGAGCAACTTCGGCATGTTGATAGTGAACCTCACAGATGGCAGGAGGCTCTCTGTAGTCTGAAGGTGGCTAACAGCTGGCAAGTCCAACTTTAGCAGCCAGTTGTTGAGGTATGGAAAGATTGGTACCCCAGACCTCTGCAGATGATGCTTTCGGGAACACATGAGAGGCACTGGTGAGAGCAAAGGAGAGCACAGCAAACTGGAAAAATTCCTGTCCCACCATGAACCACAGGTAGCGACAATGGTCAAGCAGAACAAGAACATGAAAATAGATGTCCTGCAGGTGCAACACCACCAGCCAGTCTCCATGGTCAAGGACATACAAGACCTGGTCCAGGGTGAGCATTTTGAAGTTGTCCTTCTAGAGAAAGGTGTTGAGAGGGCACAAGTCTAATATAGGGCACAAGCCTCTGTCCTTCTTAGGCAACTGAAAGTAGCAGGAATAACAATCATGTCCTCCCGCTTGGCATCTGTATCCTCTCAATAGCCCCTGAGGCAAAAAGGGCTTGCACTTCTTGCCACAAAATGGAGAGATGGTACTCTGTCAGTTTTTAAGGGCAAGGTGGAAGGCATGGCGGGGAAGACAGGAAAGGGTGGATACCCCCTGAGAACTATCTGCAGGACCAACATGTCCAACATGATCTGGTGCCAATCCAGAATCTTCCTCCCACCGGTTGTCTCTGCTCCATCAAGAGGACGCTAAAGAGGTTTAGCAGGTGGGGCTGGGAGGGATGGGGTCAGGTTGTGGCCTCAGTGATCCCCTGATGGGGATGAACAGGCTGGCAGTAAGGGGTGCCTCACCCAGAACCACAAATTGAGCCATAAATCTGGTTTGGATGGCAAGGAGGGGGCAGAAAGGCCCAAAGAGCAATTGGTAGCCCAGCTCTCTTTAAACAAGTCGCAGTTGGAGTCAGCCTTGTCCTCAAACAGGCAGGTACCGTCAAAGGGTATGTCCATTAATGAGGGTTGGACGTCGCTAGAGAACCGAGTAGAACGCAGCCATGCATGGTTGCGAATGGCAACACTGGTGCCAGTATCTTGCCCGATGGAATTGGTGATGTCCAAGTTACAATGGATCGTGAAGCTCGCTGCATCACGACCATCTTGAATTGCCTGGGTCAAGAAGGGGCAAAGATCGTCAGGAACACCTGGGAGGACTTGAGCCACTGAATCCTAAATAGCATGGGATTAACAGCCCAACAAGCAGCTGGCATTCATAGAGCAGCTAGACTGGTAGGTAAAAAGTCCCACTTACTAAATGCTTTCACAAATTTAGATTCCTGATCAGGAGAAATGGAGGAAATTGGGTTCTGATTAGGCAGACTTGTGGAAGCCTGAACAACAAGATTGTCTGGCGAATGACGATGCAAGAGAAAATCGGTGTTACTCGGAGTAGGACAATGGCACCTGGCAATACCTTGGCTGACAGGGGCCCCAGCGTAAGGTTTAGCCCAGGTTTCTAATAAAGTGTTCATTAAAGCCTTGTTAAAGGGAAGTCGAGGCTCAGCAGAAGTCTGCCCAGGATCTAGGGCCTCACCCAGAACATTACTTTTCACTTCAAGGGTGGGGAGTCGAAGATCAAAAACGTATGCCACCCTATGCATAACCATAACACATGAGGTGGATTCTTCTATGGTAGAACTAGGAGGCAAAAAAAGTGCTGTCTCTGGCGAAGTGTCAAAGGCAACTACCCTCTTGAAAGTCATCATACCAATTGTCATAGATATAGGGTTGAGCGAATACATCAACCTGGTCATAGTCATCAAAATCAGTGCTGAAAAAGGGAGTGCAAGGAGTGCTGCCTCCTTTGAGAAATAGGAATGTCCAATAGAAGTAGTGACGCCTTAGTCGGATACAAGTGCAACGTCAAAATTGTAGCAGCACCAACTGGATGTCGGAGAGAAGGATTGGTTCCTCCTTCTCCAGCGTCGAGAGAGTCAACATGAGAGTAAAGGAACGGTTTTGGAGCTGGAAGAGGGGTTGGAAGCAGCGCTGGAGGCATCACGGGCTCAGAGAGTCCAATTGGTGCAGATGTCGAACTCAACAATGGTATTCCAGAAGGAAGGCATTGTGGTTTCTTGGGCACAGAAGGCTTGTCTCTGCGAGTTGGATGGGATCATTTCCTAAATGAAGGAATGTATAAGGTTAGAGGTTGTCCTCGAAAAAGTTATTAAATACGGAGACATAGGTTGGATAATTTTCCAATTGTCTGACATGTTATCACAAGTGTGGCTTGTATCAAATGGATCTATCCAAAAGATGGACTAGGAGCTCATTAAGGTCCAGAGTGTATGCTCCTCAATAATATATCATAAACCAAATAGGGTATGCAGTTCCTATAGTAGCAAAAAAGGGGACAGTAACCCCCTAGAAAGAGAAAATGAAACATGGTCAGTTACTGATTGGGCAAGAGCCCTCACACACCCAACTGGATGTCATAATTCATCCTCGGGCTAGCTCCTCGTTGAGCCGGCGCTTTAATGCCAACGGGCCCCTCAAGGGGGTACTTTGTCGGTTGGATAGCTAACTGATGATGTGCTCTAGATACCCTGTTTGGTTTATGTTGTATCGAATGGAACCTAGAAATTGATGACATTACATGTACTGTTCATGATGGTTCACTGTGAAAATCAATAAACAGAAGGTTAAAAAAGGAAAGATAGAAATAAAGAAGCATGTGTGTATGAAGTATGCTATTGATACCAAGACAGAGCCATTCAGTACAATGGTAGGCCAGACAGAGAGTGATGCGTTACCACAATGGAGCTAGCCACCTCCTATGGAAGAAAAGGCAGGTAATAAATTATGACCACTGTTGTAGACTGAACAAATTGAGCACAAAGTGCCCCAACTTTTGGGTCTTACAGAGCCTATGACAGAGGCCATTCATTTGAAGAGAAAATGCTGATACTTGGCTAGGCAGAAGAGAATTTAGCAAGATCAGGAACAATTTTAGAATGAGGTACCAAGACACATCACAGTGGAAGTACAACACTGGAACACCTGATCATGCGGAACCATCCTTGCGTGTGTGCTCTTTGCTATACTTCCACTGTGATGTTTCTTGTGTGTACACTCAAGTACTCCTGGTGGGCTGTGGAGCAGTTACTTGGGTGAGTACTGACACTTAGGAAAAGAAACCCAGCAGGATGACAGCAGGTTTGATGCAGGTGATTGTTGCTTGCAACCACAGGGCTTTAGGAAAACGTCACTTTGTCTAAATGAACTGCTCATGTGTCTCATGTTCCTGCAGCAATTTAGACACAATGGTGCATGATACTACACCTACGGCTGCATTAGTCTTAGAAGGGTTTGAGAAATTCTAGGCACCGAATGCTGTATGCAGAAGTGTCCCAATTCAGGGAGGAGAAAGGGGAGGCTTATGAATTAGAAATCATGCCATGTACTAATGGGACTGCATGTATGAGAAAATTATTTAGTAAACAGAAAGATAATGGTTTGATTAAGCAATATAGCTGTGGTACATGGGATAAACACACAAGTAGGCCAGCTGCCCTATGGCACGGGACCCAAAACAAAGAGATGCAGTTGAACAACCATCACTATCTGATCGCCCAAAAACTATAGTTGTTTAATTATTATATTCACATATAGTACTTCTATTTGGTTGACACACACCCTTATAAAAGTGCAATGTAAAAAGTGTACTATTAGTATATAGAGTTAAGGCCCAAATAAAAATAATCCACTTAATTCTAACTTTAAAAATCTACTTACAGAGGCCTACGTTTTACCATTATTTGGTTCAGAATTCATCAGGCTGACTTTATCATTCGGTTTCATCTGCAGATGATGATAGAAAGGACAGTCCAGTAAAATATGATCCAAAGTTTCAACATTACCAGGGAATCTACAAAATATACTCTGTTAGTTTAATTTAGGTTCAGGTGGTATTTGAAAAAGGAGGCAGTTTAGATTAATTCAAATCAGTTTCTTTATTGAATCAAGACATGTCATGCCATAATAATCAGGTAAATACAGCCACCTTTTGTAACAACCAATAAAGTAGTCAAACCGTTTACTCTCAGCAACAGCCATTACAACTGCAACATTTTGTTTTTAAGAGGACGGAAGCGTGGTGGTATGGGCACCGCCTGAAATGGCCGCTTGAATCGGAGATCATCCGCCTGCAGAATCTACAGATGCTAATCCAGCATCCTAACATTTTCTTTCCTGAGGGAATCCGCTTCCTATGAGGTACGGATCGCTGAGGTGCAGCAATGTTAAATGTTCTTTTCGCCCTCAACACAGATGTCGTTTGCTCACATCCACCATTTAGTATTTCCTGATACTGCTCTTCATCTTAACCTAACCGTGGCTTGTACCTCAAATGCGCTACCCGTGTTGTGCATGATATTTGGCATCCTCTTCTATCCTGCCCTTATGTGCCTAAATTGTTAAAGAAGACTCATTATTTATCATTTAAAATGTTAATTAAAAAGGGCATTCTCTGGTCTGAATTCCACATGAATTTGGCAGCCTTCATTTTATCAGTTCATTGACTCTAGGTTTTATAATCTCCTGCTCTATTGTGACGACTCCAGCACTAATACTTTCTGTAGTTCTATAACCTCTGAAACATTTTGGTCTTTTGGTGTACATGGGTAAATTAAAGAAGTTACACCCTTCTTCTCAATTCAGGGTGCAACTTTCTTGTGATTCATTTGGACAGGATTCCTCTACGAGTTCCCCTTTTGGACATCCACTTCTTCTGGCGAAATGGCGCAATTGATCACTCATCACGCTTCTTCCATTCCAGTTTCCTCAATGAAGACTCATTCACCTTCCACTACTCACAAGTATCTAAAATATGATCCTCCTTCGCCAGAGAAAGCCTCTTCCCCTATCACTCTGGAAATACCGTTAGAGAAAATTTGTTGAAAAACAAACAAACGTATTCAACATTTCGATGACAAACGGTCCCTCCTGGAAACCCATATGTCTTTGGTAGAGCAACAGGTGGTTGCACTTCATGACGAAAGTAATAAAATTGCGCACTTGAAAAAGGAAGTCCTAGAGTCTTTTGTTTCTTTTTTCTTTTTCTTTACTTCCCTCTTTATCCTCTGCCTCTATCATATTTTTAATTCTTTCTTTCTTCATCATTGTAGTTGATGTTTAGATTTTAAGGTCACTTGCTCATATGTTGGATTGTCCTTATGTATATTATCTTTTGCAATTGCTTGAAATTTCAGCCTAATGTCTTGGAACGTTAAAGGTTTTATCAATCCTATTAAAAGGCAGAGAACACTTTCTCATTTGAGTAAATCAACCCCTGACGTAGTCCTTCTCCAGGAAACTCATCTCACTGAATCTGAAACCTTAAAAACTAAACGTAGTTGGGTGGGTTCCGTCATGTATCCCCCTCACCTAACAAGAAAAATGGCATTATCATTTTATGTGAGATGTCTCACAATTTTACTGTAGCATCACAAGAAAAGGATGACATGGGAGGATGGATTGCTGACAAGGTTTTAGTAGACAATATTCCACTAACAATTTTTAATGTCTATGCTCCCACCCAACCAGACCATACGTTTTCGACACTAATAACACAAAAATGTATCCAATACCTTGATTGCTATTTTATTGTAAGAGGTGACTGTAATCAAGTTATGGATCCCTTCTTAGAAAGGCAATCCTCAATCCAATTTATGTCTAACAAAATGCATAAACAATCTACTATTTCTCATTGAGCTTTAGTTGATTCCTGGAGATTGTTCAATCCCACATCCTGGGATTATACATTTTGTTTAGCCTCCTATCGAACACTTACAAGACTTGACCACATTTGTGTTTCCAAATCTCTTTCACAACTTATTGTACATTCTCACACTGACCCCATAATACTTTCCAATCACGTCATGGTCATTACGGATCTGGACTTGGTTCACCCTCATTCACATATATTTAGATTTAATAATTATCTATTACAAGATACCCATTTCTCTGCTTCCTTTCTACTGTGTACCACCAAATTCTTTACATCTAATTATTTATCTCAAATCTCTCATGTTTTACTTTGGGACACATTTAAAGCAGCATCAAAGAACATGCTTCCCTCATCTCCTCCATTAAATCTTTAGAACAAAAATATTTTTCATCTAAACCGTCATCTGACCTCTAAAATGTCATTAAAGCCAAATTACACTTTAATACTATCTCTACTAACAAAGTCAATTTGATCTTACTTAGACGTTCAGCACATTATTATGGAGGAAAGAAAAAAGTTGGTAAATTATTAGTTAATTATCTGAAAATAAGGTAACAAAAATATACAACAGATTCACTTTCAAATTCACAAGGATATTTGATCACAAATCATCAAGACATTTTGAAGGAACCTGTGAATTTTTATGAAACCTTATATACCCCAAAATCCCTAGTCCAACTATCAGCTATTGAGAAGTATTTTTAATCTACTCCTCATTCGAATTCTTTGCCTTTAGATTTTGATTCATTAGAAGTTAGTCTAAATATTGATGAGATTTCTCAAGCCCTGAAAACATTAAAGTTAGGGAAAACACTAGGACCTGATGGATTCATAGTAGAATTCTATCTTCACTTTTCTAATTTTCGCCTTCCCTATTTTTATCGCTTATTCCAATTTTTTATTGAATCAGATTCAACCTCTGGCACTTTTCACGAAGCAAAAATATGTTTAGTTCCTAAGGAAGGCAAAGATCCTACTTACTGTAATAAATTATAGACCAATTTCATTAGTGAATATTGATTATAAGGTTTATTCTAAACTTTTAGCACTTCGATTAGAATCCTTTCTTCCTCATTTCACTGGGAAGGAACTGTCAGGCTTCATTAAGGGTTGACTGGCTTCTGATAATACCAGGTTATTTCTTAATGTCCTTAGTAAATCTCCCCTTCTCACCCCTCTTCTTACAGCAATAACAACAAATGCCGAAAAAGCATTCAATAGAATAAATTGGGATTTTATGTTAAAGTTCTTAGCTTGGCATGGCTTGGTCCCAAATTTGTATCTCTCATCTCCATTTTATTTCAATCACCGCGTCCATCTGTTCTTGTTAATGGTAAGATTTCCTCTTATTCTCCTCGTCAGCGTAGTGTTAGAAAAGGTTGCCCTTTATTCTCCTTACTGTTCGTTCTATCTCCTGAATCTATTCCATCCCAAATTCACCTTAACTCCTTTATATCCAACTTTTGTTATGGTGAACATCATTTAAAATTAGTAGCTTATGCTGATGATATTCTTTTTTTTATATGTTCTCCAGATACTTCTTCACTTGCTTTACTTCACAAAATTACCCTTTTATCTGATGTTTTGGGATATAAAATCAATAAAGGCAAAATGGAACTTTTTCCTCTTAATAAATATACTTTAAAACAATCCTTTATGGTTACTGCATTTCAATGAGCCACCTACTCTAAAATTGAGTAGTTGGGGATTTGGTTCGCTAATTCGGTCCCAGATTCTGTTACACATTTACAATTGTCTTCAATCTTTTCACTCTCTTTTTCTATTAATTATTAACACAATCCTAGATGTATATTTTACTGTACAACATAATTCTATCTCTATCCCCCCTTCATCTGACTTCATTACTTTCCTCAAAACCAGACCTCAAGCTTCCTCAATTTATAAATCTATTTCCTTGCCTGCCTCCTCTCGAACCAAGTCCAGGAAGGGACTTTTATGGGAAAAACATCTTAAAGACAATTGCAATGTATCCTGTTGGAACAAGATATGGTCATGTCTCTATAAAATATCTAGATCCACCAGTATTACTCAAACCTTATTTTTTTTATTTATCACAGACTAAATTTTACCCCCATGCACTGTGCCACATTTTCACCAGACACTTCTTCTAAATGTTGTTCAGGTGATTTCCCTGAAGCTGATGTTATTCATATGTTGTTTCAATATCCCAATACACTTTTATTTTGGCATAAGGTTTGGTCCCAAATAAAAACCACTTTATCTTACAACATTCTTGCAAAATTCAACACATATTCTTAGGCACTTTAACCAATCACTTCATTCTTTCCTTTCCTAAAAATAAACTACTTGACATTTTATTAGCAACAGCATTTCAACAAATTATGCTTAATTGGAAATCCTCATAAAAAATGTCATATAAGAATTGGTGGGATTGTGTATGTGCAAATAATAAATTGGATACCATATACATTTTTCAGAAACCGCATTCTCAAAATATCCAATTGTTATGACTTAACTTTGACTACCTTTCTTAATCAAGTTGAACATTACATTTCCTCTATAAATTGTACAATGTCTGAAAATGTTCAACCTCTGTGATTACATTTGTCCTCTGCTACCTTTTACCTCATGTTTATTTGAACTTTATATTAGGATAAATTATTGATACTTTTTTCTCTTTATATACTTAGATAAATAATGAGGACATTTATTATTCTACGTCTTCATGTTGTATCTCGTTTTTATGACTCTTCCCCTCTTCCCTTCCCATCACCCTTATTTTTCCTTAAACAATTTAAAGACTTGTGTAAATCTACCACAGTAATCTATACTAGTATGTTTGATATACTTGTTTATTTATTGTGCTGTAATTTGAGCTCTTAAAGTCTCTTTAACATATAGGGGTCATTAAGAGTTTGGCAGGCAGAAAAGGCCGCCCGCCAAACTCAAGCAGTCAGGTTGCCGCCAGTGTGGTCGCCTTCCTGTGGGACCCAATAGGAGTTCCCTGCTGGGTCAGCAGGCGGAAACAGTGTTTCCACCCGCTGGCTCAGCCGGGAACAGCCCACAACATTGATGCCGGCTCATAACTGAGCCGGCGGCAATGTTGCGGTGCGTAGGGTGCAACGTCACCCGTCACGCTTTTTACTTAGTGAAAAGCGCAACGGGGCTGTCCTTGGGGGGGCCCCTGCACTCAGTCTCCACCAGATTTTACATTGTGCAAACGCCATGTAAAAGCTGGCGGAGAGGGGGATCGTAAGGGCGGCGCTGCATGGATCGCTGCCCTGGCGGATTAGGACTGCCAGCCCAGCCAGTCCCTCCAGTAGAGGGAAACTGGCAGTGCTGGTGGTCCGACTGTGACCCAAACGCCATGGTCATAATGTGGCGGTCTGACTGCCACCAAAGTGGCCGGACCACCACTTTGGCGGCGGTCAGACCACCACCACGGCCCTGAAGATCGACTGATTCGTAATTAGGTCCATCGTTTTTAAGAGGCTGCCCTTTTTAAATTCCTTATTAGTTTAGGCTCTGCCGTATCATTGTCATAAAACAGTTCTCATTTAAGCTCCACTATCGACCGGCAGTTATATCAACTACCAAAATATCAATATTATTGACTGCAATATTTTGAGAATTAGACCTAGGTACTCAAGATACTATGATACATTTCTAGATTTCTGTAGGAGGCACCTGCAGAATCCAGGAGTGTAAAATGTAGACTTTGTGTAATTTGTATTGTGAGATAAGGAATAAGCTCAGGAATAAGAATGTGTCAGTATTTGATTACCTGGAGTCAACTCTGTGCTGCCTGACGAAGGGAGACAGGACTCAGACAGAAGTCTTCACCCTTCAGGTAGTGCTTGAAAGGTGAGAGAGAATGGATATCTGCGACAGAGTAGCAGAGTCCCAATGACGCTGAATACACATAAAGCACTGGCTGCAATTCTCCTTATGATGCATAACTGTTCAGAGCACCGTTTCCTTTGCCCTTGTTTGCACCTTGCGAGTGAGCACGCAATGGGTTCATTCCTAGACCATCATCAAGGCGGCTTGGGAAGGAAGCCCAGGCGTTTGTACAGTAGGGTCTGAGTTTAATTTATTTACGAATTAATATATTTTTACAAGTTTTTACGAAAACTAGTAATGAAGATCAGGCTTCGGAATCAGAGATATCGCAGCATAGGGCTGCTAACAAATTTGAGAATGCACCCCTTTTTTTAATGAAAGATACTCACCCTCCAAGGCTTGTCACCAAGGATGGACTATTAGATTAGATGGGTGCGGCCTTTCAGACATCTGATGATGGGTGCAGCCTCTCAGATATCTGTCGGCAGAGTTGAATTTGCTAATAATCCCGCCCCCCTGATCTATCGCCCAAAAAAAAAATGATTGTCCAGAGATTTTCATTTTTGATTTGTGTTTTTGGATCAATAGAGAAGTTAGTTATCTTAGGTATACATTGTTGATCCAGGCCAAAACTGTTCTGGATGACATTTTTA
This sequence comes from Pleurodeles waltl, assembly GCF_031143425.1. Classification (NCBI taxonomy): domain Eukaryota; kingdom Metazoa; phylum Chordata; class Amphibia; order Caudata; family Salamandridae; genus Pleurodeles; species Pleurodeles waltl. The sequence goes on along the minus strand of NC_090440.1, from coordinate 1,981,288,687 downwards.
AAAATGGTGGATGTGTTGCAGTGATGATGTAATATTTCAGGAAGCATGAGACCCATATACTTCATTTTGGTGTCAAAACATAGGTTTTGGGAGTCAAGTAGTCTTATAGAGACAGAAAACTCCTCAGAGCATCCCTTCTGCCATTTTCCAAAATGGCGGCTATAATAGAGGAAGAAGTGACATATATAGAAATGAAACAAACAATAACGGTTTTTAATCTTTTTATGTATACACTAAACAGTGTTCATGAACTGAATATGAAAAAAATAATGTTTATCACTCCTGTTTTAGACACATTTTTATTTTTCACTTTATTTGTTTCGGCAATTGCTTGTGGTACATTTGCAGAATGTTGAACATTTGAGAAAAGCATATCGCCAGGGACACCTTTTTGTAGCACAGGTTTTGCAAGTACCTGTAGGTGTAAGTTATGTGGGGAGAGGCTTTAGAAATTTGGTAGGTTTTAGCACCCCCATCAATAGCTTCCCCGCCAAATTCACACAGATCTTTCTCTACATATGCATGATCCAAAACATCTACACATCTTTTGATCAAGTAGAATGCTCTTTTAATGTGTCAACGCACAGAATATGAAGTTGGTGGAAGGTCACTTAGCAGGACTGATCTCTTGAACTCACTGTACCGAAGATCGTCAAATGTGTGACAGTCAGAACACGGTTTCCACTCACGCACAAGGTATTTTTCTACGTCTTTAAAGTCATCTTTGTCTTCTGTCCCAGCAAACCCTTTAAGAAACATCCCAGGTTCAGTAGTTAAAGTTCCAAGCTTTTTTCCAATTTTGCTCATAGTGTCATCAACGTAAAGATTATGGGGGTTATTACAACTTTGGAGGAGGTGTTAATCCGTCCCAAAAGTGACGGTAAAGTGACGGATATACCACCAGCCGTATTACGAGTTCCATAGGATATAATGGACTCGTAATACGGCTGGTGGTATATCCGTCACTTTACCGTCACTTTTGGGACAGATTAGTACCTCCTCCAAAGTTGTAATAACCCCCTATATGCCTTAATAAGAACACTGGGCATCTCTTGGTCAAGTTTCTTGTACAGACTATGATGCAGGATTAAGTGTCCTTTCTCATCTGTTCCATAACGTATCCATAACTCTAACAATCCTTGACTTATGAACATTGCAAAAATTCTAAGTAGCACAATAATAACATATGTGTCATTTGACAGCAGAATGACCCGACTGGAACCATTTCAAACAGCCCACTCAACATGTGGCACAACACGAAGGTCAGCTTCCTCAAATTTGCTATAAAGTTCCTGAACAATATGGCCCGTATCTTTTGAATATTTCTCTGCAGACACCAACTCCTCACTGAGAAACATTCCACTTGAAATAATTTGAAATTCAGGGGGTCATTTTGACTTCGGTGGACGGTTCACACCGTCTGTCGAAGTCCCGACATGGTCAGGTGGCTGCCAGTGCGCCCGCCTTCCTGCGGGCCCAATTAAGAGTTCCCCACTGGGTCAGAGGGCAGAAACTGTGTTTCTGCCCGCTGTCCCAGCGGGGAACGGCCTACAACATTGACACAGGCTCATAATAGAGCCAGCGGCAATGCTGTAGTGTGTAGGGTGCAGCAGCACCCGTTGTGATGTTAACTGTCTGCAAAATGGACAGTGAATATCTCTACGGGCCTGGCCAGGGGGGGCCCTGCACTGCCCATGCCACGTTACCGCCATGTAAACGCTGGCAGAGAGGGGGTCGTAATCCCCAAGATGGGGCTGCTTGCAGCGCTTCTCTGGCGGATTAGGACCACCAGTCCCTCCTGTGGAGGAAAACTGGAGATCCGACAGCAGCACGACTGCCACGGTCACAATGTGGCGGTCAGACTGCCGCCACCTCTACCCTTGCGTCGTACTCAGGCCCTCAGTGTTCACTGCAGCATCAGCAATGTTCTGGCGAGTTAAAATATCCAATTACATCTTGTTCGATGTTGATGAACAGAATTGATCAAGTTTCATACGTATAGGTGTTTTTTGATGCAGACAAGGTCAATTGTACATTATTCTGATTCTCTCACATTCTTTTATAGATAGTTCAAAATAACTGTCAAACACAATGTGCAGTTCTTGCAAAAGACACACTGACTTTGATATGTGTACAACTGTCTGAATGACCTCCCAGAGGTTTTGCATTGATGAAATCTTGACAATCCGCAATTGTGACATATAGTGCACAACAACAGTAGTTTTCAATGAGTACACCTTTTTCAATTGAAATTCTTCAGGTGAAAGTTGTTTATTTTTTCAAGCTCTTCTACAAGTTTTTGTGCTTCACTGGGTTGATTGTAGCATCTCCATCTAATAATACGTTTGTTGGAAGACCACCATGCAACAGAATGTCCTTGATAAATTCACCCCTTTATTTTCTTACATCCCACTATCTTTGTGCTTGTGAAAGTTGTTTCTTGTAACCTGTTTTGTAGTGGCTGCTTGGACGAAATCTTACTATGGCAATTAAAGCGTGGAAGTTTAGCTTTAGTAATTATGTCAAACAGCTTTTTCTTTTTCAGTACATTCTCTCCTGCTTTGGTTCTGCGTATAGTTTTGATCCTTGTTCCAGGACATCTGGTAGTCGTATCTTTATATCGTTTTAGACATATTTGGTCATGAAGTCGCAGAGGCTCGGTCATTTCAAAGGGGTTTCCTTGCTGCTGCATGAAATGAAGAAGGCTGTCAACATGTTTATTAAACTTTTCTCCCTCTTTCCCACAAGTTCATGGTGAGGAACAGTTTCAGGATGGTCCATTAATTTTGAAGTTGCCATCTCTCTGAAAACACTGCAAATAGAAAGGACTTCAAAGTAAACTAGTTGCCACTTGAGCAACATATTCACTTTTACATGTACGAACAACAATTCCCTTGGAGCTTTTCTATTATCTTTGGATTATCTGTTCCGGTTTCATATCTGGAGCCACAGCATTGAACCTTCCCTCTCTATCTTTCACCACAAAATGTCTTTTGATTAATTTTCTGTAGAGGTATGGTTTTTCCACCTCTAGCTTCTTCACTCTTTCCAAATACCAGGACCCACATCTCAGGTAGTTTATGCATTTGAATTTGCAAAACACAGTAATCAGTGACTCTGCAGTCTTCGTGTGCAGCTCCCAATCACCTTCCTGATCAGCATGAACCAAGTATTTCACTAGAGCTATCATGTGTAAAACATTTCCCCAGTACTTAAAAAGTTCGGAATTTTCTTCACATTCTTTGACAATCTGTACGAACTTGATTTTCAGGTTTTTTGATTTTGAACTAAGTGTATTGAACACTGCCTGGCTTTGCATTATGTCTTTTGAATAAAGTGCACCAAGTGCCTTGTTCTCTTCTGTGATAAGATGTGCAAAACTTAATTTGTCATTCTTGTTCCAGAAAGCGTTCCAGCGCAACATTTCTATAGCCTCAAATATAATGAGCATACCTTGTAATAATACAATATTTTGCTTCCAAAGATTTCAGCCTCAATAAGTACATTGTCTATGCCACATCCACTGAGACAACTTCCTGCACACCGCAATGCAACTTTTGTCATGTGCAAAATGCCCATCATTGGATAACCATAATCAAATTCTATTGGATTGCTCATAAAAACGTCCGCTGCAATACAGAAAACACCTTCACTGCAGAAAATTGGCAGGACAGGCTGGTCTTCAAGTTAAGCATGCACATTTTTGACATTTTTTAGATATGGGTATACTGCTGCATAGTTTGTGACTGGAGATGGTATTACTGGTAAAAACCCAACCTTCTTCAGTGGGGTTGTATTCTGGGAGGTCAGAGCATAAATTCCAGCCCACAGAGGAACTGGCTTTTCTTCATCCTTCAGTCCACGCCGAATAAGCGATATAATAAATTCAGTTAAATCAGCTTTGTGGACTGCAGCATCAGGTAAAAGAAGATCCATATCCTCAGCCACTTTGAAACTTCTGAGAGACTCTGACATGTTGATGGCTTGTTGTGATTTTGCGCACATTGGCAATGCAGTTGGGTTATAAGTTTGCAACTTTGTTTGTTTATGCCTCCAGCTGAAAAAGCTTTTTTTTCCAGCAGCTACTTCATTTGTACAGTCTTACAGTATCATGTGTGCTGGATTTTTCAGACAAAAAAGAGCTGTCTTCAAAATCAAAATTATCAAGAGCAACAATTGTAAATCCTTTCCTGGTAAAGTGACCTGGAAGTGTTGTCCTGCCGGATTCACAAGATTTTCCAGAATGAACTGCTAACAAGTTCCCGCTCAGCACTATGTCATTATAACTTGTTGATAAACAAATCCTATTCATTGAAGTGATTAGCTCTCTACTTTTGCACTTATCATAGATTGTGTGGGCAGTCATCATGTGAAGCGGAGTTTTCTTTTTGCCATGATGCAATTAATAAAACATGATTTGAAAAAGACAGTACATTTGCACAACATAAGCCTGACGGTTCATAGGATTGTCTTCCACTTCTTCGCTTATATCTTCACAGCCATCATCAATGCTGTTGACTTCTGTTCTGAACTCAAGAACTTTAGTTTGTTTAATATCAGCAAAGCAAAACTATTACAATGATGTAAAAAATGTTAAGATAACAGCAGGTATTCTTGTTGACTTCCATGATTTGCAGAGCACTGGGGCATTACAAAATTTGGGCCTCAAGGCTGGTGGTTTTAAGACTGCCAGCCTCGCAATGGCGGTCAGACTGCCGCAGACAGGGCGGCCCGACTGCCCCATTATGACCGTGGCAGAGCCGCCACGGTCCAACCGCCATCACCGCCAGGTGGTACCGGCGGTTGTATTCCACAAGGGCAGCGCGGCCCTGGGGATTACGATGCCCCATCTGCCAGCCTTTCCATGGTGGTAAACACTGCCATGGAAAGGCTGGCGGAATGGGGGCATCATGGGGCCTCTGCACTTGGCATGGGAAGTGCAGGGGCCCCCATGCACAGCCCCATCATGCATTTCACTGCCCAAATTACGGCAGTGAAATGCACGACGGGTGCTGTCACACTCCATGCACCACAATATTGCCGCCAGCTCAGTTATGTGCCGGCGTCAATGTTGTGGTAAGTGTTCCGCTGGGCCAGCAGGCAAAAATGCTGTTTTCGCCTGCTGGCCCAGCGGAACACTCCTAATATGGCAGGCAAAAGAACTCCACTACTGGCGGTCTTGAAGTCGTAATGAAGCCCTCATTAATTTCAAAATCTAAATCTTTCAGGACGTTTCATAAAATGGTTCCTGCTGATTTTACTGCATTCTGCGATCTTAGTTTGGTAGCAAGAACTTTAGAAGTCAAATCAACGGAGAACACAATAAGTGGCTCATTCTTTTTGTTACACTGACAAAATCTAATTCTGCCATTGTACATTCTCACCAGAAAAACCTAAATTTCATTAATATGGATCAATATAGTTTCATCAATGTTGACCATTATTTCTCTGATCTAACTGAGTGTGAACCCATTGCCAGCACTCAAGAGTGTCTTTAAAACCTAATTTACTTTTTCAAAGAGTGCAAATTTAACTGAAGGCTGGAAGCTACGCTACTGCTTGGAGCTCACCGTATATTCGTATTTTTGAATGTATGCATGCATGCAGTTCAGGTGGGCATACAAATCTGCTGCAAATACATTCACCTTGCTGTTTATATCAGTTATGTGCCTGAAAACTTCATCTTGGAAGAAACTAGCTGCAGATAAAAACATGTTTGTACTTTGAGACTCGCATACTCTCCACTTCGTTCTTTCGTCAATCCCTCTGGCCCCTGTGCTTGCTAAAACACAGATAACACATTGAAGATCCTCTGCTTTCTGATCAGTTGTTGGAGGTGGACAAGAGGTAGCCATAATTCTTCTAAGTGGATGGGCACTGGGTTTGGTTGTCGTCCCTTTCTTGGAAGACTCGGATTCTTGTTGCGATTCACTGGTTTGTGCTATTTTTTTTAATGATTTTTTTCTAGGCTTTTTTCCATTGTATATAACTTGTAGCACTTGTTGTTACAATGATAAAATATTTGATCCTCTTCACCCATCAGTTTCAACCTTTTGTGAAGTTTGTCTTGCCGTACTTCTGCAGCATCTCAAAATGTCTTCTGTCCAGCTGCAGTTGATGTTAGCTTTTTTTTCAGATTAGTTTGGTATATAACACATTTTTCTATGTTGCAGGAGTCCTCAGATTTTATAGTTGCCAACTCTCAGGAGGTAAACATCCTCTGCTACCATTCGCTTTGCTCATGTTTACAAATTTAAATCAACATAAAACATGAAACAAAACCAATATTAAAATAAATTACCAATATGATGGATAAAACACATCATTACAGAGCTGCTGAAAGGTTGCTCTGAGGAGTTATTTTCTGTCTCTGTAAGACTACTTGACCCCAAAAACATATGTTTTGACACCAAAAAGAAGTATATAGAACTCATGCTTTCTGGAATATTATATCATCACTGCAACACAACCGCCGTTTTAAAAAATGTTGTCCAGAAAAAAAAATCGGCCCACATTAGCAATGTCTACCCAAGCTAAATTACTTCTCTAACAATCCAAAAACACAAATCAAAAATGAAAATCTCTGGACAATATTTTTTTTTACAGAGGTATTATAAAGGGGCCAGATCTTATTGGGTTCATTTGCTAACTGTCCTTTCTAGACAGGAGCGAAGGTCTCTCCAAGACAACAAGTGACAGAGATGATGACTGAGCATCCTGCTCAAATAAGAACAGAGCTTCAGCACCAGCTAAATCACCCACGTGTCCTCCTGCACAGGTCAGCATGTACATATATGGGTATCAAATATCTAATTTACAGTCAAATAAAACACGTAGCTTCTAAAGTTATGAATTTCATTTAAAGGGTCTTGCATCCACACGTCCTTTAATAAAGAATATTCCTAATTGTTGCCTGATGTCGCGATATGAGGACAAATAAGTGGACGAGTGTGTGTTAATGTAATGAAATGGGTACGTCACTAGAATAGGTAATAACCGATTTCTGGCGAACTAAATTTTATATCTCATAACATCTATAACTTACAGCTCTGAGGCGTCCAGTCTCTATTTTATTGCTGAAAATAAGACAGGAGTTAGGCACTGAAGGCCGTGGTTGCATTTTATGAAACACCTTGAAGGATGTGTAACTGTCACGTTGTCCCATGAAGCTGCCACATTTCTCCCTCTCTACATGACTGACGCATCATTTCTAGGGTTTTTCAGAGCTATTTTCAGCATGCTATTCACGCCAATGCTTTTGTAAAATAATTCTTTTTTAACATCTAGTTTAAGATTCAGTAAAAAGGTGTTGGTTAGTTATGATAGATTGTGCTGGCAACAAAGCGGGAGTTATTACTTGACGGTAAACTTCAGATTTTACTTAATGTCTGTATCTAAAGAACGTTAAAAAAAAATCCAACCAAGCATAAAATGATGAGTCATCAGTAAACCCTGAATGTTGTTGCTTTGGTACGTTCCAGCTAATTATCACTGCGCAGAACGGATTTACGCATTTTGTAGGAAGGGTGCGATAAATTATCCGTATAATTACATTTCTTCCCAAGGGGCAAAAACAAATCTAAGTTTAATGTATTACTAAGCACTGTTTATATGTCTGGCCAAACTGGCTGATTGAAAAATCAGAGATTGGGTGATTAACAAGCGACCTAATAGAAACTACCAGTCTAACATTTGTGCAAATCACTGCATCGGGTTATCCACTGGCATCAAAAGCAGGTGATATAGCTGCGCAATCAAACTTTTTCGAAAAAGGACATGTATGATAGGGGACGCATGTGCCATGCAAACAATACAGCGCAGTGCCGTTCACTTTACGCTAATGAAGATACCTTGGGAGCGCGGGGCTGTCACAAATACACAAACGCTGCTTGAATGTAACATTCCTTGTAATTGTAAATTGGATTTCTACAGCGCTTGCTAACCCTGACAAGGCTTTGAAGTGCTTTGTGGAGACCAACACGCTACTCCAGAACACACAATTAGAGGTAAAAAGAATGTAGTTTATTAGTAAAAATGCTTTTTTGTTTTGTTTACTTAGTTCTGGCATGTGTGTTAAAATTGTGCCCTTGAGACCTCATGCATTTTCTGTATTGTTTTCAAAGGGATAGATTGACTGAAGTGGATTTGTGAAGGGAAGATGTGAGTGGTTACCGGGAGTGGTGAACATATGTGCCTTACAGTTGGATGAATTGATCAAGGATGGAAAAGTTTGAAGAGGATGTTTTTGAATGGTTTGGGATGAGTCAGAGAGTGGAGGTGCTGGCAGAGGATGAAAGGGAGAATTAGTTATTTTTAAAATTGCCCCCACCCAATAAGCATACATTAATACATACCTTTCTGAGATATAACCACACAGTTAATTATGTACTGATGTGTATATATATATATATATATATATATATATACACACACACACACACACACACAAACATGGTACAGTTATTAATTTTTAATGTGCAATGCACAAACCTCACTATATACTCATATGAACATACATGTAGTAATATTTACATAGTCATACATTCAAGCTACGCATAAGTATACATAGACTGTGTTCAATTTTTGTTTACCATTTTTCATCTACAGTTTTGTAAATCCTTACAAAAAGAAGCATCATTTAAAAAAATTGTAAATACTTTGTACCGTACTCACAGGTATTGTGATATATATGTATTATCATAGAAAAAACCACAAGCCCATATCCACATAGTCATCTACTTATAGGTTATCTATATACTATGACATACATATATTGTTTTTCCTGTACACACACACTTGTACGTTTTGTATATCTGCTGTCTAAGGTGTAATCACTTGGGACACTGAGCACCTTTTGTCTTTTTACTCAATTGCCTAGTGGTTTAAATATTGATCTTTAGGCTGGCTAGTTTGCATCATGCATGTTGATTAATTGTGCATCTCTTAAGCCAAATCGATTGTGATGAGTTAAATTTCTTTCGCTCAAAAGGTACCAACATATTCTTTAAGTGAGACAGCAGTAATACCTATATATTACCCGGATTCCTAGAGGCATATTGGGTTGCCATTGTTGTTTGATATTATGCATCTTTAACAGGCACCGTGATATTCTGAAGAACTTTTGAGACTAGGAATATGGATTGCGACACTAATGAGGCAAGGAGACTGCACCAATGCAAGTCCGAGACAATGGCTGCAACATGGTCGACAACAATGAGCGATGCCTCCCTATCCTACTCTGCTTGTCAACAGCTCTCGGCAAGGTCAGTCCATTAGACAGTAATCAACATATGGAAATCCATATCACAGTGATTCCACGTTATATTTGTAAACAGAAATCATCATCTAATCCAGATGGGCACCTCACAATTCTAGCTGCTTCCAGTAATAAAAAATCCACCACCTATTCCTCAGTTTAAATATTTACATGGGACTACTGGAATTACTACACACAACCAATGAAACAAACACTGCCAATAGACTAACTATACACAAGTTATCCTTGAGGCTACACCCTTCAAAGATGTGATGTTCCCCCATTCCAACAAAGTTCAGTATCACCTATTCAATGGTCATGGCATCGTACCGGGAAACCTCTGGTAGGTGATGCTGAACTTGGGTGGTGAACTTCGTTGGAAAGGGGAAATATCATGATTCCAATGCCAGGAAGACATCCTGTAAGAGAACCAAGGAGTTTGCATGTGTTCCATATAACAAACATTCAAGATGTGACTTTGTATCACTTAATATTTACTGATGGTGTTCTTCAAGAACATTAGAGCCCTCAAGAAGACCTTCATCTAAGTGGTAGGCCCTTAAGAAGGTTGAAACTCGGTGGTGTAGTTAATTAGGTTGAAGGTGAACCTACATCAAATATATTAACAGAAATACTTTTCTATATAAACAAAAGCGGGACTGTCTATAAAGGTTGAGAAAGGTGTAATTGTTGCCCAACTTCTTTGAGCCATTGGATGTTTCATGTTAAAAATAGAAACTATATGAAACAAATTAATATATTTAGAAGTGTTTTATTTTGGACACTTATATATGTAATCCTAAGAGGTGAATGTGTTCTTTTTATTTTTCTTTGTCACTGTAAAATTATCAGAAATTTATTTATGAGAAAGTATCTCCAGTGTCAATGGAGGAATCAGTGAATGGTGGAGTTTGGTGTACAAGTGAACTGGAAAATTGAAAGTGATTATAGATTAAGAAAGAGTGGATTATTTAGTGCGGACCCAGAGTTGTTACGAGGTCATATGGAATGTTTGTCCTATCTATGGTTCATAAGGGGTCATTTGTTGTTGCCAACTTTCTAAAAGTGGCATTTGCAAAATTGTGACTTAGAATCCAACTTTACCATTAAAGGGAGTTTTAAATTGCAGTTCTTTAGACAACAGACTTAACATGTTTCTTTGCTCCCAACTGAAAGCTATCAGCTAATAAATGTAATGAGGTAACCCAATGTTATCCCTATGGAAGAGGTAGGCCTTGAGGTAATGAAAAACAAATTTAAGAGTTTTTCACTACCAGGTCACGCAAACGTTAAAGTACATGTCCACCATTTTAAATACACTACAGCCTGCCCGATGAGCTGTTTAGGGCCTACCCTAGGGATGACTCATATGTATTAAAAAGAAAGGAAGAAAAAGGTTTATTTTGCCAGGTCCAAATGGCAATTTTAAAACTGCACCCACAAGCTGCAATGGCAGGCTTGAAATTTGTTTAAAAAGGCTACGTAAGGGAGTGACACAATAAGGGCTGCAGACCCACTAGTAGCATTTAAGTTACAGGCCCTGGGTACATGTGGTACCACTTCATTAGGAACGTACAAGTAAATTAAATGTGCAACTGGGTATACCCCAATTCTACCACGTTTACAGAGAGAGCAAAATCACTTTAGCACTGGTGATAGTGATAAAGTGTAAAGAGTCCTAAAAGATAACAAAATCAGGTTCAGAATACAGGAGGATGAAGGCAAAAAGTTTGTGAATGACCCTGCAGAGAGGGCCAAGTCCACAATCATATGTTTACTACGACCATTTTTAGCTGACTGGCACGTGTGCATAAGAACACTCTTGTTTAGTGACAGGTGGTGTTTGTGATCTGTTCTGAAGGGGGTTTACAGACATATGTACTATCATGTGTATAGATTGTTACTTTAAAGCAATGTAGTGGGACATCATGGGCATGTCCTTTTAAATATCTTAATGGTAATATAAATATCAAAGACGTAGTTTTTTTTCCAGTTACATCATGAACTACATAAATTCATACAACTGCAAAGATCGTCCAACATAATATAAGTTGCTGAAGTTATGCCAAGATTTTCAAAAAGAAATGCATTGTAGATTTACAGTTCATTTAGAGTTTGCGGAAGGGTATGCCTTCGCAACTTGATAACTATCCTGTCCGTCCTATTACCTATGCTAAAGGATATAATGCACTTGTATCACGGCAGACAAGAAAATTGTGGTACAGAAACACATTCGCCAAACCCTAAATCGGGCGCTTATTTTGTTCTGACAGATATGACCATGTTATAATCCTGTCTTCTGTTCTTATGATAGCTTTAAAAATGAGTTTATTCCCCTTTCCTGAGACAACACCAATGAAGAACCGTGAAACAAAATGTCCCAAATAGTTTTAATCTGCCCAAATGAGACACATCTCAGCATAACCTAAGAGGCTTCAAATTCAATTGATCTCCTCCTCGCTCACTCACAATGTAGGCTAGAATTATTTAAGATGGAAATGCTTTGACATGTTCCCAATTGGCAAATAAATGAATTTCCCAGTGAACATGTCCCTTTAAACTTGTATGTTTTGGAAGCTTAGAATCTTTGAGACACAGTTGCAGTGACCCAGCTATCAACTTTTATTTGTATTTATTCTTCAGGCACTAAGAAGAAATCAAATCAAATAAAATTTTTATAATCTGAGTAACCTGTGCATTTACTTAGGTAATGTTTGTCTGACTTGAGCTGGTGCTAACATAATTTAAATGCACATATGACTGCCCCTCTCTAACCGATCCCTGAAAGGTTGGTAGGGCATAGAGCAATCAGTTCCATAGCTGCATAAATGCTCTGTGCCAAGTGTGATATAGCAGCTCGTTCTAGCTTACTAACAAAAGCCCTTCATGTGCAGAGATGTGGGAGCACACAAAGACAAAATTACATGAAGGTGGAGTGGTCCTCACTAAAAGGTGCATGCTGGGTGAAGGTGTCACACATGACATGGGTCTACTTGGAAACACAGTCCCCTGTCAAGATGATCTCTGAAAGACTTGCAGACTTGAAAAAGAGTCTACTGCACATCAACAATACCACGTGCCAGGATCGCCTGTCAATGGTCAATAAGTCTGTATTCATGATATGTTTTTGTTAAGGATTTATAAAGCATCCGGCTGCCCAGACGCAGCATCCCAGGGATAACAACACAACACATTGGATACTGGTAAACAAGGGCTGCTACTACTTGAGCACTAAGGGCCACATGTACAAAGATCAGGTTTTGCAAATTGCGAGTCCCAAAACCTGAGGTACAACAGTGTCAATGACACTGTTGGCGATTCGCAATGGGGTCGTAAATGATCTACCTCATGAATATTCATGAGGTAGGTTGTAATATGTGACCCCACTGGGAATGGCGGCACTCACAGGGATGGTGGCCTGCTGAGGTCAGCAGACCACCATGTCTGTGACTGCTTTTAAATAAAGCTTTTTTTTTTTTTTTTTTTTTTTTTATAAATGCAGCCCGTTTTCCTTAAAGGTAACGGAATGCATTTTGAAAACAAATATGACAAGTTTTCTTTTCATTTTCAGAGCAGCCAGTGGTCTGTGGGACCACTGCCTGCTCTAAAAAAATGTTTTCGCATGCATTAACATAGGGGAAGGGGTCCACTGGGGATCCCTTCTCTTTTGCGAATGGGTTAGCGCCAATTTGAGACTGGTGGTAACTGCGATTTTTTTGTGACCACATTCACGGTCACAAAACAATCATACATCGGATTGAGACTCGCAATTAGGAAGGGACCTCCCTAACAAAAGATCTTACTTGACGCATATTGCCATCAGAGGAGCAGGTCTTTACACTAAGAGGAGCAGATCTATACACTAAGTAGGGACAGCAATGCTAATTTATAAGCTATTATCTTCAAGTAACTGGTCCTATCCACGCTTTCTAATCTGATAACACCTATGAACCAGCGACAATGCTCCTGCTAGCACCAATTTGAATAACCTTTGATTTTGCAGGATTCACTATTATATCATTTTTCTTACAACATTTAAACAGGGCAGTAAAAGCACCTTGTAGTCCTGTTTTACAGTGATCAAACAAGACAGTGTTGTAGTTGATATATCGGAAAACAGGACTGTGAGCAACCAAACTTCAGAGGACTGTTGAAGTCACAGACACTAGTGACAACTAATAATGACTGACTTCCAAACTCTGTGACATATGGCATCGGCATTAAATGAAAATGATGAATTGATGCATAAGTGGATCGAAGCAATCAAACTGTAGCAAGCAGGCGGAAAAGGGAAAACACCAGGCACTCAAGAAGCAACAACTTGGTGCAGAAAGAATCCTGTAGAGGACAGCTGGTGTATACTGTCTGCACAGGTGCCCTTCCCTTAAGCAGAGAAAAAAACTGATCGCTGAGGTGGACGCTGAATGTAGAAGTATTTTTCTTTCACAATTATAAAATGATAAAAATGCTTAAAAAATTGAGGCATTGATTTGAAAGTGTGAAATCATACCTTTTTGCAGTCTTGACAAAAAACTGATGCTGTCCCCAAAAGCCCTAGCGTCTCTCCACACAACAAGCACTGGGACGCTCCATTGCCCATCACGTTTTTTCTCATATTTTCCAATCTCTCCACGAGACGGCTAAAAAAAATAATAAGAGAAAACATATAACTTCAACAGACTTTCTCTTAATGTATATGTCTATCATATCATCATGGTGCTAGTGCAACCACAATGCTTAAATATTAAATGGCTGCTTGTCAATAAGTTGTGCTCACATGCTTGATTCTGTGAGTTAGAGGTATTGATGTGAGCAAACTTCTCATTCAGGCATCATAGCCAGCAAATATGGTGACTTCCAAGACAGTACCTATTACAAGACAAAAAGGCTCAAGAGAAGACTATGCAATCAAAGACAGAACCATGTAAAATGCAAATAAAGGATGAGGCTCTTTGTAGAGGCAAAATGAACAAATCACTTACCTTAGTATTCACCAGAATGCTCCTTCTGGAGAAACACAAAAAGCAGTGCCCCTGCGTGCTATTAAGTGGTGCTGTACAGCTCCACTTTGGAAGAGCAAACAGAGCAGCATATAAGCACCACCGATGCAGGTTTCTAAATCAGAACTTTTTTGGATGGAAAAGGAGACCATTCTACAGGACAGGGAGGTAAGAGGGCGGTGAGGAATCTCAGAGTATCCAGAAGAAAGAGCATTACCCAAGGTAAGCAACTTGTTCTTCTGATGGATACTTCTAACTGTTGTGAATAGATACCAACGCAGTACCTCCCACTGTGTGGGTCTGTGGAATAGCTCAGATCAAACAATTCTGCAAGAATGGGCATAATGTCCTTCCAGTCATACCTGGCTGTCAAGGCAGTAGTGTGTGATGAACGTGTTCACTGATGCCAACGGAGCAGCCAGACCTATATCCCGGACAGGCACTCCATATGTCAGTGAAGCAGTAGCAGCCTTAGCTCTGGCAGAATGAGAACTCAGTCCCTCTGAAAACTATTAGCCAATGCGTAGCAGATCTTAATACACAGAACTATCCATAGGGAGATGGTCTGTTTCTGCACTGCCTTGCCCTTTTTTGCACCACAGAAACCCACAAAGAGCTGATGTCCCACCTGATGTTCCATGGTAAATTAGATGTACAAGCTCAGTGCCCTCCTGGGTTTTAAGCACAATGGGTTGTGGCTCCTCTTTCAACAGCTTCAGTGCTGGCATCAACGTCCACAGGACCAGTGCAGAGCTTGGTGCTGAACTCGAAGAAGGCACAGATGCTGGTGTCTAATCCTAAGTGAGTTCAAGGGTTGCAGACCACGATGGGGGTGGACTCACCAACGGTAACCCGACTGGAGGCCTCTGCAGATCCTTGCGGCCCTAAGCCGCAATTGAGGGTGCTGGCAGCATGCTAAAGATGGACAGAATGGCCACTCGAAAGGCATCGACCTGCTGCCACCATTGACGGACTGGGAAACTCTGAGTACATCAGGATTCAAGATGGAACTGGCTCCTCAGCAGAACGGGAGCGAGACCTTGAGGAACAGTAATGCCCTTCTGCCTCCTCCAGAGAGTGGAGGGAAGGAGCTGAGTCCCGCTTGGACTTCTTATATTTTTTTCTGACTTACCTGAAGTCTTTGACCGCAAAGATGATCTGCTATTGGAACAACTTCGGGAGCAGGTGTGCACTTTCAACTTCGACAAAGAGTGGACCCTGCATGGAGTCTTGCAGTGCTTTGCCGTATAAAAGCCTTTTCTTTCATTCACGAAAAAGCCCCTTGGGTTAATCTGGGCGCAGTCATCGCAGGACTGAATCCATAACACCAGAGACACACCTCACGGGGATCTGTCACAGACATCTGTTTGAGACAGTCCCTTTAAGGCTTAAATCTTTAGTCTTAGCCTTGGACACTGGTAAAAATGTTTGCAGGAAAAAAAAATCACTTAATGAAATTGAACAAAAAAAAAGGTTTTGAGATTGTGATCTACGTCTCAAGGAGCAGAAACAAAACCAATGTCAGTGTGCATTCATGGTGCTTACATGTGGTTCTGTTCATCAATTTAATGTCCTTGGCTACGGTTGTCGTGTGCCGAGGATGTAACCATTATTTCCAGACACCCACCCACTAGGGAAGCCCTGGTGCCCCCCCTGTGGGCCACCCATCCAGTGGGGAAGGCGGCAGAAGCTCTACCGCATGCCAGTATCATTAGAAGTCACCCAAACTGTGCTTGAAGCCATTAGCTTCAAGTGCAGGAGAGAGGACAAGGGAAGTTTCTCTCAGGGGGTGGGGGAGGGGTGGGGGTGGGGAGCAGATCGGCTGCTTTACTTTAGGCCCGTCTGCCCCCAAGGGCACTAGGGACCAGGAGTTATTTTTAGTAAATTTATTTTTTGTTTGGGGGGGCGGCCCCTTGGGCAAAGGTTGCTCTCTTTTGGGGGGCATTAATTAATTAATTAATTTGCAAATTTGAGGGAAATTAGATTTTTTTTTAGCTAAATCTGAGGTTTTGCAGGGGACTCAGGGTAGGAAAACCTTGGGTGATCCACACAGGCCACACCCTCCCTGGACTCCCCTGGGTGTCTAGTTTTCAGAAATGTCTGGGTTTGGTAGGCTTCCCCAGATGGCCGCAGAGCCCGGGACCAACAATGCATGTGTCCCAATTGCAAAAACAGGTTGTTTTGTAATAGATAATTTTGATGTGTCCACGTCGTGTTTTGGGCCCTTCCTTGTCGCAGGTATTTGGGACCACCCACAAAAGTGAGGTACCATTTTTAACCTGAGACTTGGGGGAATGCTGGGTTGGAGGACGTTTGTGGCTTCCCTCAGATTCCAGAACTTTCCATTATCAAAATGTGAGGAAAAGGTTTTTTTAGCCAAATTTTGAGGTTTGCAAAGGACTCTGGGTGACAGAACCTGATGAGAGCCCCACGCATCACCCCATCCTGGATTCCCCTAGGTGTCTGTTTTTCAAAAGTATACAGGTTTGATAGGTTTCCCCAAGTGCTGGCTGAGTTAGAACCCAAAATTCACAGCTAGGCTCTTTGCAAAAAATGTGTCAGTTTTCATTGTAAAAATGTGATGTGTCCACGTTGCATGTGTCCACGTTGCATATTGGGGTATTTCTAGTGGGTAGGTAGGCCTAGTGCGGGCACTACGCCTACCCGTGCAAGTGAGGTACCATTTTAATCAGGAGACTTGGGGGAATGCTAGGTGGAAGGAAGTTTGGGGCTTCCCTCAAATTCCAGAACTTAACATCACCAAAATGTGAGGAAATGTGTTTTTTAACCAGATTTTGAGGTTTGCAAAGGATTCTGGGTGACAGAACCTAGTGAGAGCCCCGCAAGTCACCCCATCCTGATCCCCCTAGGTGTCTAGTTTTAAAAAATGTACAGGTTAGCTAAGTGCCGACTGAGCTAGAGTCCAAAATCCACAGCTAGGCACTTTGCAAAAAATGAGTCAGTTTTCAGTGTAAAAATGTAATGTGTCCATGTTTCGTTTTGGGGCATTTCCAGTCATGGGAACTAGGCCTACCCAAACAACAGAGGTACAATTTTTATCAAGAGACTTGGGGGAACACAGAATAGAAGAACAAGTGTTATTGCCAATTGTCTTTCTCTTTGTGCCTTCCAAATGTAAGACAGTATATAAGAAATAAGTAATTTTGAGACATGTCCTGTAATTCACATGCTAGTATGTGTACCCCCCCGAATCCAGAGATGTGCAAATAACTACTGCTTCTAAACTCCATATCGTGTGCTCATTTTGGAAGTACATAGGTTTCCTTGTTAACTATTTTTCACTCTTAACATTTTACCAAATTAATTGCTGTATACCCGGTATACAGGGAGTGCAGAATTATTAGGCAAATGAGTATTTTGACCACATCATCCTCTTTATGCATGTTGTCTTACTCCAAGCTGTATAGGCTCGAAAGCCTACTACCAATTAAGCATATTAGGTGATGTGCATCTCTGTAATGAGAAGGGGTGTGGTCTAATGACATCAACACCCTATATCAGGTGTGCATAATTATTAGGCAACTTCCTTTCCTTTGGCAAAATGGGTCAAAAGAAGGACTTGACAGGCTCAGAAAAGTCAAAAATAGTGAGATATCTTGCAGAGGGATGCAGCACTCTTAAAATTGCAAAGCTTCTGAAGCGTGATCATCGAACAATCAAGCGTTTCATTCAAAATAGTCAACAGGGTCGCAAGAAGCGTGTGGAAAAACCAAGGCGCAAAATAACTGCCCATGAACTGAGAAAAGTCAAGCGTGCAGCTGCCACGATGCCACTTGCCACCAGTTTGGCCATATTTCAGAGCTGCAACATCACTGGAGTGCCCAAAAGCACAAGGTGTACAATACTCAGAGACATGGCCAAGGTAAGAAAGGCTGAAAGACGACCACCACTGAACAAGACACACAAGCTGAAACGTCAAGACTGGGCCAAGAAATATCTCAAGACTGATTTTTCTAAGGTTTTATGGACTGATGAAATGAGAGTGAGTCTTGATGGGCCAGATGGATGGGCCCGTGGCTGGATTGGTAAAGGGCAGAGAGCTCCAGTCCGACTCAGACGCCAGCAAGGTGGAGGTGGAGTACTGGTTTGGGCTGGTATCATCAAAGATGAGCATGGGGGGCCTTTTCGGGTTGAGGATGGAGTCAAGCTCAACTCCCAGTCCTACTGCCAGTTCCTGGAAGACACCTTCTTCAAGCAGTGGTACAGGAAGAAGTCTGCATCCTTCAAGAAAAACATGATTTTCATGCAGGACAATGCTCCATCACACGCGTCCAAGTACTCCACAGCGTGGCTGGCAAGAAAGGGTATAAAAGAAGGAAATCTAATGACATGGCCTCCATGTTCACCTGATCTGAACCCCATTGAGAACCTGTGGTCCATCATCAAATGTGAGATTTACAAGGAGGGAAAACAGTACACCTCTCTGAACAGTGTCTGGGAGGCTGTGGTTGCTGCTGCACGCAATGTTGATGGTGAACAGATCAAAACACTGACAGAATCCATGGATGGCAGGCTTTTGAGTGTCCTTGCAAAGAAAGGTGGCTATATTGGTCACTGATTTGTTTTTGTTTTGTTTTTGAATGTCAGACATGTATATTTGTGAATGTTGAGATGTTATATTGGTTTCACTGGTAATAATAAATAATTGAAATGGGTATATATATTTTTTTGTTAAGTTGCCTAATAATTATGCACAGTAATAGTCACCTGCACACACAGATATCCCCCTAACATAGCTAAAACTAAAAACAAACTAAAAACTACTTCCAAAAATATTCAGCTTTGATATTAATGAGTTTTTTGGGTTCATTGAGAACATGGTTGTTGTTCAATAATAAAATTAATCCTCAAAAATACAACTTGCCTAATAATTCTGCACTCCCTGTACAATGAAAACCCACTGCAGGGTGCAGCTCAGTTATTGGCTCTGGGTGCCGTGGGTTCTTGGGAGACCTACAAGCCATAGATATCCCAGCAACCAGAAGGGTCCAGCAGACATAACGGTATTTTGCTTTCAAACATCTGCTATAGCTGGAAAAAGTTACAGAACAAAATGTAGACAGAAATGGCTGCGTTTTTCAACTCAAATTCAATATTAATTTTCAAACGTTACTTTCTATAGGAAAACCTTGAAGGATCTACACAAATTACCCCTTGCTGAATTCAGGATTTTGTCTACTTTTCAGAAATGTTTAGCTGCCCAGGATCCACCATTGGTTTCACACCCATTTCTGTCACTAACTGGAAGAGGCTGAAAGAACAGAAAATAGTCAAAATGTGATACGCCCCAGTAAAATGCCAAGACCGTGTTGAAAAATATGGTTTTTCTGATTCAAGTCTTCCTGTTCCTGAAAGCTATTAAGACGGTGATTTTATCACTGCAAACCCTTTGTTGATGCCATTTGCAGGGAAAAAAAACAGATGCTTTCTTCGGCAATACTTTGTTCCTATTTTTCCCCAAGAAAACAGATTTTAGCTGTATTTGGCAAATTTCTCGGTCTCCTTCAGGGTAATCCACAAACTCTGGGTACCATTAGAATCCCAGGGATGTTGGGAAAAAAGGACGCAAATTTGGTGTGGCTAGCTTACATGGACTAAAAGGTATGGGGGCCTAAATGCGAACTACCCTAAATAGCCAAAAAAAGGCTTGACATATGAGGGTGGAAACGCCTGGCAGCAAAGGGATTAACAACGTCAGCATGGGGCAGCACTGCACCACCCATCTGTGGACATGAGCACTGCTTTCTGAGTTTCTGGCACCTGGCAGGTCGAAGTATCCATCAGAAATGAATGAATTAATCATTTTCTCTCCTTACTGTATAATGAAAAGTATTCTTTCTTTACCCGTGTCCTTTCCTCACCCCTCCACTTACTTTAAACAGGGGGCATCAGCTCCCTCAGAGACAAAAGGCAGTTCAGTATACCCAAAGTCTTTAGACCGACCCTCCTTATCCTTTGGGAACATCTCCTGTGAAGTGGCACAAAAGGCTGCCTCTCCCCACCAGAATTTCTGTTCCTTCTCAGAGAGGCCCCTTAGATACGCGGCCCTCTTCCCCCCAGTCATGAACAGCTTGAGGGTTTGGTAAAAAAAGCTTTCTATACCAGTGCACGTAAGGGTCACAAAGTGGACAATTAAGGCTTCAGAATAAAGTAAATGTTCGTACAGAAAAAAACAATAAAATGTTCTTACAAGGCCAGCTTCCAATTGAATTTTTCCTGAGGCATCAGGACATTCTTCCCCTCCTGATGGAAAGAGGCAACAACAGTCCAGAGTATATTGCTTCTCGGCTGGCAGTCATGCCAGAATCCATTCTAGGTGCATAGGCACTCTAACCAACTCACTGGGGCTTCGAAATTGATTTGAATTTAATGTATCCCTATTCAGGCATTAACTAGTATGGAACTTCGGGATACTTAGAGAAAAAGGCAGTAGGTCTAGTTCTGGCAAAGATAGGAGGGCTAGAACTGTACTTTATCCCCAGTTTATTTCTAAAGTTTTAGGAGATTTCTAGTTAGTCATGGACTTGAAGGAGGGCTACCAATTTGTCCAAACAATTTATTTCAAAATGAAACTTCACAGAATATCATTTTGTTGGTGATTTGAGGGATTTTCTAAACACACTAGATCTACACACATTTTTGTTTGACAATTAGAAAGCAGTACTGAAGATTCTTGGGGTGAGGAAATTTGGGGAGTCTTTGACATTTGTAGGTCCCACCACTGGCCAAGCATTAACACTAATGTACTGGCCCATTTAATTGCTATCTTCCAAAAAATCCTTAAGCTCAAGCTCTATATGGAGGATTTGCCAATTGATACAACCATGATCAGGGAAGTGCTGTGATTGCTATGCATAGAACATGGCCTCTAAATCAGCTGTTGAACCCTTTCATTGAACAAGAAACAAAAGCATGCAAGCCTCGCTGTCCACCATTCCGTAGTACCAGCATCAGCAAAGGTATGGCTTCAAAAGCGCATGGCTACATGGCAAGTTTAACCACAGTGGTGATGGGTGGACTGGTCCACATGGCTCTGTCCAGAACCTGAAGAGGTCACTTGTGTTATATGTTGCCTCAGATACTTCCTGAGTCTTCCTGTTTCCGTGACCACTACTGCAGTTGTGCTCACTGAAAGGTCATCTCTTGCATTAATGGCAGCAGGTTTCAAATAATACCACTATTGGCGTAACTGCAGGCCCTGACTGTCCGAGAGCCGAAACCACAAAACTTGGCTGAAAGTTTTACTCTTTCCTCTTCACTGGGCCTCGTCATTATGACAATGGCTGCGAGTTTGGAAAGGAAGCAACAACGGGTGCTGATTCCACACAGGGACAGTGGCTCCCATCATTTATGCACCTGGAGAGTGATATCGGCAACACACAGGACTCTCAGTGAGCTGGCACCAGCAATAAAGTATCAGCCTGTAGTAGTGTTAATGACCAAGTCTTCCATCAACAGTCAGTCAGGGGCAAGATTAAGAGTGTTGTCCAACCTAGCATTTCAGGTTAGCAGCTGGGTAGGGCACCACTTAATCTCTTTTTGAGGAAATCCAAAGGGAATAGATGATGCACCCGATGAGTAGTCCAAATAAATCTAGTGCGGATGCGGAGTGCGGTATTTTGAATATGCTGCTTAGCCTAGAATGAGGACAGGGGAATTGGTTGATAAAGGATGGCATGGCAGTTCCACGCCCTCCCAGAACCTTCCTATCCGAAGCCTGACCTATGCAAGACAACTAGTGATCACCACTCATCCCACTATCCCGGTGATGACCTCCCATTGACCGAACATCGGTATGCCATCAACTGCAGATATATATACACTTTGTCCAGTGACTCCAAGTCCAGAAAGTGGAAGAGTCATGCGCCTTTGTATTTGTGATGCACTTCTTCATTCCACACCAGCACTCTCTTCATGCCTGTGAGTACTTGATCACGCATAGTTATTGCAATTTAAAAAAGATTAAACTACATTATATTGATGTTCATGGACATGGCTGGATTTTTTTATTCTTTACTCAAGTCACTGAATGAAAAAATTGTATAATGTGTTTTTAATTTGTATCTGTTGGGCATAGCGACTGCTCTAACAACAATAATCCAAAGCTGGAGTTATAAATAAGTCTACAGTGACCTAATACTGTTTAATATAATCACGTCTTTATTGGGGCTAAACGAAAAACATTAAAGAGTCCTCTAAGTGAGCACAAGCTGAAACAACAGGCAAAGTTTTTAAGTGTAAATTGCAGTCCAGGCGTTTTGCTTCTGGTGTCTACCTGAGCTGCTGAGGGTGCTGCGCACTAGGCTTGAGTCCACCACACCTCCCACCTCCTCTATACCAGTCCAGTCTCTTTATATTCCGTTTTCCACCTCTGCTTTCTACCTCTGTCACGGTTTCCCTATTGTCCTCGTCCTGTCTTTTTCCCTCTTCTGCCTTTCCCTCGATTGCTCGCTGTCAGAGTCTGATAATGGAAATCAACTCCCAGTCTCCAAAAACGAATCCAAGTGCCTACCACCTGCAGCCGCCTGCACAAATTAAGCCCTGGTTAAGTACTTCTCTCTGAAGCCAGCTGCTCCCCCGGCGCGGGATACGGGCTCTTCGCCTCTGCTGCCTTTGTGCATACCGCGCACTAGGAAGCACCTCTAAGTGCACAAAGCGTACCTCTGGTGCCACCATTTTCACTCACAAACCATCACAGCTCTGGGATGAAGCAGGGTCAATCTGACCCACTCATCGACCTTGATAAATATGGGGGTGCAAAGTTATCCCGACACTTTTGTTAAGATTGTTTTTAAAACGTCAGTCTTTGTCAGTTTCCCCTACTGCTAAGAATGGGCCTGCAGGCAGAAAAACTGCAAAAACCCATTAAGCATGAACATTTTGCATGCAAAAAAAGTCTTTCACAAAAACGTTTCGTTTTACACAGCTTCACAATAGCACAGCTTCACAATTCACAACAGCACGATGGCACAGCTTCACAACAGCACAGCTTCACACAATAGCACAATAACAAAGCTTCACAACGGCACAGTTTCACAACAACACAGCTTCACAATGGCACAGCTTCACAATATCAGAGCTTCACAATGGCACAGCTTCACAATATCAGAGCTTCACGTTGGCACAGCTTCACAACGGCACAATAACAAAGCTTCACATTGGCACAGCTTCACAATAACACAGCTTCACAATGGGACAGTTTCACAATAACAGCTTCACAATAGAACAATTTCACAATAACAGCTTCACAATAGAACAGTTTCACGATAACACAGCGTCACAATGGCACAGCTTCACATTGCACCGTTTCACAATAACACAGTTTCACAATGGCACAGCTTTACAATGGCACAGCTTCACATTTACATTGGCACAGCTTCACATTGGCACAGCTTCACATTGGCACAGCTTTACAACGGCTCAGCTTCATCTTGGCTCAGCTTCACATTGGCACAGCTTCACATTGGCACAGCTTAACATTGGCACAGCTTCACAACGGTACAGCTTCACGACGGCACAGTTTCACAATAACAGTTTCACAATGGCACAGCTTCACATTGACACAGCTTCACTTTGGCAGTTTCACAATGGCACAGCTTCACATTGGGACAGCTTCACACTGGCACAGCTTCACAATGGCACAGCTTCACATTGGCAGAGTTTCACAATGGCACAGCTTCACAACGGCACAGTTTCACAATAACTGCTTCACAACGGCACAGTTTCACAATAACTTAGCTTCACATTGGCACAGTTTCACAGTAACACAGCTTCACAATGGCACAGCATCACACTGGCAGAGTTTCACATTGGCAGTTTCACAATGGCACAGCTTCACATTGGCAGAGTTTCACATTGGCACAGCTTCACAACGGCACAGTTTCACAATAACTGCTTTACAGCGGCACAGTTTCACAATAACTGCTTCACATTGCCACAGTTTCACAATAACACAGCTTCACATGGGCACAGTTTCACAGTGGTGGGACTCCACCTCTTTGGGATCCTTTTCGTCGTGAGCCAAACGACGCAGACAGAGACTGAGAAAGTGGTTCTGAATGCAATGACTGCACCAGTGTCAATCTTCCTCAACATGATGGAAAACTCCATCTGACTTACTGACTTTCTTTAATCCAGCTGCACCAGCCTGCCTGACACGTAAAACACATAAGAGACCTGTGAAAAGATGAACTTGACTCAAGACAGTTTCAAAGAGAATACAGACGATAAAGATCCCTCAGAACCAGTCATTTGTGGCAAAAGAGGAGCCCCTGCAGCATCTGCTACTCTGCCAAACAAAGAAGAACAGTTTAAAGACCACAAGAAAAAGGTTTTATTTGAACTCACTCATATATTCATATGTAATGTTGCTTCCTTCCCCTGAGAAAAACACCGGCTGTTCACTGGTGTTTTAAGATTCTGCAAAGGCCAAGAAGCTTTATTTTCATGGATCATTAAGGCAGCTCTGGAGCACGTTAACGAGTTTTTGTAAAATTTTCTATATAAGTATGTACTCAAAAGAGGAAAAATTACAACTTTAAATTATTTTCCTTATTTACATACCAACCAAGACATTAAAATACCCGTCATGCCGGTTAAAAACATTCAGGTAGCAACCCTTTTCATTGGCAAGTATCATGTGATACACTAGGGCCCTCATTACAACCCTGGCGGTCGGTGATAAAGTGGCAGTAATACCGCCAACAGGCCGGCGGTAACTAAAATGAAATTATGACCACGGCGGAAACCGCTCAGACATCCACTTTAACACACCGACCGCCACGGCGGAATCAACAAGCACCACAATGGTAACCGCCAACAGCCAGGCGGAAGACAATGTACCGCCCACACTATTACGACCGGCCTATCCGCCACCTTTTCCGGGGCGGTACCAATGACATCAAAAGCATGGCGGAAACACTGCACAGAAGTCAAAGGACTCACCTGTGGAGACTCAGGGGACAACCACAACACCATGGAGCCCGAGCTACACATATTTCCGATGCTCGTCTACCTTCTGCTGCATTATCAACATCAATGCTGGCGAAGACGACCACGGGGAGTCCTGCCGCCAAGCACACAAGGGAGGGGGAGGAAAAAGAGTGACACACACACACACCCCCACCCCTAACACCAGACACACAACCAGATGCACAAAAATTACATATTCTCCCCGTACCCCTCAGGAATAATGCAAGGACAAAATGATTTGAAGAAAGTGAGTGTAATACGATACAATAACATGAATAAGTGCATCAAAATACAAACATATATACATATTTACAAATGTAAGGACACTGCCCAGTCCTCAATGTCCGTGGGCCAAAGGGCCAGAACACATAGGCCAAGGCCCCCCTCACTCCTGCAACAACACGGAGAGAACACTGCAGGGGTATCAGGTCGAAAATATACAGGCACCTCAGGGCGATGGGGAACGGGGGGGGTCACGTCAGCCGGAAGATGGTACAACACCACTGGTCCTGGAGGGGACATTGTGTCCAGTGTGCTTCATCCTGGGAAGGATGGGGTGAGTGGATGGCTTCTCCACTGGTTCTGGAGGGGGCATTGTGAACTGTGATGCAGATCTTGGGGAGTGCAAGGTCACAGTCTCTCACCTGGGTGTCAGACCCACAGGATTTCCAGGTGCCAGGACGCACAACAGCCCACGGAGGCAGGACTACACACTGTCCGCCGGAGATGATGGCAGCTCAGTGGTGGCAGTGGCCATGCTGGTGTCGGGGCTGGCAGTGGTGGGGGGAGGCTCCAGCCCATCCCCTGCAGCCTCGGACGGCTGCCCACTGGAGCTGCCGCTGGTGGCAGTGGTGGCAGTGGTGAGGGGAGGCTCCAGCCCATCCTCTGCAGCCTCGGATGCCTGCCCACTGGGGCTGCTGCTGCTGGCAGTGGTGCTGGTGGCGGTGCTGCTGGCGGTGCTGGCAGTGGTGGGGGGAGGCTCCAGCCCATCCCCTGCAGCCTTGGACGGCTGCCCACTGGGGCTGCCGCTGCTGGCAGTGATGCTGGTGGCAGTGGTGGCAGTGGTGAGGGGAGGCTCCAGCCCATCCTCTGCAGCCTCGGACGCCTGCCCACTGGGGCTGCTGCTGCTGGCAGTGGTGCTGGTGGCGGTGCTGGCAGTGGTGGGGGGAGGCTCCAGCCCATCCCCTGCAGCCTCGGGCGGCTGCCCACTGGGGCTTCTGGTTCTGCTGCTGTGCTGGTGCTGGCAGTGGTGGGGGGAGGCTCCAGCCCTTCCCTTGCAGCCCCAGATGGGTGAACCACCATGGTTGGTGGTGGGGGCTCCGAATGAGTCCCAGCACCAGGCCTCCTGTCCTTCCTGCCTGCTGGTGCAGGCCACTTGCCCTTCCTAAGCGCTGCTGGTGGTGCCTCCTTGCCCTTCCCTGTCGCAGCTGGTGGTGCCTCCTTGCCCTTCCCTGTCGCAGCTGTTGGTGCCTCCTTGCCCTTCCCTGCCGCAGCTGGTGGTGCCTCCTTGCCCTTACCTGTCACAGCTGGTGGTGCCTCCTTGCTCTTTCCTGTCGCAGCTGGTGGTGCCTCCTTGCCCTTCCCTGTCGCAGCTGTTGGTGCCTCCTTGCCCTTCCCTGCCGCAGCTGGTGGTGCCTCCTTGCCCTTACCTGTCACAGCTGGTGGTGCCTCCTTGCTCTTTCCTGTCACAGCTGGTGGTGCCTCCTTGCCCTTCCTAGGCGCTGCTGGTGGTGCCTCCTTTCCCATTCCTGTTGCAGCTGGTGGTGCCTCCTTGCCCTTCCCTGTCGCAGCTGGTGGTGCCTTCTTGCCCTTCCTAGACTCTGCTGGTGGTGCCTCCTTGCCCTTCCCTGTCGCAGCTGGTGGTGCCTCCTTGCCCTTCGTGAAGCACCTGGTGCAGGCATCCTTTCAGTGTTGCTGCCTGGTGCCCAAGATCCACCTGCAGTAGCTGTCGACACTACTGTGGCCATGCACTGGGTGGCTGAGGTGCTCGCCTGGGTTCTGGCCACCCTGGCCAGACGGGAAGGACAGGTGGGGGGCGGGGGGGGAGTGGTAGGGACAAGGTCAACGGTGGAGAGAAAAAGCTTCTTAGGGACATTGGGGCGGGAAGAGGGTGAAGGTTTGAGAGTGG
The DNA here is from genome assembly GCF_031143425.1 of Pleurodeles waltl. Lineage (NCBI taxonomy): Eukaryota > Metazoa > Chordata > Amphibia > Caudata > Salamandridae > Pleurodeles > Pleurodeles waltl. Next base: position 1,981,261,311 of record NC_090440.1, on the reverse strand, counting down.
AGGAAGAGGAAGTGGTTGTAGGAGGTGTCTGTCTGCTGTGTTTGGGTGAAGGTGCATGGGCTGGATGCTGTTGTGAGGTGGATGGCTGTTGGGTGTCTGAGTGCTTGCGTTTGTGTACTTTGGGAGGAGGGGGCACACACACAGTGGGAGAGGACACAGGGGACGTGTGCATGGATGTGGGGGTGGTGACTGCCAGTGAGGGGCGTATAGTGATAGGTGTGATGGTGGTAATGGGGGAGGATGTAGTGCATGCAGGTGTGAGTGTAGACCCAACTGGGAGGGAGGTGGACGATGAGGAGGAGGGGGACACAGTGGAGGCAGTGGATGTTGGTATGTCCGCATCTGGATGGTGTTTGTGTGAGTGCCTGTGGGATGACGTGTGGTGCTTGTGTTTGCCTGAACCACTCCTGTGTGTTGTCTTGTGTGCATGCTGGTCTGCCTGTGTGCTTGGGATAGGTTGGAGTTGAGGGGAATGGGATTGGGTAAAGTAAGTTGGAGGGGGGAGGCTAGAAACAGGGACAATGGCTGCCATCGGGGAGGAGGCCAGAGCCTGGATTGATCTCTATTGGGCCGCCATATCAGAGTGAATGCCCTCCAGGAATGCATTTGTTTGTGGCAAGTGGGCTGCCAGCCCCTCGATGGCATTCACAATGGTTGACTGCCCAACAGAGATGGATCGCAGGAGGTCAATAGCCTCCTCACTCAGGGCAGCAGGACTAACTGGGGCAGGGCCTGAGGTTCCTGGTGCGAAGGAGACGCCCACCCTCCTGGGTGAGCGGGCACGGGAAACACACTGAGGGGCTGCTGGGAGGGCGGTGCGGGTGGAGGGTGGCGGCTGTACCTGTAGTTGGGGTGGGCACTGTGGTGTCCGCCACCACCAGGGAGCTTCCATTGGAGGAGGTATCACTGTCATAACTGTCCTCTCCAGTCTCCGCCGTGGTGCTCCCCTCGCCCTCCGGCCCACTGGTGCCCTCACCGTCGGTGGATTCGGCCTCCTGGGCCCTGTGGGATGCAGCTCTCCCAGTCACCGGTGCCTCTGCTTCTCCACCAGATGATGTTAATGCACATAAGGACAGGGTGACAAAACAAAAAGGGGGGGAGAGACAAAGGATACCCTTGGTCAATGGCGGGAACAGCCCTACGCACTAGGCAATGCACTAACAGTCACAATGCTAGTCACCAGCCCATGGCCAGGGATACCCAACGCCAATTGCAGCATACCTGAGGCCCACAGACCCCTGCCCAGTAGTGGATGCCTACTACCTTGGTTGGAAGAGGTTTACATCAGACCCTGCCCAACATGGGACCTACCCTGCAATGTCCGGCCTGGCCTAGAGGCACCCACAGGTCCACATTCCCCACCCGGATGCCACCCCACCAGGCACAAGTAGTATATTGGGGCACTGTACTCACCCCCTTGTGGCTGCTCTGATGACCCCAAGTGCCAATCCAGCTCCAGATATGCTCCCGCCAGTATGCGGGCCATCAGGGGGGTCAGGGTTCAACAGGCACCCCTTCCTCGTTGGGAGGCCATCCCCAGCTGGGCCTCCACGTCTTCCGTGCCCCGCGCCTCAGGTTCTCCCACCGTTTGCGACAGTGGGTTCTCCGCTTGCCGCAGACCCCCAGAGTCCGCACGTCCTTGGCGATGGCATACCCTTTTTTTGATGGGCGCTGACCTGCAGAGAAATACAAATAGGAAAGGGTATCAGTCAGACCGTCCAGCCTGTTACACTCATGGCCCACCATAGCCCTCACATCCCCTTACGCACAGACATTGCCCACCATACATGCAGCACGCTGCCCAGGGCCCTTCCACCAACCCCCCACACGAGGCCCTCACACACAGCACTCCATGCATTTATGCCCCATGCATCGTGCTCACAGTGTACTCACCTGTTGGTCTGGAGGCCCATACAGCATTCGGTACTAGGGTAGGACCCCATCCACCAGTCTCTCCAACTCCGCAGCGGTGAAGGCATGGGCCCCTTTCCCCAGTGACACGAGCCATGGTCGGTTCGACACAGGTCACAGCAGCATTTGCAGTGTAGGTCCTCTCCTGTTAAAGGTCAGGTAGTAAGTGAGTGAACAGATAGAAAATGGCGGTCACGTCCGCGGCGGTGTGTACCATCACCGCCGGCACACATCACCATTGGCCACTGTAACCCATAGGGCCCAATGGTATCCAATGAGGAGTTTCACAGTGGTTCTCGACCGCCTCCCGCAACGGCACACAACGTCAGTGGAATTACCTCATTTCTACATGTCCCTCCATACAGGACAGGCGGGCGCCATTTCAGGGGGGCAGACCATGGCACCTAACTGCGTCACAGTACATATAGGCACCATTTGGGCCTATCCACCAATATACTGTTACAGTCCCAACATGCAATGCAGTGTAGTGTTTGTAAATATGGAATACTGACCAGCTGCTCACCGTTTTGCCCCCTAGATTGCAACCACTGCGGATGAATAGGTGATGGAGACATCCCCCCGTGTACAGGCCCCTGGTGGACTTGGCAACAATGGAGGACAGGCACATTATCCTCACCTATAGACTGGACAGGGCCACAATCACAGAGTTGTGTGCCCAATTGGAGCCTGACCTGATATCTGCTATCCGTCACCCCACTGGGATCCCACCTCTTGTGCAAGTCCTATCTGTGTTCCATTTCCTGGCAACTTGCTCCTTCTAAGTGACAGTGGGCTTGACAGCAGGAATGTCTCAGCCAATGTTCTCAATAGTGCTGAACATCGTTTTCCCCCCAAGTGGAGGATTTGGCCACAGTGAAAGCTGATTTCTATGCAATGGGACATATCCCCAACATTATTGGGGCTATTGATGGTACACATACAGCATTTGTCTCCCCCCCGAGAAATTAACAGATGTTCAGAAATCAAAAGGGCTTTCACTCCATGAATGTGCAGATAGTGTGCCTGGTGAACCAGTACATCTCCCATGTCAATGCAAAGTATCCTGGGTGTGTGCATGATGCCTTTATCCTGAGGAATAGCAGCATACCATATGTGATGGCTCAACTCCAGAGGCACCAGGTGTGGCTAATAGGTGAGCCCTGGTTCCCACCCAGTAGGTGTTGGTGTATGGTGTGGGCCCTAAGGGTTAGTGTGCGTCTAACAGTTGTCCCTCGATATTTGCAGGTGGCTCTGGTTACCCCAACCTCTCTTGGCTACTGACCCCTGTGAAGAATGCCAGGACAAGGGCAGAGGAACGTTACAATGAGGCACATGGGCGAACAAGAAGAATCATAGAGAGGACATTCGGCCTCCTGAAGGCCAGGTTTCGTTGCCTCCATCTAACAGGTGGATCCCTGTACTACTCACCCAAGAAGGTCTGCCAGATCATCGTGGCATGCTGTATGTTGCACAACCTTGCCTTACGTCACCGGGTGCCTTTTCTGCAGGAGGATGAGGCTGGAAATGGCCGTGTTGCAGCAGTGGACCCTGTGGACAGTGAAGATGAGGAGGCAGAGGATGAGGACAACAGAAGTGCAATAATACGACAATACTTCCAATGACACACAGGTAAGACACTCTAACTTCACTTTTCATTGACAGTTTTGTGTTTGACATTGTCACTGGCAGGCTGATTTTCCCACTTCTATGGCCACTTACTGTATCCTTTGGCATATCTATTTTCAGATATTTGTGCCCCACTATCGCTCCTGGTGTGTTGACTGCAGCCAACTACAGGTCATTCCTATGTATACATTACTGTACAGTTGTATTGCAGTGTTTATACCTTGTTAGACAAATACATAGTCAAATCATTTGACAGACTCCATAAGTGTACTTATTTAATGGTGTTTATTGAAGTGCGAATAAGTGGAGGGGGATGTGCAATGGGCTGGGGTGATGGCGGAGGATTGTCCAGGTTAGAGTCAAGTCTATGTGGATCACAGGTGCATTGCCCAAGGGGGCATAGAAGTGGAGCAATGGCAGTTCAAGGTGGACAGGGTGACAGTGTGGGACACAAGGGTGACAATCAGGAGAGTCTTATTTCCTGGCAGGGGTCTTGGCGATAGTCTCTGGCTTCTGCTTGGATCACAGGGACCGTTTGTGGGGTGGTTCTCCTTCTCCAGGGGGTGGGTTGCTGGTGGCCTGTTGGTCCTGTGGCGGGCCACCTGTCCACTAGCGACAGCAGAGGTGGAAGGCCGTTCATCGGTTTGGCTAGTGTCAGGGGCCCGCTGGTGTGCCACTGACTCCCTCATGGTGTTGGCCATGTCTGCCAGCACCCCTGCAATGGTGACCAGGGTGATGTTGATGTCCTTCAAGTCCTCACTGATCCCCAGGTACTTTCCCTCCTGCAGCCGCTGGGTCTCCTGCAACTTGTCCAGTATCTGGCCCATTGTCTCCTGGGAATGGTGGTATGCTCCCAGGATCTTGGTGAGTGCCTCCTGGAGAGTCTGTTCCCTGGGCCTGTCCTCCCCCTGTCGCACAGCAGTCCTCCCAGCTTCCCTGTTGTCCTGTGCCTCTGTCCCCTGAACCATGTGCCTACTGCCACTGACCCCAGGTCCCTGATCGTCCTGTGTTTGTGGGGTGGCCTGGGGTAACTGTAGTGGTGGACACACTGCTGATTGACGTGTCCTGGGGAAAGAGGTATGGACCCGCTGGGTGGGTACTGTGCTGTTTCCTGAAGGGGAGGCTCTGTAGTGGTATGGGACTGTGCCTGGGTAACCGACTGTCCGGAGGTCCCTGATGGGTCAGGTTGGTCATCCAGATCCAGGCGTCCAGAGCTGCTGTCATCACTGTGGGCCACTTCTGGGGGGTGGGGGAGGGGGGGGTAACTGGATGTTGCTGGCACCTCCTCTCCAGGGACGTTGGGTGGGGGACCTGTGGGGATGTAAATGCAGTGTTATTGTTTCTGCGTGTGACATCTTGTGCATGGGTGTGTTGCCCTCTATGGTTGTTATTGCCCTGGCAGCTTTGCCTTGTGTGAGTAGTTCTTTGGTGGGCTAGATGATTCTCTCTAGTGTGCATGCTTTAGTGATGAGTGCCCATGCAGGTCTGTGATGGGGGTCCGTGCATTGGTGTTACATGCAGGGCTTGGTATTGGGAGGGGTGGGTCGTGATGGTGGTGGAGTGATGGGAGTGAGGGTAAGGGTGGGGGTTTGTGATGGCATGCAGGTGTGGGATGATAGTAATAGAGATTTGACTTACCAGAGTTCAGTCCTCCTCCTACTCCTGCCAGGCCCTCAGGATGCATGATTGCCAAGACTTGCTCCTCCAATTATGTTAGTTGTGGGGGAGGAGGTGGGGATCCACCGCCAGTCCTCTGTACAGCTAGTTGGTGTCTTGCTGCTATGGAACGCACCTTCCCCCGTAGGTCGTTCCACCTCTTCCTGATGTCATCCCTTGTTCTGGGGTGCTGTCCCACGACGTTGACCCTGTCCACGATTCTCCGCCATAGCTCCATCTTCCTTGCAATGGATGTCTGCTGCACCTGTGATCCGATTAGCTGTGGCTCTACCCTGATGATTTCCTCCACCATGAACCTTAGCTCCTCCTCTGAGAACCTGGGGTGTCGTTGTGGTGCCATGGGTGTAGTGCGAGTGGTGTGGGTGAGGGTGTGTGGGGTGATGTGTTGGGGTGTGTGATGTAATGTGCGTGGATGGTGTAAAGATGATGGTGGTGTGTGGCTGTGGTCTTGCTATCTCTCTTGTGGCAATTGTTTGTAGTTGTAAAGGGTTGTGGGTAATGTGGGTGTGTGTTTGATAGTGGTGTGGGTGTGGGGTGTGTATGGGTGTCAGGTGTGTGTTATTCAAATTATCCAATGTAGTGTTGTTTTGTGTGTGTGTGTGTGTATTTTCAGCGCGGCGGTATGTTCCGCCAATGGTTTAGCGCCACTGAATGTCCGCTGCGGTGATTCGAGGGTCATAATGATGTGGGCGTAGTTCTGTTGGCGTAACGGTGTGGGTTTTGCTACCGCCAGTTTCTCACTGACCTTTGGGCTGGTGGACTTGTGTGTGTGGCTGTATAGTGACGGATTGCTATGTGTGTGTCATAATATGGGTAGCGGTAATCCGCTGTGGCAGCGGTATGTTGGCGGCAGTCAGCATGGCGGCAAGTGGTACTTATCGCCAATGTCATAATGAGGGCCTATGTGTTTACAGAACAAGGAGGACCCTTCCAGACGGCTTCCTTAGCTGAGGCTTTTGTACGCATTCCACCCATGACCTACGGCTGTTCCGGTGTTTGAATTTAATATCATAAGTGGAACAGGTATGCCCAGATGTGGGTCCGTTGCTCACTGTGTGGCACCCAACTAATGAACCCGAAAGGGCTAGAAGTGGCCTGTGGTTCCTACTCGTACTCTTCAGAGGGGGAGGGCCTTAGCAGCTTGTACTCAATGAAGCAGTAACCGGGCCGATTTGCATATGGTTGCTCTCTGTATGGAGAGGCACACTGGCTTGAACGGTAGCCCAAGCAAAGTCCTGTAGCTGAGACTTTTGCAAGCATTCCGCCCATCACCTTTTGATGTTTTCATCCAAAGCTCAGCAAGACGGAGCCTAATTTAAAACATTAAGGCAAACAGTAAAGATACTATAGTTGTTTTAGAAAAACACAAAACCGTTGATATTGTCCTGGAGCGAACCTTAGATTGGTCTGGAGTCCCTTAAATTTAAACTCGCTTCATTAGAATGATGCAGCTAATAACGCATATGGTTTGGCATAACTTCTATGAACTGGATTTCACTAGAGTGGCATACTGGAAGTCCCAGGTATCATCTTTCAAATTTTGCCTTATTATTAGACCCAAAACAAAGACTAGTCACACTTTTCCAAAATTCACGAACCTCCAGATATGTCGACGATTTCCTTAACGTTAATACAGTACATGCAAATATTTTCAAGCTCCTTGAAATATCTTAATCTTCATCAAGGTTGACTCGAAATTTGAGAAAGCCTAAATCATGCCTCTGTCCGTTAATTTTGTGCTCAAACGGACTCATAGCACCCAAATAATGTGCTCATTAATTGATTAAGGACCCAGCTACCCGACTAAATTCAGTCAGTTGAATTTAAGAGAGGAAGGGGAAACTTTTAAAATGCGTTGGCTTTGTAGCAATGCCAGTGTCCACCAAGACTTGTCTCGGAGAAACAAGAAACTGTCAAGTGAGTCACAGATGAAGCAAAAGGGAATATAGGGCCGAATCCTGGTGCCCTGCTAGATGGGTCCCACAGAATGAATATCCTTATTACGTATCACAGATGGTTGAAATATCTTTATTTCTCCACAGGTAGCCCATGAATATTGATAACATGAGATTCAACTGAGGCGTGGTTGTGATGACCATGCTGAAGGCAGCCAAGAGTGCTTTGGATTATCTGAAGCCTGGAAACAAGAAATTTATGGGGCATAAGTTTAGAGTATTTTCATAATCTAGGTGAGAAGCAATTGTTGCCTGGATTACCATACGTTTGCCTTCTTGATGGAGAAACTGCAAGAATTGAGTAAGTGTTTCTAGCAAGCAGAAGCTCTTTTGGTGCTCAGGAGGAAGCATCCCTTAAGGGTAAGAAATATGGGACTAAAGAGCAGGGGGATAGAGTACAGACGGAGAGAAGAAGGTAATAATATACACCACGAAAGAGCAAGCATAAACAGGTTCAAGGAACAGGATACTGAAGGCAAGACAAACCCAACGTGAATAAGCAGGGAGGGACAGAAATGAATGCGCTGCAGCAGCCCTGGACACAGAGCCACCCAAAGACGAGAGACAGCACGTAGAAACTACCATACTCACCCATTAGTCTACAGTAGAAGGAGTGAAAGGTAAACATTCCCAACTTCCAAGCCTTAGTACCAGCAGAAGGGAGAGGTAATTGCATCAGTGCGGTAGTAGAGAAACACACGACTTAATTTACCAAACACATATTTATATTTAGAGACTATGACAAGTCCTTGAATGGGTGATCTTCATAACTGTAGTATAAAGCTCTATTTGATCAATTTTGCTAAACCATGAAAACTTATGTATGTAATATTTGTATTGTCTAACCAAGCCTATGGGCAGTGAAGCAGTGTCAAAGGCAAGCAATTAGTAAGCGAGTGATAGGAGAGGTTGCTGGGATCCAGCATCAGAAATGTACCACTGCTGCACTGCGGTGTTGTGTTCTTTACAGAGGTGTGTAACATTTCTAAATGGGAGCACTGTTGGGGCAGTCCAGATGAATATGGGTTTGCTGTTCCATATCCATCCTGAGTGTATAAACAGAAAAGGCCTGCTGCCTTGTGGTTGCTTTTTCACACTTCCTAGTCTGCAGTATAATGGTGTCCTGGATATGGGTATGCCAGAGATACTGTGCGTGTCCATGCAATAAGTTGTGGTGCTAGACGTGATGGCTTAATCAAAGAGGAAGCTAGTTTTGAAGGTATGCAGGCATGCAAGAAGAACCAGAGGAGTTCAATCAGGATTAAAGTGATGTAATCATATTTCTTCTGTCCCTGGATAAGTTAGGATGCCCTTCAAGGGGTGCCATTATGGAGCCTGGAAATTCTAAGAGAAAGCCGCTACTGCTATCCAGATGTGAGAGTACAAGGGCTTGAATAGCAGTTTGAAGCCACTTCTTGGAATGAAAAAAGCTTTGTTTTCTTTAGAAGAGAGAGCTGGTACCAGCCAACCTGGATATGGTGACAATTAAAATTGTCCCGGTTGCCAAAGGACAATGAAATATAAATGGATATCTGACAAGCACTTATGTATATAGTTTTTTATATTGTAGGTCAAATTTCAGCTTTATCTTTGAATGTATCAAAATGTCCTTATTATCGAGCAATAAATTCCTCACATTTAAAAAAGGAACTATATTTACCAGTCAACGCAGAGTCTAGCACTGCCAACCACATTCTAATTAGTTTAATAAGATGAGGAGCGCTCAGATGCTCTTTTTAATTCTGTTCTGTGTTTCTCTTTCTGGGATACCAAGAGGCTATTTGCTTTGGATCAAAATGACATGGCTACCAGCGAATATTAAGTAACATGTTAAGATATTACAAATTGCCAGCAATTACTTGAATTTTATTACAAGACCGGAGGCTCATATTATGCAGTCTTTTCTTGCATTAATTTTAACAGCAGCCAAGAAGAAAAACTACATTTCCCAACAAAAACTACAAAGTGACATCATAAGGTAACCATCCAATAGGACGTCGTAATGCACTATTAGTATCCTGACTGCGAACCACAAGTCCTCTTTTCTTGCTGCTCGCAGTCAAGATAAGTACCAATATTTTGTCCTCCATGTAAATGTTGAATATTGTACTAATAATGTGTTTCATAATCTGTTTCAGTGTATAGGACATGTTTTATCTTTGACGCGCTCCGTCTCTTTTGTTTCATTTCTGTCAGCGCGTCTTGCACCGGTCGTTTTTTCACCGTTCTTGACGCGCGCGTGTGTGTGCGCGCGCGCGCAGCCGGCTTGTCAGCCATTTCCTGACAGCCGGCTGCATTCCTACATTCTTCGGATTCCTCTGCTCGCGTCTTGAACGTGTTTACATTGTTTATCTACACGCGTCTGTTAACGGTTTCCTTTTACCGTTACAGACGCGCGTCTGGGCCCATTTCCTCAGCTTTGCTTCGCGTCTCCTGACGTGTTTGGTTTAATTATTTATTTATTTATTTATTGCCAGTCACAGCGCGCTGTGGGCGTTTGTAATAAATTGAATTCCCCCTTTTTAGTTAACGGGCTCCTAAGGTTATAACCTCCTTCTTTTTCCTCAATTTTGTTTTAATATATTTTATATTTATAATTTATATATAATTTAATAACTCCTCGTTATGGCTGACGAGGAAGAATCCCATTTTCTTCAGGAATCACTGAAGTCCTTCATTACAGACTCTGTCCAGAAGGCAGTTTCTGTTTCTATGTTGGACGTATCCAAGAACCTTGAAGCCTATCTCTCCAAACTTATTTCGGCTTAAACGTGCGGTTTCCCTTCCGGGACCTTCAAAAAGCGTTTCTGCTGGTCCTTCCACCCGAGAGGTATCCAAATCGGGACCCCCTCATTCTCCACTCCATATTACTCACGTAAGAGACACCGATGATGACGATGATGACTCTCCCAGTCATACAGACGATATGGATGGATCTTCTGATCCTTATTATTACGGGCCTCCGGAGAAAAGGCGTAGAATTTCTCCTAGTGACGGTGGTGACGTTCACCCGGTGTCTCAGATTTTGGTGGACCATTCAGGTGAACCTTTGTTTGATCCTTCCCTGATGGTTCATCCAAACTCTAAAGAGTGGTACCCTGCTGACCACGTTGCAGACTACGTTTCATTTTTCCTACGCCATTCCTTAGACAAAGTTGCTCGCAACAAGCTCAAATCCGAATGTCCCCGTCCCTCCTTGCCCGATAATATTACTGTTACACCGACCATTGATCCCAACATGCTTATGTTTTTCACCAAATTTGGTAAAGACCCTAAAAAAGGTGTCGATAGAGCTTGGTCAGGCTGCCAAGACAAACTTTTAGATTTGGTGGGTCCCCTCACCAGAATTTTTGATATGGCAGAGGAAGCCAAGATGGACAATACGCCAATTGATCCGGTAGTCCTTTCCAACTGGGCGCAGCGCGCCATCTGTATGCTGGGTAATGTGAACTCCTAGTTGTCCATCGAACGACGAAAGAGTCTCCTGCTCAAGATTGACCCTAAATTGACTTCATTAGCCACTAAAGATGAGGGTCCTTCAGCTAAAGGCATTTTATTTGAAGACTCCTTCATCAAGGAGTTGGGCAAGTACGTCTCCACCTTTGCCTCCCTGGACAAGGCTCAGGTTTCTATCAAGAAGATTTTTTCTTCTTGGGTTTTTAGCAGGGCTGGCAAAGGCAGGAGTCGCTTTGCCGGCCGTTCCATCAGAGGTCATTATGCCAACCGAGACTCCTACAATCAACAAACCCAGCTTGACACCTACTCAGGATACAAGCCGCGTTTCTACCCCCGACGCTCAAGAGGCTATCGTCAGAGGGGATATATCAATAAAGGAGAACAAGTCTCCGGTAAGTGTTTCCAATTTTGGCCTTCCTCCAGTAGGAGGCAGACTGGCTCTTTTTCTAGACTCATGGCGTTTTCTCACCTCAGATCCCTGGGTAATTCAATCCATTCAAGGTTACCTCTTAGAGTTTTATCAACCACCAACTCAGTCCTGTTTCCCTCTTCCTCTAGTGTTTTCTCAAGAGCAAAATCAACTACTCCACGACGAGATTCAATCTCTCCTCGCCAAACAAGCCATAGAGTCAGTGCTTTTCGACACTTCGGGTTTTCTCAGCACCATTTTCCTGGTGCAAAAGAAAAATCAGAAGTTTCGGCTAGTTCTAAACTTAAAGAATTTCAACAATTTTGTGGTTTATCGACACTTCAAGATGGAGACCATTCTTCATCTCAGGGATATTTTACTTCAAGGCGACTGGTTGGTCAGACTAGACCTTCAGGATGCTTACCTCACGGTCCCAATTCACCCCTCACACAGAAAATTTCTTCAATTTTAATGGCACAACTCGTTCTACCAATTCAAAGTTCTTCCTTTCGGGCTTTCTTCCGCTCCTTGGTGTTTCACCAAGATTTTCAAACCCGTGGCGGCTTTTCTCCGCTCCCACGGTGTTCGTCTCATTCTTTATCTAGACGATTTTCTCTTGATGGCACAAGACAAACGCCTTCTCCTAGTTCACCTACAGTTCTGTCAAGATCTTCTTCTCAAATTGGGTTTCCTTATCAATTTTCAAAAATCAGCCTTGCTTCCAACTCAAAAGCTAGAATTCCTTGGTTTTCTTATAGACACTACTCGTTCAATTCTTCAACTTCCTCAACACAAGGTCTCCTTAATCAAAAAAGAGATTTGTCAATCCCTCTCTCTTCCTCACATCTCCCTCAGAACTCTGGCTCGCCTTGTAGGTCTCCTCGCCTCCTCTATCCAAGCCATTTTTCCGGGTCCGTTGCATTATCGCGCCCTTCAACGGTTGAAGATCCGTCATCTTCACAAGGGTCTGGCTTATTCCGATCCTTTGGTCCTGGACTCCGAGTCCAGAGAAGAGCTTCTCTGGTGGTTGACTCACCTAGACGCCTGGAACGGAAGAACCATTTTCTCTGCCACCCCAGATCTTGTATTAGAATCCGATGCAAGTCAGACGGGTTGGGGCGCAAGATGTGGTCAGTTTTTGACAGGAGGCGCATGGTCTCTGAAGGAGTCGTTCTTGCACATAAACAGTTTAGAGATGCTTGCAGGTTCCTTTGCAATCCGCTCATTTACAAAAGACAAGGTAAGCTGCACTATTCTTCTCAGAATGGACAACCTAACAGCCGTCCGATATATCAACCATTTAGGGGCACCAGGTCCAAGATCCTCTCTACCCTGGCAAAACATCTTTGGGAATATTGTCTCTCTCGACAAATCTCGGTCAGAGCGATTTACCTACCAGGTGCTCTGAATACAGTTGCGGATTGGTATTCCAGACATCTTCACGATTCCAGCGACTGGCGTTTGCACCCTTCCATATTCAATCAGCTTACTTCCCTCTTTGGCATAATGTCCATAGACCTCTTCGCCTCTCGCCTCAATTCTCATCTTCCTTCTTTTTTCAGTTGGAGACCGGACACCCAGGCTCTCACCACAAACGCCTTCCTTCAGGTCTGGCCATCATCCCTTCTTTACGCTTTCCCTCCCTTCCTTCCTTCTCACTCCTCGGGTTCTGGCACAGGTACGCAGACAATGATCCATACTTGTCCTAATAACCCCATTTTGGCAGGCTCAACCTTGGTACCCAACTCTATTGGAGCTAACAACCGATCATCCTGTATGGCTTCCTCACTTCCCCGATCTTCTCTTAGATCCCCAAGGTCGACAACATCACCTAGTTCTCAACAACTCTTTGTTTCTCATTGCCTGGAAGATTTCGGGTCATCCTGGAGAACCCCAGGAATTTCGGAGGATGCTCTCAGACTCATCCAACAGGCCAGGGCCCCTGGTACCTTGAAGGCTTACAAATCCGCATGGGCCATTTGGTCCAGCTGGTGTCTGGACAGGAATTCAGATCCCTTTTCAGCTGATGTAGTGTTGGTTGTGAATTTCTTGGCTTCTTTAGCCTCCCAAGGTAAGGCTTATCGTACTGTCAATACTTACAGATCGGCCATTTCCACTGAACATCATAGAGTTAACCGCAGACCAATTGGTGAACATCCTCTCATCTGTCAACTCTTAAAGGGAGTAAGATGTGTTTTTCCTCCAGCTCCAAAATATAACGTTATGTGGGATGTCAATCTAGTGTTGAAATTTATTACTGCTTGGCCAGATAATGAATTTCTTTCCCTCAAGCAACTGTCTGCAAAATTAACTATGCTTTTGTGTCTAATTTCACTTAAACGTGTTTCGGATATTAAAGCCCTGGATGTTACCTCCTTTTTCTTTTCTCCTCTTGGTGTTTCTTTTCAAGTCAGACGACGTACTAAGACTAATTTGGCTTCGGTTAACTACCCATTTTTTCCCTCTCAACCCAGGTTGTGTGTTGGCAATTGTCTTAAAGCCTATGTGACCCGTACTGCAGAATTGAGGTCATCCTCTTCCTCCCAATTACTTATTTCCTTCCAGAAACCCCATAAACCTGTCTCTGCTCCTACCCTAGCTCGTTGGGTTAAATGGAGCATGTCTCTAGCTGGGATTGATATAAACTGTTTTGGAGCCCATTCTGCCAGAGGCGCTACGGCTTCTCTGGCATTTTGGGCGGGATCCTCATTACAGGATATCCTCAAATCTGCAGACTGGTCGAATGAAAGGACCTTTAGAACCTTTTACTGTAAACCAATTTCGCATGTTTCAGATTCTGTTATTGCTATGCTTTAAACATGCATAATATGAGCCTCCGGTCTTGTAATAAAATTGAGATTTTCCTAGCCTTGGTGTCTGAAAGGCTAGATTTTATTAAAGACACGGAGGCGAGTATTATCCCACCACTGGCTTAACCCTCCCTGTTCCTTTATTTCAGTGCCAACTCCTGCTCCCATCGTTGGCTCTTCATGATTTGCGTAACGACCTTCGTTTAACACTGGACTCCGTCATCGGTGGACATCCTTCCCGGTTTCCTCTCTACACTCGCCATCTTCAAGATTGCCTTATAGACTTTGTGACTTTGGTTTCTGTTCTTTATGTCATTCTGCTGGTTACTTCTCCTCTTTAGTGGTTCGCATCAAGAAAAGAGGACTTGTGGTTCGCAGTCAGGATACTAATAGTGCATTACGACCTCCTATTGGATGGTTACCTTATGATGTCACTTTGTAGTTTTTGTTGGGAAATGTAGTTTTTCTTCTTGGCTGCTGTTAAAATTAAAGCAAGAAAAGACTGCATAATACTCGCCTCCATGTCTTTAATAAAATCTAGCCTTTCAAACACCAAGGCTAGGAAAATCTCAATTGAAGACTCACTTCTTTAAAGAGCACATCACAATGCAATAATTGTTCCCAACCGAGATATTTCTCGGATCACTCGCTGGCTTTATGCTTGAGTTCGATGTTGTACAGTGCTCCGCTGCCCTTTGGTTAGGTTCGCACTATGTAAATACCATACACATAAATACATCATCTGAAACACCCACATTCAATACAGTAGAGACAAATAGGCAATACCCGACCAATATTTAAGGTCAATATGGGATCTAGTGAGAACATATTTCTTATCTGACTGGCCCAAATTACATTTTCTGCTCACTTATAGGAGTGTCCCACATGTTCATGCAGCTCAGGTGGCCTGGCTCGCCATGTTTGTTGCTGTCCAGCACTGAATAAATCCAGGACTTTATTACTCCCTCCATATGCTTGTCAAACAGTGTAGATTCTGAAGGACGGACCATTACTAAGATTAAGCTTGCTCATAACATTTTGACCTAAAGGAAACCATTCATTTTGAAAGGTTAGATATTTCTGTAAACACTAAACACTTAACAATCTGGCCGTCTACTGCCCCTTAAGTACTGCATAATGTATAATGTCTCTGATCCCATAACAAGGAAAACGCAATTGTTAAATCAGAAACGGAAATGTTGACCTTGGTTTCTATGTAGGGGACGAGACCAGATTTTCTACACGAGCTGAAATGTGTTCAGACATTGTTCTAATCAATTTGCGTGGAGACAGAAATGCAGTGCTAAGATATGAAAAATGCAGATAATTGTACTAATAAATGGACGGACTGCTGTTCCTAGAGCATGAAGCTGGGCATTGGAGGCTGGTGCGGTGTGTTTCGCTGCCCCACAAGTGAAAACCCGTGTCCCACGGGCAACAGACAAATACAGAGGCAACCAAAAAAGGAATAAAGCTATTTAAAAATGCTAAAAAAAATGTTGGTTCCAAACATTACTGTTGGCTAAGGAGCCAAATGTGTTGTGTGCCCGGCGGCTATGTGGCTCTATCGGATTTTAACTGGCACAGCCAGGAGAAAGGAACTGCGTCTCTCTGAAGGGGAATCAGGTGTTGGCAGTGCTAGTGGGTGAAGCTGTAACTGACAGGGCAAGTGAGGGAGGGCTACGGTCCCACCAGATCCTGCTCAAAACAATGGATAGAGGTTATCTAGTTAAATAATGGAAAACACGCTCAACGCCCTCAAAACATGAGCCGAAATCAAGTATAGCCCACTGTGAAGATGTAAGGTTTGCAAAGATCTGTGTCTCAAACTATGACACCGCCAAACGAAACACCCTTTACTCAAAAACCAAACAGTTCTTATGCTCACTATCTACTTAGCTTTTAGCATTTATGAATATGCATTGCCAGAGAATCTTTCCAAAGCCAGGACAGAGTTGCTGTGTATCTTCTAGGTGGGTCACAACTGTTATTTGCTAAGGGGAAGGCGGTGAGAGCGTTTTTGAAAGGACAAGTGTGGGATGGTGATCAAGGCTCAGTGCAGGGATAAAGTGATTACTCAGAGCTACAGTATCATCAGAACTTGTCCACAAAAGCACGCCTGCTATTGTAAGGTGGGATATATATATATATATATATATATATATATATATATATATATATATATATATATAGTGGGCAGTTCAGAAACGGTAAACAAGCACATCTTCCTTTCAAATTATCTCCAAAACAAGCCTAGCCCCTACCACAAGAGAAGGCCTAGAATAGAGAAACAATGTCTGAGTTAACTTAAAAGCATGTACAGCCATTAGACTCCCGTTGCGGGGCAGGGAAACTTCTGGATACTGTGTTCACTAAAGGGGTGGAGTTTTAAAGTGGAGGGGACTGATTTTTATGCAGATGGACATTTAAATAGCCAACTTGGCGACACTAAGTGAAGTAAACCTGCAATGGGTGAGCAGTTGATTGATTCACTTGTGAATAGTAGGCTGGGGTTGAAGTGGACTGGCCCACTGCCCCATGCTGTTCTGTGGGGTGAAGCAAAATCCGAATTGTGCCCTTGGCTAAAGAGGGATGACCACAGTCCCTTTATGAATGCATATGTATGTTTGTATTTTTGTGCAAATTCGTTTTGAATACAAGAGAGTGTCAAGCAGCTAAACCCGTCAGGTTAGACTTTTAAAAAGGAAGAAATAATCTTCCAAGCATAAGGTGTAAACTGGAACACTGCCATGGGTTATAAATCTTTGTAGTTAGTGAAAAGAATAAGGGAAGAAAAACACATCTCAAAGGGCACAACATTTACGGCGTCATAAGCACAGTTTTTCTTCTCGCGAATTCGAGGCTCCTAGAAATTGGAACTGTAACGCAGGTTTCCTAAGACGGGTAGGCAGAAAGCGTACAATTACCAAAAGCTAGAAAACATTGTAAAATCACAGATATCCTCTCCTTGTTTTAGAAGTAAATACATATCTGCAGTAAATAATCCTGTTACCCACACGAGCCTCCCCTCTGAGCCAGACATCCTTAGGACCAACAAGATGAAACCAATGGTGATCATTCTGTAACCTTTGCTATTGTAAAAAAACTGACGTATTCTCAGGATCTGATCAACTCTCTTCATTAAGAATGATGGACGTCATCAAGTGTTGCACTGGAGTCTGTCTCAGCACACTTTCTAACCCTAGTCCAGCATTTCCAGCAGTACCGAATTAAAACCCCCACAGAAACATGATACAAATCAGTTTTAGGAAGTGTTTGTGGAGCCAACGCAGAAAGCGCCCACTAATCCCCAATGGAGCTCCGATTGCTCTTAACTGGATGAAAATGTATGAAGGATGAGTCCCACAGGCCAGTAAAAGGTCTGAGGCCCAGAGCTTGTTAGTGAGTCATTCTTTTTCCACTCTCTGCCTCCTATACATTCCTATTTAGAGTCCAGTTGTCCTTCTAGATACCAGGTTCTGCTTTGTTGAAAAGAGTCAATGCAACAGTGGATTATTCCATCTATGACAGTTTCATACAGTTGTTTTCTCAAAACCTGGGCAGTAAGCAGGATTGTCGAGAGTTCTCAATTACCAACAGAAAATGGAAACTAACTGGTCTGGCAGTGGTGGGTGGTTGAGTGGCCTTCATATCATCAGGAGGCTGCAAGAGTTTAATGTAAGTTGTTTGAGAACGCTCTCAAAGAGTATTGATAGAAGATCCAATTGCTACAGACAAATGCAAGTCTTACAACTTTCTTACCCTTCTAGGCTTGTGATGAGTAGTATGATTCAGTTTATGGAACTGCCTATGTGTACATTGTCTAAAAGCACACACTATTTCACCTATACATGCTCTAAGGCAGCTGATGCGCTTGAATCAATCACTATAAAGAACCAAGGATGAAAAAGAGGACCGCCTGTTGGAGGAGGGAAAAAGCAACAGAATCAGATTTTCAAATATATTGAGGCTCAGGAGGCCATACAATGCAACACCTGTAACACCAGCTTTCTCAAAGGTTTTTCTTTAGTTTGCGCCTACTGGTCACTGTCCATTGTTGAAGATCTATTGTCTCCAATGCATTCAATTATAGACATATATTCAATTATATACATACAGTGGCCTTCAGTGCAGCCTCTTGCTCTTGACTGGACGGCCTTCTGGTATATTTAATTTCCTTACTTCTTATTTAACGACTTTCCTCCCTATTCTTTGTTTCTCCCACCTCTGGGGCATCACTTCTTTACTATGTTCTGATTGGATAGCTTGTGTTCTTCTGCTGCCTCTATTCATGGAACTACTTTTTTATGTCAAGAGTTAGCGTTTGACGTGTAGTTAAGCATACTTATACTGTGAAGAAAAGCTATTTGATTTGTTAGTTGCAGTGTCCTTAAAAAATCCTTGCTTGCTAGTGGTCAGTTCTGTCTCTTTTTCTTGCCTTTTTTCACTTTGGGAGCAGCACAACATACTGTGCAATTACGCTATGTCCTGTTTATCTCTTCTGTAAGGGACTTTTTTGGGGCATTTGCCTATTTCACCTCAACAGTGTGGGTGCTTGTTTAGTCCCTCCTCCCCACCAGCTCCCTCTGCAAACATAATAAAACAGAGGGGGGCTTTTCCAGGGACAGCTCGCTCTCTTCCTCTTATTTTCAGTCTGTCTGGCAATAAAAGTCCAGTCAATAATTTACAACAGCAAACACGACACCATTGCATTCCAAATGCTTGTTATTTTGTGCTGTCACAGCAGTTCTTCCAACAGAAACTGTGAACACTGCTCCTCTTTCCCCCGACCCCACACACCAAGTTCCCACTCCCACCCGTGCTTTATTCAACATCTGAGCCGACCGATCTCCTGAAAATCTTGTCAGCTTGGGTGGCCATCTTTAAAACAGTCTTTAAATTGTCCGGATCAAGGTGAACCTGCCGCATTTAAATCCTTAGTAAATTGGTATCAGTGTAATGTGTTCTCATTTCATTTTATTTTCCAACTGCACTTCTCCCTTTATCTAGTCTCCCTACTTTCTTTTACCTATGCCGCACTCCCGTTCTAGAAACTTCTGTGAACTGCGGGTTCTGAAGCAGCTTATATCATAAATAATGCTCAAACTATTGTGTAAAATAGTCTAGTTTTGGACGACTGCTGTCTAAAATTGTTTTGAGAACAATTTTGTGTGTGACGGGAAAGGGGAACGTGGCTTTCGTCAGGGACTACATTAAGGCCTCGTTTCTGATTAAATAAAAAGGGTTTTAAATGCATCAGGTGGTCACAGACAAATTATACTGCCAGGTAAACCCCCCACCTAATTCAGGAAACAACTAAAAACTTAAATATATTCGCCCCTTCCTACTTCGAGTTATAAACCTATAAACAGACTAATACGGTAAACAGAAAACGAAGAGTAGTCTTCATTTGTCTGCAATATATCTTAAGGTCGATAGAGTATTTAAAGGTAGATGGATATAAAGCGTTCATTTTTGGGGTCTCTGCGTGTAACAAGCTACAAAAGCGGTAAGGCCTGACACCCTAGCAGTGGACAAGTACACAAGTCTTACTGCAAACAACGAACGGATAAAAAGCATTGCTTCCGTATCACTTTGCAAATATTGCCAGTAGATGTCAGCCTTTGCCAACGTATCAAGGCCCCGTTAACACAAATGTAGTTAAAGGGTGTTTTCGCTTTCTTTCCTTGAGAATAAGTTTATTATTTTATTTATTTATTTGCAATTTTATATAGCGTGGACCTGGCCCGAAGGCATCAAAGTGTTTTACAACACACAGAATAGTGAGTTACATTGGGTTATGTTAATAATTGAACTCGAACGCTTATGTCAATGTAAGTATACTGGAATTACCACAAGACACAGCTACAGCAATAGGGCCCAGGACATGAACAGCTAAACTAGCAGATCGGATGCATTGGAGAAAGTAAATAAGTCTGGTTGAGGGTGAATTAACCAAGACGTCTATCAAATAGGAGGAGGCGAGTCCTTTTTGTAGGTTGCGAGGCAGGTGGTTAGAGGAAGTGAGGGAGGCAGAGTGTTCCAGATTCTAGTGGCTGCCAGAGAAGGACCGATTCATGTGTCATTCTCAGCTGAAAGTGGGGCGGTTCCAGGGCAGGGATTGGGCATTCTGGAACCCCTATTTGCTCTGGAGGTTTTTATTTTCATAATGCATGGCCTGACATACGGGTTCACCTGCATGGCTGAATTGCGATTACATTTCCCTTCTACTTTAGACGCTATCTTGTTAATCTAAGCACTGTATAATTGTTTGGGGGCAGGGACATAAAAATCAGTAGATGAAGGGGATAAGCAGGGCTTTAAGTGGGACGAAAATTGAGGGGGGGTGAACTCCATAAGGGGCGTGGCCTAATAACCGTAATTAGGAACTCATTCCAAGAGGTGTGGCTTATGTAAAGAACAGCATGGTTTCAAACATTTAAATTAAAATCCTGTGTTTCCCAAAGCTGCCACCAAATCAGTGTTTTGGTGCATCTGTGTGCGTTTTCTGTTATTGCACCCAGACATGTTTAAACATGCACCTAAAACCAGCCAGACCTATTGGCTTTGCCACTGCTTACTAGCAGTATCAGAAAAATGAGCAACAATTATTTTGTCATGAATAATTAGAAGTGAAAACGTTTGTAGTCTGACAATACGAGTCTGTGACTTAAATACTCATAAGGTCTGTGCAATAGTTAGTGGTCTCTGAAAAATCTCAATTACTCCATGGCTTTCCTTCCAACCACTTCCCCCCTGCAGTATCCCAGTGTGTCAAAAATGGACACCCTTTCTCTTCCCCAGATCCTTGTGAAGTCCTCCATCTCACACCGTATCTCTTTCCTCTTCAGCACCCTCTTTTCACTCTCTCTTGCATGTACCTTGTTGCATTTACTTCACTTCACTATTCCCACCCACCCACCCACACGTAAGCACTGTGTTTCTTTTACTTTAGCCCTCTAAATATTTTGACAGTTGTGGACCTCCTCACGCACTTTCGCGCAGAATCACAATTAGAATTGCTACCCACAACTACTGCTCAGTTAGCTCTACAGGGAGGTGGAGGGTGAGCATGTGTTCCGAACACCTTTATGACCCACTGACAAGCACCGTGAGGACCTTGCACTGATTCAGCCTCAGCCCCGGAGGTCTCAACTGTGGCCCATTATAGAAACCCACCCACACCCTGAACCCACACAGCTGTATGAAAAGCAATGCTCAACATGCTGCAAAACGCAACCCATCGTGGGGAAAACAAGATAAAATATAACATGTTAAATGGTCACAGGACCCACAGAGGTGACATGGATTACCTTAGAGTCAGTGTTTTTTTCCTATAAAGCTAGGGACATGAATACAGGACCTGATAGTGACCCGTTTCAAGGTCAGTTTTTAATTACTGCCAGGTCTCAGGCCCTGGAGGGACCCGCTCCACTTAAAGCCCCGGGATTGAGCAATTATTACACATGCAGGAGAGATGTGAAGAAGTAAATAACTTTCAAAAAGTGATGACATGCCACAGGGCCTCTTTATTTCAAACTACTGTTTGAAGAGAAGTCTCTACTTAGGAAAGTCTCCCTACCCTCTCCACGCTCTGCCCCCAGTCTAAGGGGACTCGGCCAGGCACACGGGTGGCGCACAGTTTAGCCCATCCTGGACCATGCCATTAAAATATGAGACCGCCACCGAGTTGTGAACATTTTTCACTCAAGCCACTGAGCATGGTTTGAAGGATTTTACTTTATTGGCTAGATTTATAATATGCTTTTCCCTCATAGGCGTGAAGGGAGACGAGTGAAATGTTTAGTTTGTAAAGTATTTTAGGGCAGTGGTTTACAACCTTTTGACTTCCCGTGGACCCCCACTTTATAATATTGGAACCCGGGGACCCCCATTGAATCGTTACTGGAATCTGGGGATCCCCAACGGAGTCATTAATGGAAGCCAGGGTCCAAGGCCTAAACACTTACAAAATGAAAAAAGAAAAATTATAATTTTAGTACAAAGTTTGGAGCTTTTCTAAACTCAATTTAAGCCACACATAGTCCATACTATATTCTGTTTGATGCAACCGCACTGCTACCACGAACCAATTGGAGGACAAAACTGAATTTTTAGCCTCTAATTTCAAATTCCTTGACATTTACAGTAGATTTCAAAATTTTAAGTTGTACACTTGGCCACTTTATTTATACACTCTAAGCTGTTAATATAAGTTACTTTTCTGCGGAGGCTTTGCGGACCTCCAGGAGTCCCTGGACCCCAGGTTGGTAACCACTGTTTTATGGTATTACGCCCAGCCAATCTTACTAGCTAGGCTCTATGAGATGACGTGATATTTATGCTTCCAATATAACACACACCTAGGTGATCGGTATTTAAGGGGTGCGGGTAATTATCGCATTTTTTATTTTATTTTTAGAAATAACCGGCAGACTGCACCAAAATCCACATGTTCTGGGCACTTTTCTCCTGATAAATATAGACAGGTTTGAACTGCACCTGTTCATCACAAAACTCATAATTCCGAAAATTGCGGCAACATAGCAGAATGTACTGCCCCACTCATGAGGGCTTCACTCTTTAGCAGGCACCAGCGAGGGCTGATATTTAAAGCTGTCATTTCCCCAGGTCCATACAGTGAAGCGCTGCTCCAGGCCAGGTTTTGTCTTTGCATTCTGCCATTTGACCTGGTTTTACAATGGGATAAACAAAACTAAAAGCCAAACAATGGAAATAAAAATTCTAGAGTGGAGCCGCTTGTCATGTATTGATGTAGGAAACTTGGCAAGGCTGGATAATGGTTCTAGAGATTAGAGTTCTCACCTTAAACCCCTGAAAGGGAATCAAACAAGGAATAGATATATTTCTTCGGTGCAAGGCAGCTGTTATCATCATGCCTGCTGCAATCACATAACGACTTTTTTTTCCTACAGTTATGCAATGATAATAAGCAAAGCTACATGCCAATAAAATATGGATAAAGAAAAACCTATGACATGTAACCGCACACCAAGCAGCTGCAAAACTGGATTTATGGGTTCAGTTAGCGTTTGGGAGGAAAATATTCTGTCCATCATTGTGGGGGTGTCCTTATTCGCTGAAGATGTTGACAAATTGGAAAGCTTTACAGCACTGTGCCAAGGCAGCAAATGTTTCTCCGCCACGCGCACTGCATGGTTTGTGAGACCATTTTTTTGTTTGCTCACGTTAGGCCAGTCTAGTCACCTAACCGGATTCTTAAAAAAAAATGATGTAAAACCCTTATCCACGTGCACGGCATACGTCATCATTGGGCTGCCCCACACCTTTGCCAGCTGACCATAGGTGGACTCATCCAGAGCTCCTATCACAATAATAGGTATTGTGAACGCCAAATGGTGTCAATAAAGCAGTTTAAGTTGTACATCAAGAAAAGGGAACTAAAAACTGTGCAGTGGAAGCCCTAATAGAACTTTATTTTTTATGTATGCCAGAATAAAAAACTAGGTGAACACGGGGAAATTGGTATCCTGGGTTCTTCTGCGTCATCATTTTTCTGCCCTTACACTGCCTGTATAAGGTCACAGGCATTCCTCAGGCTCACACCCTACCTGGGAACACTGTCTATACTCCTCTAACTAGTAGTGTGGTGTTATGTGAGTGGGAAAGCAAGAGTAACGTAACATTCTTTCTGGCTGACACTATTTGACCGCAGATTCCTTGGCTTTACAAATCGCATAACGGCTGAAAGAGTCTACAAGTAACCTTTTATAGTGCCCACTACAAAGATTTGCTGGGCTAAAGGCAAAACAAACAAAAGGAGATCCAGCAGCTTTGCCTGTAGGAAGTCAATGTCTCGGGCATCACATCAGGTTACAAATTTATCCATCCCAGTGCCCAAATTCTGTGGAGGGGCGTCTGGTGGTGAGGATGACATCCACTACTCCAGGCAGCAAACTGAATGCAGTCAATTGCTATCGCTCAATATACATGCATGGGAAATAAATTCCTGGTGAAATGGCAGTCTGCTAACAGAACAAACACTCATGCTCGGGAGATTTGGGTACCACGCTCTATTGGCCCCACCAAGGGCCGTTAGGATAACTTGGGGCGATGGTTCCTGATCTTGAAAACTCAAGGCAGGATAGGTTGTGGTGGGAAAGAATACAGGAGTCCCTTCCTCCATTCCAGCCGGAATTGTGCTTTAGCAAGTGTTCTTGCAGAAACTCCAACATGCAAAATTGTTGACACTGTCCATTCTCCACGCTCTAGCATTCATGGATCACACCAGGCGGAAACCCACCACATACATGTCCTGACGCTCCAGCCACCTCCAGAGATGCAAACCCTACTAGCATAGAACCTAGGACCTTATTCTGCCCTGGTTGTTGCAGTTCTACAAGGTAGTGATGCTGTCCACGAGAACCTGCACAAGCCCCTGCCCCCCCTTGATAGATGACAGGATGGCCTTTAGAGCCAGAGGTATGGTCTATAACACCAGCAGACTGATCTAGCACATTGATCTAGAGCATGCCCTTCACAAGAGACCAGATTCATCTAATGTCCACCTCCCTCAAATTAAACCCCCACACAGTGGTGAGGCATCCATCACCATCGTCAGCTCTGGGTGGGAGAGGAAGAGGGGCCGCTGGTAACACCTGTAGGACTGCCAGAGAGGCATATTAAAATACACTAAACAGTCACCTGGGTCCAGAGAGGATAGGATAGGATAGGTCTACGCACCCATCTTTCTTCGGGATGAGGATATCACAGTCCTATATGTAAGCCCCCTTGAGTAGCCTCTACATTTTCTAAACTGGTGTGAAATTGTTAGGCAGGGGTCAACAGCCCCAAGGGATGTGCTTTATTGTATATAAAGCTTTCGAAAGTGGAGCCTGCATTCTCTGCAAACAGGTGGGACCAAACAAAGGGCATAGGCATTATGGTAGTCCGCACATCAACTAAGAAATCTGTGAACTTCATCTAGGCATGTCTGTGAGGACTGCTCTGCCAGTGTAGTCCGTGGTATCCAGACTGGCTTGAATAACATACTTGAGGTTGTCCTGCCACTTAGGTAATGTCTGAGTCAAAGAAACCTGAAGATGCTCCAGAACTGCTGGAAGATCTTGCTAGCAATTTCCCAAAGGGCTATGACGACAGGCTATGTGCCCAGCTAACAGGTTGGCAAGAACAAGGTTTCAACTGAGTAGCCATCCAGGTCTCTGTGAGGACATCATTAAGTGGAAGTAAGGGCTCAGATGTTGCTGGCCCAAGCTACAGAATTTCCATCAAAACATTTGTTTTGGTCTCAGTGAAGGGCAGCTGTAATTGTAGTGCCCGAGTCTCCACTGCAAATGAGGCACTTTCTTCCAGGGGTAGATCATGAGGTGATTCAATCTCACTCATATTTTGTAAATTTAATTATAAGGTATCATCAATGTAATGTGAGGGGGGACCATCATCATCAGTATCCTGGGGTCCAACCTGTTCTGGCATAGGATCAGTTTCAAACCCAAAAAGGATATCGCGCCTCTATGATGCCTGCGATACAGTTGAGACACACAACCTGAACCAGGGTGTACGCCAACAAGTTGCTCCTTTGTAATGCCATAGAGTGACATTGATTGAGCTCCGGCTGGCATCTTTTCGGGATCCAACATGAGCATCCACACTGGATCATCCTCACAGAGAACTGCCTTTGTTTTGTGGCCCAGAGGCTAAGCATTTAGGAATGTCAGAGTATTAACATACTGTGGAGAGGAAAAAAGCATTAGCATTTATGTCCTTTGTGAGTGTAATCATATTCAAGTTAACAACACACTCGTAAAAAGCATTGCATGCCCATGGGCAGTTCGTGGTGGGGATGATACTGTGTGTAACGATCAAATAGTTATTGTGATAATTGAGTATAAGTTTATAAGAGGGTCAACCTGGCCATGCTGGTACTTGGCTGTTGGCTAAAGGTCATGCATGGTACATCTACGTTCAAGCAGCGTTTCAGAGTGGCAAGGTCACTCAGACACGAGGCAAGACTTGAAATGTACATGTCCAACCACTTCCACTGACAACACGGTAGCAAAGGGGCATCTGACCCTCCCTGGAAAAGTCAGACGGGGGAAGGGAAGGGATTCCTGCAGGCTGACTCTATCCTTGGGCTCTTTGTGCTTGAGACCTGTAATAAATAATCTTGTGCTCTCTGAGGCCGAAAGAGAAAAAATTAAACTGAGATATTTTCTCCACCCTCTGTGCACTTCCCCACCTCTCTGACCTGTCCAGGAAGCAAAAAATGGCAGACAGACACTGAAGCTGCAACTAGGTTGACTAGATTTTGAAACCCAAATTGGCCATATCCCAAATCCAGAAGTATGCAGTAACTGAAAGGGGGAAACTCATGAACCACACAGTATGTGCTAAATATTATTCTTAACACTTTCATTACATGAGCATGATAATCAGGCAACACATAAAGAAGGGCTGTGGTTAGAAACAAGGCTGCGCCTTTTCATCTTTAAGCAACATATAAATGCTTGGAACACAATCAGTAACTTTGAATGTAAATTGGAACACAGGTTTTAATAAAAGAGTTCGAACAGCCAGAGAGGAAACACGTGTTTCCCAGCGTGTTCTTGTTTTTCAAATGAATGAAGTGAAGTTTAAGCCTTTTATTAAAGAGAAAAACGTTGTGCAATGCCCTCCACTAGACAAGATGCTTACAGTATCCCCAGTCCTGCCCTGTGCCATCACCTGCTCATTGCCATTTTATTTTAGTACCAACATAATAACATGTTATGCATATAACGGGAAATGCCACCATGTTGACATTTGTAAGCGCTATAAATAACTGATGTTTCTAATACCCATTTCTAGATCTCATGTAATCGACCTTGGACGGATTGAAGTTGGCATTGCTGGGATGCAGATTTGTGGCCTACAGATCTCACTCAGGCCATCTTGTTGGAAGACCTAAAGGCTGCCTCTGCCGTGGAGCTAATACTAATAAAGAGGGTAGAAGGCTGAAGAAAGGGATGAGGATTTGTTGCACTATGAAAAGAGATAACATTTTATGGGAACAAGTAAAAACATTGTGATCAAAAGAAGGAAAAGGAGTGAGAAAGGAACGAGTAACACACAGGATATCAAGGAGACGATGTCTGACTAAACCAATAGGGACTGGCGATAAAGCTGATGGGTGGGGCAGAGGAAGGAAAGAGGAAGCAAACGCTGAGGAGAGGAGGCGAGAAGGCTGGAGTAGAAAGAGGCTTTGGGATAGAGAAGGTAGGCATGGATGATCATGAAAGTAAACCATTATGCTCGATTTCTGCCCTCTGGATCGCTTCTTTTGAATAAAGCACTGCAGCCACATAAGGCACGGAGATGACTGTGCGCGGCCGGGTAGGTGTAGTGGAAACGGTGTTGTAATGCCGGAGGCCTTCAAACGCTGCTTTCTGTGGCGCCCAGTGGCTTCCCCTGTGCAACGTACAACCCCACTTATGTTGATGTTGCTTTTGATTATCCTACATCTTTATAAGGACGTATCTTCCGGGTTAGCCAAACTGCAGGAATGTGGATGTTGGCTCCTGTGTCGAGACATCATTTGACTTCTAGGAAATATATGCAAAGGAACGCTATCTTACATGGAAACCGCAGCCACCAATAGCAGAAGCATTAGAGAAGGGGGAATTGAAGCGTTAATGATTTCTTTGAAAAAAACACACTGAATTTAAAAAGTGACAACCAACGGATCACTAATCAAGATTTTACAAGAAACATATTTCAAACAAACTAGCCCAGATTAGTGATACTCTCATGCCTGTTTCTCATCTTCAGGGGGGGAGGGGTGTGACGATTTAACTACGTGTTAAAATTAACCAGGAAATAGAAAACATTAAAAGAGATGGACAGGGCAGATGGATCTGGCTTAAAGTCTCAGTAGATAGATCATATTTCTATTTGGTTTGATTATTATGATTCAATCGAAGACGAAACAGAGGCATTTTACCAACTTTATGAGACTCAATGAACGCTGTAAGGGTGGAATTTAATTTAATACAAAATGTAAAGCTAGACACTTCAAATAAGGAGGCAATGCGATTGAAACCAAAAACAGCTGCAATACTACTTCAGTTCCAGCAAGACCTTGCCATTTGTGACCCTTGGTGTGTAGATCATTCAGACTTCTTACACTCTACATACTTTTCACATAGGCTTAACACCGCATCTTGGCTACTTTTTTCTTAGTTTCCCAAAATATGAGAATAGGCATGACTTCCATTAGGGCTAATGCATTTTCAGACCACTCAATAGTTTCACTAGAAGTAGAATTAGATGCTCAAGTAACATTGAGAACAATACAAGAGCCACAAAATGTAATAGAAAGCTGGTAAACATCTCAGCCAATGAGTAGCAACTAAAGACAATCAAATTATCTCCAAAGCGCATTGCAACCTTAAAGATTATTTCATGGCAGAAGAAATATACAATGAAAATAACATACAAAGAGAGCCAGAGAATTGGTAGCCTCTTCACATGGTCCTTTAAGATAAGAACAAATAACAATACAATTCAGATGAGAGTCAATCCTCAAACAAAGGAATACTTTACTCAGAGTCAAAGTATTAGCAAACCTTTTCTTCAACATTATGAAAAATTATATCAGATGTCAGATCAGGTCTCCATGGCCAACAAGGAGCACAAACGTCGCTCGGGGGCACTACCTAAATTGGCAGAGGCCCAGAAAAAAATTCTTATAGCCAAAGTGACTACACTTGAGGTAGAGATGTAACCTAAATCAATGAGAAAAGCTAAAGAATTTGGAAATGATGGCATTCTGATAGAGTTATATAAGGAATTCTCTTTGGAATTGTTCCTCTTTTTTAACAGAGCTATTTAATCAAATAATGTAGGGAATTTCAATAACTCCTTCCCTAACAGAAGCGATAGTAGTTAGTTTCCTTACAAGAGATAATTCTCCTCAAAATGTTAATTCATGTCAACATATCAGTCTATTAAATAATGCCTATAAACGTTTTACAAACGTTTTATCACCACGAATGAAGCCTGTGACCCAGAAAGTCATACAAAGAGAACAGAATGATTTGTTACCCTCCTGATCCATAGTTGCAAACACAAGCCATTTAGTACAGACATTTGACTATTTTTCAATGAAGAAAGCGAAGTTGGCAATTGTAATGATAAACACCGAAAAGGCTTTTGTTTCAGTCACTTGGCATTATAGCAGCAAAGTCTAACTTTCCCATGCAACTTCTAATGATGCTTCAGAACCTTAATAAGGATGCAGTTGCAACTGTCATCAACTCCAAGGGAATAAGGTCCATGGCAATCAGAAAGGGCAACCCGCAAGTTCTAGAACAGCAACTGCCTCCACAGCGCCCAATTCACTACTTAGGGATTTTTGTAATTTCACATTTTTCTGAGTTGTTCCATCTGAACTATTACATGGCTACGCTTGAAGTTAAAGACGCATAAGCGGTTGCTTCTTCCGCTAACTCTGATTGGCCGTGTCTCTCTTATTAGAAAGTTGATTATGTCACTATTCTTATTTTTTAATGTGCAAACTAAGGCTAATGGAGGGTACTTTCAACAAATCAACTTTCTCTTTAGGAAATCCGTTTGTAAAATTAAGTATCCTAGGATTCATCTGTCATTTTTACAACTGAATAAGCAATTGGGGAAGTTGACCCTGCCCTAAAGCTTTGTGACTATTTCCAAGAATCTTTTTTAGATGATATTTTGCGAATTACCCATGATGCTGAATTTAATGATAATCTCTTTTTATTTTCAATAATAAAAGAATCAGGAATAGAATTACCAGCTTTTTTAGAATCTGCAAAGCTCCCTAAAAGAACACAATATAAATTTGTTAATACCATTTCAGCTCGCATAAAGCAGTTAATTCATTTAGGCCTCTAAAACAGTGTAGATATATGGAGCTGGCTTTTCTAGATAAGACCTTAGAGAGCTGAAGTGAAAAATGGTTCTCCTTTGTGGGTACTGTTGTTTCTAATCAAAAATGCTAAACCTGGGCAAAGGTAGGCACACAGTTTGGCTTGTATTTTTTAGCTATGTACAAACAAGCACCTTCTTGACAAACAAAATCTTAAAGGAAGAGTGAAAGATCTCTTGTATTTTTCTTTAAACAAATTTTGTTGGGTTTTCCAAAACATATTACACATACTGTGAGCCTAAGTGAATTACAGGCAAGCAATTGTTGCAACACTCTGCAAAACAGTCATATAGAATAGAACCCCCCCCCCCCACCAACAGCAAGTTCAACCCACCCGACCCCCCAAAGAGTTGCAATTGAAATATCCTCATATGGGTTGCGAAAGGCTATGCTCTAGTGCCTCCAAGTCTGAATGAAGACGTGTTGAGTTTGCATTACCCTCATGATGAAAGCGTGGACTGGGAACCCTGGTCAATAGGGACCCTGGAAGAGGGGCTCATGTGGCGGCCTGCTCGGGGGTGTCCTTCTGTGATGCTATTGAGTTAGCGTCTGGGTCCTTAAGGCCGTCTACTAAAGCTTTTCAGGTGCAGGCCATAGCCAGGGTGCCAATCCGTCACCTGCATTCTCTCTGCAATACTCTCCCTTCACACCCCACCCACTTCTCGAACTCTCTACACATGTAAGGATCCAGGGGATTTCGAGTGAAAAATATCATGTAGTCATGAAGCTGCTGGTTAAGAACAAACTGTTGGGGATCAGGAATTGGTACAGGGTTTTACTACAAAACTCAAATCCATCATTGGTTTCCTATACAAAATGTTAAGAAACACCAATTGCAGAATAACGCTAAGAGAATGGCAGGGTAATTCATCTATGGGACATCAGGTTTTGAAGGCTACAAATTTAAAAGAATGGCATTTCTTTCACGGTGGCTATCCTACTATACTCCTAACACTGTTCACAAAATATATCCTGCTTTAGCAGGGCTCTTCTACAGGTGCCAGTCAAATGCTTTAAGGGACAGGCTACACGTATTCATTACTTGTCTGGCATTGCATGATTTCTGGAATATTTTCCAAGGCTTGAGTAAGTTAATGGGGGTTACTATTCCACCTGAAGCAAGTTTAGCATTGTTTGAATAGTCTACAAAGATAGACACACTGACGAAATGCATTCATTATGTTATTTTTATTGCTATGTCTATTGGTCCTTCCCTGATTTTAGAGTGCTGGATTTCAAAAGAATTGCTGACAATTAAACACTTGCTTACTAAAATGACTTGAATTACACTGTTTGAATATATATATATATATATAAGAAATAAGAAATAAGAAATAAGAGCTTACCAAAGTTTTATGCAATTTGGAAGGCTTTTGATTAGAATGTACTGTAAAAATCTTAATGAGTAGGGTTGTATTTGAACAGGTAACACTATTTTCTGGTGATACTCCATATACATTTCAGTACCCTAATGGACTTTATTCAACAGGATGCACTTTATACCAGTTTTTGTGGATTCACTATCTAGCATTTAAAGTCTACTTATTGGTATTCGAGACGTATTGAATTATTGTGCTTAGTTGCTACAATGCACTTTCATTACACTCTTCATATCTACTGTATCTATAATTTGGTACTGCTTAGCCTTTTAGCAACTTTAATTGGACAGCTAAAGAGGGCTTTCATTTACCTGTTTCTGTTTACTTTCTAAAATGCACTTGATTTGCATCTTGCACTTTAACTAGGTATAATCTGAAGGATACATAATTCAGTATTGCTTAATTTTTTTCGCAAACTTGATTGAATGATCTAAAAGATGGATCCAATTTGCTTACTTCCCCTGATTCTTGAACAATCACATTTTTAATCGTTTTGCACTGCTCAGTAAAAAAACAACAACAAAGAATTACATCTCTAAGGAAAAGATCCATAAAGTCATTATAGTATTTCAAGAAGGAATATTGTAAAATGCAGATGCCTTGACCAACAAGATGTACTTAAAATTTGAAACTAATAAAAAGCAACTACAACCTATATATATGGCCACCACAACCTAGACAAGCTTTATCCCAGAGCAAAGCAATTCAAGTCATAGGATTAGAAAAACATTAAAAAAACACTTACTCGCATGACACATGTTTTTTAGGATGTCCTCAACACATTATAATCAGTCACGTAGACCAAGAACCCTTAAAATAAAACTCCTTTTCGTATCTGGAAGAACTTTTGAGGAATAATGATCTATCAAAAATGGGTGGTCAGATTCAAATGTTACTCATAATGTTAAAAAAAATTCTATTTGATGTGCAATTTGTCATGCGGAGCCACAGGATCTTTGTAAAGGTGGTTAAATAAACGTAAAGTAAAAAATATACAGGCACGGCAAATCCAGAAGTGAAGCCTCAAGATAATCTTGTCAGACCAATGTATAAACAATGCGGCATGATTTTTTGACATGTTGTCTAGGTCATACTACACTATATGATTTTGTAGACGCATGCTTGGATGTGGAGAAGGGGGACTGTTTATGCGGCTTAATGTGCAGAGGCTTGGGGGTAAGGAACTTGACTGTATTTTAATCGGTAAAGTTGTCTCAAATTAACCTAGTGAGATCTTTGTTAGAAGCGCATGAATTCTGTGAAAAAGAACAACTGAATTCCTTAAACAGGTGTAAGCTTAATTTCCTAGAAGTGTGTTAAAAGCGTGCAGAACATCTAGCACCACAGGGCATAAAGAAGGCTGAAAATTAATCGAGATGCGTCGGCTATTGGTTTGAGAACACCCACTTCTTTCACCTGATCAATTTGGCAAGGTGAATGGGGTTTTACCTAATGATAGACAATGAAAAATTGTATGCATTTGTGTTGTTTTAATTATAGCTACGCCTACCCTCGATGAAGAACATTGCTTTTGTGTTTTAAGATACAGGAGCAATGGCTTTATAAGTCTGTAGTGGCACAATTTAGAAATTGCCCACTACTGTCTTGTTAACAAAACTATGAAGCAAATATTATTAAATGACAACACCTGAAACATGCCATTTTGGTGCAATGTACTACCATTACAACCTTGCTTCTGTATTTCTGGGATGTTGGTCACCCTCTACTCACGTGGCTTCGTTATATTTGGATATCAATAGAATAAGATGAACTCCTAGTTCTCAATATCCAGTATGATTATGTTACTCTTGAGTTTTGTAGGGCTATATTTGAATACATCAAAATCTTAAGCTTTATCTAACATTAATAGATGAAGAATACAGATGTTTGGAATTGTGTGAATCGTGCTGTTATTGCCTGTTTGGAGGGCTTATTCTGGTTCCTTTGTTTTAGAGAGCGTTTACAACAATGGCAGTTACATCAAGATTTTTTTGAAATAATTTAAATATCCTTATGGCTAAAGCTTTGTATAATTACTACTGCAGTCAAGAGCCAAAGCATGTAAGACTACTATAACACATTTGCAGTCGATACTACTATAACACATTTGCAGTCGATCCTGTGAGGTACACATACTTTAGTAGTAACAGTACAGTACAGGCCTTTGCAATTTGTCTAGCTCAACTGTCCATGGCATGTGACTGTGAGATCTGCCTTGCTTTCGACTTTTTAACCCTGACTCTTTCAAGTGGCAGGGAATCTACTTGGAAGATGCAGGTAAAAAAACATAAGCTAAGAAAGATGCAGCTTATATTTTATTTATTTAATTGTTTCATAACGTGTCTACTTGTAGTGCTGGCGGTGAAGTTGGTTGCAAGTTCGAAAGTTGACTTTGCATTCTGTAAAACAATTTCTATGAGGACTCAGGAAAAGTATGTGATAGGAGGGGGTCAATTAGAATTGATCCCTTTTTTATAGGGTGGTGGTCCAGGTGGTGTTCCAATGGCAAGGAAAGGCATTTTCTTGTTGTCTTATTACTTCTTAAAGGAAAAAAGATTTGGTTGCAACTTCAGATCTATGTCCAGTACATTTCAGAGCTGTGTTTCTATCACTCTGATGGGCCAGCCCCTGTGTAACCTGCCAATTAATCTGACCGGACAGATCAGGTTTGCCTTGGTTGGCCTCAAGGTTCAACTTTCAGGAAAATTCAGTCATGGCTGAAGCTCCACTGAAGGCACAGGCTCCCAGCCTGCCCTGCGGCCACTCATAACGCTGCTCTCTTGCGGACACCATTCCCCCTCTATGGGTGTCATCCCCCATGGCCCCAGCCCCTTCAAAAAATAAAACAATAATAAACACGGTTTATTATTGTTTTATTTTTCAAGTTTTGCAGCTGCTGGCGACGCTACAGGCATGTAATGAAAAAGGAAGGGTTTACTTCAGGGAGCAATAATTGCTAGTTTTCACATTGTGTATGAACGACTTTAATATCAGATTATAAAGGTACAGGACAGAGTTATTATACAAAACGAAATAAAAACTCCACCGTAGATTAATTGTTTTCATCAGCTTCAAATGACACTGCGTAGTTTCACTTTCCAGAGTATAACTGGTTTTAAAATTGGATCACTTCTATTTCCTTTACTTATCATCCAGATCAAAGTGTCCTCTATGCCAGTCCTTGCGTTCAATTATAGGCCACTGGATCACAATTATTTTCATAGCCAACCAGTCATTATGTTCCTTTTTAGGCCATTAGTTCAAAAGTGATGTCTCTGCCACCAAACCCTTTTCGTGGAATCTTCCGCTTCTTTAGGGCCGTGTAATGGCAAAACAAAAATAAATAATGATGATGAATGTAATATCTTTGATGATTTATGGTTCAGAAAAACATGTTGGCTGGCGGTGACATCAATTGTGATCTAATAGCCTACTAATAAACAAAATGAATGGTTGGCTGCGAAGATTATTGTGATGCAGTGGCTTATAACTAAATCCATGCATTGGAATAGAGAACAATAGATGTTATGATAACCAAAGGAAATAAAAATGATGCAATTTTGAAAGTAGTTAGTCACTGGAAAGTGAAATTATGAAAAAACATTGAGAACTGATGAAAACCATTAACATAAAATTGTGTTTTTAAAGGTTTTCTTATTATAAACCTGTTTTGTTCCTTTGCAGTATGAAAATAAAATATGTGTATCTCACATATACTATGTCAGTATTTTGGACCGGTGCCCTCCCATGATTCGAAAATGGTGCAGAAAAAACTTTTTCTTGAGGCAGTAGAAGGTTTTGTGATCCTGGTTGGTTTGTTCTGAGGTCTTGTTGTTGAAGCAGAGCTCAACTATCTAGTTACAAAGCCTGTGTAATTTCATGATCTCTTTATTTATAGCTCCTGTCCTGCACAGACAATGTTGTAGGGATCTATTTTTCACATTATCCTGATCGTTATCATGCAGAATGCAATGCAATATGATAAGTGAAGCAGAGGGAGATAATTCCTAGCAGCAAGAGATATAGCGTTTGACCTCCAAACAATAGATTTGGGTCAACCACACGTTGAGATCTTTTTTGTGCCTTCCCGATGTTTTCTGTGCTGATTTCTGAATGTCTATCAACTCAGTTGTTATTGCACAGAAGGAACTGATATAGAGAGGGCCTGTTACAAGGGAATATATGAGGATGGTGGCCATACGTTCAAAATAAAGGTGACACAACAATAGATGAATGATCAGTATTATTATATGTCAACTCTGTTAACTGGCCATATATTCAAAATAAAGGTGACACTGCAATAGATGAATGGTCAGTATTACTGTATGTCAACTCTGCTAACGACAATGGGTTACTCCAATCCTCCTTTGTTAGTATCAACACCAGGGCAGTGCGCGCTCTATTGGCGACTAGAATGCAAAAACCCAGCACTCTCAAAACAACGTAATTTATGCATTGTGCTGATATGTTGTTGTTTAACCTTTTGCATTGCACAGTTCAATCCTGAAGACTATTTTTAATGTGCTTACAAATGCTGTTCATTTGCAATGTATTGCTGCAGGCTTTCAGAGTGTGTTAGGGTGTGGTCCCTTTCAAGGGCCTTCTAGAGACTTTCCCTGCAACATGCCTGGGTGTGATTGTGGGCTGGGCCAAGACTCTATAAAAAGGAGCCAGTCCAGCTCCAAGTACTCACTATTCAGAGGTCCCGGTGCAGAGCAGCAGCTACTTCCTGAGCTCCTGTCCCGGTGGCCTATTTGATCTTCCAGACATCTGACTTTCATTCTTCATTTGGAGATCCTTGTTCTGGGCGGTAAGACGGTGGTTGGGCTGGCCTCCCGACGCCGTTATCGAGAACTCTCATGTTCTTTGGCCTAATTCTTTTATGATTTGACAGAGTACTTTGCGCGTATGAAATATGCGCTTGAGTGTTTGTGACATTTGCAGGGTGACTTGCGAATCGGCAAGACGCGCGATTCGTTTCATGATAATTTAATCTTGTTATTCATTGCACGCTACCATTTCTTGACATTTGCATGGTGGCTTAAGAATCGGCAAGATGCGCGATTTGTTTTATGGTGTTTTAACTTTGTTGTTCATTGCGCGCTACCATTTCTTGACATTTACATGGTGACTTAAAAATCGGCAAAAGACGCGCGATTCGTTTCATTGTACTTTGATCTTGTTGTTCATTGTGAGCTGTTATTTCTTGGCATTTACATCGTGGTTTACGAATCGGCAAGACGTGCGATTCGTTTAATGATGATTTGACTTTGATATTCATTGCGTACTATAATTTCTGGGCATCTTACATGGTGACACTCGAATCGGCAAGATGCACGATTCTCTCCTCGAGTTTAATTCATGTTGTTTATTGTTTGCCACTATTCTAAGATATTTATCATGTAATATTCGAGTTGACAAGTTATGTGATATATTTTCCTGAATCCATATTGTGTTATTCATGGTGCACATTCCTTTTATGGTGTTTACTATATATATATATATACATATATATATATATATATAAACACAACCTTATTTTTTAATAAGGCAACCGGCACTCCGTGAATGTGCAGATCTAAGGTTCAATACAAACAAACAGGAACGCGTTTCGGTGTCTCCGCCTTTCTCAACCTGTGTGGGCCGCCATTTTTGCCCCATTTAAATACAAGTGCATTTCTTAAAGCAACAAAGTAACAAAAATAC
The DNA here is from genome assembly GCF_031143425.1 of Pleurodeles waltl. Classification (NCBI taxonomy): domain Eukaryota; kingdom Metazoa; phylum Chordata; class Amphibia; order Caudata; family Salamandridae; genus Pleurodeles; species Pleurodeles waltl. Next base: position 1,981,224,436 of record NC_090440.1, on the reverse strand, counting down.
TGATAGTTAAACATATAATATTTACAACATCCATCATTACGCCTAATTGCAAAAACATGTATACATGCATATATAAATAAATGCCTATGAATTTTACCTCCTATTTTACATGTTATGTCTATGAAAACCTTGTTCTTATCCAAAAACGAATCTAATCTAAGTAGTAAATAGAAGCAAATATGTAGGCAAAGATAACAAAAAGAAATTGAATTGAAACTCTCATACTAGTTATTAACTAAGCATAATTCAAAGATTAATTGCATACCTTAATCAACGATTTACCAACAACAAAAACAAAGCTATACTATACTATGTAACCATGGAAAAATCTTAGAAGAATCGTTAAACATGTTGGAAACACATATAAATACTGCAACGACCATGATATAACACAATAGCAATAACTATGTACTTAAACCTGTGGAATATTCTGGTACCATTGTTTTCACGACAGTAAAGAAAATATTATTAATTTTTAATTTTTATGAAATGGTACCATATGTCTCATGCAGAAAAAAATGTGTGTATCAACAGACAGAACATGTGACTAAAAAGGCCTAAATGAAAGAATATACTGAATAAGGAACCCACTTAGTTCAAATGAATATATAATTCTTCACTAGAGTTTAATCCTACTGGCTCTCTAGAATCAAGTGTCAAAATATATCTGGATTCCAACTTTCTCAGGTTTTTCTCCCTGTCCCCTCCACGTACATCTTTTTTTATTCCGTCAATTACACTATATTTGATACTTTCCATTCGTCCTGCATGGAACTCATGTACATGTCTAGCAACAGGGTATGAATCGTCTTTGTTGGTTATCGCCCTCAAATGTTGGAGTATTCTTTTGTGCACTTGGAGTTTAGTACTACCAACATATATCTTGGGACAACTGCATTTTAAAATGTAAATGACATATTCACTCCTGCAGTCGTATCTGCCTTTTATGGTGTGAATAGTTCTGTCTCCTTGCTGGATACTCTTAATGTTTTCACTATTTTTACATGCTTTACATTTGGCACATTTAAAAAATCCATTTTGCGATTGAAGCCAGCTACTTTGCATAGTCTTCCCCTGTCTCACATCGCTTTTCACAAGGACATTTCTCATTGACGTCCCTTTTCTATATGTTATTGTAGGCCTATTATTCAAATTAGTGCCTATCACAGGATCACTTTTTAGCATGTGCCAATGTTTCTGTAAAATCTTTCTGATGGATTCATGAGCCCTATTAAACGTGGTTATGTATCTAACATTAGCAGTATCATCATGTGTATTGCTATTTTTCTTTCCACCTTTACTGCTTAAGCGATGTGAGACAGTTGTCCCAAGATATATGTTGGTAGTACTAAACTCCAAGTGCACAAAAGAATACTCCAACATTTGAGGGCGATAACCAACAAAGACGATTCATACCCTGTTGCTAGACATGTACATGAGTTCCATGCAGGACGAATGGAAAGTATCAAATATAGTGTAATTGACGGAATAAAAAAAGATGTACGTGGAGGGGACAGGGAGAAAAACCTGAGAAAGTTGGAATCCAGATATATTTTGACACTTGATTCTAGAGAGCCAGTAGGATTAAACTCTAGTGAAGAATTATATATTCATTTGAACTAAGTGGGTTCCTTATTCAGTATATTCTTTCATTTAGGCCTTTTTAGTCACATGTTCTGTCTGTTGATACACACATTTTTTTCTGCATGAGACATATGGTACCATTTCATAAAAATTAAAAATTAAAAATTAATAATATTTTCTTTACTGTCGTGAAAACAATGGTACCAGAATATTCCACAGGTTTAAGTACATAGTTATTGCTATTGTGTTATATCATGGTCGTTGCAGTATTTATATGTGTTACCAACATGTTTAACGGTTCTTCTAAGATTTTTCCATGGTTACATAGTATAGTATAGCTTTGTTTTTGTTGTTGGTAAATCGTTGATTAAGGTATGCAATTAATCTTTGAATTATGCTTAGTTAATAACTAGTATGAGAGTTTCAATTCAATTTCTTTTTGTTATCTTTGCCTACATATTTGCTTCTATTTACTACTTAGATTAGATTCGTTTTTGGATAAGAACAAGGTTTTCATAGACATAACATGTAAAATAGGAGGTAAAATTCATAGGCATTTATTTATATATGCATGTATACATGTTTTTGCAATTAGGCGTAATGATGGATGTTGTAAATATTATATGTTTAACTATCAGTATTTTTGTTACTTTGTTGCTTTAAGAAATGCACTTGTATTTAAATGGGGCAAAAATGGCGGCCCACACAGGTTGAGAAAGGCGGAGACGTCGAAACGCGTTCCTGTTTGTTTGTATTAAACCTTAGATCTGCACATTCACGGAGTGCCGGTTGCCTTATTAAAAAATAAGGTTGTGTTTGTATGTCAGACGTGGTGGCGCGCGTCTTATCCAGGCACCATTGGCGATTAGGAGCGGCAAGGGAATTGCCGAAGTTAAGTGTTTCTATATATATATATATATATATAACATTTTCAAAAAAGACGGTGCAATTCAGTCACACACCAAAGGGCTACACAATATCCAGACGAGCTCGTGAAATGTAGAATTGAAAATCACTCGTATATAATATCTTCGGCTCCAATTTATTGAAAAAGTTCAAGTGCAGGTTAAATTGACACCGCATAAAGGAGTATAAATAAGCAAATGACACTTATAAAAAATCTCTCAAGTGCCTGCAAGGAACAAACACACGCTGTCCCAACCAAATGTCGACGCGTTTCGGCAATAGCCTTCATTTATATATATAAATCTACAATATGCGCAATTTGTGTTGAAACATTTTAAGAATACACAGAAGATCAGAGTTTCTAGATGCAATATTGTATGGTTCTAGTATGCATTCTCAAAAAAGGATTTACATGACTGGTTTAAAACTTAGTCAGAATGTTTTTCTGATTCTCATGTAAAGGAAAGAACTTGAAGAAAGTTTTCATTTAATCCATCTTGATTCCCTTACAGGTATCCGGCCATCTTGAAACTTAGTCATTTTAAACTTAATTCTTAGATTGTTCATGTTTTCAGAATGACTATGCTTAGAATCATAGTAGAGTATTGATTTCAGAAGATATAATTTTCATATTGTGTGTTCTAACCTTTTTCTTACTACAGGTCTCCTTCCCAGCTGTTTCCCTTCCTAATCCCCTCTTCCCCACTTGAACTCTCTTAGCCTCTGTGATTTATCTATCAGAGTCTTGGAGCTGTTCAGTGGTGGACGTGTTGGGAACGTGCGCAGACCCTGACCGAGGATCTGGTGACTCTGACAGTTAACCAGGCGTGGTATGTCAAATACTGTTCAACAGATTGATTCAACCGTTCAGTTTGGCCGTTTGTAGGAGGATGGTAACAAGGAACATACAAACATCTGTATATAGTTCTTTACACAAGGCAAACAGTCATTTTTAATTTGAGATCCACTGTCAGTGATCGGAAACTGTGGCACACTATGTAAATGAATGTGTTGTGCAAAAATCTGAGCTAACTCTTTAGAGGTAAACAATCCAAGCAAGACTAGTAAATGATCCATGTTAGTCAAATGGTCTACAACCACTGAATTCAAAGTGGAACTTTGGCTTTCGGGCAATTCTACAATAAAACCCACTAACATAATGAGGCAGACCAGATAAATATCTCAGCAACGTCATTGGATTACTTAGTGAACTTATTCAAAGGACAGAATGAACATGTTTTTATATAATTCTTAACATCAATGAACATACCTGACCACCAAAGAAACTCCTTACTGTTAGTCTTAGCTATTCCATGGTGTCCAGCCAATTTTGAATCAGAAAGTCAATTTATAGCCTGCTACTTTAACTGAACTGAAGGTAGGTTTATGAATTTTCCTTAATACAATAAGCCATCTATTTGATGTTTATCTTCTTTAAGAAAGTCTTCTTATCTGTCCACTAACTTTTTGTACATACTTTTGTCAAAAATGAATCTACATTAATTGAAGCAATAGAATGACCCTGCGAAGATGTTTAGGAAGAAATAATGCTGGATCCTCTATGAATTGATTTTCACCTCCAGTAACACCTTAAGTCTTGATCTGTAAGTTTTTCACAAATTCACAGAAAAGAAAAATATCCAACTGAGTTGCCTAGGAGTATGTGCTCTAGCTGGCATCAGGTTTAACAAATATTAGCCCCCTCTGTGTAATAATATGATTGTGAAGCCAATAAACCAGCTTAAAATGTAGATACCAATCACTGTTCTTCACCTGTATTATAAGCCCTCTTGAGCTGAAGGCACGTATAGACAGGAACGGGGGCTAGAAGATGGTAGTATAGCTTAATAGTGGGACATCCCTGTTGCCAGTGAAAACCGTTGGGTGGCAGAAAGATCCTTGCTCCAGGTCCCAGCATGGACAAAGACAAATAACTTTGGCCCCTGCCTGTACCTCTCCCTTCCCTCCTACACCCACTGTAAAGCAGGAGCTGTGAACTTTGGTAGGCAAGAGGGAGAGGCAATAACTGGGGCAGGAATGGTGGTGGGGGGATATGCAGGTTGGTAGGATACTAGCACAGACTTACTGCATACCAAAGATACCCTATGAGTGCATATAGGAAGATACTTTCAAAAGTAACTTATTGCCCACTCAACAGACATGAAATATTATTTGACCTCACATGTTAGCTCACAAAGTAACTCATATGATAAAAGACGGCTGCCTCTCTCTGCTCCCCCGGCTCTGGTTGTAATTGCCATTTAGTCACAAGTGAGTCTATCCTCCTCTTCTTTACCAGAGCAAACTACCCCGCATCTCTTTCTCCCATCCAAGCGTGCTCAGCTCCTGCTTCCCTATCCAAGAGAGAAGCAATGAGGTATCCATTAGCAAGACAGAGGCAGTCATTATAGCTTTCATAAAAGCACTACTTATACCTTCAATTGAGCTTCTGGGTGCAATGGATAATATTTACTGCAAGGACAGCACATGTCAGTGATGGAAAAACCTGCTTTAAGCCATTCAGTTACAAGTGGCACTGCAGAGACCGAGGGAAACTTTTAGGCTACCCACGGGGGGGATAATTTATTAAATATGTCTCCATTAAAGAGCACAATGGTCTATCTAAATTTAGTGCAGCGTACCGCTGAATGCTGTCTGAGTGATGTCCTTACCTTTGTTATCAGCCTGAGCCAAATGAAAGAGCGAGTGCTTAACTCCGAGTACAACCCAGTGCAGTGGACAAGAAGGTTATGAAATGCGGATAACCTTATTACAGCGTAATGGTCTGCTCTTTTAAAGGCGTCCTCCTTCTTAAGGTAGACATTAGAAGTGCCACTGGTATGCTTTCAAAAGTAATTATTTTCAGACAAACAGCAGAAAAACGTGGGCCCACAACAAATTGTAGGCACATCCTTATCGAGAAGAATTTTAGTTTTCGAATCCAATAAATAACGAAAGGACAGTGGAGTGTACTGAGTTGGAAAATAGCAGCTTGTATTGTCAGAGATTGGCCCTAATAATTAGATTATATCCTCGAAATCAAAAGAGTGCATTCCAAAAATGAATACTAAAATGTTGCACTGTATTAAACTAGGCAAGCAACAGCCATGACTAGCAATGAGAGAAAATGTTAAAACAATACACATATATATATATATATATATATATATATAGTTCAAATTCATTTTCCATACCAACAAAGTGCAATTGGTTTCAATTAACCATTACCCAATTCTTTGCTGTTCAATAAGGTCTAGTTTTTCTGCCCTTCTAATAACCTCCAGGATGACTTCGATTTCGTCTTGTTCAAGGCTTTGTTTTTTGCGCTGCTTTTCTGTCTGGGACGTGTGGACCGACCACCCAGTCTGAAGTCTAGAACACAAAAAACACCAAATGGCGAAATTAAAACAGTTATTTAAATGTGCTTCAAACCTTAAAAAGTATTAAAGTCATGTCTGAAGAACATAGCTATCACCAGCCACATCAAATTAAATAATTTAAAATCATTCCCTGTAGATTGAACTTCAAACATTAAGGTGGTCATCTTGCTTTGTAGTCCTCCTAAAATAAAAATAAAAATTCCTGCAATTGATTCATACAGATCCGGATCGTTCATAGGACTGCAGGATAACGGCGGTTGAAGCCTTTAAAGTGCGTGTTTGTGGATGCCTGCAAAAAGAACGGACAACCACATCTTCATCTGGAACCGTATGAGATTCCTTCTCAACTGAGCTCTGAACTAAACAGCTTGCAAGCCAGTTTTTACCAGGATCTTCAATTCAGTTTTCAACCTGTGCTATTAGTCCTCCAACCCTAATCTTTGACTTGAACACACAGTGTTTCCTATTTGAAAACATTTGTGGTTTACATTTCACATTCCCAAAATATTACATACATTGCTATTTATACACGGATTCAGTGTAAAACATCCAATTTGTACACTTTGCCAACCCCTTTTTATAGTTTCACTTTTCTGATCCCCTATCAGTAACTATCTTTGGAAATATGTTCGCTTACTTTTTACTGCATTTGTGAAGTTTTCGTTTTGGCAGTTTGACAACATGTATACTTAATTAGGATCATTTACAATTCCACGTGGTTTGAAAGTCAATGAGTTGGTTCTTTATTTTTAGGCCTTACTCTAGTTTTCCACTGCCGTCTTTCTTACTTATTCTGACCATTCATCCATATTGTATTATTTTTGTCCCTCTGACTGTTTCGAATGAATCAATTCCAGTGCTACATATCAATATTGCATTGTTCCCCGCCTCGGGTTTTGATGTGGGACTAATGAGCATTGTTTGAGTGTTAATGTTATTATGGGTGCCACTGAGCTCTTCAGTGTGCCAATGACATCTTCCCAGAGGCTGGCAATTACTGGGCATTTCCATGTCATTTGTCTGTAGTTCATTTCTTGGTACATTTTCCTAAATACTACTAATGTTAAATATAATCTAATTATACATTCAGTATAAGCCTGAACTAAGCTGGACTGGGTAGTCTATGGGTTTCTTTAAATTGGACGTGTTGCATTCTGTGCCTGGAAAGGAGTACTCTATTCTATACAGGGAGTGCAGAATTATTAGGCAAGTTGCATTTTTGAGGATTAATTTTATTATTGAACAACAACCATGTTCTCAATGAACCCAAAAAACTCATTAATATCAAAGCTGAATATTTTTGGAAGTAGTTTTTAGTTTGTTTTTAGTTTTAGCTATGTTAGGGGGATATCTGTGTGTGCAGGTGACTATTACTGTGCATAATTATTAGGCAACTTAACAAAAAACAAATATATACCCATTTCAATTATTAATTATTACCAGTGAAACCAATATAACATCTCAACATTCACAAATATACATTTCTGACATTCAAAAACAAATCAAAAACAAATCAGTGACCAATATAGACACCTTTCTTTGCAAGTACACTCAAAAGCCTGCCATCCATGGATTCTGTCAGTGTTTTGATCTGTTCACCATCAACATTGCGTGCAGCAGCAACCACAGCCTCCCAGACACTGTTCAGAGAGGTGTACTGTTTTCCCTCCTTGTAAATCTCACATTTGATGATGGACCACAGGTTCTCAGTGGGGTTCAGATCAGGTGAACAAGGAGGCCTTGTCATTAGATTTCCTTCTTTTATACCCTTTCTTGCCAGCCACGCTGTGGAGTACTTGGACGCGTGTGATGGAGCATTGTCCTGCATGAAAATCATGTTTTTCTTGAAGGATGCAGACTTCTTCCTGTACCACTGCTTGAAGAAGGTGTCTTCCAGGAACTGGCAGTAGGACTGGGAGTTGAGCTTGACTCCATCCTCAACCCGAAAAGGCCCCACAAGCTCATCTTTGATGATACCAGCCCAAACCAGTACTCCACCTCCACCTTGCTGGCGTCTGAGTCGGACTGGAGCTCTCTGCCCTTTACCAATCCAGCCACGGGCCCATCCATCTGGCCCATCAAGACTCACTCTCATTTCATCAGTCCATAAAACCTTAGAAAAATCAGTCTTGAGATATTTCTTGGCCCAGTCTTGACGTTTCAGCTTGTGTGTCTTGTTCAGTGGTGGTCGTCTTTCAGCCTTTCTTACCATGGCCATGTCTCTGAGTATTGCACACCTTGTGCTTTTGGGCACTCCAGTGATGTTGCAGCTCTGAAATATGGCCAAACTGGTGGCAAGTGGCATCGTGGCAGCTGCACGCTTGACTTTTCTCAGTTCATGGGCAGTTATTTTGCGCCTTGGTTTTTCCACACGCTTCTTGCGACCCTGTTGACTATTTTGAATGAAACGCTTGATTGTTCGATGATCACGCTTCAGAAGCTTTGCAATTTTAAGAGTGCTGCATCCCTCTGCATGATATCTCACTATTTTTGACTTTTCTGAGCCTGTCAAGTCCTTCTTTTGACCCATTTTGCCAAAGGAAAGGAAGTTGCCTAATAATTATGCACACCTGATATAGGGTGTTGATGTCATTAGACCACACCCCTTCTCATTACAGAGATGCACATCACCTAATATACTTAATTGGTAGTAGGCTTTCGAGCCTATACAGCTTGGAGTAAGACAACATGCATAAAGAGGATGATGTGGTCAAAATACTCATTTGCCTAATAATTCTGCACTCCCTGTATTTCACTTATTTTCAGCTCATGGCTTGGGTGCTTTGTACAGACTGCCTGAAATAGTGTCAGTGTTAGTTAATGTATTTGATTCAGAGGGCCCTTCAGGTAACACCCTCCCTCCCACCAACACCCCCTGTAATAGCGTGGCCAGTCTAGCATAGAGTAAGTCATAAAGTGCAATCCAATTTTCAGATATAGCTTCAGAGCGAATCTCTCCGAATTTCTTCCCTGTAGCGGGCATTCTTACAAAAATGGAGGCTTTATTATTACTGGTTTAGCGAGCCAGTCCCATATTTGTATCAATATTATGATAAAGCAGGGAGTACATTTGGTCTAATTGCTGTGTTATCACTTTTATTTCAAGTCAGAGTTACTCTAGACATCCCCTCAGTAACCCTCGCTTACATCTTGCCGACCTGTATGGGAAGTGCTATAGCGTGCGTCCAGATAATATGCTTCCATAAATGTTTCCCCCAATCCCGCTTTGTCACATGGCGGTGGTATTGGTTTAAGTTTAATTCTGGGCCTTTTACCAACGCTAATTCATGATCTGAACCCACTGTTGACCAATCTGATGCAGTACCTACAGAAACACCTGTAAAATGAAAAGGTATAAAGGCTGACTTGTAGACCAGAGGATAAACAGAAAAGCACAGGAAGCATCTGTCATTTTTTATCATTTTCACTTACTTGGCTCGGAGAGCGAGTTGGCGATCATTGGGACATACCCACTGATCAGCACCACTGCCAAATATCGTATCAGTCATGGTGATTAGTCTGCAAGAGAAAAAAAACAAATATCACTTTAAAGAAAAAATACTCATTGCTCTTCTCATAGTTGCACCAAGATGCTTGGGAGAATCACAACTCTCTGTGGCAGAATCACAATTCCCCAGGGTCCCTCAAAACTCCCCCCTTTTAAGTGAACTTCAGGAATTCCCTTGGTAACAAGGGAACTTATTACTGTGTGAATTACTCAACAAACTATTGCTCCTCTCTCTATCAAACACCCTCATTCCCCATTATCCACCTTCACATTAGATGACACGTCACACTTACTACATACTCCACATTAAGTACCAGATTCCACCTTTGCCACACTACTTTTACTCTGTCACTCTTCACTACCAACTCCAACCGCATGTTTTAAAACCTTAACTATGGTTAGTGGGGTAAAGTTGTTAAGAACCACTTTTGGAAGGTATCTGCTGCCTTATTCTAAATGTCCCCCACCGCAAAGTTTACATCCTTGCCAATCTTTCAATCATCATATCTAGCTTTTAATTTGCATGTCTTTCACTTTTTGACCTACCTTTAGTACATTGGGAACCTTATGCTCCACACCACTTTTCTGTAAAACCCAATCAGGAACTAATTCACTCAAACGATGTCTACCCCTTAACAGTATGAATGGTATAACTGCTGTGTTCGAGTGAGGAGTACTGTGATAACTCCACAGCCTTTTGGCAACTGCCATCTGGATATCCTGACCCAAAGAAATTGCCAAGTAAATAGTGTCCTTTATTATGCAGTTTACCCTCTCCACCACGCCAGTAACTTGAGGACTGTAAAGTCCCACCGTTAAATATTTAACACCCAGTGATGAGAGGAATGAGCCCGTCATCTGAGATTTGAGCTGTACACCAGTGTTTCCAAACTGTGGGTTGCGAGCCAATTTTTGGTGGGTCGCGAAAGTCAAAACAATAAATAAGGATGCCTTTAAATTCTGTATTTATCTTGTCACATTTTCTGCGCATTAACAACGATCAAATGTTCAGCTACGTCTTCAGATAAATTGCTGCTTATGTGTTTTTAACATTGGGATTGGTGTTTACAAACTCCTATTAATTAGCAGTCAGAGTAAGAAAAGTAAAGTGAATTACGTGACAATCTTGCTGAGATACAAGGAGTGTGAAAGGAAATGCTACAGGATATAATTTGTTTGTAACACACATCAAAACGTAAATATCAATAAATGAACTGTACACTTTCAGCAGTTAGGACAGCTAAAATGAAGCATTTTTTTGCAATTCTGAAGTGTGATGGAAACAAAGATTTTAATAAGATTAACACAAATCAAGACACTTGTTGATTCACAAATGATAATTGTTCACTGAAACACAATTTCCACACATTATAATTTGTGCGAAAAATAGCTTCATTAGTAAAACTGTATGTCTGTGCAAAAGTAGCAGCCATGTCAATGGTATGAGAAATTTTCTGACTAGGATGTGAGCTCTGGGCAAGCAGCAACCACAATCCTTTTCAGCATAAGGCACAAGCAAAATGCCAGATTAACCAGTGCTCAACCCCTTGGTAGCTTGGCACAAAGCAGTGAGTCTTAACTCAGAAGCAATGTGTGAACAATTCAAACAGTAAAACAGTGAAAACACCACTCAAAAAGGTTCCCACTCCAGGTTTAACAAATACAGCTTAATTTAATAAAAAAACAAGATAAAAAAAGTCCAAGTCCAATTCCAATCCAACAAAGTCACAAGTTCAGACCGACTGCAGTGGAGTGCGGGCCAGCTACAGGAACCCAGTAAGGCCCCCTGAACAAAAGTACCCTCGATCCTGCTTTGCGGAGTGTTGCGTAGAATCCGTGTTGACGATGCATTGTGCAGCCAAAGCATTGTGTTGGTTCTGAGATGCAGTGAGGCTGTGGGGCGAGTGCCTGCGTCGTCATCGAGGATGCTGTCAATGGGGCTTGCGGTGAAGTCCAGCATAGAGGATGCAGCACTCAGTCAGGGCGATGCGTCGGTTCTGAAGAGCTGTGAGGCTGCAATGTGGAGTTCGGAGTCATCGTCAAGGCTGCCGTTGAGGAGAGATGTGAGTGCCTGCAGCGAGAATATGTAACGCAGTGGTGGTTCTGAAGAGGTCACGGCAGCGATGCAGGTCTTTGTGACAGGTCCAATCCATGCAGCAGTGGAGATGTGTCGGTTTTGCTCAGGGCTGTGCCGTGCAAAAGAGGAGATGCACCAATTTTTCTGGGTCCACAGAGGCTTGTAAAGCACTTTATGTCGACTTCCAAGGGCCCAGGACTGGGGTGGCACCACTTGGGGGCATAGACTCACAAATGGACGAGTCAAGGGGCAGATGCAAGGTTGTTGGAAGCCTGATATGTCCCTGAGGTTTCAGATTAGGAGGCCAGTCAACTAGCCATTGGAGTGACTCTGGGTATAAGAGATGTAGGTTCAGTCCTTCTCACCCAGGCAAGAGGGCAGCAGGTCAGCACAGAAAAGCAGGAATCCAGTAGAATGCAGTCTAGCAGAGTGGGAGTCCTGTAGCTGTACAGCACTCCTTCCTGGCAGAGTATCCACAGGTCTAGAAGTGTACTGAAGTGGTGGTGCCTTTGGTCCACTACTTATACCTAGTTATGTCTTTGAAGTGGGAGAGAAGTTTCTAGAAGTTTACCTTTGAAGTCGCCAGGCATCCTGCCTTCTCGCTCTGGCTCCAGACTAACTACAGAGGGTATGCAGCCCTTTGTGTGGATGCAGGATGCAGCCTATCCAGGTGTAAGTGGGGCTGTGTCCAGCATTTCCCTCCTAACCTGCCAGTGAAGGCCCATCCAGGCATACCTAGCTTCCCTATTGTGTGTGGCTGTTTAGGAGGAATACACAAAGCTCAACTGTCAGCAAGCCATAAGACCAGAGGCAGGCCTCAAGCACTAAATGGCTAAAGCAAGAAAATGCCAACTTTCTAAACGTGGCATTTTAGAATTGTAATTTAAAATCGGACTTCACTATGAGTTAGGATTTTAAATAATGATTACAGAGAGATCAAACGTGAACTGTTTATCTCTTTCTGTTTGGAAATTACACTTAGAAAATGCAATAAGTCGACTCCAATGTTATCCTATGGGAGAGATAGATCTTACAGTAGTGAAAAATGAATTTGAGAGTTTTTCACTACCCGGACATGTAAAACATACTTGTACAATTTTTTTCATACGTTGCACCCTGCACTCTGGGCTATCCAGGACATATCCTAGGGGTGACATAAAGGTATTAATAAAAAGGAAGGTTAGGGTCTGGCACAAAGTTTATTTTGCCAAGTTGAAATGGCTGTTTAAAACTGCTCTGACAGGCTCTGCGAAGGCAGGCCTGAGACATGTTTAAGGAGCTACTTAATTGGGTTGCACAATGAGTGCTGCAAGCCCACTAGTAGAATTTAATTTACAGGCTATGAGTACATGTTGTACCACTTTACTAGGGACATATAAGTAAATTCAATATGCCAATTGGGAATAAGCCAATATTACTATGTTTAGAGGAGAGAGTACAAGCACATTAGCACTGGTTAGCAGTGGTAAATTGCACATAGAGTCCTAAGGCCATCAAAAACGAAGTCAGTGAAAATGGAAGAGGAAGACAAAAAGTTGGGGAGGAAGACGACCCTAAGCCTGACAAGTCTAAAAAATGAAAAATGCACTGTCTGTAAACTACAGTGTGGTACCATACAATGCTTTAGTTACTTTAAAAAATAAAATCACCTTCCTCATGTCCATTTAAGCTAGGTGGGTTGTGAAAGTTTTTTTGTTAAAAAAAGTGGGTAATGGTTCTAAAACATTTGGGAAGTACTGCTGTACACCATTATCCATGACTAAAATCTTTGGAATACCTTCCCTACTGAAGAAATGTATAATAATATCAATAGTGATTTTGGTATTGGGTTCTCTAAGCAATTTGTGACAAACCCAACTGGAGTGCTAATCTACCACAACCAGAGCATACTTCATATTTTCATTGCGAAAATATTTGGGGCAAATAAAATCCATCCTTATCTTTTCCCATGGTGACTTTGGAAACTCCATAAGAGACAAAGGTATATTATGGGTATGAAGGGATTTGTCAGACATCTTTCTTCCATCACACCCACTAATTAATGTTGCCACCTGAGCATCCTTTTCCAGCCATCAGTAATACAACTGGAACCGTTTTCTTTTTTTAAGAACCAGTCAATCCCACCTGTCTTTGATGGGAAAATGTTACCACTCAACTTCTCAGGTCTGTTGGTGGAATTAGTATCAATTTGCCTTTGAATGGGCAATTCAGCTTTAATCTTATGAAACAACTTGAATCCACTACTTAATGCATTGAGTTTTTGCCAACTGTGTGCATCACTACTGGCCATTTCCTCCCACTCTTGTTGCGAAACTATTCTGCAAACACTGCACTATCAAGAACGCCTACAACACAGTCCACCACATTAGGAAATTTGAAGTGGGACAGCGTGAAAGAAAATCCGTTTTAGAATTCTTTCCTCCTGGGATGTGCCCCCTCTGAAATTAAGCTCATGCATTTTAGACAGTAATCTAGCCAGTCTAGAACTAGTCTCACTGAAGTTGACATCATTTAATAAGTACATTAAAGCTTTATATTCAGTGATTAATGACATCTCTCTATCCAACAGATATGTCAAAAAGTGATAGGTTGCCTAAGCACAGGCTTTTGCCTCTCCATTATGCTATAATTCTTTTCAGCACAAAAGAGACGTCTTAAAGCAAAAGTTACTGTGTTCTCTCTACCTTCCAGCGGTTGGTTTAGTAGGGCTTGACTGTTACTATGGACTTGGAAATGTTACTAAAGGCTTGAAGGGGAGGGGGATCTATGATCATCTTTTTCAACAAGTTAAATGCTTCTGTTTCTTCTTTCCCCCAAGAGTACACCACTCCTCACCAGGTTTTCTCAGGGGCTCCATGTGAAGAGCAAAGTTTAGAACAAACCTTGAATAATATTCACAAAGACCAAGAAATTATTTTAACTGGCTTTTGTCTTCAGGTGAAAGCATGCCCTTTATTGCTTCCAACACATCTGCTTTTGGTCTTACACCCTGTCCCAATATGTGATGAACCAAGTATTGCACCTCCTTAAGAATGAATTGACACTTTTCCATCTTAAAAGGGATACCATGCTTTCCTAATAAGCTTAGCATTCTGTCACAAGTGTAAATATGTGCCCTTTGCTGTGTCAGTATAAAATAATGTCTTGTTGATATGCCAGTACATTGGTTTGCTCCCAAATATTTGGTACAATACATTCTAAAAAACAGATGAAGGCGAGGCCAGTCAAAACAGCATATGTAAGAAACAAAAGGCTCCAAATGGGGTGTTAAAGAGTTAAGGTACAGGACTTTTAACTCAGCTCAATCTTGTGATATGTAGCCCTTAGACCAAGGGTGAAAAACCTCTGTCCTCCTCTATTTGGGCTATCATCTCAGGGTTCCTAGGCAATGGGTAACAAACTACCAGAATGGGTCCATCCAGGGCCCTAAAGTCAACAAAAAGTCTAAATTCATTGACTTCTTTTTTGATTCCTAATACGTAACAGTATGTTGGACACCCTTTGTACTACAGGATAGCCCCATGCTTCAATATTATTTTGTGCTCATAACCTTTGATTAACCCCAATTTATCTTCACAAATGGCTTTGAGATTACCTTGCAAGCACTCAATTGAACAAATCTGCCTATCAACAACCTCAACAAGAGAAATAGGACGATCTGTCCACGTTCTAAGTATCATCCCAAAACCTACCTGGTCCCTCCACCCTAAGATATTATAGCCACTCTCTGCAACATACTTTCCTTTGAATCAGCCTCTTCTTATATACCATATATACATAACCCAACATGTCTATCTCAAACACCCTAATTACATCAGTGCGTATGTTGGACAGATTCAATATGAAAAGACCACACTCCTTCAAATACAGGTTAAACATAGTTTATCTATGATAATAGTGATTGGAGACCCTGAATCCATCATAACATCAACTTTCACATCTCCCATCCTTACATCATAGACTGAGACACCTTTCTTCCAAGATTTTGTCCAGTGTCTACCATTTTTATAGAGAGAACGACCCTGTTGCTTGCATGGTTCACATTTTCTTTTTATAAACTTGATGTCTATTTGCCACTTTTTGAGAATTCTTGCATGCTTTGGCGAAGTGTCTAACCTTTCTGCATTTCATGTACGTTTCACCCAAAGAAGGCCACATATTTTCCATTTGCCAAATGAGTTTTTGATCCACAACTGTAGCAAGTTTCTTGTAAATTCAAAAAAAAATTCTAATTTCCTCTCATTTGCATAGGTTTGGCTTGGAAAATATTGGGGGTCATTACAACATTGGCGGTAAAAGGCGCTTACCGTCGTGCAGAAGACCGACAATACACCGCCGCGGCTGCGGAATTCCGCCACAGCTATTATGCCACACAGCTCTGAATCCACCGAAATTCAGACACCCACACAACTCCGCCACACCAAAGGTCAGTGATAAACTGGCGAAAACAAAACTTCCACCTCCATGCCAACAGAAACACGCCCATGCTATTACGACCCACGAATCCACGTGGCGGTCTTTCAACCGCGGTATTCCATTGGCGGTACACATCGCCGCGCTCAAAATACACACACATTTCCAAAACACCGCCACATTGGACAATTCAAAATACACACACCTGATACACATACACACAACACTCCCACACACCCAATACTATATAAAACTCACACCCACATCACCCGCAAACCCCTACGACCGAAAAATCACGAACGAAGGCCGAAGAGAGAGAGCACAGAATAGACAACCCCATCACACAGAGGCACACAACACCATCACCCACACAACATCCACGCACCAAACACCACACACCAGTACACATTACCACACTCATCACCACATACACCACCCCACACATCACACACACCACCCCATGTCACGCCAAAGACACCCCCGCTTCTCCGAGGAGGAGCTCAGGGTCATGGTGGAGGAAATCATCCGGGTAGAGCCACAGCTATTTGGCTCACAGGTACAGCACACATCAATAGCCAGGAAGATGGAGCTATGGCGCAGAATAGTGGACAGGGTCAACGCCGTGGGACAGCACCCAAGAAATAGGGAGGACATCAGGAAGAAGTGGAACGACCTACGGGGGAAGGTGCGTTCAACGGTCTCCAGGCACAACATCGCGGTGCAGCGGACTGGCGGCGGACCCCCACCTCCTCCCCCACAACTAACAACATGGGAGGAGCAAGTCTTGACCATCATGCATCCAGAGGGCCTCGGAGGAGTCGGTGGAGGATGGAACACTGGTAAGTCAAATCTTAACTATCATATCCCCCACCCTACCTGCATGCTCTCACACACCCCCACCCTCACTCCCTCCCCTATCACTCCAACTCCTCACTAATGTACTAATAACACAAACCACACATCCCAACACCAAGCCCTGCATGACACAACTAAGCATGGTCACCCCTCACTAAAGCATGCTCACTGCACATACCCAGAACAACCCCCTAACCATCATCACACAAGCCCCCACACAGGAATGCTTGCACTTGGGTACACAGACACCCACCCATTGCACACCATCACACACACATGCAATAATCATGCTCTTATGCCCCTGCAGGAACCCGAAGGACTGTCACCACACCAGAGGGTCCAGACAACACCACTCCACCCTCAGAAGAGGCCCACAGTAACGATAGCAGCTCTGCCCTACTGGATCCTGATGACCAGCCCGGACCATCGTGGGCCTTGGGACAGTCGGTTTCCCTTGCACAGGCACAGCCCAACACTGACCTTCCACCCTCTGGTAACACCAGCACCGCACCCACCCAGTGGGCCCAAACCTCCCTACCCAGGACAGGTCAATCAGCGGTGTGTCCACCACTACAGGGAACCCAGGATAACCCACCACCCCAACAACAACAGGGACCTGGGGGAAGTGGTAGTGGGCACACAGTCCAGGGGACGGAGGCACAGGAACACAGGGGAACTGGGAGGGCTGATGTGCGACAGGGGGTGGACAGGTCAAGGGAACCCACTCTCCACGAGGCCCTCTCCTCCATCATGGGAGCCTACCACCACTCCAGGAGACAATGGCGACGGTCCTGGCCAAGTTTCAGGAGACCCTGCGCCTGCAGGAGGAACAGTATTTGGGGTTCAGGGAGGAGCTCAGGACCATCAGCTCCGCCTTGGGCACCATCGTAGGGGTGCTGAAGGACATACAGAACACCATGAGGGACACCGTGGCACTCCAAGGGGCCCCTGACACTAGCCAGGACGATGAACTGCTCACAACCTCCGCCGGCGCTAGTGGACAGGACGCCCGCCACAGGACCAACACACCAGCACCCCACCCCCTGCAGATGGACAACCACCACGCAAGCGGTCCCTGAGATCCAGGAACAGGAGAGAGCAAGGTTGCAAGACCCCCGCCAGGAAATGAGACCACCCTGTTTGTCCTCCCACTGTACCACCTTGTTACCCTGTCCATACTTAAACTGCCCCAGCTCCACTTCCTATGCCCAGATGGGCAGTGCATCTGTGAGACTAATAGACTGGACTCTGCCATGGACATTCCTACGCCATCACCCATCCTCTTTTTACAACCCCCTCACATTTCTGAGCACTTCAATAAACACCCTTGAAACACAAAACAATCTTGAGTCAGTCTGTGATTTACTAATTATGTATTATCAATGACAGTGTCATAATGCGTTTCCCATTGTAAGGCTAACATACCTATGTCACACATCACAAGTCCTTGAAGGATGCAAGCAGATGACACGTTGGTAACCACACCTGTGAAACCGTAATGGAAAGGTACAACTCAGTTACCAAATAGTGTTTGAAATCGATAAACCGGATAGAGGTAGACGTGTGAAAGTTAATGTAATGTTAAACATGAAAATGTTCTCACCTGTGTGTCACTGGAAATATTGCTGTATGACTGACTCCCTGTTGTCGTTGTCTTCTTCCTCAGCTTCCTCCTCATCACTGTCCACAGGCTCCACAGCTGCAACAACACCGTCATCTGGATCATCCTCCTGCAGAAAAGGCACCTGGCGTCGCAAAGCCAAATTATGGAGCATGGAGCAGGTGACGATGATCTCGCACACCTTCTTCGGTGAGTAGAATAGGGATCCACCTGTCATATGGAGGCACCTGAACCTGGCCTTCAGGAGGCCGAAGGTGCGTTCGATCACCCTCCTAGTCCGCCCATGGGCCTCATTGTAGCGTTCCTCTGCCCTGGTCCTGGGATTCCTCACTGGGGTCAATAGCCAGGAAAGGTTGGGGTAACCAGAGTCCCCCAATAGCCATACACGGTGCCTCTGGAGTTGACCCATCATATCAGGGATGCTGCTATTTCGCAGGATGTAGGCGTCATGCACTGAGCCAGGGAACATAGCATTTACCTGCAAGATGTACTGGTCTGCCAAACATACCATCTGGACATTCATTGAATGATAACTCTTCCTGTTCCTATACACCTGTTCACTCCTGTGGGGGGGGACCAGAGCTACATGGGTCCCATCAATGGCACCTATGACGTTGGGGATATGTCCAAGGGCATAGAAGTCACCTTTCACTGTAGGCAAATCTGCCACCTCAGGGAAAATGATGTATCTCCGTACGTGTTTCAGCAGGGCAGACAGCACTCTGAACAACACGTTGGAAAACATAGGCTGGGACATCCCTGATGCCATGGCCACTGTTGTCTGAAAAGACCCACTTGCAAGGAAATGGAGCACTGACAGCACCTGCACGTCAGGGGGGATTCCAGTCGGATGGCGGATTAGTGACATCAGGTCTGGCTCCAACTGGGTACATAGTTCCTGGATTGTGGCACGGTCAAACCGGAAGGTGACGATGACATGTCGCTCTTCCATTGTCAACAGGTCCACCAGCGGTCGGTACACCGGAGGATTCCACCATCTTCTCAACTGTCCCAGCTGACGGTGCCTACGAAGGACAACAGCGAAGAATCAGTCATTATTCCTCCAGGTATGTACCCACAGTTACACACAAGACTACACCACTCACAGAACCCTTCCTCTATGTGTGTTGAGTGTAGGCCTAGCTATGTGTGACGCAGAGGTAAATGAAGCCATGTGGGCCCCTGAAATGGCGGCTGCCTGACCTCTAAACTGGGACAATGTGATTGTGGGGTAACTGCGCTGGCGTTGCACACCGTCGCGGTAGGCGGTCGTAGACTGCGGCACAATGCTGCATTGGTTAACTTTGGACTCTATGGGTCCCAGGAGCCAATGAACAGGTGCGCCGGCGGTGATGATGCGCACCGCCGCGGACATCACCGCTGCGGACCTCACCGCCATTTTCTATCTGTTCAATCACTAGATACCTGACCTTCGACAGGAGAGGACCTACACTGCAAGTGCTGCTGTGACCTCGGTCTGGAAGCGACGATGGCTGCTGCGTCTGGGGAAAGGGCCCCTGCCTTCACTGCACAGGAGTTGGAGAAACTGTAGACGGGGTCCTCCCCCAGTACACGCTACTCTACGGTCCTCCAGATCAACAGGTTAGTACACAGGGAGCACGTGGTATGGGCTAGGCCTGGGTGGAGAGGGCTGGTTGGAAGAGGGAAGGGGGCAGAGTTCATAGTACATTAATGCATGGGAATGAATGGGCCACATGGCCAGAGTAGGGAGGGGGCCACTCACAACGACGGTGCAGTTGTTAATGACTGTTCCTCTTTCCTTGTGCATGTCATGTAGGTCAGCGCCCACCAGAAGAGGGACATTTGGCATGCCATCGCCAAGGAGGTCCGGACCCTGGGGGCCCACCAGAGACGGGGCACCCACTGCCATAAGAGATGGGAGGACATTCGCCGCTGCAGCAAGAAGACGGCGGAGGCTCAGCTGGGGATGGCCTCCCAATGTGGGAGGGGTGCCCGTCGCACTATGACCCCCCTGATGTTCCGGATCCTGGCGGTGGCCTACCCGGAGTTGGATGGGTGCTTGAGGGCATCACAGCAGACACAAGGGGTGAGTATAATCTCATTCTGCTGACTTTGCGCACAGTGGAGGTGTCTGGGTGGGGGAGGTGGGCTGTGGGTGTCCCTAGGCTAGGGCGAGTTCGGTAGGCAAGGCCCCTCCGTAATGTTGGCCATGTGGCACTCTACCCCACCTCAGCAGAGTGCCAAGTCGAGGTATAGCTGCCCCTGTGGCATCCATGTGCGCAGATGTCTACCATTGCCATGTAGGCCATATCCCAGGAATTGCATGTGCAGTGGCCAGGAGCATGGCGTAATGCAGGGGGCTGCTGTGTCTGTCTTGTCCGCCAACGGTAGCGGTATGCCATGCACTAAAACTCTCTTTCTTCTGTCTCCCCCCCTTTTTCTGCTCTCCCTGTCCTTTTGTACATCAGCATCATCAGGCGGAGGTACAGTGGCACCGGAGCACGAGGGAGCTGCATCCCACATGGCCATGGAGGGCCACACCACGGACTCTGAATGCACCAGTGGGACGGAGGGCGAGGGGAGCTTCAAGTCGGCCACCGGATCACCAAGTAGCGACACGGACTCGTCCGCCGATGGGGGCTCCCTTGTGGTGGCGGCACCATCTGTGCCCCCCACTTCTACAGGTACAGCCGCCACCTCCCCTACCAGCACCGCCCTCCCAGCAGCCCCTCAGCGTTCGCCCCGTGCCCGCTCACCCAGGAGGGTGGGCATCACCTTCGCCCCAGGCACCTCAGGCCCTGCCCCAGTCACTCCTGCTGCCCTCAGTGAGGAGGCCATTGACCTCCTCAGGTCACTCACTGTAGGACAGTCTACCATTGTGAATGCCATCCAGGGTGTAGAACGAGAGTTGCAACACGGTAATGCATTCCTGGAGGGCATTCATTCTGGTCAGGCTGTCCTTCAGCGAACCCTGCAATCTCTGGCCTCAGCACTGATGGCAGCCATTGTCCCTGTGTCTAGCCTCCCCCCTCCAACCTCCTCCACCCAGACCCAATCTCCTGTACCCCAGCCCATCCCAAGCACACCTACAGACCAGCATGCACACAAGTTAGCACACACAGGTAGCTCAAGCAAACATAGGCACCACACAACCCACAGGCACTCACGCAAGCCTCACCCACGTACAGACACAGCAACATCCACTGCCTCCACTGTGTCCCCCTCCTCCTCTTCTCCCTCCTCCCTCCCAGTCTCGTCTACACACACACCTACATGCACCACATCTACAGGCACCATGAATCGCACAAGAAGACCCAGCACCACAAGCCGCTCACCTGCACTCACCACCTCCACTCCCATTTACACGTCCCCTGTGTCCTCTCCCAGTGTGTCTGTGACGCTCCCTCCCAAAGTACACAAACGCCGGCAATCACTCACCCAACATCCATCCACCTCACGACAGCCTCCAGTACCTGCACCTGCACCCAAAACACCTAAAGTGACACCTCCGACAACCACCTCCTCTTCCTCCACTCCCAGGCCCCCTCCAACTACCCATCCCAGTGTTCGTCAGAAACTGTCCCTCTGTAAAGTTGACCTTTTTGCCCCCACCCCCCCCTCCAATTCATCAGTCCTGTCGTAGCGCCTCAGCCAAAAAGCCTCCAATACCAGTGGTGCCTGTTCAAGGTTTGTGGAGTGCACCGGCCACCAGGGCTGGCAGTATGACCCGGAGCCAAGGCACTGGCAGCCCACCCCCTGTAAAGGCTCTAAAATTGGAGAGTGGACGACGGGACCGTGTGAAGACTCCTGGTGGGAAAACAACTCACATGGGTTCCAAGGGGATTGGAGAGTCAGCTGTGACTCCACCAAAGGTGGGGAAGGGCCAGAGGAAGTCTGCCCAGCCTGTTGTGAGTGTCACGGCGGAGAAGTGCGCCATCATTTCCGGCAGTCGAGACACAACCGCCAGCACCGTCGTCACTGGTCCAGAGACCACCGCCAGAGTCATTGCCCAGGAGGGCACAAGTATCGTCACTGGTCCAGAGACCACCGCCGGAGTCACAGCCCAGGAGGGCACAAGTATCGTCACTGGTCAGGAGACCACCGCCAGAGTCATTGCCCAGGAGGGCACAAGTATCGTCACTGGTCCAGAGACCACCGCCGGAGTCACAGCCCAGGAGGGCACAAGTATCGTCACTGGTCCAGAGACCACCGCCGGAGTCACAGCCCAGGAGGGCACAAGTATCGTCACTGGTCCAGAGACCACCGCCGGAGTCACAGCCCAGGAGGGCACAAGTATCGTCACTGGTCAGGAGACCACCGCCAGAGTCATTGCCCAGAAGGGCACAAGTATCGTCACTGGTCCAGAGACCACCGCCGGAGTCACAGCCCAGGAGGGCACAAGTATCGTCACTGGTCCAGAGACCACCACCGGAGTCACAGCCCAGGAGGGCTCAAGAATCGTCACTGGTCCAGAGACCACCGCCGGAGTCACAGCCCAGGAGGGCACAAGTATCGTCACTGGTCAGGAGACCACCGCCAGAGTCATTGCCCAGGAGGGCACAAGTATCGTCACTGGTCCAGAGACCACCGCTGGAGTCACAGCCCAGGAGGGCACAAGTATCGTCACTGGTCAGGAGACCACCGCCAGAGTCATTGCCCAGGAGGGCACAAGTATCGTCACTGGTCCAGAGACCACCGCCGGAGTCACAGCCCAGGAGGGCACAAGTATCGTCACTGGTCCAGAGACCACCGCCAGAGTCACAGCCCAGGAGGGCACAAGTATCGTCACTGGTCCAGAGACCACCGCCGGAGTCACAGCCCAGGAGGGCACAAGTATCGTCACTGGTCAGGAGACCACCGCCAGAGTCATTGCCCAGGAGGGCACAAGTATCGTCACTGGTCCAGAGACCACCGCCGGAGTCACAGCCCAGGAGGGCACAAGTATCGTCACTGGTCAGGAGACCACCGCCGGAGTCACAGCCCAGGAGGGCACAAGTATCGTCACTGGTCAGGAGACCACCGCCAGAGTCACAGCCCAGGAGGGCCCCGGCTGCCACAGCCCAGGTGGGCTATGATGGAACGTCATGCCACACACCAATGCCCAGTGTAGGGAATGTCAGCCACACACCAATGTCCGTACCAGAACCGCCATGGCAAAGCACCGCTGAACAGGGCAAAGACCGCCATGGCAAAGCACTGCTGAACAGTCCTGAACCGCCATGTCGAAGCACCGCTGAACAGGGCAAAGACCGCCATGGCAAAGCACCGCTGAACAGTCCAGAACCACCATGTCGAAGCACCGCTGAACAGGGCAAAGACCGCCATGGCAAAGCACCGCTGAACATGGCAAAGACCGCCATGGCAAAGCACCGCTGAACATGGCAAAGACCGCCATGGCAAAGCACCGCTGAACAGTCCAGAACCGCCATGTCGAAGCACCGCTGAACATGGCAAAGACCGCCATGGCAAAGACCGCCATGGCAAAGCACCGCTGAACAGTCCTGAACCGCCATGTCGAAGCACCGCTGAACAGGGCAAAGACCACCATGGCAAAGCACCGCTGAACAGTCCTGAACCGCCATGTCGAAGCACCGCTGAACAGGGCAAGCACCGGGTAGGAATGAATAGACCGCCACATCAGGCATCCTTATCCTATGTGCAGCTGGGACAGTGACAGGACAGGAACTTTCACGGGGAGACTCATCCAGTCTGGGCACCAGTCCCCCTCCAGAACCAGTGGAGACCTGCATCCACTCTGTCTGTCCTGCACAGGATGAAGCACTCTGGGCACCAGTCCCCCCCAGTACCAGTGGACACCTGCATCTACTTGAGAGACTGTGGCTTTGCACTCCCCAGGATGGCACAGTGGGCACCCCACCCACTGTAGAGACTTGAGAGACTGTGGCTTTGCACTCCCCAGGATGGCACAGTGGGCAAGCCACCCACTGTAGAGACTTGAGAGACTGTGGCTTTGCACTCCCCAGGATGGCACAGTGAGCACCCCACCCACTGTAGAGACTTGAGAGACTGTGGCTTTGCACTCCCCAGGATAGCACAGTGGGCAAGCCACCCACTGTAGAGACTTGAGAGACTGTGGCTTTGCACTCCCCAGGATGGCACAGTGAGCACCCCACCCACTGTAGAGACTTGAAAGACTGTGGCTTTGCACTCCCCAGGATACATAAATGGGCATGGATCTGGCTTTGCAGTCATCCGGCTGAGGTGCCCCCCCTTCCCTTCCCCCTGAGGTGCCTGTAGTATTTCTATCTGATGCCCCGGCAGTTTTCTCTCCGATTGTGGTCAGGTATCCTTTGTGGGCCTCACCCATGCATTTTTGGACTGTTGGTGCACGGACATTGTTGTGTACATATCTGCACTACTTCTCGTACTGTATATAATTATGACTGATTTTCATATATATCTGTATATTTTTGTATGACATGTATATTGCCACATTACAATGTTTGACCGAATTTCGCTTTGTCTTTTCATTCTTCCGGGGGGATTGTAGGTTGTTACTGTGATTTTTGTGAATGCATTGGTGTGTATGTTGTATAATGCGAGGTTGGGGGTGGGGGTGGGGCTGTTTGGTGGGTGTCCCCCTAACTTTTGCCTCCCCCTCCCCCATGTCGTAGGTGCAGTACTCACCGTTGTCTTCGGCGCCTACGTAGATGATGGTCGTAGAGGAGCAGAAACACAAGGGCAGGGAGTATTTGGAGTTCCGGGTCCAGGGAGTCCTCGTTCCTCGTGGGATGTGTTCAGGTGAGCGTTTTCCCATTGCCAAAGCTGTTTCCGCCGTGTTTTTATCCATGGTGAATCCGCCCCGGAAAAGATGGCGGATTGGCGGGTTGTGATACTACGGGCGGTACATTGTGTTCCGCCTGTCTGTTGGCGGTGACCGCCGCGCTGCTTGTCTGTACCGCCGTGGCGGGCGGTGTGTTAAAGTGGCTGCCTTTGTTGGCGGCTCCCGCCCGGGTCATAATTCTCTTTTTTTGTCCGCCGGCCTGTTGGCGGTCTTACCGCCGCTTTAACACCGTCCGCCAGGGTTGTAATGACCACCATAGTGTTGATATTTACAGTATTACTCAATTGCTTAAACTTTTCCAATACTCTGGAAGATGATCAAAGATCTTTTCACCTTTGATGCCCAAACAATAGTAGAGAACAGCCTTTTTCTTCAGCGGATCCTCATCGCCAAACTATTGTATAATCTTCTACAAATGGTGATGAGAATATCTTTAATAGGGTTTATTGGGATAGGGTAAACGCAATGTCACACACAACATTCTCCACTTACTCCTCCAGGCTTCAATTAGCAACTGAAATGAGTGTAGAACACCCATCAAGATTTGGCAGAGAACCACTATGAAAGTTCCAATATTAAAGTTACAAAGCAATGACAAAGTAACATGAACAAGAAATAAAACTACTCTACTCCACCACAGCTGATCAATGCGATCAGCTGGACAAGGGAAGATGGGCCACACTGAACATAAAGCTGTACATGGTTAGCTCAAAATAACATGGATTTTCTATCTTGGTGACTCAAGTGACATCATAAACAATTCCAGCTTTGCTCTTGTTCTCTATCTGATGTCACCCTTAACTTCCTTGTTGGAAGCTTCCCACTTTTAGTTCTAAATGTAGCGCTTACTCCCCAATGAAATTACCCTTTTATTATGCCTTCTCTACCACAGAAATACTGCCTGTGTAAATGACCCATATTCCAACCTTAGAAAGTCTGAGGATATTTTTATGAAAGTTACATAAATTAGTCTAGCAATTTTTTCAGCCTCCGGGGTAAAGAAATGAAGCTTTTTAGAAATTAGTGTTCAGCCATAGACAGTAGTAAAGGTTGTTTTAGTTATATTCTTTATATTTGTTATGTAATATCTGTTGCTTCACCTAGCTACACTAATGTAATTTTATGGGTTAACTTGACTTGTACTATGTTTTTTAATATGTAGAAAAAGTTATTCAAGCAAAGATAATGGCATCTTCTGGAAGTAAAGAGTAACCAATTACATATTACCTGTAAAAATACCACCCCACTTCTCCTCACACACATCGTGCTGTATCTCCTGTGGATATTTCGAGGTAATCATGGGACTACGCTCCAAATTGGCAGTGCATGCCATAAGTACAGTCCTTGTCTGCTAAAGTGACCTCCACACAGATTAGACACTTGCCCAATATCCAGAGAGCCAAATGGTAGAAAACAATGGGCTATAAAGAACACTCTTGTCCACAACAATGTGACTATAATGGAACTGGATCAATGTCAGATCCAAGTGGATGGCACTGTAAAAGACAGGATGGTCACTATATACCAGCAACGTCAAACCAAGAATGCTGAGGCACAGCACCTCAAATAATCTTTGCCAGAGGCAATTCCTTTGAACCACATTCCAATGTATTGCTACTTTGCTTACTTTGGCACTACAGATACATGATAAACAATATGCAATTCCGCCTTTGACCCATGCCAATAGGGACGTCAGGACAAACAGCTCGACCAAATCTTATCTACTCTGAAAGGCAAACAAACTACTCCAGACATGTTTCAGTCTTGCTGTGCCCAGTCAATGAGTTGCAGCTTAAGTCATATGGCATAGTCAGTGTGACGCTCATTTCTGGCCATACTTATCATGCAAAGGCCACCTCACTGAGCAAAAGTAAAACATGATGGATGGAATACATAGTTTAATCATTACTCCAAGACTTCAAGGTAATCAATACAAAAGGTAGCCTTCTTGTTCTGCAAATTACCCTTTTATTTTTTAATCAAAGAATTTGAGACATTTTACTAAATGAAAGACATTTAGCCCACAAAGGCACTATTACTAAAAAGGGTGTGTTTGAACAAAAACACAATAAAAGAAGAGAAAAAATACTTATCTGGTGATTCAGGCACTTTTAGTTCCTCTGTTCACCCTCCTTTTAAAGCTGTTTCAATACAACTTTTTTAAAAGACCAGTCAAAAACTGCTATTTTTTGTTAATGAGAAATACATTTTGTAGCATTTTTAAAATGTCCCTTGTACCTCTTTCATCGTGCAAGAACGTTTCACCCAAAGACGCCCACTAGTTGTAATGTCCCAAGACTTATGCATCATGCAGCGGAGGTGCGATGCAGCATATGCCACTAGGCATTACTGGAATGTGTTGTGAATAAGGGAGCATGTGGATAAAACTTGTATCACCTCCAAGGTAATTCTGTAATTACCCTAAAACCCAGTCTTCTAAAAAAAAAAAAAAAATGGCATAGGAGTGACCAACATTTATGAATACATATTCTGCAATATTTATGGAGAAACAAACTATAGCAGAGAGCGCTTTTCAATGCGACACGTATGCCCAGACATAGATCCCATGCTCACTTTGCTTATGGAACCTAGCCGCACCCATATGATGAGCCCTAAGTAGAGTGAAACCTGCCTTTAGTTGCTTGTGTTCTGGTTTGGAAATTACCTGGCTTGGCTGTTGGGGCTGAACTGTTCTAATGAAGCAGAATCAAAACTGATTTGCATATGTCTGGGTCTAATCTGAGGTGGTATTTTGGGCATAAAAAAACTATGGTGGTCATTATATACATGGCGGGAAACACCGCACCACCGGCAGTGGCGGTAACTACCACCAACAGGCTGTTGATCCGGACCGCCAAATAATGAAGCACATGAGAAACAAGTAGCAGCCCATCCACACACCGCCATTTTTGTAGTCCCGTCGACGACTGAGGAAGCCGCCCTCAGGCCGGCAGCAAGGCCTTATCCGCCCACCAAGTAATGAAACACCACACCGCCATCAGTTCCGTGGCGGGAACCACCGCCAGGCAAAGCGCGGTGGAAGCGACCCATATAAAGGGAAACACTCACCGGAGGCACACAGAACACATCAATGCTGACATGGAGCCAGAGATGGAAATAATGCTAGTGCTATTCCTTCCCATATTCCTCCAGGCCCGTGACCGACGACGAAGACGACGATGGTAAGTATCGCAGCCTAGTATACATGGGAAGAAAGGGCAGAGTTACACACCCACCGCGTAACGCATGCCCAAACCCTCCCATCATCCCAAGCCATACATACCATAACAAGATGTACTTACCAAACACAAGCCAACAAATACTTGCACCAATGCACACACCTGTGCACTCCACACCCCCACAGTGAAACGCTGCATAACGTCTCTATATTCTGCCAACAGCACTGCTGGGCACTCAAATTTAATTGCAACAAAGAACATTAATGTCCAAATAAGGCCATAGGCCAGTCCATTGCAAAGTCCCGGAAGGGCAAATATAGCCCAAACCTGACCCCTACGTGTGTAAAGGAAACTCCAAGGGAAGGGGCATCAATGGGACAGCCAGGCACCTCAGGGAACAGGGGCAAGGGGTGGCGGGGTGGTGTGGGGACTCCAGTCTTGAAGGGTGGGGTTTAGGTTTAGGAGGTGGAGAAGGTTTGGGCTTGCCCCTGGAAGGAGGTGGAGTGGGGCTGGACCAGGGGTGGCAGAGGGACCTGGCTTCTTCCTCCCTGGGGAAGGGGAACGGGAATGGGAAGGGCAGACTGGGGCGGACTTAAACGAGGAGGGAGTGGACTGGGCTAGGGCATGGGAACGTGGGCCAGTGGGTTCAAACAGGTCAACACGGGGAGGAAAAGCTTCTTACATGCAGTTGGAGGGGATCTGGAGCCAAGTCTGGGAGTGGAGGTTGAGGGAGTGGTCGTACGAGGTGTAGGTGTGCTGGATGTGAATGCAGGTGCCTGTTTAGTATGCTTATGTATGGTGGATGTATGTGGTGTGGATGAGTGTGAGCGTTTGAGTGTTTTGGGAGGGAGGGGGGAAGGACACAGTGGGAGAAGACAGGCTGCCAGTGTAGATGGATGTTGTGTGGGTGTTTGCAGGTCTGGTGAGTGTGCTGCAGGTGTATGTCAATGTAGTTGTGGTGAGTGCAGGTGTGGTGTCTGGGGTAAATGACTGGATGTCAGCGTGTGTGGTGACTGCAAGAATGGGGACAGCAGCAGTGACTGAGGTGCAGTGCATGTGGGTGTGCATGGTGAGGTGAAAGACAGGGAGGAGGGGGAGGCTGCCACATTGGGGGAGGTGGATGTTGCTGTGTGTGCCTTGGTATGCTGGGTGTGTGCATGCCTGTGGTGGGAAGTGTGGTGCTTGTGTTTCTCAGTGTGCTTCGTGTGTGTTGATTTGTGTGCATGGCTGTCTGTATGTGTGCTTGGGATGGGTGAAGGGAGTGGGGTGCTGGAAGGGGTAGAGGTGGTGGGAGGGGGGACGGAAAGATCAGGGACACTGGCTGCAGTCGAAGAGAAGGCCAGAGCCTATAAATATTTCTGTAGGCCAGACATGGCACTGTGAATGCCTTCCAGGTATGCATTGCATTGCTGCATCTAGGATGCTAGCCCCTGGAAGGCATTCACAATGGTTGTCTGCCCTGCAGTGATGGTTCTCAGGAGGTCAATAGGCTCCTCCGTGAGGGCAGCAGGGCTGACTGGGGCAGGGGATGACGTGCCTGGTGCGAAGGAGACGCCCACCCTCCTGGGTGAGCGGGCACTGGTAACTCAATGGGGAGCAACTGGGAGAGCGATGATGGTGTGGGGGTGGGGGAAGATGACAAAGAATAGGTGGGCCCAGTAGGGTCTGCCGCCACCACTAGAAAGCTGCCATCGGAGGAGGTATCAGAGTCACTACCTCCAGTAGTAGTTGCCTCCCCTGTGGTACTCCCCTTGCCCTCCAACCCACTGGTCCCCGTGGCGTCTGTCGACTCTGCCTCCTTGGAACCGTGAGCTGCTGCATCCCCACTCGCCGGTGCCTCAGCTCCCTTGCCAGATGATGCTAATGTCCACAGGGACACAAGAGCACGGGGGAACAAAACAAGACAGACATTTGTCAATTCCTGCAAATATGTACATGTTGGGGCACATACACTCACACCCAGCTCAGGGACTAACCCTCAGCAGATACAACATATGTTATGAATGTGTCCCTGACTAGTAGGCATGACCCCAGAATACACTACATTACCATGCTGAACCACTACTCTGATACACTTTGTGAAGTGAACCCATGAGAGACTATGCCATGCTAATCCAATACATCTACAAGTTCAAAAGTCTACATTTAATACAATATTACAAAAAGGGCACCCCTGACAGGCCAACAGACCCTGCCAAAACTAGCAATGACACTGTCCTACGGACGTGGAGGGGGGCAGGACAGCAGGGACACAACTGTCTATGTGCCTAGCACTACAATGCATGCAACCCTTAGCATCTAACTATAATCATCATAGTGGCATCACAACACTGTTGGTACTCACCCCCTTGTGGCTGCTGTGCTGCCTTCAAGCGCCCATCCAAATCCAGATGTGCCACCACCCGAATGCGGGCCATTAGGGGGGTAAGGGTCCGATGGGCACCCCTTCCTCGTTGGGAGGCCTTCCCCAGCTGGGCCTCTCCAGTCTTCCTGGCCCAGCTCCTCAGGTCCTCCCACCGCTTCCTGCAGTGGGTGCTCTGCCGATTGTAGACCCCCGGGGTCTGCACTTCCTTGGTGATGGCTCTTCTGATGGGTGCTGACCTGCATAGGACAAACATAGTAAAGAAACAGACGTCAATGTGGGTGCCCCATACACAAATGCCATGCCCGTTCATACTGACAATAGCCCATTGAGACTTGCAAATGAACAAAATAACAAGCAGAAACTGCCAGACACACTACGGGTGAGCATTCACACAGCGAACAAAAATGCATACAGGCCATCCGCCACAATCGCACATACCTAAGGAGGACAGACAGCAACTCACCTGCTCCTCTGGTCGCCCATACAACTTGGCATGCAGGGGTAGGACCCTGTCCACCAGCTTCTCAAGCTCCTCTGCGGTGAAGGCTGGGGCCTGTTCCCATGTCACACGTGCCATCTCAGGGACCAGATTCGGGACACAGCAGCACACGCAGTGGAGTTCTTCTCTTCACGTAATGCAGGAGTCAAGTGTCAAGTGTCTGTCAAAATGGCAGTAGATAACGCGGCAGTGTGCACCGTCACCGCCGGCGATCATGATTGGCCCAGGTTCCAACCATGTAATCCAATGATCAGGTGCACGGCGGTGAACATCGCCTACCGCCATGACGACTAACGCCAGAGGAATGAAGTCACTTCCACACTACAATACCTGGATGGCAGGAGGCTGCCATTTTGCTTCCACCATGCCTCCATAGCCTGGCCGGGGGACTCATCCATGGCCCCATTCTCTCTCCCCTTCGTCAGTTACAGACATGAGTACCGGGTCTCCACATGTACTCATCGTTGGAAGTGTGTCTACACTGTGATGCCATTATGACTGAGAAACCTCACCACACATTAGCCTGACGGGCTACCTAATTTTTTGTGTGTGCGTTACCTATAGGTCGCATTGTAGAAATGTATAGTGACACCATGTGATGCAAGTGTATGTTCAAACTCAAAATGTGTTCCTTCATCACCCATAGGTACAGACCCATGTGGCGAGAGAGAACCCCATCTGTTACACCTAGTAGATCTGGGCACCATGGAGGAACGTCGCATCCTCGTAACTTACAGACTTAATCGAGCTGCAATCCTTGACCTCTGTGCACTAATGGATCCTGTTCTGAAGCCGGGCAATCAGAATCAGCATGCCATACCTACAACTGTGCAGGCGCTATCTGTGCTCCATTTTGTGGCCACAGGCTCATTTCAAGTAACAGTGGGCATGGCAGCAGGGATACCTCAGTAAATGTTCAGCCACATCCTGTCCAATTTCCTGGATGCATTTATTCAACACTTGCAAAGTTATGTCCAGTTTCCCCAAAGGTCGGATTTCACCGCCATCAAATGAGGATCCTATGCCTTTGCTAATATCCACATGTGATAGGTGCCATTGATGGAACTTACATTGCCCTCATAGCCCCAAGAATGAATGAACAGGTGTATCGGAATCGTAAGAACTATCACTCCATAAATGTCCAATTGGTGTGTACTTATCAGTACATTTCACATGTCAATGCAAGGTTCCCAGGATCAGACCATGATTCATTTGTCCTGAGAAACAGCAGTGTGCCACACATGATGACAACTACAGGGGGACAGAGTGCTCAGATTTCCAGTGACAGCGACATTGAAGGTGGTGGGGGAAGTGTACCACAAAGTAAACAGCCTGGTAGTGGTGGTTTTTTACAAGAACTTATGAGAATAAAGCAAAGCAATCGCGATCTGAACATGAAGAAACAATATTCAGGAGGACCAGAAGGGGTAGACGAGGGGGGAAACATAAGGGAAAAAACAGGCCTGAAAACAAGATCCTGGGACAAGAGGGTATAAACCAAAGCACAACTGACTCTATAAATGTTGTTAACCTATCCAGTTTGACTCTCACATCTGATATGAGGACATTGTTGGAAAAGGGCCTTAATTTTTGCCCCACTGATCGAGGAGATGTAAATAAGTTGAAAATAGATTTATTTAAATTTGTTCGCAAACTTAAACTGAAGAAACATTTCTCGCTTTATCAATCTGATATACAGAATCAAGACAATGTAATTCAGAGTTTAGATTTAAATGAATTTTCAATTAAAGATATTCAAGACACAGCAACATTACTATCTATCTCTGAACATGAGGAATTTCCAATTATTTTCTCTCAGGTGGTAAATGATCTTGACATCACACATAATATCAGTATAAGTAGTGGTCTTAAAAGTAAGTCCAAATGGGTTCCTAAGCTTATTGGTAATAATAAGTTAGACATGTTCTTTGATTTAGTGTGTAGAGATTTGGATAAAGCTAAGCCACATTTCTCAGGTTCGAACCGGAGTCATGGTGAAAAAATGGCCCTGAAGGATTTACGACAGAATAAAGAAATTATCATTAGACCAGCGGATAAAGGGGGCAATGTAGTGATAATGAATATAAATGACTATGAGACGGAAATTGCTTCTCAATTACAGGATAAATGTTGTTATGAGAAACTTACATCTAACCCAATTCCGGGATTGATCAACTGTATACAGAAGAAATTGAAGGATTGGTACGAATCGAAATTACTGGATAAAGATGAATACCAATATTTGTTGAATGCCCGGCCCAGACATCCATGTATTTACACTTTACCGAAAATACATAAAGCATTACCATTCCCCCCAGGAAGACCTATTATTTTGGGGATCTCAGGACGTACAGAAAAAATATTTGAATTTGTAGATGTTTTCCACCAACCCATGGTCAATAATTTACCATCATTCATTAAGAATACTACACACATCCTGAGTATTCTAAGTGATTTTGAATGGGATACTAACATGACACTTGTCACCCTAGATGTGGTTGCTTTATACACGTGTATAAAACATGATTTAGGTTTGAAGGCCGTTGAGGCATTTCTTAATAGAAAATCGATCACGTTGTGGCAACACACAAGAATGATACTAGATATGATAGAGTTAATTTTGAATAAGAACTTTTTTCTGTTCAAGAGAGACTGGTACAGACAGAAACAAGGTGTGGCAATGGGCTCGAGATTCTCCCCCTCTTACGCGAACCTATTTATGGGTTGGTTTGAGGAGAGGTGGGTCTGGGGCCCAGAGGCCGCCAAGTGGCACTCGGACATATTGTACTGGGGTCGTTATATCGACGATTGTCTTATGATTTGGACAGGAGGTGTGGAACAACTTACTGAATTTTGCAAATACCTTAATGCAAATGATATGAATGTTCAATTTACTTACCAGCACAGCAACACTAGCATTGACTTTTTGGATGTACAACTATATATTGAACACAATAGTATTCAAAGCAGGTTGTATAGGAAGACCACTGCCTGTAATTCTATCTTACATGCAGCAAGTGCCCACCCCTACCATCAGATTTCTGCAATACCATATGGTGAAATGGTCAGAGCTTGGTGCAATTGTAGTAAGGACGGAGAGTTTGAGACATGCATTGAAGATATGTGTAAGTGCTTTGAACAAAGGGGATACCACAAGCAACTTATTAGTAAATCAAAACAGAGAGTTAAAAAAATCCAAAGGGAATATACATTGAAGCCTAGGATACATGACAACCAAATAGAGTAAGGAAAAGTTAGATTAATAACAGACTACACACAGAATTCAAAAACATTACGTAAGCTTGTATTTAGACATTGGCATATTCTGTTGCAGGACGAATCCTTAAAGGGTATTGTCGGTGCTAAACCGGAAATTACATTTCGGAGAGGTAAAAGCTTGAGAGGCATCTTAAGTCCGAGTTATCCCCTAGATCTCAATAAGGGGAACTGACTGTCCAGCCACACAATAGGCTTTCGGAACTGTGGGCATTGTGGATTATGTAAATGGGCAAGCCGTAAAAGGATAGAATTTAGTGATAATTTGGGAAAGACCTTTAGGATCACAACACATATTAACTGTGGTACCCCGTTTGTGATATATATGGTGCTTTGTAAATGTAACCGGTACTATGTGGGGAGTACAATTCATCCACTAAGGGCTAGGATAGGTGAGCATGCCAGGGCACTTGCACGTGATGATTGTAGATATCCTTTAGTAGCACATATAATATCATGTGAAGTTCAAGGACCTTAGAAATCGTTTGAGTTTTTTGGTATTGAGCTTGTAGGAATTGATCCTAGAGGAGGTAATAGAGAGTTGATACTAAGGAGGAAAGAGGCCATGTGGATATTACGATTGAAGGCAGTTGAGACAGGTTTAAATACAGATAGGGAACTTGAATACTTTCTTGGTGACTAGGGAAAACATATTTTACATCTTAACAGTATTCAGCAGTGGTAACTTATCTCAATATTGTCAATATGATATTTGACTAAATTTTGTCATTAATATAAGTTCATATAAATCTTGTAAACTGACATCATTTGGGTATATTGAGATTCTGGTCTAATGTGAAATGTAATTCACCTTAACTAATGTATCTACTGTTCAATGATAGCTCGTACTGGCGATGAAATTAGATTTTCTGTGAAAGTAGTGTACATCCAATTTTGTGATCCATGCTTTGTATTTGGTAGGATTATTAACGAAATGATGCAATGTAACAAACGTTGCAACCAATTACATTATGAAGTTTAGATATATAATCTCTGGGGATATATTATTCAAATATTACTAATATATTAACTGCACTTTCCTTATATATTACTGATTTTCTTTAAAACTATTTACTAATCTTCACTGTAGATGGTTTTGTGTTTTACACTCATTGCTAATAACACATAAAATTCTAATTTCGGTTGGTATTTGAATTTTATTTACGACATCTCATTTTAGTATGAGCACTCCTATTAGGGTATATATTACAATGCTCTCTCCAGGTCT
The DNA here is from genome assembly GCF_031143425.1 of Pleurodeles waltl. Taxonomy (NCBI): domain Eukaryota; kingdom Metazoa; phylum Chordata; class Amphibia; order Caudata; family Salamandridae; genus Pleurodeles; species Pleurodeles waltl. Next base: position 1,981,188,758 of record NC_090440.1, on the reverse strand, counting down.
TTATTTAATAGTTTACTATTGGAGATATAGGGGGTTATTCCAACTTTGGAGGAGGTGGTAATCCGTCCCAAATGTGACGGATTTACCACCAGCCGTATTACGAGTTCCATAGGATATAATGGACTCGTAATACGGCTGGTGGTATATCCGTCACTTTACCGTCACTTTTGGGACGGATTACCACTTCCTCCAAAGTTGGAATATCCCCCATAATCATTTGAAGATAGTCGGTATATAAGGTAGTTCCTCTCTTTTTTTGACCATTGTTATAGGTCTTTGTGAGACTCCCTCCAAGATGTCCGCCAGTATTGTAGTCCTTTCTTTATGGTTACTTTTTAAATTTCTGTCTGGAAGATGTGATTCACTCTAAAGATCGCCACCATAACTCTTGGTCCTTTTTTTATTTTTATTTCAGTTTTGATACTTTATCCCTCCAAGATGACCGCCAATATTGTAGTCCTTTCTTTATGGTTACTTTTTACATTTCTGTTTGGAAGATGTGATTCACTCTAAAGATGGCCGCCATAACTCTTGGTCCTTCTTTTATTTTTATTTCATTGGTAGCGCGAGATTTCGTCTGTGGTCTCATATAAGGGACCCAGACATGAACACTCGAGTTTTGATACTTCATCGATACACACGGGTACTCGTGCTTCACGTTTTGACTCATTGGAAGGTGGATTGATATAACTGATATCAGGTAAGCTACATGCTTTAGGTATAATTTTATTCAAGATTTCAGGATAGGACATAGTAGTAATGCTTTTTTTTTTAAAGAGGGACTTAGGAGAGAGATATGATTACGATATACTTATATACTTGGCCTATTTTATTTATATTGGAGGAATTTATTTAATAGGGCATGTTAATTTTATAGGATAAGATAATATAAGATAATGATAAGAACTCTGATTAAATAAAGATGGGATTTTAGGGTTCACTATGGTTCTGATTTGTTTCTTGATATTGGTTTGGTTGGACGTGTTTGATAGTTCTATTTAATTTTTTTTTACATAGCAGATAAGTTGCTTAACGGAATTATTCTGGGATTTGCTTGTAAGGAATACTTATGATATAGGACACATCTACATATATGTTTAGGTAAGAGCATGGCTCATTTGCACGTGTTTTTTAGTAGCAAGGGACATCACTAGGGTACGGGGTCAGCTCATATTCAGTAAATAAGAGCGATTTAAGTAAGTTTCATTTTTTTTATACTTATTCACTAATTCTTATATCCTAACACCATGTTCAGCTTTCACTCAAGAATGGGTGACATAGTATCTAATAATAATATATGATGTTTGATACCTAAGGGTATGATATTCTCACATTTTGGGAATTAGGGTGCACTGAGAACTAACATATGTCTGCATCCCACCATTGTGTTCACATTTTATTCCACAACTTTTCCATTAATTTTTATATTTCTTTCATATATTTTCTTCACCCCTTTTTTTACATTTTCTCATATATTTTTTCATGTCCATACACTGGTGGAGGTCTCTCCTTTTTAATTAGGAAATATGGATGCACATATAATAATAGGTACCTATATAATTTACAGCCCTGATGAAGTCATTGGGAAACTCCCGGCCGAAACACGTGTTGGCTATCAATTTGGATGCAGCTGCTAAAATTTAAATAATAAGCTATATCATCCTTTGAAGAATATGATTGAACCTTGATTTGAGAAAATCTGGACTGGCTATCAATTTGGATGCGGCTGCTAAAGTTTAAATAATAAGCTATATCATCTTTTGAAGAATATGATTGAACTTTGATTAGAGAAATCTGGACTTGGACTTTGGATCATAGCAAACTTGGAACAACAGGTCAATTAATTCTACTATTTGGATTTGGACAGTGATACTGTAATTGGGGATTATGTTGGAAATAATCCTATTCATTTTCAGAAATATATGACAAAACATTGCCTATGTATACTGACTCATGAGTATTATTATTGTTCATGTTATACTGAGTGCCTCTTGTACTTTATATTTACAGGGGGACAGAGCTTGGCTCATAGGTGAGTGTGTATGACACTGGATCAGTTACATAGCTGACAGCCAGGCTGTACGCAATTTAAATGTGTGTCTTTAAGTCCTCTTTCACTCACTTTTGCAGGGGATTCTGGCTACCCCAACATGCAATGGCTCCTGACACCTGTGAGGAATCCCAGGACAGATGCAGAGAGGAATTATAATGAGGCCCATGGCTGTACTAGGAGGATGATAGAGCACACCATCGGACTCCTGAAAGCAAGGTTTTGTTGCCTTCATCTCTCTGGAGGATCCCTGTGCTATTCCCCTGACAAGGTGTGTAAGATAGTGGTGGCCTGCTGCATGCTGCACAATTTGGCTGTTAAGAAAGCTATCCCACTTCTGGAAGAGGAGGGTGCCGTACAACCAGCCCTGCAACCTCAGAGGAGGGATGAGAGTGATGATGAGGAAGAAGAGGGGGAAGCTATCAACTCCAGGACCCAGCGAATCCGCTTATACTTCCAGTGACCCTCTGGTACTGTTCTATGATGCTGATGTCTTCACTGCATTGTTTGTCTGACTCATGTAATCAGTACTGTGGTGTCCTTTACCAGTGAAACTGCTAAATCATGACTGAAGTGGCAGATGCCAGTGCACGCAATGGGATGTACAGTGTGACATAGTTCAGACACTACAGTGTCTTGGATACCCTCCTGAAATAAAAGTGCCATTATGATGGTAACTGGCTAATGCATTCAGATTCACAATTGAGCTCATATTGATTAAGGACATATATGTTGAGTGCATCGGTGTATTTATTTAAAGTCAAGGCATATATGACTGTTTGGACAGTAAAAGGGAGTGAGCACATGGTGAACAACATAATCAGGTACATATGATCAGCTGTTGGTTGCGCAGGGGTATCGTCCATTGGAAGATGGTGAGATGGCAGTGGCATGTCAACGAGATAGCTCAGTGGCACACAAGGGAGACAGTTCAGGACAGAATCACTTCCTGGCGCTGGGCTTGGTCTTGGCTAGTTTTGCAGTGGGATATCTGGGTCTGAGGGCACGTTTGCGAAGGTGCAGCTGGGATGCATGGGTAGGGGTGCTGATGTCCTGTGAGTACTCTGGCAATTCCACCAGTCCAGTAGATGCTGCAGATGTAGATGGCAAGGCAGTGTCCTGGCTATTGGTACGGGCCTGCAGGTGGGTGGAGAACTCAGGCTGGCTGTGGTACTGGCGCTGCAGCACCCCTGCATGGTGGCATTGAGCTGTTTCCATTGCTCCATGGCCTCCTGGTGGTGTGCTATCTGCAGCCTCTCATTCTGCTCCATGGTGGCCAGGATCTGTCCCATCCTGTTCTGGGAATGGTGATATGCTCCCAGGACCTTAGATATCACCTCCTGGGTTGCTGCATCCATCCTTTGGCCCTGCCCCGGGCCACTAATGCCCTCCCACTGGCCCTAGCCTCCTGTGCCTGTGTCCCATGCACAGGTCTGGAATTCCCACTTGCAGTTGGCCCTTCATCATCCTGCCTGTTGGTGGGTGGAGACTCTGGCCTTTGTACATGAGGGCAGCCAGTCCGTGGCCTAGTGTCACTGGTGTGGGGTCATTTGGCCAGGGCTGATGGTGGTGGCTGTGTGGTAGGGGTGTCAGTGGTGTCCTGGGTGGGGCTTCTGGAGGATGATTGTCCAGGGGTGTGGGATGGGCCAGGAATCTCATCTGTGTCCAGATATCCCTCTGCACTCTCCTGAGTGGGACCTCCGTCTTTAGGTGGAGGATGGGCACTCCTTGACGTCTCTGTCCGGAGGGCATGGGTGGTGGTGCCTGTGTATGAGAGAATGGAGATGTGGGTGTCCTGTACTTTTTTGTAAATTGCAGCACTGGTCAGCACTAATTGATGGTTTAATTCCCATGTAGTGGCATGCAAGGTCCCTTTGTGTACATTTAGATGCATTTTTTTGAGGGGGGTGTGGTGCACTGTGGGTGCTGTAGTGCCACTGGGATTTCATGCAGGGGTTGGTGACTGTGCACAATGGGCTGGATGGTGATTTGTTTGGGGGATTGTGGGCATGCAGGTGACTTGGATGTAAGTGGGTGGGTGTTGTGGACTGGGAAAGGGATGGGGTCCCGGTGATAGTGATAGGGATGGGGTGATACATGCATTATATGTGAGGTGACTGTTAAGGTATTGTAGTTGACTTACCAGAGTCCAGTCCTCCAGTGAGTCCGGTGAGGCCCTCCGGGTGCAGGATAGCCAGGACCTTCTCCTCCCAGTCAGTGTATTCAGGGGGAGGAAGTGGGAGACCACCACCAGTCTTCTGTACGGCAATGTTGTGCCTGGGTGCCATGGACCGAACCTTTTCGCGCAGGTCGTTCCATGTCTTCTTGATGTCCTCCCTTGTGCGTGGATGGTTTCCCACTGCGTTGACTTTGTTGACAATCGTCTGCCATAGTTCCATCTTCCTGGCCACGGGTGTCTGCTGCACCTGTGCCCCAAATAAGTGTGGCTCAACCCTGAGTATTTCGTTCACCATGGTCCTCAGCTCTCTGTCTGTGAAGCAGGGGTGCTTAGGGGTGCCATGGTGTGTGGTGTGGGTGGTGTGTTGTAGGTGTATTGGTGAGGGTGCTGTTGTGTGGTTGGGTGTGTGGCTTGTAATGGTGGTTGTGCTATGTATGTGTTTTGATGATATATTTGAGTGTGTGACTTGTGTGATGGTTATTTCAGTGTATATGTGTTGTGTCACTATCTGTCATGCTATTGGAATTGCAAAGAATTGTGGGGTGTGTATGTGTGTGTTTTAAAGTGTTGTGGATGTGAGTCAGGTGTGTGGTTTTCGAACTTGCCAATGTGTGCATTTGTTGATGGGGGTCCCATTTCTAGCCGTGGCGGTCCGTACCACCAATGGTCGTTCGACATTCACTGTTCGCGAAGCTGATTTGTGCATCATTATTTGGCGGGCGGGGATTTGTCTGCATGGCGGTGGCGGGGTGGGGTGTACTGCCTTTCCACCATTGTTGGCCCAGACGGTGGATGGAGGTTGCAAGATATTTGGAGGTTTGTCTTTTTTGGCATTATTATACGGCGGAGTGCAGTTCACTGCCACTGGTGGTCTTTTGTTCACCAACAGCACAGCGATCAGCGGCGATTGCCACCAATTTCATAATGAGGGCATATGTATTGAGATGTGGACCTGAGTAATTACCAGTGGCTGAGATTAATACAAGCATCTCATCCATCCCTTTTTGTATACTTTAGTCAATAATTCCCTTGAATATTGTGAAGGAGTGACTCAAAAGTCACCCACAAATATTAGGCAAGGAAACAATGGAAGGTAACAATGCTGGCTTTGATCAAATGGTAGCACCATGACGTCAGTCTGAGAAAGACAAGCCACACTCAAAGTATGAATGAGAAATAAAAGAAAAAAACAATGCAGTGTTAATTTAGAAGACATCACCCCAGGAGTAAACCATATGTCAATTAGCAGTTTTTAAAACAAAAGATGTAGTGCCCTATAAACAGATATTAGGGCTCTGGCTCCAGGTTTTGCAAACTCTTATGAGTCTGTATAATGACTTCTAGGCTTGAAGTCTAAAATGGTCTTCTGCTTTACACAAACTTCAGATAGAAGTTAAGTGACAAAAAAGTACTAACTTGTGGGCTGCCTTACCTGAGTTGATGAGATTAGACAACTCTTATATCCAATTAATTCTGTAACTGTAACCTCATGGGTTGTTTTCTAAGGCAATAGGTGTAAAGCATAGAGCATTAGAGGCCAATATAATGTATAATGTATGCAAGCACCAAATTCAAATACGACTGAAGAAAAGAACCTATTGCAAGGCTTTCGGTCGTAGATCTGAGAGGTTTGGAGCCATTCCAGATTTTCAGGATAGCTTCCTAAAATAAATGTACATACAATTAACCTAAATGGAGTTTATTTACGCAGTCGCTCCAGGACCAACACTTGATGGCTCTGATCTACACGGAATACAAATAATGAAGTTTGAATAAAATATTAAATGTTAATTGGAAATTTGATTCCATGTTATAATACAAACCAATACACAAAATCAAACTAAAGTTAAAAGTCTCTTTTATGAGGCTATCAGCCCACTGGCCTACGAAATGGATACAATTTAGAGGCACTAATTTCTTGGGATGAGCTTACAAAGGGTGGTAAGACCTGTTGCTCCAAATATTTTTTACATTAAACACAGGAAGTAGACTAGCCATTGATCAAGACACAGATCACATAGGTACATGGCATGAAAGTAAATGAGACAATCAAGTATAAGGTGCTGGACATGCTTTTTCCTTGAGATGGCTGGCAAAGATATTTGGCTTGGACCTCTTGACTGCTATTCCCGAATCACACTCCATTATTAGGATTCATGGAGGAGGGCTATTGTTTATTTTTAAAAAGAAACTATGTATATCCACATGAAGCATTCTTACATATGACAGTATGCTTTACGTTTTCAGACACCTAGTTACTGCTTTTATATGCTCGGTTATGATCACCCTAATTCATATACAGACTTTGAATCAGTTCTTCTGGAGGCATGCTTTCTCCTCACTCAAACCAAGACTAAACTAGTAGTTCTTGGAGACTAACATTTGTGAAAAGGATATGCTGATGATATAGAAGCTACCATGTTTACAGCTTGCTTTGAAGAATTTGGCATCAGAAAGATAGTGATCATCAATTCGCAGAGGGGATTTGATAGTGTCTCCCTGTGCTTTATGTGGTACAACAAGACTATGGAGTTGTCTGTAGAAAACTGATCTACCTTCTCAATGATAAATCAAAGTTTAGCCACTGTATCAATTTGAGTAGGTTATGAATGGTTTATCGTCACTATGTGAAGTCCGTTGTCTATAGTGGTTTTATATTGTTCAATATACTGTTCAGAGTATTCTGATGGTCTAACAAGGCACTAATGTGCTTAAGACAGGAGGTCTGAGCATGGGGACATTCAGGACCGTATTTACAAATTGAATTTTGTAGTACAGGATGTATGTGACAAAATGCTTTTTGCAGGTTCACCCCCATTTTCTGCCCCACGTTTTGACTATTAGGGACTGAGTAATGGCTCTATGATGCACTTGGCCTGCTGACCAGGCCTTAGTGCATGTGACTCCTAAATGTGTATGTTTACTTGGCTTGTACCCACCTGGCATATCATAACTTACTTATATGTATCTAGTATATAAGGTACCAGGGATACTTATGACCTGTATGTTAAAGTGTCCCTCTCAGACAGCAGCACATATTGTGCGACCACAAATGTAACAAATCTAAGCAAAACTCCCAGCCTGCCATTGCTAGCTGGCAGAGCAGTTTTCGAACTACTAACTTGACTTTATCATTTAAACTGAGTCCAAACCTTCCTATATTTAATAACCTCTAAGGCAGACTGATTAAGCCCTAAGGCTGGATGCTGTGTATTAAAAAGTAAGGCATGTGTTTCTATGTGTCTTAACAGTAAAAACCCCAAATAATAATTTTGGCTACAGAAAGGCTAGTAGCCCTATTGGAAAGTACAGGGTTTTACACTGATAACTCGGCTCTGCTAATGTTTGAATGAGACTACTAAAGTTGGTACTTCAAGGTATCAAAAGAATCATTACATTAAACCCGACTTGATGCCAAAGTCGAATTTAATATATCTTTTAAGAAAATGACAACTTTAGAACGTTGCCACTTTGTTGCCCAAGTTTTTTATGTGAATGCTTACAGTTGCTTGACATGAGGCAGCCTTCTGAGGGGAGGTGCAAACGACTCTTATGAAGAACCACAAAGGGCCTGATATTGGAAGAGATGTTACCTCTCCTTGGCAGGAAGGCCAAACAGAGTGTGAGTCCAAAAAGCGAGTTTCAAAGTGGAAGCCGCTATTGAAGAACAAATGGTGAACACACACGAGAGGGGCTGTTCTTTTGTTCCGGTAGACTGATTGGCATTGAGGACAGAAAGGAGGACACAGTTGCCAAATCAGTTTTCCTATGAGCGTGTAGCCCTCGGGTAGCCACACCTCTAGGATGGGCTATTAATCTCCACACACCAACAGAAGAGTTCTGTCATCTTGGGAGTGGGCAACATTTTGCACTTTGGGATAGCTAGATGCCCCACTATGCAGGATGTCATCATCAGGTGGAAAGGGACCTGGTAGCTGATTGGCTACTAGTCACCACATTCTACAAGGGCAAGTCCTGGGCTTGAGCCCCAGATAGAAGTTGTGACTCCAGAAGGCAGTTGGCTGACTTCCTGTTACAGCTCCAGGGCCTCAAAAGCTGAAGAAGCCTGCTTAGGTAGGTTGGTAGCCACAATTGCTTGACCTCAACTGACCTACGAAGCGCAGCCTGGAACACTGAATCTTAACACTCAAAAGTTGCACCCGAGTCTGCTGGATCCGAAAGAGCCGTTGGTGTGCTGTTTTATCGCCTAAGATGGACACTAGCCCCTGTTAAAGGGAACCTATAGTTTTGATATACGTGGAGACCAGTAGGCCAGTGGCAACTGTTTTTAGTCTGGACTTCTATCATACTTCAAGGGACATCGACTTCTGCGGCCAAAGTCACCCCAATGTATTCAAGGATAGAGGGATGGACCCAGGAAGACCCCCATCACCATATCAGCCTTCACAGCATCCATCAGCATCCTGTATCCCTTGACTTGATCCTGTACCACTTGATTGATGTCTATGGTGATTTGCCTGTTTGTGAATAGATTTGCCTAGAGAGGCTGGAACTAGAATCCAGACTGCTTTGACTCTAAGGTAACTATCCTGCCAAGCCTCATTGCCCCCTACGACTTGTTCCCTGATGGAGTTGGTCACACAAAGCGGATCGGAGTTATCAAACACAACTTTACAAAAGTTTTCAAACGTTTTCCACCTAACTGTGGTAGTTGCCAATGCTTGTTTGCAATGTGAATGAAAAGCAGTGAATTATTATTTAGTTAATAATTTACATTTCCGGAAGCCTTTGTTCATTTTTGTGTCTGAAAACTCATAAAAATAAGAAATAAATGTATACGCTGGTGTGGATTTTCTTTGTGTTGCTTCTTCCTCATTCAGCTGTTTTGGTACTTTTAAATTCTTTGCCCTTGTTCCGTCGAGAAAGACTGACTGCTCAAAGCCACAGCTATTCAAGGTTGAGCTCAGGTCTTGCAAAGGATACTGAGTGGACCTAAGACGGGTTTATGATATCATTACACAGTGAGGTCGCACAACCACACCATATAATAAACCACTTTCCTCACAAAGTACTACAGAAGAACTACAAAATGCTGTTCATGATCCTACCTGTCTCAAACAACAATGTCCACAGGAGCTATTAGTTCAAAAAACTGAAATGAATTACGTGATATACTGAATAAGGTCGGACAGCAATACAGTTACTTAAAAGAAACAGTACGTTTAATAATGGCCATGAAAACAAAACAAGTTGAAAACTCCTCTTTATATAAAATTGTCTCTCAAAACAAGAAATCATAAACAGAAAACATCAAAAAGCCTTGGTAGACTTCCTCAATGTGGAAAGTGAACACATGCTACCAATAAAAAATAGATATAGCCCGATATGTTGGCAGAAAAACAAAAACTGAAGTCCTCAGGTGACGCAGGCTCTGTTTAGATCAAACCCTCATTTTAAAAGCCTTGAAGACGCAGCACTGGAAGAAACAGTACATAAGGACTTGGGGCCGACTACAGGTTCACAAAAGGGCTCCTTTTGATAAGGAAATCAGGACTGACACCAGAGGTCGCGCTGCCATTGTGTCCTGCTTCCAAGACGTAAGGAAGTATTCCTTACACAGGAATGTGTCCTCAGAGACGCTGCTGTCCTCGTGGGCCTTTGAATCGGGCCCGGCAGGTTAACATTCATGTACAGCTGATGAAAAGGGACTTCCCGTCCGAAATTAAATACTAAGGATTATTACTCTGTAATCACCTATCTGAACGCGTCTCCGTTGGTCTTGAGTATACATTATTCATTCCCATATCGGACAGGCAGACATGTTGTAAAAAAAACATTACCATAGAAGCATTCATCTGCTCTAATGGCAAGTCAGCACTTTGGTCAACTTGTATCCTCTGGTCTTCCACATTTTAGATTCGTCATAAATAACTGGGCTAGAAAAAGCTAGATGAAGGCACTTTGCAACAGCTGCGAAAATTACCGCCAAATAGACAGGAAAGTCACCTACATAATCGCAGGCTCATATTTCTTTTTTAGTTTGTATATACATGCCTGCTCACACTGGAGAAACAACCAAAAAAAATGTGTTCTCCTTATGAACCTTACTGCATTAATGAAGCAATTAATGCAGTAAGAGAACAGGGAACCTAATATCCTTTGAACTTAGATTATGATCTAAAGTGAGGTAAGTGAGTTGCTCAAACTCTGCTACAGCCTTTTGAAAAAAAGACAGGATATGAAAGACAAAAGCAAGAATCAGGAATGCTTAAGAACTGAGCCAATAAACCGAATCTACTAACAAGCAGCCTCGACCTCAATCTCTCTTTCAAACTAATAAACAACTTACTGTTGGACCTGGCCCTTTCTACAGGATCATCCCAAAACTCCTATTGTCTGAACCCGTTTTTGTTGGCTTTTAGGATTCTGTGCAGTTTACCACAGCTAACCAGAGCTAAAGTGCTTGTGGTCTCTCCTATAAACATGATAGCGTTTGCCTACCCCTTTTTGGCACGTTTAATTGACTTGTAAGTCACTCCTGAAGTTGTACTACATGTACTCAAGGCCAGTGCTTGTGTCACCCGCTTAAGCAGTCTTTTAGACCTATCTCAGGTCTACCATTGCAGCCTGTGTGTGTGCAGTTTTAAACTGCCATTTGTACTTTTTGTACTTGGCAAAATAATCCTTCCTTATTAATACAGAAAAGTCACACCTATGGTAGACCCTAAACAACCCATAGGGTAGGGTGCAGTGTAGTTACAAAGTTGACATGTACTTCTAAGTTTTACATGTCTTGGTAGAGAAAAACTCCTAAATTTGTTTTTCGCTACTGCAAGACCTATTTCTCCTACAGATTGATTGGGTTCCTTTTTTTTAAATGGTAACTTTCATTTGGGAGCAGAGTGGAATGCCATGGTTGGTGTATTGTATTGTATTGTAATAGTATTTATATAGCGCTTACTACCCCTCACGAGAATTAGTCATGGATTAGTATCGGGAAATATGAGTACAGTTTTTGTATTAGTAAGAGTTAATTTGAGCCGTGGATATGAGAGTTTGTTAGTTAGATTGACACGAGAGTAATGGAGGGGTGGAGGAGGAAAGAAATCCAGAAGTGTTAATTGGGAGTATATACCTCATTTACTCATCCCAGGGGCTTGGGATGAGTAAAGGGGGGATGGAGGAGGGAAGATTCTGTGGATGGGTTAGGTAGATCATAGTAGCAGGGTGAGATAAATGAGGGCAAATTTAGTAGGGTTGTTTGGGAGGTCACGGTAGTAGAGTGAGGTTTTGTGAGTTAGATGTGGAAGCGGAGGGAAGAGCTTAGGCAGAGTTATTTAGGAGCTGAAAATAGTAGAATGGATTTGGAATGAGTCAGAGTGGGGATGGAGACTTGATTGATAGAGGCATGACATATGATGGTCGGTAGATAAGTGTGATAAGATGAGAGCAGGGATTCATAGATATCTAGTATAACAACCCACCCAGGGGCCATGCAATGACCCACGAACATGCCAAGCACAACACACACACATATATATATATATATATATATATATATATACACACACACACACACACACACATGAATACACACACATATATGTACATACAATATATAATTAGAACCATGGGTAAATATACTTAGTCAAACAGGTTTAAAGAGTGTATGTGTATTTTATTGTTATGACATAGTAGCAATACATATTTTCTAAAGAACTATACATAACTAGAAATATACACATAATCAGAAAAAATATTTATCAACATAGCCATACGCGGTGTACACAAAATTGTAATTAAAAGTCCTCTTTAATGGTAGAGTCAGATTTTATGTTACAATTTTTAAAATGCAACTTTTAGAAATGTGTAATTTTTCTGCCCTATTTAGTGCCTGCAGCCTGTTCCTAGGTCATATGACTGGGCGTAGTTGGCAGTTGGATTTTGTTTATTCCTCCGAGACAGCCACACAACAGAGGCATTAGGTGCGCCTGGATGGACAATCAACTGGCAGGATGAGGGGGGGAGGAGCTGGACACAGCCCCACTTACAACTGAATAGGCTGTGGCCTGCTTGCACACAAATGACTTGTCACCACTGCATCGGTCTTACAGCCAGCTTGGAGCCATGGAAGGGGAGGCAGGAGACATCAAGAGCTTTAAAGGTAATTCTCCAGAAACTTCTCTTACTTTAAAGTGGGTGCCAGGTACAAACAATGGACCATCAGACCCAAGTCGTCAGTACACCTCTAGACCTGTGAAAGACTCAGAAAGACTGGAAGAAGGACTGCTGATCTGTTGCCCTGCTTTCCTGCTGCCTGAGTGTAAGGTGTGAACCAGCATCTTGAACCCAAGGCCACCTTAGTGACTCCAAGGGCTAATTGGTTGGCCTCCTGATCAGAGCCTCAGGGACAGGAAAGACTCCAACCACCATGAACCCAGCACCTAGCCTCTGTTTGCTGCGAGTCCTACCCCCTACATGGTGCCACCCTAGTCTTGGACCCTAGGAAGTGGGACTGAAGGTGGTCTACCAGTCCCAGCTGTGGTCCTGTGAAGAAGAATTGATGCAGTGTGATGCATCTCATAGCAGCTGCATCCGAACTGCTGCAGCGCAATGCATCCCTGACATTGTACCTCCCATCACAGCTCACAGTCCCCTTGGAACTGTTGCTGTGCGATGCATCCAGAACAGAGGCCTTCACATCACAAGCAGCACCTTCCCAGGTGGAGGATCTCTGGAGTGGACTCAGACCTACTAGTCCTGCAGGACCGAGAGTAAAGCACCTTTTCTGTCAGACCTGAATGTCAAAACAATAGTGCTTCATGAACTTATGCATTGACACCCACGTCACAACCTGGCAGATGTCAAGAAGAGGCACTCCATGAGCCAATGCATTGGTAAAATGGGTTCTCAGAACTTCAGGGGGTTACTTCTTGGTTAGTGTGTAGCAGATTCTAATGCAGAGGACTATCTACCTCACCAGGGTACTTTTCTGCACAGCCTTTCCTGTCCCCAGCAACCCCACAAAAAGCATGGTATTCCTTGGTATGATTAATGTAAATGCTGAAAGCCCTTTTGGAATCAAGCCAATTAACTCTCTTCTCCTCTTTCGAAGGGTAGAGGGGGAGTAAGGAATACTGACAAAGCAAAGGACTGCTCATCATGAAAAGGAGTCATGACTTTTGGCAAAAATGGCGCTTGAGTCCTCAATACCAACTTGTCCCAGAAAAAGAGGGTGTATAGTAGTTGCTCTGAAAGTGCCTGAAGTTCACTCAAATGACAAACTGACAATCACGATAAGGAAGGCAGTCTTCAAACTCAGGAGACAGAAGAAGCAACTAAGCATCGACTCGAAGGGCACACACATGAGTAATGTCAAGGCTTGGTTAAGATCTCATTGTGGCATCACAAACAGCTTGGGAGAGAACATGTGTGTCAAACATTTAAAAATTCAAATCACAACAGGCGATTTACACAAGGACAATGGTTGGTCCTGTAAATACAGAGCAGCCAAAAAGGCTGACAAGTAACCTTGAATAGTACCCACTGTAAGGACTTGCTGGGCCAACAAACAAACAAAAGCACGTCTGACAGCTTTGCTTGTAAAAAAATCATTCTTCTAAGAGCCACCCAAGGACACAAGGTTGTCCAAGCACCCAGCATAAATGAATTTTATAGAAGGATGCCTGGAGTCATGGACCATTTCAGGCAGAAGACGAAATGCAGTCAGTTCTGTTGATTAATCACCACACATGGAAGAGTAGACTGTACAGATTCAGATTCTGTTGCTGTGAGGGAAGATTTTAACAAAGTGGTAGCCTGATTGGACGACGTGGGCGTTATTCTAGGACAATTCAGAGTCATTATGATGGTCGTTCCTTATTTTTTTTTTATAACCTTGCCAAGGAGAGGAAAGGGCAGGCAGGGCCACAGGAGCCCTACGTTCCATTCCAGCAAACTTCATCTTCTAATGAGTGTATTTAAAGAAACTCCAACGCACAAAACTTTCAACACTGACCGTTTTTGACAGTGGCAAACATATTTAGGCAAGGGTCTGTGTACTGTTGGAGGATGTCCTGCACCACCTCCTGGTGTAGACATCACTCATGAGCTTCCAGATGCCATCTGCACTCGAATTCAGGGACCATGCTAGGTGGTTTGTGATCAGTGAAATGCCCTGGTGCTCCAACCAACCACTGAGGCACAGAGCATTCCACCCTGACTGTTGTAATATTGAATGTCAGTGATGTCCATAAGAACCTGTCTAGCCATCCCTCAATGGAAGGCAGGAAGGCCTTCAAAGCCTACGTGGAGCAAGGCTTCTAACAGACACAAGAGTTCTCTGATCTCCACCTATACCAGATAGCCTACCCAGCCCAGTGCGGATGCAACAGTCACGGCTGTTAGCTACTGGTGGGAAAGGGAGGGGAGCCTTCTGCAGGATGAGTTTCAATTGAACCGCCACCACTGTATATCGTGAGCTGACTCCTTCTCCAAGATATGGATGACATCCAACAGATTTCTTTAGCGCTGGCTCCCTGGAAATTCAGGTTACACTGCAGAGTCCACGTATGTCATCTGGCAAATCTTACAATGACCATGCAAGAGGCCAAGAGGCCTAGAATCCTTAGAGCTGTTCTCATTATGATCTAGGACCGAGGCTAAAACATGGAGATCATAGCACAAATGAACTGTACTTGTTGTAGTGGACAGAAGGTCCGAAGACAGCTCCAATGAATGGAAGCCTCTGCAAAGTAGCCCAGTTCGACTTCAGCTCATTGGTAGCAAAACACAATGATCTCAGGAGGTTTGTCATCATCTGGAGGTGATCTATAACTGATTATGGATAGCCTGTCTTCATCAGCCAATTGTCAAGGTACAGGAATACTAGTATCTAAAGTTGAGCGGGGATCCACACCATCACTTGCACGTACACCAGAGGAGCATTGGGGAGGTCAAAGAGGAAGTATAGCAAACTTAAAATGCTCCTGGCCTGCACTACCTGCAGATAATGGCTTTGGAACTACAGAATTAGCATATGGAGAACACCATCCAGTCAGCACGGGATCAGGGCCAACAGGATCTGAGCCAGCATGAACATTTTGAATTTTTCCTTCTGCAGGAAGGCGTGCAGAGGTTGAAGGTTCAAAACAGGCCTGAGTCTCCTATCCTTCTTCAGAACAATGAAATAGGGAGAGTAACAACCGTCTCCTTTTTATTTTATTCAAAAGTATTACTTGTACACCTTGAAGCAGAATGGACAGGTACTTTTCCGAAATTCGCTCTGATGTGGGGTTGATAGTTGGCAGGGCAAAAAGAAAAGGTAGGGCATAGCCATGTTGAGCAATAAGAAGTACCATCTGTGGGATGTGATTGAATGTCATACTGGGAAGAAATAATGGCTCCCGTCTCCCAAGGGATGGGCATGCTTCTTTAAAGGCACACTAAAGGGGCTGTTGCAGCAGTGGAAGAGTCATGAGAGGAGGACTGATTTCCTTGCTGGCCTATGTGCATCTGTCAGACCCATTTTTATGCCTTAAAAGGACTGTGGTGGGCCTTGGCATGACCAATGTCTATGGCTATTACCTTGCTGCCTATCTGGTCCCAATCAATGAGTAGTTTACTGGGGGATGGGATGGTTCAGCGTACCGTCTTGAGCTGCACCTCATGGGTTTCGATGGTCTAGTTGGCCTGCTTTATGGCAACTCGATATCTCCGACAACTCCCTCCTGTACCCTGGACACTAATTTGCTGAAGAGCAGCTCAGCGCTTTATCTGCTAGAATTGCCGCCTTACAGACATAACACCGTTACGGCAGGGCACCTGGCTCTGATGGTACAAGATAGAAGTTACATACTTGGGAGACGGTCTCATGGGGTAGACACTGATGAGCTTTCAGGAAATGCAAAATCAATATGGCCTCTCCCACACACAGTTCTTTCGGTATTTACAGCTGTGCCAAGCTTTGCTCGTCCACCTCCCAGTGGATGCCTAGATCCACGAATATAGTCCTCTTGAAGTCAAGCTAATAATGGGTAGGATGGACGGGGAGCCATATCAGTGATCTATCGCCCCCTGTTGATCAATGCACCAGATCACTTCCTCTTTCTCAGGCATACGTGGAAGAGCTTAGTAGGCGAGTTGGATGAAGATGACAGGGAGGGAGGCATGCTTGGCCCCAAGAGAATTGGTGATTTACTTGTGCCTTCCGATGACCCACATTAATTACCTTCATACAACATATCTGACCCTCCAGCGGCTGCAGCGGATGGGTCTTGTGATGCAGACTACATGCGCAAGATGTTCCTTTTCGGACGCTGACTTCTTTCATGCTGTCTACTGCTGTCCAGCCCTGTCATCTTTCTGGAAGGGGGTGAGACAATATCTCTGAGGTGCTAGGCTGTTGCATCGACTTAGGTGCATGGGTGGCAGTGCTGGGTTCGTGGAATAAGCTTGGGGGCCAAGAGCCAAAAGTATCTTTATAGGAGAGGCCTCCTTAGCACACAAGAGAGACATTGCTCCAACCTGGAAGCAACCGGAGACACCTTCTCTACCGGTTTAAAGGAGGGGAGTTGACTGGTGTGCACACCAAGAAAAAACTATTGATGAGGCACGGGGCTGCCCCCAAAAGCTTGATAAGTTATGAAGTGAATGGTGGAAGTATTATGGGCTACCAATGAGATGAGGATGTTGCTATTCATGACTGAGATTGTTCAATGGTTTTTTCTGTGATGACACTGTTTATTGGCGGATGAAGCCATGATGCCCAATAAAATTTGGTTATTAAAAAAATAAAAGGACTGTGGTGACTACTGTACTCGTTAGGGAGACTGTATCTGCCTATACGCCAGCCATCTAAACCTCTTGATCTGGTGTTGAAACTGTTAGACAGAGGTTTTCTTAAAGCATTCTAATGAAGAATCTGTCTTCAGTGACCCATCAAAGAGCATATCCATGAGAAAGGCCTATACATCACCAGAAAACCATGTGGAATGCATACACGCATGTCAACGAAGTACAGCACTACCGCCAACTACCTTTCCCTGGTAGTCACGAGCATCCAGACCAGCGCAGAGAACATATTTGGACATGTCTTGTCTGTAAGACATTGGGTTATTATCAGGGCCACTGCAATTATGCGATTGTGTGGCTGTAGTGCTTTTTGCATAATAAGAGATTTCATCATCTCATTGTCTGCAGACTTTAACAACAACAAAAATTGTCTCTAGCTCAAAATGTTCAAAACGTGCTAAAAATATAGAGACACGTGTTGTTGCGCAGTGGAAGGCTCTTTGAAAAGTTTGCCCGGGCACTTTTATGTGGCTTATATTTGGGTTTTAAACTGGTACTGAGGTGCCTCCAATGCACAGACAGAGTTAGTAAGTGTAAAAATGACAAACTAATGACTACTATCACAAAATGTGCATTGTGCTACATAAGTTGCCCTTTCTTGCCGCATAATTTACTCAACCTTTAGCATAATTTGGCCGTCCCCTCCTGTGTAATTCCAGTGGCCCTGATTATTATTTGCAAATGATGCAGGAGGTTCACAAGTAATTGGTCCACAATTGTCTCTTTGTTGGGAGCCAAAAATCCCACTGTAACACTTAACTCTCTGAAAGTAATGAAGAGGAGTAGTCCAAGTCCTCCTCAAGAAAGCTGGTGTGGGCTAGCAATCTTAACTCTCTGGCACACAACAACAACACTGTATACATTTTTGCCAGTCAGTGTTTTTTCTTTTAAAAATGAAAAGTACTTTTATTACACTCTCTCGCTACTAAATTATATGCATTAAATTATAAACATATGCATTCAGGTAGATGGGGGTATCTCTGGTGATGCCCTCATATCACATCACAGTGGGTCCTGAACAGCATAATCACAATACCCTCCACCTATACCAGATGCAACATCACAATATAAAGGGGTGTCATTTTTAATAAGACAGGCCTACAGGCTTTGTCATGGGGTCACCACATTACTAACAATAGTCTTAGTTTATACTTTGTTAATGTAACCCATTATAAGGGGTGTCAGTATATATAGCAGGCCTAATGGCTTTGCCAGGATGTCATAACATTAATAAAATCAACCACGTCACGTTTCAATATGACTCCACCATTTCAATCAATAATAACAGTATTACCTGTCATAAGCATTCATTATAATGATAAACATTAGTGTTGTTAAGAAAGCATTTGAATTCAAAACATTTGTGTCAGATTCTTTCTTTACATTCCACAGGCCACAAAATGTAGCCATAGGACCAACGACAAGTGTCACTGCCCTAACTCACACATGTGCAAAAGTAGAGGCTCCAGGAGAACTTTGAAATAATAGAACACCTCTCCAAGATGCATGTCTATAACCCCCTAAGAGACATTGGGCACATTTTAAGGGCAATACAAGGGGGGAGCTGCTGCACTTCCTGCAGCGCCCCACAACACTCTTGGAAGACATTATTGGTGCCCTTGCCCAGTTGTGGGGCCACGGCAAGGAAGTGAATATTAAAATAAGCCGCCCTTGTGGGGCATTATGTGGTGCTTCTCTTCCCGATCATGCATATCTGATGAACGTCTCATCCCCTCTTTTATTTTACTACTGAGCCTTCACGGTGGGTTCTGTTTCCCATTTTCTTTTTCTTTACAGGTACCTGTGACCAACGGGAAACATGGGTACTGCAGCAGGTGGGGGCAGCACTGGGAGCTTACTTCTGTGCTACCCTGCTGGCCTCCCACCCAGCTGACAGAATTCCATTCCTGTGCCTCCCTGCTGTCATTGGCATGGAGAGCAGGAGGCAGCGCAGAAGAGTTGTAGGGCACAGTGATCCTCTACCTTTCTTTCCTACATCAAGGTCTCTGACACAGGGTCACAGGCACCCAATCATACTGTGCGGGCCCTCAGGGAGAAGGGGGCCTTCGAGAGTAAAATTGTGCTTATGCATATCCCTCTCCCCAGAAGGTAAATACAACATCAAGTGTTGGCCCCAGGGGCTTGGCCCTCCCCAGGGGAAATATTTCAAAATAAAGTGGAGCTTAATGCACACATTTTTCTTTGTTTTTGATTTTAAAAAGGCAAATCTTTAAAAAAACTGCTTGGCCCTGGTTCTGTTGGGCTGCTTTTCTTGCATCTTTGGTTTGGTTTTGCTCCTGGGGGACAGGCCTAGACACCAGAAGCATTTCCATAAGGCCTCCTGGCCTTTAAAGGGATGAATGCATTTAGTGGGGGGAGGGAGTGGATTTTCTGGCTCTCTGTGCCAGCCTTGCCCTCTGTCTGTCTCTTTTGGCTCCTCTCCTTTTGGTGGAGGCATCTTGCACAACCCCTCCACAATTAGCCAGCATACCACTCTCCATGCTGTCCTCCCCAAGACCAAGAGCTTCTTTGCATCTTGAAGGGCATCCAGTTGGGAGTAGAGTCCAGTTTCTTTGTCCCAACTGATCATTAGGGTCATAGCAGGCCAACAGCCTCTGGCCCTGGAGAGGCCCATCTTAGTTCTGGGGGGTCAGCGGAGTCAAATTCCTTAATCCATCCTTGCAGTGCAGCAGGCAGATTCCGCTTCCAGCTGGGCATCCTATCACTGTTGTCACTCTAAAATGTATGGTCTTCTAAACTGTGGGTTTTTCAGTGGAGTGGAAGATGTTAGGGGCCATCATCTCTGGCCCAACCTACGATGCCACATCATCCCCTTATCCCAGTCCCATCCCTCCTGCACAGCATTCTGGGGCACTCAAAAATGACAACTTCAATTTTTCTCTGCTAAGAGCTCCTCTGACAGCCTCAGCTCGGATTCTACCAGACACTACTGCCTGATCTCTCCCTATCAACACTTCCAAGGTGAGTGGTCTGGGTTCCTTCCTTAGTTCCGGTGGGCCTGAGTTCCAAGCCCAGGTGCAGCGTGACAAGCTAATTATCAGATGCATAATTCCACCTCAAACTTTCCTTTCCCAGAAACTAAGTTAATCTTGGTCGGTTGCACTTTTGTGTGAAGAGGCCTTTGATCCCTCTGCTTTAGAGCAGAGTAATTTACTTGGCCCAGTAGGGGAGAAAAAGACCTGAAATCTGATTATGAGCTGAGCAAAAGAGATATAACAAATCCTGAAGTCTCACACGATACGGATGTGACTTACTGGGGTCCTGGGGACTGAAAATTCTAACTTGATGAGCATACTTTACCCCAGTTTGGTTCCTTGCTGGACCTTGTAGGCCTAAGTGAAGCAAAACTATACCATGCCTCGAAAAATCATAAAAATGTTAATAGATCTGCAGGTGGAGTAACTTGAATAATCTACTTGACCTAACTGAAATGTACTTGACCCATAAACTGGTCTCTAATTGTGTAATCCGAGCAAATATTTTAATTTATAGAGCTGCCTTTTTCTTCATTTTCACATACGAACGCAACTTCAAATATACGAGTTCAGCATTTCCGCTGTACAAAAAAAATATTTTGTTTGATTAAATACACTAATCGTTTGCTCCATGTATAATAAGACTTTAGGCCACATATAGGGTAAACATGATCTCTCCTCGCTGAACTAGACACTCACGGACCAACATTCAGGTTACACTTTGGGCTTATCAGGGCTCTGATATCACCATATACTCGACCACTGGAAATCTCCATGTCTACATTTACTGAATTTACTGTCTTCTTGTGCCTCTGGCCGGACGGGCCCAGCCTTGATAAAGTCACTTGTGTGACGAAACACGTGTTGGCTGTCTCCTGTAAGACGATACAAACCCGTGAATAAAGACTCTACCTTTTACACCTACCCGGAATCATCGTTTTACTCTTCGCCTTTGGATTCGTTGTACTTGGGCTCTACTTTCATCCCATGAACATTGTTGAACTTTTACTTCTCTGTGTGCCTTGGTCTACCTGTACTTATGATCCCTAACTTGTCTTAGTTTACAGGCATTGCCATCAGGGCAGGTGTTTTTCTCAGTTCATTTTTAAACACTCACTTTTAATAAATACATTACTAAAGTACGATGTGGTAGCAAGCTGTCATTTTTAGACAGTAAATTTCCCATAGAAATGTCCAGAAACTTTCCCACGATCTTGCAGCTTTACTAATAAAACCATATAGTGTATTAAAAATAATCTGTGAAAACATTCAAGAAACATTTATCATTTGCACATCACCAAGTAAAGTGTTCTGATTTGTTTTTATCCTATTAAAATAGTTTTTTTCATCCCACAGAAGTACAAAAAATGGGTTCACAACTACTGAAATATATTTTGAAATGTTTGTGCAGTTGACTTACTTATTTAAATGTTGTGTTAGAAAAAATCTGCCACTCCGTAGCCGCTCATTTCACACTATTCGTACAGCAAGTAAGACAGTTCACTTTACAAAATCCTTGAACTCTGCAGTTAGGTAAGTCAACTGACTTCTGACCTCTTTTCTCTGAACACAGAGCAAATGTGACAAGCTAAAAAGATTTTAAGGCATTTTACTGCTTACTTGCTTTCAGAATGAGCAGAATAGGAGAGTAGATTTTTTGAGGACTGTATACTTTAGTGCAGATTTCACCTATATGGTAAACATAGTGAAAACACCACAGATTTTCCAGTAAGGACTACAAGCCTACATTATGAAGCACACTCATATTATACTGCTCCAAGTCAGCACCAATCCTTGCAAAATCCCTTCTGCTACAGGCAACCTGAGTGTTGTTACTAGCCAACGCACAACAGTCGTCTCACGTGTAGCCAGCATGCGTATGCTTTCATGTTCACCACCTCATACCCTAGCTGCACCACACGTCCTTAACTCAAAGGTGGGAACTAGCAATTACACACTAAGTCCAATTACTTTGAATTTACTTTGAAGGAGACTCCGGTAGTGAGACTCACTCAAAGTAAAGGTTAAAAAACAGGAAGTCAAAAGCAAAAAGGTATGGTGGACTAAATGGACAGAACATATTTGATACATTGTACAGCATGAACTGGGTGATCAAAAGAGGCCCCAGGGACTTTCGGTACCACCAGCAAGACCTCCCAGGTCATATCCCTCAGGGAATGTGTATAGCAACCTAGTGAGCAGATGATGCTTACCAATCATACTACCAGAATTGAGGGAGTGGGGTGTTAAAAATAAGCTTGTCAAAAGCCTCAATCCCATTGGATATCCTATCTAGAGAAGTGGTGGAGGATGGGTTAGGATTCAATTCATTGCAGCCTGAGCCACAAGGCTCTCTGTAGTAGGATGCTTGGTAAGAAAACAAGAGTTGCCAGGAACCAGTCTGTGACACCATCTGCTTATTTGCAGGTGGGCAGGAGCAGGACTTTGACCAAGTGGTCATCAAGGAATCAGTATAGGCCTTATTAAAGTAGCTGACCCAGACTAAAATTTGTCAGAACATTCATTTTGGTCTCAAATGAAGGCAAATGTAATTCCAGAACATCAGCTGCCCTCCGGACTGCTACAACAAACGAGGGACTTTATTCCATTAACGGCCAAAGTGGTGACTCATGCCCTACTTCAGGAGAGGCGTCAAGCCCACTAGCCTCTTGCAAATCTATGTAAAAGAGATCATCTGTGTAGAAAAGGGCTAGACAGCCATCTCCATTACCACCATAATGTGCCCTCTGCTGGAGTGTATGCCTTGGTTGGCACAATGGGGGTCATTACAACCCTGGCGGTCGGCGGAGAAGCGGCGGTAAGACCGCAAACAGCCCGGCGGTCAGAAAAATGGAATTTGGACTGCGGCGGTTACCGCCGCAGTCAACCGCCACTTCACCATTCCGACCGCCATGGCGGTAATGACCGCTGGGCTGGAGGTTGCGGTCTCCGGCCCGGCGGTCGTCACTAGACCGCCAACGGTATCAGGACCCTGCATACCGCCATGGTTTCTGGCGGTTGGGAACCGCCATGAGAACCATGGCGGTAGGCACTATCAGTGCCAGGGAATTCCTTCCCTGGCATTGATAGGGGTCTCGCCCACTACCCCCCACGAGTCCTCCCCCTCACCCCCCTGCCACCCCACAAAGGGGGTACACACCCCCTCCCCAACATGCACATACACGCACCCCTACACGCACACACCCCCAACATGCACATAAACGCACCCCTACACACACACATACACCCCGAGAACACATACCCGCACACATACATTCAGACATGCACACCGACCGACCCGCACACATATCCCATACACACAGCACCCCCCGCACGCATACATGCACTCACACACCCCCTCTACACACTCACACGCACACCCCCATGCACGCACACAACACACATCACCCCCCCACCCCCTCCCCTAATTGACGATCAACTTACCTTGTGCGTTGGTCCTCCGGGAGGGGACGGGATCCATGGGGACATCACCGACACCAGAACACCGCCACACCGAATCATGGGATGTGATTCTGTGGGCGGTGCTGTGTTGGCGTGGCGGTGGAGGTTGAGCAGCCTCCACTTTACCGCCGACCGCCAGTATGGCTGCTGGCAGCTTTCCGTACGGAAAACGTTGGAAGGCTGCCAACGGTCATAATACGCGGTGCGGAAGACCGCCACGGCTGGCGGTCTTCACCGCGGCGGTAACTTGGCGGTCTTGCGAAAAGACCGCCAATGTTGTAATGACCCCCATTGGGTCATAGCTGGGATGCATGGCGAACCGTTGCACATTTGTGATTTCTTAACGCAACATCAGCTGAGATCGAGTTAAAGTCGGTTTGGTGTCTGACATTGGTGTCAGTACCAACTATTCTTCTAGCACATGTGGAATCAATCAGGATTTATTAAGCACAGCAGATCACTCAGGAGGGTATCAAGTAGCTGGAGTTGCTAGCTGCTTCGCGGTGCTCTGCTCATTCAAACAGTCATGTCTTGAGACCTTTTCTGAATTCCAGGACCAATTCCTGAGGTGCAGGGGAAGGTCGTTCCAGGCTTTGGCTGGCAGGTGACAGAAGGAGCGTCCTCCACTGTTGGAATGGGGGGAGGGGGAGGAGAGGAGTATGCAAGGAAAAGGGAGGCAGATCACAGGTGTTCAAGTCAGCTGGTGGAAGCTCATTTGTTTGTTGATGTATGCTGGTCCTTCATTGTGCAGGGCTTTGTATGCGTGGGTCAGCATCTTGAACTGGCATCTGGAGCCAGTGTAGCTTCCTGAGGTGCAGAGTAATGCAAGTCCATCTGGGGAGGTCAAGGATGAGTCTTGCCAGTGAGTTTTGTATGGTCTGTAGTCTCTTCAGGAGGCATGCAGTGATTACTACGAAAATAGTATTACCGTAGTCCAGCCTGCTGGTAACATGGGCTTGAGTGACGGTCCTTCTAGTGTCGATTGAGAGTCACCTAGAGTTCATATGGAGCATGCGAAGGGTGAGGAAGCAAGCAGACAAGACTGCGTTTACCTGTTTCTGCATAGATAACTTGCTGTCCAAGATGATGCTGTGGTTACAGGCGTGGTCTGTCGGGATGAGGGGAGAGCCGAGTTCAGCAGGCCACCAAGTGTTGTTCCATGGCGAGGCGCTGTTCCCAAAAATGAGGACTTTTGTCTTGTCTGTGATGAGCTTGAGACAGTTGTCCTTCATCCAGTCAGCAACGTTTATCATACATCTGTGGAAGTTAGTTCTGGTGGTGCAGGGGTCTACTGACAGCGGAAGGATGAGCTGGGTGTTGTGAGCATAGAAGATGATGTTGAGTCCAAGTGATCTGACAGTGTTGGCCAAGGGGGTCATATAAGTGTTGAAGAGGGTAGCACTGAAGGAAGATCCTTGTGGGACACCACAGATGACCTTCTTGGGTTCAGAAGTGAACAGT